>NC_140592.1:844149480-844749480 GCF_964204655.1 Triturus cristatus
ACGTGGGACTGGAGAAGTGAAAGGGAAATGCACAATGCACATGATGTATGCCAAAGAATAGCAACTGTATTTGCTTTAACTGATACAAATAAAACAATAAAAATTGTTCTTATTAAAAAAAACTAATGTATTATTCCCTTTGTCACCCCGGCGGTATGGCTGTAGTTCCTCCCCTCCCACACCTTGTAGCCAACTGAGTTATGTCTCTATTCACTGATTATACGCCATCCAGGGGCCCCATATCTTCTTATTTATTTAGGCATCCTCTATCTGCTCTGTTCTATAAGGGTGAATCTGCCCTCTGCAGCCTAAGTATTGGGTTATTTCCAGAACTTCACAACCGGCAATGTCTTGGATGGCCACCAAACCCCACAAACAATTGACAGTGTTTGGAGACCCCATCTTCCTCCATTAATCCCAATACAGCCAGCATGGAGTGTAACTGAAATGGCCTCCCTAATACAGCCACCAGGAAGCTCTCGACCCGCCACTAAAATTGCCTGAACGGTGTGCACTATCATGTCAAATGCAGGCATGTACCCTGCTCATTGGTGCATTAGGTGCGTCTACAGTCTGGCTTCCTCCCCATCTTCCATACAGGCATGAAATATACCTTGTGGAGGTATCTGAGTTGGATAAGGCGTAGGCGGGCAGAGATAGCCAGCACCTTCTGGGCCGCTCTGGCCTCCCTACACTCATCCTCCTCTAGCTAACCTACATCATCTTGCCATTTAGAGCGGAAGCCACCAGAGGGTCATGAGCATTTACCAACAAGGAACGGTATTTCCTGAAAATACCACATGTTCCAGCCGGGACTAAGGTCAACTTGGCCTCAAATAGGCTGGATTCTGGGAGGTCAGAGAGGACAGAAGATACCTAAGCTGTAGGAGCGTAAATAACTGTGAATTATGCAGCTCATAGTCAGTTTTGAGTCCGTTAGTTAGATGCATATGTATCCAGGACCAAATACCAAATACATCCCAACTTGGAAGAGGAAAAAAGAGCTCGACGTTGACCTTGTTTGTAAATCACCACAATGGTGGCCTCACACAGATCTTGAGGCAGGCTCCGTTCATGGCTGCCTCCTGGAAAACTCCCCAAAAGAGGAGGGGTCACCACCAAACCTAGTCTCTTAAGGAGCTCTGCCGGAAGACCAATAGCGCCCAGCGCCCGGCAAGAGTGGAGCTATGCCTGTCAAGACCTCCTCTTACATAATGGGTTTATCCAATTTCTAATGATCATTCCAGCTAAGTTGCTTCTTTGGTAAGTCAGTGGTCGTATGGTTTATCGCTTCACTGC
Source organism: Triturus cristatus (assembly GCF_964204655.1). Taxonomy (NCBI): domain Eukaryota; kingdom Metazoa; phylum Chordata; class Amphibia; order Caudata; family Salamandridae; genus Triturus; species Triturus cristatus. The sequence goes on from NC_140592.1 coordinate 844,150,780, forward strand.
AGGAACTGGGCGGTAGGTATACTGAGTCTTGTAATAGGCCCTTGGGGCCCTGGATCACCAAGACAACACAGGAGCTCAACCTCAGGATACCAACCTGTAATGCAGCTTGCCCGCCTTACTGTCTGATTCATATAATCCTGGCAGCCTCTGTCACAACATTGGTTAGCAAGGTACATGCCAGTTTGGCCTCCTTGAAGTGTGTTGAACCAATATCGGGGATCCTATATTGCAACTGGAAGACCCTTGCCTCCAGAGCCACAGCCATCGCCTCCTCATGTCTCTTCCTATCCTTGCCATAGCCCATAGAGTCCCCTTCGATAATAATTGTGAAAGCGCTCCACAGGCAGAACCCCAATTCCATGGAGGCAGTGTTAAGGGCAAAAATGTATTCTGCAGCGTGTCTAAGAGCATACGGAAATTTAACGGTCTGCCATCCACCAGGCATTTAGCTTCCACGCTCTCTAGGGGTGATCCCTCCCCACTAGAGAGTCGGAGCAGAACTGGTGGGAGACACCCTTGGGAAGTATGTCCACCCCTGCGATATCACACGTCTGCCATGGAGAGGAAATAAGGCCCACTCCTCCAATCCCAAAGCCACCAGATGTCATACAAACACATAACGATGGCCCACAATGCATGCAGAGGTACCGATGCCGAGAAGGTGGTTGGAAATTCCATGCGTCGAAGGTCCATAAAAGCGTTGAAGTCCCCTCCTATGACTAATTGACAGCAGCATAAGTAAAGTTATGCTTTTTAACCTATCTTCAATCATAGTTGAAGGGATATAAACCAACACTAATTACCAAGGGTAGTCCTGTAGGGTACCTCTTAGAAGGACGTAGCGGCCCAATGTGTCGGTCTCTCTCTACTAAACCCCCATTGTGAACGATTTATAAAGCAGGATCACCACCCCACTGTAGGCCGAGGGAAAACCTGCATGGTACATGCTATTGAAACCCCGTCTTGCCAGGAAAGGTGCAATTGTTTCTCTGAAGGTGTGTTTTCTGCAATAATAGGATATGCAGGGAGTGTCACCTGGAAAACTGCATGACTGCACTCTGCTTGTTGTGATTACTGAGTCATTTACATTCCATGAGAGGAGTTGGAAACCCTCTCGAATTACCACATCCTTTCCATTCACCGTTTTTGGAAAAAAGGTCTTTGTGTACCTAACAATAAGAAAAAAGCAAACTTAAATATGAACATCCCCCAACATCTCCCACCATATACTTCACACCCAAAGCAACTGCTTGCCCACCTTTAATACAATTAAAACACACCTAATAACTGAAGCACATCAAACAGTCTGAGTTAGCGTGGGACTTGTCAGTGGCGTGAAGATGCACCCCCCATAAACAATTAGTGAAACACCCAGAGGTAAAGCCTCATGATGAACAAATTAGGCTACGGGGGTGCTGGGTCTCTGGAAGCCAATTCTCCATCTGACGATGGCCAGGGAGGTCTCAGCGTGTGAGTAGTAGTGTCCTCAGATCAATTTCGATAACCATAGCTACGGACTATAGGAGGCAGCAGTTTTGAGGAAAGTTGATCCGTGGGGGGGGGGGGGGGGGGTCATCATGGGGGAGACGGGGTAGTCCACTTTTAAGGTTTGGTCATTCCTCGTCCTAGTCTGTGTCTCTCAGGAATAAGAAAAAAGATTGTCTTGTCTTTATGGACCACCTTCAATTAGGCCGGGAAGGAGCATGTCTTTAATTTGCATCACTCTTTACTTTAGATTCAACTCAATGAGTAAGCATTATTGCTGCTGGATTTTGAAAGTATAGCCCAGGAAGATAATCACTGTTGTGGGTCAACAGTGCAACCTGTCCATTTTTCAAGCTGTCTTCAGGATGATGTCTTGTTATGCAAAGTAAAAAATGTGGGCACTGATTGGCTGCGGGGCACACTGGACAGAATGCTCTATGGCCAAGGGTCTGTGTGCTTTGTCACCCACAAAGCAGGGTGATTCGTCCTGCGCCGGGACCCAGGACCTCAGACAGGTTGTGATGTAGTGTGTGGGCGGTGGGTTCTCCAATTCCTAGGGTATGCCAACTATTCTGATATTATTTCTTCATGAGCCCACTTCTGCATCTTCAGTGTGGGCCACTAGCCTGTGACTGTTCTTTGGAGATTTGTAATTGTTGTGCAGAATGATTGGATGGAATCCTCGAACTCCGAAAAACTGCGTTCAACCTCTGTAAGCCAAACTTGTTTCTCACGTCTTGACGAAGCCAGGAAAGGTCGACGCTCAGCAAGTCGATCCTCCCTCAAGGGATGTGCGTGAGTCCTATATAGCCTGCAAAATAGAGGCCGTCAAGTCCACTGAGTCACACCCGACAGCATTCCAACTTATGTCAGAACTGAGTCTGGTGTACTTGTTGATTTTGACCTGCTAGGAGTGCTGCCACTGTTTGTCTTGCATGTGCAAAAAGTCTGCAGCGCAGGGCTGCCACTCATCACACCGCAGCCCCTGATCCATAGCAAGGCAGAGACAGCCGGATACAGCATCGGTGGGAGGGGGAGCCTTCCCTACACTTTTAAACATTGCAAGTACTGGGCCCAGCCCTCACCTCAGAAAAAGGTTGAAAATGCAAGGGCCATGGGGTTTCGGCCCCCCAGAAGGAGAGGGGGGGTCATGCAGGTAGTCTGAGTCACAGGCGGCACAGGTATTGAAGAAACAAGATAGCACTTGAGTTGAGGGCTACAATCCTTTCAGAATTTGGAGAGCTGAATAGGTGTATGTTACAGCTGCGCCATATTGTAGTGTGTTAGAATGTAATGATTAGAATGTCAAGGGGTCACGTGCTCAGGGCTGAGTGTTCTTATTCTAGAATCAGATCTTCCTGGTCCACAGTTGAGGATCTGATTCTGGTACGAGGAGACGCTCGGCTGTGGGCTCTTGTTAAAGAAGCAATAAACGTACTTGTTCAACCTCATTCTTCTGCTTTCATCATTCACAATAAGATGGAGTGCTAACACATATCCTCGATGAGGAGAAAGCAGTGGTTATGGAGTCCACTGGCTGATCTGGGGTTGATAGCATTCTTGAAGTTGAAGGATTCATTAGAAGCGTGATGTTGAAGATATCACCAAAGATGGGGGATTATTTTGGTGCTGTAGTATACAGATAAGAAAGTGCAGCTGTGACCGTAATTTAGTTCACAGTGTCAATTAAATGTACGTCATGGGATACATGAGGAAAGAAATTCAAAGCACAACTTCATGGGGGAATAGTTCAGTTCAACGTGATGACGTCAGGCCTATATTCAGTACGTGGAGTCTTAACAAACTTTAAGGGGGCTAGTTGTTGGAGGAGACGGCAGCCTGTTGAGGATAGCACGTGGTTACGGTGGCGGCCATCTTTTATGGTATTTTCTAACATCAAAAGCAACTTGGAAGTGGTCTAGTCATTGAAGTAGACGGTTGTGTGTTGATATCAGCAAGTGTGTTCGGCGGCGGCCATCTTGGATTGCACTTTTAAACATCGCAAGCAATTTATCAGGTCGGTGCGATTGGGGCAGTGAACCCTGATCATGTGGTGATGTTCAGGGCACTATACTCTGATCGTTTAGAACTTTCAAAAAAACACTTTAATAAGCTAGTAGACTGAAAGATAGTTTATTTGTAAACTGATTATAATATCTTAAATTGTTGCATTGAGAAATAACATTTACTAGCTGTTTTCTGATTCCATAAGCAACTGTATGTGATGCTAACTATGCTTTATAAAGAAAGATTATGGCTTCTGGTGGGAGTGTAGACAACCATCATATTTTCTAACTAATCCAGGTAAATCTGCGCAAAAATGGAAATATCAGTTTTGTGTACTTGAAATTTATCTGGTTGCTATAGATGCCATTAACTATTCACCAGTTAGAAAGGCAGCATTGTTATTTAACTGTCTTGGGGCAGAAAATGTTTGATCATTTGCCCGTTTCTGCAACCTCCGAACAGTATTGAAGCAGGGGATTCCGATAACTGGAATGTGAACATTGAGGCAGAGAAACGCCTATCATGTCATTTTTCTGAGGAACCAAGTATTTTGGAACATTTTAATTTTTATTCAAGGAAACAATGCCTATATGAAACAATTGCTCAGTCTGTAGCATCATCAAGGATTTTAGCAAGTTTGTGCTGTTTTGAGAACTATGTGGACCTCTAAATATGGGAGCAAATAGTACTGAACTGTGCTTCTAACAAAAGTGCAAGAGCATTTATTGTGTTGTAGGAATCCCTCATTGGATGACACTTTTAAGATTGCTAAAAGGACAGAAGGGGAAAGTATGAATGTGGGTGCATTAAAAAAAAATTTAACATAGAAAGCAAAAAAGGTCTTGGTCAGGACGCTCCATTGTGTGTTATAGGTGTGGGTCCACCACACACATGAGTAACTCAGTAACTCAGTTAGTTGCCCTGCTCAAGGAAACAAATATACTAAGTGTAAATAAATTGGACATTATATGTGCATATGGAAGTGCAATAGCAGTGTACCTGTGAAAGTTAGCAGTGTGCAAGAAAGTGATGAAAGAGTATTGGAGGATAAGGTAACTAATGTTGTTTTGACAGTCAATCTGGAAGGCGAAAAAAGTGTTACTACGAGAAAGAAAGGATCTTTTTGTGAAGTAAGGATTGGCGAATTGTAATTAAGAATTATGGCTGACTCGGGTTCACCTGTTACCATGATTTCTGAAGTTACTTTGAAGAAATTATGGTTGGATATCAACAGGAAAGTGATATAAAAGCAGTGGCACATGGTGCTACAGAGATTGAAACTTTTGGTTTTTAGAAGATTCCTTACATGTTTCTGGTAGAATTATTGTTACAAAAGTGTACGTGGCTGTCAATGGGTGTGATATCATGGGTTAAGTGGACCAGGTTAAATTGGGAGACCAAGAACAGAGACACTAGCCATGTTGGTTGATTGTGATTTGGATGATTTCAATGCTATTCTTACGTAATATCCAGAAGTATTGTGTAATGAAATTTGTATGGTGAAGGAATATGAACATGAGATGATTTTGAAGAAGGGTGCAATTCCAGTAGCTCAGAAAGTCAGAAATGTACCTTTGTGTGTAAGAAGTGATTTGGAGAAACATCTTAAAGAGCTGTGTGAGAGCGGGATCATTGAGCCTACAAATGCTTCGGAATGGGTCAGTGCTATTGACATTGCTAAGAAAAAAGGGGGGCTAATCCAGTTGTGTGCAGATTTAAGGCAATTGAACAAAAACATTATAGTTGATTGTCACCCCTTTACCTAAATTGTTGACCACTATTGGAGATGCAATGTATTTGAGAAATATTGACTTAAGGGCGGCTTATCATCAAGTACCTTTGGTGAAGAATTAAGATCATTTGTTGATCTTACAGACCAGCATTCCAGATTTGTGGAAGGTAATGCCACCATTATGGAACCACTCAAGAAAATGCTTAGGAAATATGAGAAATTTGGTTGGGGGGGACAAAGAGGAGCAGGTTCTCTGTAACATAAAAACAATTTTGTTAAATGTACCAGGATTTGAAAACCTTTGTATGGGGATTGGAATGTATCATTATGGTTGATGCTAGTGCTGTAGGTTTGGGTGCAGAGATATGTCAAAATGGGAACAAAGCGGAACACACAATTGCTTCTGCATCCAGAACACTCAAGGATACTGAGAGGAGGTACAGCACAATTGAAAGAAAGGATTTAGCCTGCTCATGGGCTATTGAACATTTTTAATTGCATGTGTGGGGAACGCACTTTGTTCTTTGTACTGATCATAAACCTTTAACTTACTTGCTGGGGGATAAAGGCATGGCATCTTAATCCTCCAGACTTTTTAGAATATTAGCAAAATTACAGGAATATAATTTTGATGCACTATATATACCCGGAAGTGCTAATCAGAGAGTGGACTGTTTTTCAAGGTTGCCTCTGAAGAAGGATACTGAGGAAGAGGCTGTGATTGAAGGTGAATGTGTAGTAGCAGGTGTGGCTATCATCAAACAGTGTCGTAGTATCATTAGTGAAAAAGAATGGTCTTTGGATTGTGATCAGGATGCTTGTAAGGAATGTGTTTTATCTAATAAATGTTAGAAGCTGAAAGACATGCCTCGAATGCCTGTACTGTTTCCGAAAAAGGGTTGGGAAAAAGTAGCTTTAAATTTTGAAGGACCCATGAATTCTTTACAGTAGAATTGAGTTCAATGACAGTGTTGGTGGATTCTTTTTCAAAATGGATTTATTATGACTGTGGAGGAGATGAGTACTCAGATTGCAATTGGATTCTTATCTAAAACTTTTGCTTTAGAGGATTTGCCGGTGGAGTTATTTGCGGACAATGGAGTGCAACTGATTTCTGATAAGATGGAAAAAGTCTTAACGGAAAATGGAGTGAAGCATTATACAGTAGCTCTTTACAGTGTACAAGCCGAAGGAGCTGTGGAATGGGTAAATAAGATACCCATAGAAGGCCTTCAAACAGCTCTTACTTGTGGTCTTGATATAGTTACATTTCTGGAAGAAAACTTTTTGGCTCACCCTAATGCGCCACATACTGTTACAGATGTATCTCCTTTTGTTTTGCAGAGGGGAAGGTTAGCTCCTTCAAAGTTGATGCCGGAGTGGTTGAGTAATTTAAAAAACTGGTGAACGCAAAATTACGGAAGAAGTGGTTGACATGGAAAAACTCAGAAGCAGAGTGAAATGTGCCCTGAATAAAATGGTATGTGGTCATTATAATCCTCATAAGTAGTTTCACAAAATTCAGGAAGTTGGCTCTTGTGTGATGCTTAAAAATATGAGAAACAAGAGATTCGAGATGGACTTTAATTTTAATGGTCCATAGAGGGTGGTACAACTTCCATGTACAGCTTGTTAAGTTAGCTGATGGACGTTGATGGGCAAAGAGAGATCTAATTCTTTTAAATGAGTTTCAAAGGGTGGTATTAGAGGGAAGGTTGCATTTTCAGGGGGATCTGCTGTGGGGCCACATTGCTACCTGTGATATGGAAAGTACAATTGAGGGTTGTGTCAATGCAAAAGTGAGTGAAGAGTCACAAAGTGTGGGTGAAAGGGATCATTTGGAACTTGCAAGTGTTGCTAATGATGGGTTTTCAGCAGGTCAATCTAACGATGGGGTTTCAGCAGGTCAAGCTTCTGTTACATTAAGACATGGTTGTGTATCCAAAAAACCTGTCTATTTGAATGACTTGTACTGTTAATACACAAGGTGATATGAAATTTCTTGGTATATTAAGACTTTATGTCCAAGTGAATTCAAGAAACTTCTGTATTAAATATTTTCATAATCGTTTATACAAATAATGATTGGAAATATCCTGTTATTTTTCAAACATGTTGCCTATAGTTATATTGTTCATTTAAGTTTTTGTGTTCAGTCTATTTTTAGTATTTTTTTATGGTTTGTTTAAGGAGGGGAGATGTATGGTGTTAGAATGTAATGATTAGAATATCAAGGGGTCGCATGCTCAGGGGTAGCGTGCTCAAGGCTGAGTGTTCTTGTTCTAGAATCAGATCTTCCTGGTCAACAGTTCAGGATCTGATTCTGGTATGAGGAGACACTCGGCGGTGGGCTCTGGTTAAAGAAGACATAAACTTACTTGTTCAACCTCATTCTACTGCTTTCATCATCCACTACGAAAAGGAGTGCCACCACACACTACCCAGTAAGAGATCGAGGTGACACAGACCCCCCTCCGGGGGGGAGAATCCAGACGCAGCAGTCCAGGGTAGCCTAAGTATAGCCATCTGACCCAGGCGCCTCAGGCCCGCTTCAATCTCCTCTGTGATGCGATAGCTGCACCCTCAGCTCCTCAGCGGTCCCCGCCCCGGCAGAAGTCCTTCAGGAGCTCCATAACTCATCCCACCCTTCCAAGGCTCTCCAGAGAGAGTCTGGCTTACCTCCCCTCTAACATCACCAGGTAGTCCCACAGCACAGCTCCCCCAGACTCTTCTATTGTCAGCGGCCCAGCCAGGGGACCACACCTGTTGGGTGCTGTCGCGCACTCACTATGACGCAAATTGACTCAGACCCCAGTTCAGCAGGGCAGCATTGTAATCACACCTGCGGGGCACCACAGGTCTCCCTCCTTTTCCACACAGACCTCACACCACTCCGCAGGGCTTACTCCTTCAATGCAGAACAGGCAGCAGGGCCCGCTTGGATTCCACAGCACCTCACCAAGCATTCCTCTCCGTGGAGCAGCCTACCAGGGACCAGGGTTTGGGGGGAGTAACCAGCTCATTGTCACCCCAGAGACAGCAAGGTTCCCCTCACACTACGGGCACCACGATGATGGCAGATAATGGGGGCTAAATGCAAAGCTCAATGAAGTGCGGCCACTATCTTCAACCACCAATACATGCCCCCCCCCTACAATTGGCACACTTGAGTCTACTTGAAGTAGGCAAATAAAACTTTGACAATTTGGCCACATGTGTCCAGAGTAAAAAACAGGATAATGTTTACTGGCTAAATGAAAACACATCAATTCCAATACAATACCTTTACAGACTAATATTCAAAAACCAAGAGCACGCCTTGAATGTGGGGCCTAAAGTTAATTGTTTTCATATTCCGCTGGAACTCATGGTGCTGTCAGGGGTGGTTATTTTACTTTGTTTTTTTCTTGTCAGGGCGTCGTTTCTGGTTCAGATACATCAATAGGCACCTTCCACAATACCCTATTTATTTGTCAGTCGTTGCTAACAAACTTGGCAACAAGTGCGCAAGCTATCCCATTTACCTTTTACCGGTGAACAGAAAAGGTCACGTTAGTCAAATACATACAGTAAATACCTAGATTTATTCCACCCGTCTTCATCCGCCTTCTCCTCTCCCGTCGCCAACCGGTCCCTGGGTTTAAGAAAAAAAGGACAAAACCAAGTTTGCGGCCCTTCCAGGGTCCCTAGTCAGTGTACTATCAAAGTAGTGTGAAATTCATGAGTCTGTCATTTATAATCTGATAAATCACTTGGTCGGGACTACCCTGTATAACATAAGGGTTTGATGTCACAACCTAACAACTGCTCTGTGTTGGTGTGTAATGTAGGAGAGTAGGACCTGCTTCTTATGGTTACCCCCACTTTTTGCTGCTGTAACACTGTTTTTCGACTTTAGTCTGGCTGGGGCCCTGCTATTCAGGACCCCAGCCTAGCTGCTTCCTCTCTAAATGGATTCCTAGTTCCTTAGGTACACAGCAGATTTGATTCTGAGGTGCCCTTATAAGTCCCTAGTATATGGTATACTATGTACCCAGGGCATAGGTTCCCCAGAAGCCTACCAGGTGCTGAAGCATGTATTATGCCACCCCTGGGAAGCCCTCCAAAATGACACCACAGGTCTGCTACTGCAGCCTGGGTAAGGTGGTGCATGCACCCCTTACAGGGATATAGGTTCACTATATCTCACCTATCACTGCACATATAAACCTATCAGTCACCCCGATGGCGGGCCTTATCAATCCTGAAGGCAGGGTGCTTGGTTTTGTGTGAGAGGGTGCCCATGCATAAACAGAGCCCCTCTGCAGCCTTCGGAAACTCTTCTCCGGGGTTGTCTGTGATGCAGCCTGACCATATACTCTTAAGTGCATTATAACCAAACGGTAAATGCTAACTTTGGACTGGCTGCACGGAAACATGTTGTGCTTGGTGTCAAACACTTTGGAATCATACCCCCACACCAGTAGCTGGTGTGGGAGTATGATTCCACCCTTCTTGAGGGAGAGACATGACAGCACTGGTATACCCGGTACCAGCTTAAAAGAGCCCTGGCATCACAAAATGGATGCTTCAGCCACAGACACGAGTCAGGCCTCCTGCTGCTGACCGAAAATCCGGCCAGGGAGGCCTGGACAATAGGTTTCCTGTCACAGGGAGGTGTTACCACCTCCCAGACAGGCTTTAGTGTATTGGGGCTGGGTGGGTGCACTCTTAAAGTGCTTTGAAGTCCTGCACTGTGGGCACGTTTGGTGTACCTGTGAATAGTCCAGCTCAAAGTGGTTCAGGGGCCACCAGCCCTGCTCTGGCACAAAACTGGACAAAGGAAATGGGTTTAGTCACCCCTCTTTCCAAACCCTCCCATAGGTGGGTCCCCTGAGCTAGTCCAACCCCTTCCTTGGATATAAAGAAGGAACCTCTGTAACCAGAACTTTAGATATTCCTGGACGAAACTCTGAAACTGAATCCTGGACCTTCGACGATCTGTTCAACGCCAGATGACTGAAGAATCTCCCTTGGGGTAAAGAGTGACTCCCCTGCTTGGCAGGCACCAAAGACGTATCTGTCCGGTCTGCATCTCCGAAGCTCCCGCCGGACGCCGAAGACTTTGCCGAAGACTTTGCAACACCAGAGGTGGATTTCCAGACTTCCCAGAGGCCGAACCGAGTCCCCAGCAAAGCTGAGACCCATGGCCCTCGTGGGTACCGTGGAACTGGAACCCCTGGACACCGTGCACATTTGCTAGTGCAATAGCTTCTCGACGTCCCTTGAGGCTGTGCATTGGGTTACTTGTAGCCCAGACCCCGAGTGGTGAATCCACCGAAGATTGCTGGCCTGCCCACTCCGAGTGACCGTGGGCCGCCATTTTGTGATTCCTCTCGAGGCCCCTTCGCGATCCCTTGTCCGTCGAATTGTGGGTCCCTGAGAAGGGTAACTTTACTTTGATTGGGCTTCCCAGGTTGCTCCAGACGTGCCCTGACTCTTCATCGCTTGGGGAGTCCCCAGGACCTTGCTGGTCCGCACCGATGCATCTTTCTCCTTCCTGCATGGGTTGCTGTTGCCAAGGCTTGTTGTGTCCAATCCGGGCACCGACGCTGCAGCACTCGACATCCTTCATGGGACAGCTCAAATCCAGCTCCTGGTTGTCCTCGACGTCTCCTGGTCCTCGTGGCTGAAGAGTCATGCTTCACCTCTTTCACCTGAAACACCCGACATCGGTGGGCATTTGTCTATCGTGCTCCTGGTCACTGACAAGTGAACCGGACTCTGTCCCCACTGCTTTCAGGTTCTTCACATCTCCGATCCAGGCTTGGATCTCTTCGGACACTTCGCATCTTCCCGGCAGCAGCACTTCTTCGCCAGCTTCCATTGAAAACGATGACGCGACCCGACACCATTTGACACCTAAGCACCCGGCTTCCCCGGGTGAGGTAACTCGAGTACTCCGGTGCTCCCGTGGGTGTTGACCCTAGAACGGTCTAAGTCCAAGAGGGTTTGGTCTAAGTCCATTTCTAAGTGTCCTTTAACTCTAAAAATCTAACCGCGACTTTCCCCATAGAAGCTAACGGGAGCTCGCGGCTGTGTTGTCACACTGCACACGGCCCCCATGGGTCCCCTGTGTCACTCCCTTGGGTGGTTCCTTGGGGTCCCAGCGATTCTACAGTCTCTAGGCCTTGTGTCTAGTTAAGTCGTGGTTCTTATACCACTTTTTTAGTATATGCTTTGATCCGCCCCTAGGGCCTAACGTGTATTTGTGCTACTTTAGTGTAACTTATGTGCTTTTGCCTCTAGCCTCATAAAGAGACTAGAGGGGTGTCTTTAGTAATAAATACATATATTTTATATATATACCTGGTGTGGTCTCCTTTCATTTTATATATATATACCTGGTGTGGTCTCCTTTCATTTAGCCATTCAAGAGATTATAGACTGGTAAAACAAGCTGCTTTACATTCCTTCAAGACTTAGCCTGAAGGCTGCTCTCCATAGCTACCACTAGGATAGCTTTCAATAAAGGTTGTCTTTAACCTATCATCAACAAGGGGTTGTGTGGACTGGTGCAAGGTGCCCACTATAACTAGTGGACAGCATATGTAACACTTAGTCTGTGCTCATCTGACTTACAACTGCAATACCAAGGTGTGTCCCTGATGAAAATGTAAGCTGTCCAGTCAATAATGGGTTTTGATCCTGCCCCTCCATATTGGATATCAAGCAAGAAAGACATATTGGGATGGAATCCAAGACTCCTCCTGCGAATGAGGTCAAGCGGGATTTCGCTAGTATCAAGTCAGGCCTGAATTCCTGACATCGGAAAGAAAGGCAGGTTTGAACTTGCCCCGGCTCCGAGTTGCTACGCTGTGAGCGTCACTGTTGCGGGCAGCTTTTGTCCCTTTTACTCTGATGTGTTATTTGGTTAAATTGAGGCCTGCCTCTAAAATGGTGCTTCGGCCTCACTTTGTTTGTGTTACGTTTAGAGTTGTTCCACATGCCTAGTTACAGCGGGACATCTCCTTCAGCCAATTGCCATCGCCAGCTCTTTGTTGGACAGAGGAATCATTACTCGCTGCTGGCGACCCAGGTCTGGCGACGAGGCTGAGCTGTTTGCACACTGACTTCCACCGCACGAGAACACTTTGACATGGGAAATAAAAACTCCGTCGGAACTGGTAAGTGTATGCTCTTATCCAGCCTCGTTTTACAATGTAATTTTCTGCTGCACTTATCTAGACGCGAAAATGCAGCCCGTTGAGATGCTTGGTGTTGGCAAACGTTTTATGTATTCCTGACATCTTTGTGTGTCGCTTCAGAACAACGGACACATTGTCGCTTTCTCGTCGCCTTAAATCGGTATTTGTTCTTGTTGGCTGCAATGGAGTTTCTGAAAAGGGGGAGTGTCACATGCCTGGCTTCCACGTACAGCAAGGCTCGACGCTCTTGGCTGCCTTCTTGAGTGTGGCTGGTAGCAAAGTGTCGTCAGCACCCCTGCTCATTGATGAGAGTGACATCAAAGCTTTGAGTCGAACTCAATAGAGTGGAAAACTGGCATTGAGTCCAGGTGGGTTGTCCAACTCCGTGCACCCTTTCCATGCCACATTTTCACGATGCCTCCTGACATTTCCTCGATTTGGATAAACTGCATGGTCATTTATTTCACGAGAATAACTTGTAAATCAGGAATAGATAAGACCCCCTGGATCGACATTGGCCACCCTTGTTATGCCCACCTATTCTTTGGAACTTTGCGATACAGTGGGGAAGCATGAAGTTATATTGATTGAGAAAAGTAAACTAGTCATCTCACTGAATCTAGAAGTGAGTCTAACTCTAATGTGCAGCTTTCCATGTTCCCATATTTATTGGTTGTACTTAACACTAAATAGGCCCACGTCTGTGCAACTTTCAAAAAAGTGATAATGTACCAGTCTTATTTTTTTTTTCCAACTCTTCTTCTTTTGGAGAGCTACCAAAACAGCTATTTTATAAATATACTGCTTTTTCAGCACCCTGGAAAGAAATAATGGAATACGCGGGGCTGCATAATAGCACCGGGAAATATAAATACATTGTACAATTTACAAAAACAGACATTTTTTGGTCAATTTTATATAAAGCAGATATAGCGGAAGTTCCTGTTGAGGGTAGTAGAGAAAGTGGATTATTAGTTGGGGTGGTTGAGACATCCCCAAATAATAATGTCACTATTCTGTATCAGGTCCAGTTAGGTTACTTTGATCTAAACAGCCCAGCCCGGGGTAGCTGTGGCGCAGAGCAGTCAGTCTGAACTCGAAGGAAAACAAGTGTAAAGCATTTATCAGTTCCAAACCAGTTAATAAGTAAGATACACAACACAATAAATCCCCCACTCCAATTTAGAAACACAGTATATATTTTTCATCTTTAAATAGACACTAAATTGAAAAACATTTGATGAACGGAACCGGAGTTATGATTTTTCGATGGTTTTCATAAATCTCTACACTTCACCCAAAAAGCTTTATAAATCACTGCTTTTCATTTGTAGTGGTAGTCTGTGACACAGACAAAAGTCTTGGTTCTCATTGGGAGTTCGAGGCTGTCCACACACCATTTATATTTCAGCGAGTGCTGTCTGAAGTCAGCGGCCCAGGAAGGCGATGATGATGATGGGGAGCTGAGTAGCAATTGTGCATGAGCCTCTTGGTCTTTGTCAAAAACTGGTACCATTGATCCCTAGGCTCCCAAGTTGCAGTTCTCCCTAGGAGAAAGAGTACACAAGGGTCCTGCTCATGACAGGCACCACTTGGGGATTAGGACTTGATTTCCCGGCTGCACAAGCAAGGTCCACGGCAAGTCCAGTTGTAACTGGTTTGCTGAAACTGATGCAAGATTTTGTTAGCTTTTGATATCCTCATGCTTAAGAGGTGGATAGGCAAATAGCCCTTTGAGTCCTCTCACTGGTCCTTGGCACAACTGGGAGCAGGTGCAGCCATTAGGGTCTCTCACCATGACTTTAGCAGCAGGAGCAGTCCTCTCTTTCTGAAGTACTGTCTTGGTTTCGCAAGTGCAATCATTCTTGGCACAGCCTTGCTTTCTGATGTCCACAGGTTCAACAGGTGCAATTCCTCTTCTGCTCTTTCAGAAGCCAGTAGTGTTCTGAGGTTCATACCCCGGGGTGCCAATTTTATGCCAGTTTCAAGTTTGTGGGTGGAGAGGACTCCCTAACCAATGAGGGTAAAAGTCCCACAGGCAACCCTGCCCACTATTACATCACTTCCTGGGGGATTGACACTAAACAAGCCCACAGTGCATCACTCTGCCCAAAAACAAGATGTCAGAACCTTTCCTCCCTTGGTCCGAGTTGTGGGTACACTCCTGAGATGTGTTGTCCAATTTAATGAGCAACTCCTCCTGGAAAACCAGTTCTACAACTGGTCTTCCCCCTTTGGAGAGATACCAGCCTGTCTACCTGAATGTATGACGTTACAACGCATACATTCACAACGCGGTATTTTACATCGCGTACAACGACTTGCGTTGGAGTGCGCTGGACTTAGGAATAGTATGATTTACTATTCCAACTCCAGACTACGTAACAGTAGGGAAGGTGTTGATATAGTAAAATCATACTATTCCTTAGTTTAGAGCACCATCCAGCGCAAGTTGTTGTAACGACTTGCGTTGTAACACCGCGATGTAAACATACCGCAGTGTAACGGCCGCGTTGTACAGGTCGTTCAGTCTACCTACCACAAAGAAAGGACAACCCAATAACACCTTGTGAGCTTGGGTAATAGAATCAACTCATGTATATGGGCAATAAGGGGATTATTTACAGTACTTATTCAACTAAATAAATCATATTTATGCGTCTATTGAGTATGACTCACTGAATCAATTTGAGAATAAATCAAAATCAATCATTATAAAGAGAGAATAAAACAAAAATAAATGAAAGAACAAATAAAATAAAAGAACAAACATACAAAACACAATGAAGTTACTTTCAATTTGTATATATTATGTTCCAAACAGGATTACTTCGACTCTTTTCAGGGGGTATCAGAAAAACAATAATCACACATATGCTCGGTGCGCAGGTTGTACATAATGTTTACAGACCACTGTTTGATAGCTGTGTGGCTCTCCATTCTTACTTAGGAAACAATCCATAACACAAATCATTAGGATATTGAATATGTTCCAGTGTCGGTTGATTTACAAAGAAGTAGTGGAATCTGTGTCAACATTTCTGTCTCTTAGTGCACTAAATACTGGAGACTATTCTCAGGAATCAGTCTGCAATTGTCTGCATTCTATTGCAACAAGAGCTTTGAGCTACCACATTTGACTCACGTTTTTGCAGCAAATCAGTAACTAAGCAAGGCACCTTTTGAGATATTTACATGCCTTACAAGCAATCAAAGACCTTTCAAACTATTTGGCCTTCCAATCATTAAAATGAAACCTAAGTAGAAGTCTTCAGCTCACACCATATACAATCAGTCCTGAGGTTGGTCTTAAGCATTTAGTGCACTAAGAGACTGAATGTTCCCAGTCAACAAAATGTAGGTAAAGACGGCCCCAGGAACCAGCATGGGTTATGCCCGCACAATACCCTCCAGTCGGAGTCACAAATGCACACGTGCCTCTGAGTTAAGTGAAATGTGAATCAGATGGGCCTCAGCTTGATCAGTTTGACCTGAGGAACGAACATTGGGGCACATGCATCAACCATTTTTGCGAGCGCAAACGGTGCGATTCGCAAAAATCGGCCGTTTGCGCCCGCAAAAAGGGCATTTGCGATGCATGAAGGGTCAAGGCACTCGCAATTTGAGAATTCGCAATTAATTGCGAGTTCTCAAATTGCGATTGCATTTAAGGATTCACAAATTGAGATTCCTTAAATGCAATGCATTAAAGTCAAATAATTAGCGATTTCGCTGATAGGGGGCGCAAATTACCATGAAGTTGAACTTCATGGTAATTTGCAAAAACTTTGAAAAATGCACGAAGGTGCATTTTTCAAAGTGGTAGGTTACACACACACATGTCCTTTAGACGTGTGTGCGCAACATTTGTACACTGATCGATTTCAGGGGTGCAACAGGGTGTCGTTTTGACACCCTTGCACCCTTGAAATTGCATTCTCAATTTGCGATTCTCTAATTGAGAATCGCAAATTGAGAACGTCCTCCCATTCATTCCTATGGGCCTCTAGCCCCATAAACATGAATGGAGAGGTATTCCTTAATTGCGACTCGTAATTTGCGACTCGCAATTAAGAAATATTTAGAAATCGCTATTTTGTAAGCGATTTCTACATGCATAGGCTTTTGCAATTCCTTATTAGCGAATCCTTATTTTTCGCTAATAAGGAATCGCAAATGGCATTTTTGATGCATGTGCTAGATTCTCCCCAGATCTATCCAAAACCTAGGGTCAGAGTTCTGGAGTTCCTGTACTGGAGTCAGATAGGATTTTTCTAAACTCAACAAGAAACAGTGAGCCTCTAAGCCGCTGCACAGTCGCAACAGAGTCTCTTGGTGTCTGATGTGTAGAAAGCACATTGAGAAGTTAGTCATCTCCCATTGTGCAAAAGCACCACCAGTGGAGTCAGAACTGTCGTGAAACGTTTAAGGAATGACTAGAGGTTGAAGGGGAGAGCTGTGAATGAATACTACTCATCTAGAACTGTGAATGATAGACATCTCTGATCGGATTACAATTTCGAATGGCTGGTATATGCCCTGAAAATCCCAATAAAACAGCTTTTCCTCTTAATGTAACAGTGGAAAGACATTCTTATGGGTCTTTTATTTTTAAATGGATTGTTCGACTGGAGAGCTGAGATGGTTTAGATCGACTATGAACCTGAATCATCTGAAAAGGTTTCTCTATAAAAAAAAACAATGACACTTGACACGCCTTGTGGAACTGGATCCACTGTCATCGTGATGGTCTGGATATGTGACCTAAAGGCTTCCAAGGAATTATATCTTAGACCCAGATTCACTTAGCTTCAGAATCCTGTGCTTGGAAACAGATGGGTGCCATCAAGAGCGACGTTAATTCTGCACTCCAAACACTGTCAGGATTAAGTCAACTCCGCAGTAGTCCTAGCTGATGCTTTACTGGGCTGGGGTCTTTTTCTGGAAGCGCCCTTCCTACGAATAAATGAGGGTTGACTGTATGTGTGAGTGTGAAACCTAGAATGATCTGACTTTGTTTGATAAGGAATAGTTAAATTCCCTTTAACGTCCTTAAATGCCTTGGTTATGATGTCTTCCGGCATAGATTTAAAGAGCAGTTGGTCACCGAAGGTATTTTAAACCGTGATGTCTTGTGTGCCTTCTGCCTTCCAGCTCAACATCCCTAGCTGGTGTCTTCCAGCGCGTCTTACACATACTGTGCTCCTGAAGACAATGCTGATGCGTTAATCTGGGATGGGACACATCCAACTAGAATCTTGCTTGCACCCCCACCCCTGCTAGAAGGGTGGCCACAGCGCCATCCATCTGAAGGCTAAAGACAGCCTCTGGAAGTCCTTAGCAGGGGTTGGGACATGCAAGCAGCAACGGCTTCCACTACCAAGTTGTCTGAGTTCAGGCCGATGCTACTGAGTCACTAGATCAGAGAGTTTGAAGTTACTGCAAACTAAAATTCACAAAAGATCCAACGTACATATAAATAAATTAAATAGGCCCTTAAGCACTGTTTTTTTTAACATACATAAAAAAATCACATATTGTTTACAAAGTGATTAAAAGCAGAAGTACAACGTGCTTAAAAGCAGAAGTCATATATATTGAAGGATAGTCCTTTGATTTTTCTATTACTTATTTTTAGAATTAATTTCCTTTGATGGTCAACATGTTCAAGTAGCGGACTGGAATTGTAAATTTGGTTCACCATGTCCAGCTTAGTTTTTTTCTCTGATTGAGCTTGTATCTCTATTGATCTCTATTGCAATTTCATCTCTTCAATGATTCCCTATCCTTAGCAGCAGTCAAGTCAACTATAGTGCACCCTTTATCAAAAAACACTCTCCTGGATCCTATTGCACTTCTGTAATTTCTCATGATTCAGCCCTTCCCTCTGCTCCCTGTAACGTGTAAAACCTTAAGCTATTAGTTGCCAACCAGCTGCGGTCTCATTTGAAGCTTAATGAATGCCCGAAGGATGTTCATGTGGGCATTTGATTAAATCACAGTACTCAAGTAATTCTTGCGGCTGACATTTGTCTGTTTGTGGATATTGGCAGTGGCAGTGCCTCGATTCTGTCATTGGTATTTGACAATGTATACCACATCCTCCATCGCAAGCCAGTGTTTTTAACGCAGGGGATTCTACCTTGCCATGAGCTTGTGACTACCACTCTAGGAACCAATAGGCGGGTGGACTTGGCACAGTTTAGCATGTTTGCGAACATCGTGCATACTACTATAACAAATTTGGAAAACAGGGTGCAATAGTGAGGTGACTGTATATATTTTAAAGAAAGGTCTCACTTTTTGCACTTTTTATCTGTAACTTAATTTATATATTTTAGCTTATTGTACCAATTTTTAGTAATTGACACAATAAAGATTCTTACTTACATTGCCTCCAGATGATGCGTGTTCATGGCACTGTCCTCTGAAGGTTACATCTTTTCTTGTCACATCAGATCAAAATAGTGGACGGAGACCAGGGATTATGGAAAGCTGCTTTTAGAGAGTTCATGGTTTAGGTCAAGGAATTAGTCCTCTGGTATAAGTTTAATTTTGATACCAAGGAATTATAGTGGATGGCAGCAGTGTGGACCTCTGAATTCTGGGTGCAGGAGCTTGACGCCATCACTAGGCCTATGAAATCTGCTAAAGACCTAGGCTTTAAAATCAGTGCCACCCTATAGCTAACTTTGCAGATCTGGGTCATTTCTTCTTATTGCTTTTTTTTAATCAGACACTGTTAAACAGGACTCTACCCTGTCACTTTTGAGGGGAGACGGCCAGCAGTTATGGCTAGTATACACTCTAAGAAATATTTCAGTCGCGTACTGTTTCAGCAGATTCCTTCGTTGTATCATTCCATTGTTTTTGTATGCCTTTCAATGATGCGACTCGGATAGTTCACCAGAGGATGCTTGAGTTTGGGGGCGTGCTTCCTTATATTTGCTGATGAATGTGAACCAATGCAGTCCTTCAGGGACACAGAATCACCCTGCTCTGCATCATTCTTGCATGTGACACACTGTGTAATGACCTCTTCTACCTACCCCAGGCTAGGGCATGCTATATCCTTACTTGAAAACAACTGCAACCTCATGCATTAACTCACATGTGATCTCTGGTCAGCTCCATACTTCTCTTACACAGCTCTTTGAAGAAGCTATAGTGGATCCGCATGTCTCAGTTGCCACCAGAACGACGCACTCATGGAGAAGGCACCATGGATGCACCCTACTCTCCACTACTCTTTTAGAAGAGCACAGATGCCTGAGAACACACGTGTCTTTGGTCACACAAGCTAGCGTTTTGCCAAATGCAAGGCTCAATTCTTCCAAAGTTAAATGTTGGAGACTCGACAGGGGATGCAGAAATCCTACCAGATGATTCCACACTTGGCGCAGCGAGAAGGAGGTGAACTTGGGCCTGATTTATGTTAGCCATAAAGGCTGGATGGTGGCCAAGAATCATCTCTCACACAAAGCTGAAATTTACCCATTGCGAGGAGTGAAAACAACACACCTGTCCCCAAAGGAGATGCTTTCAAAGAACACAAAGCTGAAGGACTCGCTGGACCCTTCATAGCTAATTCTTATGGGTTAGGTAGAGGATTTAGGGGTAGAAGAGGACAAAGAAAGTACTCCAAGAGGTAATGTTAAAGAGGCTGTCGTTCTTCCCATTAAAAGACGGTTTTAGAAATAGAGCGCTGTGATCGGGCTTGCATGCGAGGGGTCCGTCATTTGACATCAACATGAAGATCTTCAAAAAATGACAAGTGACATCAAGAACTTTATGGTGTACACATCTGCTGTGCAAAATTAAGATGATTAATTTCCTGTTGCGGCTTATCTGCTGTGATTTAGAGGTCATTCCTTGTAGTTAGTTACTGGTAAATCATTACCTTTTGTACCCTTCCTACAGGCATAGCTGTGCAGAATGTAAACATAACGCTGGGTTGGTCACCGACCATACGCTGATCCAAAACAAAGTTGAGCTTAAAGGGCACCTTCACAACATCTAATCTGTTTCTCTGAGTTGAAAGCAGCAGCGCTAAAACAAAATAAAATGAATATATCCTTTCAGGTTTCTTTGGGCAGAAATTTTAATTGGCATTTAATTAAATGTATACCTTCATCACAGTTTTTAGTATATATTACAGTCATGTTCTAGACTGAATGCCGGATGCCATGCAACCTTACCGTGTATTTCGTTCTACAAATGAGAATGGTTCACCATTACTCTAAAATTAAATATCAAGTACAACAAATAACGAGCGTTTACAAACAGGGTCGGACCGAGACAGAAAATTGGCCCTGGAACAAAATAAAGTAAACCCCAGTAGTGAATAAGATAGCTAAAAACGTGGCCCCATTTGCAAACAGGGCAGTATTGAACTTAAAAAGACACGATGTATAGGTGTTTTGCGAAGTATGGGAGACTGCAGGCATTTGTGCTTGCTGCCGGCAATATTTATGGTCATATCAGGGAAAACACCAGTAAAAAACACACGGCCCACCAAACCATAAAACAAGCCCACAACCTTTAAAAAAACAGCCCATGGGCTGACCTATCAGACCAGCCCCTGCACCACTGCCTGATTGCCCTATAGACCAGCCCGAACCTGTATGCAAATACAACCTATGCTGGTATCTAAAAGCATTAAATAAAACACGCCATTTAACCATCTAGACCACTTTAAATCCACCGAGAACTAGTCACACTTTCATGTGTTTCCATACAAGTGTGATTTGCTCATATCTTGACACTCAGACATACCGGATCCAGTCTTCAACTTCACTTCATGATCTGAACAGCGAAACGTGGATTGTCCAGGCTATTTCCCACCGGCGACATCAGCAAATTCTGACCCCTTTCAGATTGCGCTGTTGGCCTAATGCAAACACTGGTACCCATGTTTGCAGTCTAAGCCTTTATCTCTACGCCTGTTGTGATATCCCCCAAAGCCAAGACAACCAGTCTAAATGTTATAGAAAATATGAGGGTGACTATTAAAATCAAAAGGTTGGCATAATCATTCAGCGCTGTGTTGCATATTTATTTTTTATTTAAGATTAAGAGTATAGCAAGGACTAAATGGAAGTAGGCCACAAGAACAAAGGAGCACCAACAAGTGGCATGAGAAACAACATAATTTATGTTGACTTAAAAAGCCATTAGACTTAGTATTTTCACTAAATGTTAATATAGAAATGTAAGCGCTTCATGGTGAGATCAAGAATCAGCAATTGCTCAAGGCGTCCAGTGTCCCAACCCCTTTCTGGACTAACACAGCCCTACATGCTCTGGCTCCAATACATCTTCTTACCAATCTTTTGGTCTTTCCTCAAGCGCTAAAGCCTGGCTATTTAACAGTTATAACAGGTTTAGGAGTTTATCTGACTTTTTCTGATGAGTGCTGACAATACCTTTTCAAGGGTGATGTGCGTTCTGTAACGGATCTTTTATTGATGCTGATTTTCATAGCACCATGATGTTTACATCTTCAAAGCGCAGAAATAAAAAAAACGGTAGCAGATTTGAGGGAATACCTACATTCTCAAAAGAGTGCATCACGCATATATGGGTATGAGCAGAGTGCTCAAGCAGAGTAGCCTCAGACCAAGTTCTGATTTTGCATAAATTAACATGCAGTAAAGACAGAGAATGACTACCAAAGTCCAGCCTGAGGCTTTCCCTGCCAGCAAATATCCCTGGTGGCCCTACTTGGCTCCTAACGTTTGGCCTGGTTCTTCCCAAAACTTGGGATCAATTTTTAATTACATCTTTTCCCCTCACCACTGCTACCTGTTTTGCACTCTCACAACTAATATTCTGGAGTTTGCTCATCCATGTACAAGAAAGAGGCACATTTTAAGTAGGAAAACTAAAAAGTGAAGGAATGCACGGGTAATTCAGAGTGTGCTGCCACTAAGATCCTAGAGTCAAAGTGACATTCACAAAGATAAATCTACATGTGTAGATTTAATACTAGTAAATGTATTCTCACACTTTTTATTAACTTTCCTACTTTGGGCTAATCTCAAAATTAGAGTGTTAACTTACTCAAAAAGAGACTTGCATATCTCCACCACCTGAACCAGGGAGTGGAGCCAAATATCCAAGTGTAAAGTTACTGCAGCCAGTAAAGAGCAGTAGTAAGTCCAACACCACACATGGTCAACTACTGACAAGGCAACAGCTTCCTACAGAAAATAAATGATGGTAGAAACTTAAAATAGAACCTCATAGCAATAATGTTATATTACATTCAATTATTTAAAATAGTTACAAATGTAAATTAATTCAATGTTTAAAAAAATCTAAAAATAAAACATTTTTATTTTAAAATATTTCAGTTACGTTTTTGAATTTAAAAATAATGTAACATTATTATTTATTAAAATATAAATATATTACTTTTAATTAATTTCATTCATCAGTTTTAATAAGAATGAATGCATAATTGTTTTTATTGTAGGAGGGAATTCATTTTTCAAATTTAACTTTAGAAAAATATTTTAATTACATTAAATATGTTTAAATAATTACATATTAAATGCTCATTATTAATCATGCAACTGTTTTGTTTTGTAACATTTAAAAACATGAATATAGAAAATTAATTTACATTAATAAGAAACATAAAAATATTTTACTTATTTTTTTCAAGTTTAACAGACCTTTTGAGTTTTCCCAATACTTTGCTGTTGTTCTTTGACATACCTGGGGCTATGCTGTTAGGTTCTTTCAAGCTCTTCTGTACAATAGTCCAGTTTTGCACCCATGATTGCTCTTGCATTTGTTGCCTAATGCAACTGTTGAAAAAAGTGACAATTCAGCAGTTTCCAGATAAATTGAGGAACGTAAATGCACATTCCAACTAGGAAATCGAACCTAACTTAATTTTGATCTATTATCATTCTGTGCCACGTAGATATGATTATTTGAGACTATTATAGAGGAGATGTACATGAATAGGCTACTTGGTGTGGGGATTTGAAATTATGGAACTTGATTTTGTACTGCGATGATCTAGCTAGGGGACACATTACCGTTATAAAGTCTGCTTACTACTGTTTTGCGTCTAAATAACAGAACAAAAAAGAAGTTGGAAAAGAAAAGGAAGTGACAAATCCAACCGTATATTTTGGTGTAGTACGAACTGGAACTTACAACCCCATTAACCTGGCAGATCATAAAAAGCTGCTGGTCACAAATCCGATCATATGCTTTAACTGTAGAGTTTGTAGTTTTAGGACGCTGTCAACTCTAAAAGTGCATTGTATCTGTTGAACAGGTTTGAAACCACTGGAGCAGTCAACAATGTGTTGAGTTCTAATACTGTGGAGGCCAATTCCAGAGGCCTCCACTATAGTGAGTGCACGGTTTGGCTGTTAGTTATAAGCCTGTAGACCATCAGAAAGGTCCATGGAAAGCTGGGCGTAATCGCCAAAGAAGTGAGACCGTATGATGATATTTTTCAAGGAATCATTGATGCGTTGTATATATATGGTAAATAGTGGTGGGGAGGGAACTGGTCCCCATAGCACTTGACTGGTCATGGATGTCATGTTAGTCTATATATTCCCAAAGCAAACGTCAATTTGCCGCTTCTGAGAAAAAGATATAATCACTGTAAGGCACTGTCCGACACCCCTGCCACTGACATCAGTTGCTGTGACATAATATTGCGCTTGAGGGTGAGTAGGTGGCAGATCCACCTTAATGAGTAATGATGTTTCTTTACTGTCTGCTTTCCACAACAATGCTTTCTTCTCAACCAAAAGGGTTGCCTTGATATATGTGTCTTTTATGGTTATTTATTAACCGAAATAAAGTTCTTTGATGATGATATCTCTTTATGGGCTGTAACCAGACTTGCATCACCAAGAAGAGAATTAGGCTTGATAAGGACATCTGACTTCTGCAACACTACCTTCTCTGAGATAGTTTTCTGAGTGTTTGCAATCAGATTATACTTTGATGGTTGGAGACATCAAAATTTTAGGCTTACAAAAGAGCCTAGCTCGAGATGCCCAACATCACCATTTTTCTCATGCAGGATTTAGCAAACTCAGCAACACTGAACTAGGGGCAGTTTCCGCATTCCTTAATGAAGGAGGACATGTAGTGGCCACCAGGGTAGGAGTTTGGTTTGATGCTCAAGACACTCCTTCTGATCTCTTCAGGCTACACCTTATGGCAGGTAAAGGATAGGGACAGAGGGAAGAGAGTTGCAAACTTCCAAAGGAGAGTGAAAATTTTAGTATGAATCGGACTTGATCTAAATGAGCAACTATGGTATTTCTGAAACTTTGTACATTAAGGATTCATTCAATCAATTGAAGTAACCAAGGGTTATGAGCTATAGATGCTGAAGTCACCCCAGTTATTAACTGTGAGTGAAACTCTAACATTGGCAGAAACGAATATTGGAACAGTAGAACTGGCAAGAATAAGAGAAGACCAAAGGAACTGCTACAAAGCAACCCAAAATCTTGATCAGAAAAACCTGAGAAAAGAGACTCAAACATACCAATACATGTTTTAAAGTCCCCTGATTAATTTTAATACATTCACCTGTTAGGAATTTGTCCAATCCGTCAAAGGAATATAAGACACATATGGCAAATCTGATTGAGTGATAGCCTTATGAAACCTTTAAGACTGGTAAGCAAAACAAGAGGCTAGAGTTATTGTAAATGTTTCAGCAAAGACGCCAAAGGCTGCAGTAATCTTTACTAATTGGTTATCCCCCACCTTTTATCCATACCATGACCTGTGTATTAAAGAATCCTATACAATTTATAGATCCTATAATATTCTTCCATTATCATGGTTCCATATTTCTCTCATTTGCTTTCCGCAATAATGATGAATATTTATTTTGCTTGAATCAAATCTCTATAATCCTTGAGAAGCTCTAAGTGTCCATCTGTTTCTGAGATCAATAGTCCCACAGATACTCACCTTGCAACACAATTGGATATTTTACATAGGATCACCAGAAATCTTTAACCATATCTGTCCATGGTGTGGATCTGGGATTCACATAACTTGCAGCATTGTATGCTGTGAAATGAAAGGATTGTCAATAGATTTTATAGAAAATCTCCACAGAGAGCTTTCTCCTCCTTGGGGCATTAGACAGCTGTAATTGTTCTATCAACAGAGGTGTGTAGAAAGGCACATATCAGTGTCAAAACTGTTTTAGGAAAAAATAAAAAACAATCTACGTACACACATAAATTAACCCATCATAATAATTATTGGGCAAGCTTTTGTAACATGCCACTAAATAAAGGCTTATTCCAGGGAGAAGAAGACATATTCAGAATAGAAGCTGATGCGCCTACGTGGAATCAAAAGATTTGCCACAAATAGAGCATTAAACAGGTGTTCTGGAAGACATGGTAGATTGTGGTAGCAAATACTGACCACATGCTAAAATGGTACTGATAAACGAAAACGAAAAAAGAGGAGTTTGAGCAGGGAGGGAAGGGTGTGTTCCTTTAATTATTGCCTGCTGTACTTTCTTTCGAGAGAAAGGATTCAATAGCACGAGATTGCAGATGGAACATAGTGAGTATTTATAGGTTTGAGAAGATTCTCATTAGAGTTCAAGCATGGCTGATTGCAGCTGAGTGACAAAGGAGACCAGGAACACAGGCAACTACAGATGAATATCAAACACTAAAGGGGGAACAAAGAGTTCAGTTTTGGAAGTGTATGCTAATAGAGGTGGGAAGCTCAGACATGGACAACTGGAACATGCAGGGTTTGTGGTAGGGTAGACTTCATAAGGTTCTAGAGTTATTGGCATTAGCAGAGATATAGCTGGACAACAATTAAACAAGCTAGGTTAAACATAGGCCGTTTGATATGCCAGGCTCAAAGCAAGGTTGTGGTCGGGCAGAAGAGAATAAATGGGGCACTTCAAATCAATACTACAGAGGCTGGGCTTGGCCAGGACGCTCCAAGGGGCTTTGAGGCTTATCTATGGTTGAAAGATTGATTTGTTGACAAATGACTTCTCTACTGATCCTGGCAGAGTATACATAAAAATTATACTTGGCTTGTAATTTCCAACCAACTCAGAATTATGGTTGGGCATTTGGGAGCTGGAAAGGGCAGGACAACATAGCAGGACTTCAGAAGGAGATGTGCTGCAAACAAAGCATGGGTAGCTTAATCACCTGGTAAACCCCCATTACATTTGAATATAGAATGTTACCATTTGCTGCATGCTGGAATACAAAAAATCAAGTTTCTTGAGAGATGGTCCCGCTCATATCCAGGGTTACAAATGTACATTAACAGCTAGCTATTTCTAGCATTTCTGTGTTAAACAGTCAATTATGTTGCACACCATACATATGAGGGGCCTATCAATTTCAGTTATAAAAGGGAAATTGCAACAATCAAGGAATCAAGGATTTACAGAGATTGGATTCTAGAAAAACAAATGTTCTGTTTCTTTGAGAATGCATACAGGTGAATGTTTTTCCTCCCACCATAACAATGAACTTCAGTTGCTTTTCACTTGGTAACCGAAAGAAGAACCATGGACTGTGAATGTTTACATGGAAAACTATGGTTGGGGCATGGCCCAACAGTGTTCCTCCACCGCCCCCTCCAACAACGGTGGCCAGAAACCTGGGTGTGTTGTTTGAAACCCAGCTCTCATTTAGAGCGCAGGTGTCAGCAGTGGTGAAATCCTGTTTTTGGATCTTTCGTATGTTGAGGAAGTTTCTTCATTTGCTTCCTCATGAGGCCCAAATCTGATTTTATCCAGATTGGACTACGCTAATGTCCTGTACCTTGCCCTCCTGGAATATCTCATCCAGCGTTTACAGGTCATGCACAACAGTCCGCTTAGTACACAGAATTCCGAAATACACTTCTTCAGTGTCAACTTTTCAGGGAAAACTTCATTGGTTACTAGTTCATCAGTGTATTAAGTATAAAGCACTGACTTTAACACACCAAGCCCTCCATGTCAGGGGACCCAGGTATCTTAATGATCGTGTCAAGGCATACTGCCCTGGGAGGATGTTGCGCTCTAGCACGGCAGGTCTCATTGTGACCCCTAACTTTCAGAAACACCGGAGGGGTGGCTGTTCCTTCTCTCTTAAAGCAGCTAATTTGTGGAATAACCTGTCGGATTATTTTAGACAGATTGCTGAAGAAATTAGATGCAAAAAGGAGCTCAATACATTCTTATTGAGACTCTAAGGGGGAATGTGGTCACCAATCTCGTGTCTATTCACCTTTTGCATACCCAAAAGAGCCAGGACACTCTCTTGAGTAGCCGTCCGCTATAGAAGTGCTTTATTTGTTCATCTAAAACAGGAGGAATATGTGTTAAGTGCTTTGCCCTTTTTCTTATGTTAAAAGACTAATCTATTCACAAGTTACAACTTTAAAGGTCTAGAACCCCTGAACCAGCCTACCATAACAATGTGCCTACCTTTTTAAAAGAAATTATAAATCCTCCCATTCTCTTGAGGTCCTATCCATTAGTCTGTAAAGAGTTATGGATAGAGGATATGAATTATGTTACTTAAGTATGTATTTACGTAGAGCATTCGTAAACACTTTCTGCTCAGCATGTGATAAAATCAGGATGGATTTGAACCTTATATTTTCTGCAAAGTTGGGAATGTTTTGATGAATTTCAATAAAGAGACTGTCTGATGTTCGGACGTTGACTTTCACTAACATGGGCATAAATGTGTTTGCTTTTATGACATTAGAAGGATAAAAATGGTCACCATAAACAGTTTATGGAAATTTATGATAAACATCCATTTTCTCCCAGACTTTTCTGAAGGAGTTGGAATTATTTAAAGTCCCACGTGTGCAGCTATGTATCATCTGAACAGATGCTCTTAAGAATCATTCTAAATTGCAGCGCTGCGATCCTTCCGCAAACCCCTCCTAAACTAGTCTCCTAACCCTCCAAGCCAGATGGGTTAAGTGAGTCACGATGTCGGAGGATATAAACATTCCTAAATTTAGTATCCATTCAGCCAGAAGTACCATGGCAACCAAAGCTGTCTGTCTACTGAGAAGCCGTTGAATACACTGAAATCAGATGGCTGGCTTACAGAATCCACCTTTCAGATATTTAATTTTAATCCAATGACCAAGAATGCCTATGAACCTGTGACTGATAGACCTGGAAGATGTACCATAACAGGAAGTTCATGAGCTCCATGTTCCTAGCCACAGTAACAGAAATTCAGGATTTTATCATACTTGGGAATATTAACCGTCACATTCCATGCCACTTTTGCTTCTTTAAAGAGTATGTTCCTGCTCAGTTCTCTTGCTTCTGAGGTTATGCTCAAGAGAAGGGAGAACAATTCTTTCCGGTTTAGTTCAATGTGAAGTTTTATTCAATGAATATAGGATATTATCCATAAGGGGGCCTAGTCCAGCTGAGGCATGTTGACATATGTTTATTCTTGAAGATATAGCTATGCAAGAGGATCGTTGGACAGGTATTTTTTGTTTAGTGAGTATTTTCACATTTCTTTGTCATAAATGGGGTTTGACTCTTTCTGGACAGTCAGCTGTCATGCACAATGAAACATAAACAGAAGGATGTTTCTAACTACTGCAGTTTGTAACGTTATGCAGATTTCTGTTTGATTGACAAGAAAAAAGTAAGCATTTTGAAATTGAACCTAATGACACTGGTTTGGGGGCAGGAGACAGCGAAAGGAGAACCTTAAAAAATCTACTTCTTTCTTCCTGTCAGTCTGCCAATATTTTGAAACCTGTGCTCCTCAATGGAAGGGCATATACAGCAGCTTACCTCCTTATGCTGAAGGATGTAGTAAGGTCAAAATAAACCAAGATACAAATGTGACCTTTGTGTAATGCACAAAGGCTGCAGCCATTTTCATTTGTAGCGCTCTTTTTGAGATATTTGCTTTGTCAATGGAACAGAACACTATTGCAGATCAACAAATAAATAAATGAATGAATGAATCATGGAAACGTATAAAGCGTACAGCTACTCAGAGAAGTGTCCCGGCGCTGAGAACTAGAAGGTAAGGAGAACGGCCACACAGGCCAAATAAAATGCAAACAGATGGGTTTTAAGAGCCTTGCGAAAGGACAGATCCAGAGGACTCTTACGAAGCAAGAGAGGGAGCCGAATCCAAGCATCACCGGGTAACAGCATAAGAGAGCATCCACGAAATCGTACGCTGCAAAATCTGGGGATAGTGACCAGCAAGGCAGATTCGGAGCACAAGTCTCTCATAGGCAAATAGTGCTTAAATCTAGAAGGTATTATGGACCCTGTTGATGGAAAGCACGACGGGGGATGATCAGAACTTTACACAGAATCCTCTTCTGTATTGGGAGCCAATGTAGCTCCCACAGGTGATGAGAAATATGAGCTCTTCATGAAATACCAAGGATCAGGCGGGCAGACGCATTTTCCACCACTTGGAGTTTGTTAATCAGCTTACCAGGAAGGCCAACATAAAGCCAATTGGTGAAGTCCAGTCTTGAAGTGATCAGTGTGTGCACAGTGGTTTTACATGACGTAGTGGGCAAGAGATCCAGACATTTCAGCAATGATCTCAAGAGGAAGAAGCAGGGGGCTGCAATACAATTAATTTGAAGAATAAATGACAATTTGGCACCTATATTTACCCCTAAATTCCTCACTGAAAAGGCAAGCTTCAGAGGGGCAGAAGATCCTGGGACCAGCAGTTAAGCAACTATTCTATTATGTGGCCAAACAAGAGGATGCCAGTTTTGTCTGCATTGAAACCAGATGGTTCTCTCTCTGCCAGGGCAAAGTGGCAGTGAGGCCAGATTTTAGTGCCTGAACTGGAAAAGGGGAAAAAGAGTCCACTGAAATTGTCCTACGGCCAAAAGATTCAATCAACTTAGTCAGAAGACTCAGATAAACATTAAATAACATACTCTGAATGGGGTACTGCAAATGACAGCTTCTTTGCCGATGATTGGTAGGTGGCCTCCCATGCTGTCATTCTCATTCTTCAAGGAAAAATTTGAGACACCCCCAAGCCATATCACAGACATCTACCTCCAAGAGACGTTGTAGTAAAGTTCCATGGGAGACTCTATCAAACACCACAGACAAATCCAACTGATTGAGATCAGCACTATCCCTTTTATCCAGTGTAAGCTTAATAGTCCCTGTGATCTCAAGAAGAGCCGTCTCTGTACTATGGACTTGACGAAAGCCAGACTGTGTATAGAGCCGAAGGGAGCTGGCTTCCAAGTATGCTATCAACTGGGTATTACTTAACGTTTTTTCAAGATTTTTCAAACTCCTGGTAAAAGGAAATGAGTGTATACTGTGGAATCATAGTAGGTCTAGTGAGTGTGGGGACTAATGCATCCACTACTGATGTATCTATGTTTGACCCCATGGTCACAGGTTAACACCCTGTTGGTACTCTCAGCCTTTCATCCATCTGAGGATGATAAAATAGTACTCTTAAGCTATATAAAAATAAACATCAACTTTCTTTCACTATCACCAAAATAACACTTCAACGCATTTCCTGCCAGTGCACTTATCTTCTACTGTGTTGTCGCTACATTTCTACTCAGTCATGCAGTGTCTCTGATAGACATAACAAAAATCTTTGAAGCTGCAGCTGCTGCACCTTTGGCATACTGCAAATATATAATTTCATGACAAAATCACTGTGTGCTATTGTCACATGCAGAGGTCTGAGCGAGTCTGTCGCAGAACTATAGGTAAATGAATCCAGTCATTATCTTTGAAGGGCTGTGTTTTGTGTATTATTATGAGGAACAAATTGTGCGAATTATAAAGATCTTAATGTGTTTTCAGTATTTGTTTTTTGTAAATATTTTTATTAAAAGTTTAGAGTATACCACAACAACTCTACTGCACACAATGAAAAAAATATGACCTGTTGCCAACAGGCTAAACGGAAGACATATCAATTAGATCCAGTATACATAGTAGGTGATAAGAATGGCATAGTGAGTAGGCACATAAATGGTTACATTTCAAACTGTAAGAATTCCACACTGAAAAGAGGAGACAAGAGAGCTCGCAATAGAAGCACCTACAGACAACACTTTAAGCGGGTCCATCATGAACTATCATGCGTACATCAGTCGCACATCTCAGCGATCATCACTCACACCTGGGACTGGGCGTGGACCCGGGGGATCAGGTAAAGAGGAGTGCCACTAGCCAGGACCAGCCGATGTCAGAGCCGATGCACTACCCTGATAGGTAATCGTCAGAAGTGGTTGCAGTCCGGAACAACCCGGACCACACAGTTCACACACGGGCAGGCCAACAAAATGGCAACCCAAGCATGCAGCATTGGCACCCTGCGAACGCCCCTAACTTCCTCTTGGCATATCGCCTCCCTCTCACATTCTGCCTAACTCATCAGCTCAAGCCCCCAACAATAAGCATTGGGACCCCGAGGAGAATTCATGGTCAATTGCCGGGAGGCTAGAATTAGGGCTAAATCTAGAAACCTTCCTAGCCGCCAAACGTTTGTGAAGGCTCAAAAAGCACAACATGGGGCTAACAGGGAAGTCTATGTCCGTAGCAACCATCAACACTTGCAAAACTATGGTCCAGTAAAGAAGCAAAAGAGGGTGAGACCAAACCATGTGGTAAAAATCTGCATCCATAGCCAGGCAACGAGGACACACCGAAGGCGCAGCCAGAAACATGGCATGAATAAGCCGGGGATTAAATCGGCCCGATGCAGATAGAAGAATTGAATAAGTTTGAAGCGAGCATTCGTGGACACCCGGAAACTAGCTTCCAGTATTCTCCTCCAAGAGGAATCGAAAGAGGGGCTCCGAAGTCTGCCTCCCAGTGGGCCCGCAAGGCCCCCCCAGCAAAGCCCCAAAAAGCAATTTGATCACCTTCGTTCAGCCTGTTATAAGGAAGAGAAGGCGCATACATTCGTGCCCAGAGGTCTCCATGTCACCAGCACTCCGCCCAGTACTGACCCCGCCACTCCTGCATCATGCGAACCAAGGCGCTATGGATCAGGAAATGGCCCACTGGTATGCCATAGGTCTCCCAGAGGTCTGCAAATGGGCACAAATCTCCTTCTACAAAAAGATCTCCCAGGACATCAGCACCCGCAGACGGCCATTCATGGAGTCCCAGCCATCCCCCCGAGCGTCTCCAGCGTCTAACCACCAAGAAGGGTAACTCACTGGTGTACGGGTTCAGAGTATGAGTCCGTCGTAATGAATGGGCCCAGGCATAACGTGCGGTCTTAATCAAGATGTTCGAGACCCGCACCTTAGAGGCGGGCGGCAAATGTAATAAAAAGCCCAACAGACAATCCTTGGAGGGGGAACCGCACTCCGAAGTCCCCATGCCCTCCTAGAAGAAGGCTCGCCAGTGCGCCACCCACTGTAGTTGCGCTGAAAGTTAATATAGTTCGAAATCGGGACATGCCAGGCCACCCTCTGCTATAGGTAAGTGCATCTTCCAAAGAGCCACTCGACGACAGGAAGTGTCCCAATAAAGTGAGAGAAACAGAGCATTAAGTTTCCAGATGAACCGTTGTGGCCGTTCCAATGGACGTGCTGCAAAGAGATAAAGTAAACGCGTAAGCATAATCATCTTCGAAAGAGCCATGGCCTGCCGTTAACTGAGAGAGGCAGCGTAGTCCAGAAGTTAACAGAGTGACGCAATCCAGTCAGTAAGCTCCCTTTCGCCTGCCTCATAGAACAAGTGCAAAGAGGGGTACACCGCCACTTCAAGGTATCACAACCCATCACGCGCCCACCGCAATGTCACTGCTGAGGGGACAGGGCTGCGCTTGAGGGCAGCACCCTGCAGGGGGTAGACGCACACCTTGTCCCAATTGACCTCAAGTCACAAACAAGCCCCAAAATCAAACAGTTCCGTAATTGCTCCTGAAAGATCAGCATCCTGCCCCCGGAGGTACAGCAACATGTCATGAGCATCCAGAGACAAGTATGCTCAGTTGGCAGCAATAGTTAAACCCTGATAAAGAAGTCCCCGACATATCGTTTAGGCAAACGGCTCTATAGCAAATGCAAATAATAAGGTGGGGAGAGGGCAGCCCTGCCGAGTTCCCTGCTTGACTGCGAATGCATCCGAAACCAACACACAATTGTGAATCCTGGCCAGAGGGCCAGTGAAAAGCAGTTTTGTCCATTTAACAAACGTTGGACCCAGGACCATATGAAGCATAGTTATATATAGGTAGTCAAAACCGAGCAAATCAAACGCCTTCCTGATGTCCACTGAGACAACCAGGGCCTCGGAGGGGAGAAACTCCCTACAGTCCAGTGCTAGGAACAATGGTCGAATATTAGGCATGGTGCTACCCGCTGTAATAGAGACAGTTTGATCTGGATGAATTAAAGCACACATGTGGGGGAGCAACCGAGTAGCTTATATTCTATGCAGGATTTTAGAATCGGCATTTAGCGTAGAGAGAGGACGATAAGAATCGAGCAGTAGTGGGTCCTTGTCTTTCTTTGTGAATGAGACAACTGCTGCTTCCTGCATTTAA
Organism: Triturus cristatus; assembly: GCF_964204655.1. Classification (NCBI taxonomy): domain Eukaryota; kingdom Metazoa; phylum Chordata; class Amphibia; order Caudata; family Salamandridae; genus Triturus; species Triturus cristatus. Next base: position 844,184,748 of record NC_140592.1, read on the forward strand.
GGTGGGAGTTGGCCATGCTGTCAGGAGTCATTAAAGAGCGCTGTCAATCTAAGCAGTAGATCAGACGTAAAGGCAGCATAAAATTCAATTGGGAACCCATTTAAGGCGAACAAAGCAAAACCAAAGGAGATGATGTACGGAGTGTTGAACATTGCAAGCACTCACCCCCAATCAACTGATCTGGGTTTAATCCATCATCATTCTTTAGCTCACTCCGCCACCCCAGTTCAGACATGGCCATATGCAAATCAATCTGACCCTGTGCCTCATGGGAACAGTCCAACCCGAACTGCCAAGCCATGTCTTGCCTGGACCGGAAACAAGCATCCTGGGACCGGTTTCTGGCTAATCAGCCATCATCAGCCAGGCTAGCTTGAATCCAGTGGCAAAGTGAGCAAGGGACCCACGTCTGGGCATACTCTGCCAACTTAAGGCGAACAAAGCAAAACCAAAGGGGATGATGGACGGAGTGTTGAACATTGCAAGCACTCACCCCCAGTCAACTGATCTGGGTTTAATCCATCATCATTCTTTAGCTCACTCCGCCATACCAGTTCAGACATGGCCATTTGCAAATCAGTCTGACCCTGTGCCTCATGGGAACAGTCCAGCCCGAAATGCCAAGCCATGTCTTCCCTGGACCGGAAACAAGCATCCTGGGACCGGTTTCTAGCTAATCAGCCATCATCAGCCAGGCTAGCTTGAATCCAGTGGCAAAGTGAGCAAGGGACCCACATCTGGGCATACCCTGCCAACTTAGGGCGAACAAAGCAAAACCAGAGGGGATGATGGACGGAGTGTTGAACATTGCAAGCACTCACCCTCAGTCAACTGAAATTAACCCATTTAAGCCACACACCTTACCCCTTGCCGTCTCTGATTGCTCCTCGAACATCCTGATCCCTGATCTCTTTGCCCAGCTTTTGTGTTTGCAGAATATTAAAGACCATATTGTGTGGTATCAGGTGTTTAACTTTGAAACAGTCTGGATGCTATAATCATCGCAGCTCTGAATTAGTCTGGGGGTTTCAACTGGACCACTTGCTGAATCTTGGTATCAAACACACAGCTGTAAGTCAATCAGTAGTGTGCATCCAGATTTTCTATTGGCTGCAAAGGGGTGTATTTAGAAAGACATTTCTTTAACTGCGAACAGAGATTTTCGTTCCAACATAGACACAGTTTAACACATTTGAGGGATTTGCAATTATTTCCCAGTTTGTGCATAGAATTATGTGCAATCAGAGCTGTCGAGGTGTCATCCTTGGAAAGCAGATAAATCATTGTTGAGCGAATGCACTCCTTCCCTTTATTCGTTAGACTCGTTTTTCAACTCAATCGATGAAATGCGTGCGAACAGGAGCCGTGAAAACGCCTCTAATCACAGCTTCACGTTAAAGCAACTCTCCCAAAGGGCACTATTCTTCTGCACCCAACTGTCGCACTGCGAAAACGGAAATCATTCCTGAAACACTTCCTTTAGAATTACATCATTTTTATCAATTCGTCTGTCATAATCCAGAGCCTTATATCATATGACTTCCTCTTTACTTCACCACCACGGAGACAACATGTTTGTGCTGTAATAATTTATTCAACATTTTCAAGTGCCGACCGTTGCCAATCCAGGCTTTTACAGAGGCATGTGAGGTCAAACATGTTTTAAAAGTGGGCTTATAATGTATTTTCCCAATGCATTTCGAATCTTTATGAGCCTTCGTCAGGGGTTAACTAAAATGAAATAAAAAGAACAGTTCAACTAGCCGCTCATCCTCTCTTGGTGCCAAAAGAACCTTAATCATTACTCTATCTCCACCCCCACCCAAACTAAACTCTGCTGCAAACCAACCCATATTATCACTAAACAATGAAAAACCCACCATGTTCATACCAACATCGGCATCGGAATGATGGGACAGTTGAACTTTGTTGCTCTAAAGGTTCTTTTTTATCAAATGCGATTTGCAAACATCGTTTATGTTTCGAATATGTAGTTAATGGGTGTGGCATGTGTAAGTTTATTCACATTGTCAGATTATTATTGCATATGTTGGATCAACAGTGGGGTGGAGCCGAATTTTTGTCAGATATTGTTTTGACACACTTGGGGAGTGCATTGTGGGATTTGTATTTTACTTGTCCAGGGGGAGGAGTGAAGTACGGCTTGATGGGTCACAGGTGGGAGAGTTTTTGCTTTAAAAACGGCCCGAGTGGCAGGGAAAACGAGCATGAGTCTTGGGAAGTGAGGTCATGCTGCCGGTTGTGGCGCTGAGAAGGTAAATGGTATATAAAGAGGGTGGCTCTGAATTTTGAGGTATTTGTTAGTTGGGAGGGTGTTGTGGGTTACTGCATCTGATGGTAAAATTCGGGACGCACATTCTGTTAGGTGTAAAGATTGTGAACATGGTGGGTTTTTCATTGTTTAGTGATAATATGGGTTGGTTTGCAGCAGAGTTTAGTTTGGGTGGGGGTGGAGATAGAGTAATGATTAAGGTTCTTTTGGCACCAAGAGAGGATGAGCGGCTAGTTGAACTGTTCTTTTTATTTCATTTTAGTTAACCCCTGACGAAGGATCATAAAGATTCGAAATGCATTGGGAAAATACATTATAAGCCCACTTTTAAAACATGTTTGACCTCACATGCCTCTGTAAAAGCCTGGATTGGCAACGGTCGGCACTTGAAAATGTTGAATAAATTATTACAGCACAAACATGTTGTCTCCGTGGTGGTGAAGTAAAGAGGAAGTCATATGATATAAGGCTCTGGATTATGACAGACGAATTGATAAAAATTATGTAATTCTAAAGGAAGTGTTTCAGGAATGATTTCCGTTTTCGCAGTGCGACAGTTGGGTGCAGAAGAATAGTGCCCTTTGGGAGAGTCATCCTTGGAAAGTCTGATGAATCCCTGTTTTGTCCCTTTGTGTCACAATTTGGAACGACACTGGCTTTGTGTAATGGTACAAAGATTGTGGTTGTTCCGTTCATCTTCCCATATTGGAAAGGGGTTTTCTTAAGATCTTAATAACAGTAAACCTGGAACCACTTCCACCCTGGAAAATAGTCAGATAAGAGCCCGTTTGCAATTAGGGCAGGCTTTAGAGCTGTTGGCGCCTGGTGCGACAATCATTTTTGCTGACATTCGATGGCCACCTCCTTGGATTCCCTCATGACAACCGGGCAAAAGTGCCCCTCCTCTCTCCATATGCCCCATCTCACATACATTTCATTTGTTTTGAAGCACTGATAAAGGCTGGCTTTACTCACAGGAGGGTATTTTTATCCAAACAAACACTTTTCAGAAACATTAGGAATACATAATGAAAGACAGCGGAAAAAAACAGTCCTAACCTATTTTATGCAGTTTGCATACAGCTCTTTGATGACAGTTCACAGTCACTGTTCTATTTTAGGGATGCATCTTATGAACTGCTGTAACAAAAGGATCTCTGTGACAAAAGCAGTAATCCACTCAGCTATCCACAGAAAATTACAGCTCAGTGATCTGCACTATACCAGTTCTATGCAGCAGCCATATTAACCCTCTGAGCAGCTACTTTATGGCGAGTCAATACTAGCACTAGACAATACTCTGATCTCGCTCTGTAGCAGGAACATAAATCGCAAGAGTTATTTTGACAATTTTAATGCTGCCTGACAACTGAATGCACAAGGAACTCTGCTGCAGGTGTTTTTAAATTATAAGTTATTGCTAAACACAGCACCCCTGCCTGAGTCGCACTGCCCTAAAGCCGGCCCTGGTAGGGCCCACAATGTTTTGATTACTCATTTTCAGATCGGTCTATAAAAGAGATGAGAATACAGCCACTTTAAGTCTTTGAGATGGGGTTCCAGTGGTTGTTTGCACAAACTGGTCTTGCAAACTCTGGAGGCAAGGGGGCGGGGGGTGATTGTGATTGGTTAAGCAGTAACTACGTGGCTGGCGTGGACCTTAGATTCTGTGCAACGTATTTTATAAGATAATTCCCAAAGCTCATAGCTGAGATGATTTGCAGAATTGAGGATGTGAAAGAGTAAGAAGCTCCTCTTAAAAAAGCGAATGCAGGGGACTGCGCCCACCTTGCACGCCAGCCATTTTGATGAAAAGCTCTTGCTGCAGGAGCCTATTTTAATGGAAGGCCTGCATCACAGAGTTGACAGATCATAAAAAATGGCAGACACTATTAGGAAGAGAGACAGGCATCTTCCGAGACATGGAGAGATGGAAGCCTCCAACTTGCAAGCAGCCATGTGAGAGGCTTGAGAAGCACATCCAGCCCTAGTGTTGTCTCTGCATTCTTGTAGCCTTGCATTTATGTATCAAATCTTTTTATATCATAAAGAGGCAGAGAAGTCACGCTGTATAAAACAACATCAACATAGGGAGAACATTCCAGTAGCCTTGAATTTATAATGGAGAAACACACAACTATGAGCTCCAGCATACAAATAAAATAAAAAATAGGAATGGGTAAATTATTCTCACCAGAAATGGAGCACTCTGAGCTCTCTGGATAAGGTTTGCCTTCCTACAATGCAAATGAATACATTGTGTTCCACTGTGAAAACTGAATAACGTTTAGGAACTCTTACCTGTTTGGTCTGTAATGTAATGGAACAATAGGCATGAAGTGGTGAGCCCTGGGTCACACATTTTACATGATGAAATTAGAGAGCCAGGATGTCAGCCAGGGTCACCTGGTTAAATCATTTGCAACTTTCCAGCTAGTGTGTTTTGCCATAAAGACAAGTGCAAAATACCGACCTGTAACAATATCAAGTGCAGACTATTGTTTACCACTCTACCGTCAAGGTAAGTACATATCGTTAAATATAGATTTACCATTCTTAACTCCACAACTATGTAACTCAACCACACATATATCTTCAATTTATGCATCTGTGGAGTTTAATATAGTAAATAAACATTTATCTATATGTACAAGTACCTGGATTACTTATAGCGGTAGGTGATATTCTGCACACAGTATTGTTAATAGTTTGTCATTCATTTAATTTGCCAATCTTTATTCGATCAATGTGTGATCATAGAAGAATCATAAAATCAATAAGGCAACTAGAAAAAACATTCCATTCAAATACATATTTAAAAGAAAGCTCGTTACAATAAAACTGATGCACTCTGCCATATAGCACGTTGAATGTAAGTTGCAGCTAAAAAGCAAATCCTCGCAGTTTTTCAGTGATTGCATAAACGCTAAAGTGGCCATAAAGTATCTAATATTGGCCTGTTTTCTCAACGATACATAATATATATTTAAAAATCCATAAAGTGCAATGTGCTTTGTATCGAGCAGCCATCACAGGGACACAGTGGTAAATTAGCAATATAGGAACCCCGTATAGGGTAGGCCACTAGAAAGTGTACAGTGTTCAATCTTAGCCTCACTAGCGGGAACCTGTGTTTTAGATTGCTGACGCAGGTTAAGTACCGCTTAGTACCATTACTAGTGCAGATCTCAACAAATGCCTGGACAGTAGGCTTGCCAGCTTCCATCCACACTCTATTATCTCTGCATTTGGCTAAAAACATTTAAAGTGCTCAGAAAACTAGCCTTAAAATTTCCTGGGGTGATATAGAGATCTTCCAAGTCCAGACTAATACAGATATTATGAAGGTACCAATTCCAGGGGATTGTTAGATAATGATCCAACTCCAGGCAGTCAGTACGAACCGCCTGATTAAACAAGGTTTTGCTCTCTGTCCAGATCTATAACCACAAAAGGAGGGGCTACATCTTTATAACATCAGTGATGAACCCTAGCCCAATTTCAGAATGACAGATGAAGGAGCTAGTCGATTTTGGAACAGCCAATAACCTCTTGACAAAGCCATTTGCAATCCTTTCCAACCCAGATTGGTCACTGAATCCCCAAACACCAGCCCCATAGGTGGCGTTTGTACAGCATTTTGCTTTATATATAGCTGTAAGCTCACTAATGGGCTTATTACCTAATCTGCTAGCAAAGGTAGTAAATCACCACTGTGGTTTTTACGAGAGCAGAACTCCTATTGGTCTTCAATGGGCCCCAGGTGAGTTTCTCATCGAATGTATTCCAAGATGAGAGAACGTGGGAACACAGCTAACTTTATTATTGTTCACTTCGAAGGCGATGCTTTCCTTCTTCCTGGGTCTAAAGACCATTACATGAGTTTTAGCCTGGTTAACCACAAGATCCAAACTGGTCATAAAAGTGCAAAAACGGTCAAGCAAGTGCCTTAAGCCAATTGCCGTCCTGGCCATTAGGATTTTATCTTCAGATTAAATCAGATCAGGAACACTGCAATGGCCTTTTTGTGGGCAGTCAACACCAACCTCCAATAGTTGCTCTTCTCGGCCATTTACATAAAGGGAGAAGAGAAAGGGGGCCCTGGGGTACACCTCTGGTAAAGATTAAAAGCTTCAGCTGCCTCTCCCCCGGACCGTACCTCACACTGGTGGACTCCTCGATATGAAGTTCTCTCAGGAATTTGACAATGCTCGGGTCTACCCTTAGGTCTAACATAATGCTTCACAGCTTAGTCCTATTTACAAAGTCAAAAGCTGAGCTCAGGTCCATGAATTCTAGGTGCATCTTACCCTTCTTAGTCACAGTATATTTGCTTATTAGGAGATATAAATTGAAGGACTGCTCAACTGTCCCTGAGCTAGGGCAAAAAACAAATTGGAGCTTTGAAAGCACATTATGCTCACTTTCCCAAATTTGCCAACACTCCCGAAAGATTCTGTTCATTATCGTGGCAGTTGAGTTAATCAAAGAGGGAGGTAGCCATGCGTGTTTCCCATGGAGCCTTTTTTGAAAATAGGAATAATGGCTGCATGGGCTCAGGACTTCGATGGGCCCATTACTGAGATGGTCTTGAAATAATTTTTGGCAGCACAAGAGCCCACAATGAGTGTTATCCTTAAAAGATCGGCCGATATCACATCCGGCTCAGGAACTTTCCCCACTGGGCAACTAACTAATTGCTGATATTACCTTGCTCAACTCAATCTTCAGTCCAGAAGATGGCATAGCCAAGGGCCAAGGAGTCACTGTAGGAACTGGGGAGGCTTGAGTTGGAGTTACATTAGCGTCTGCAGGGGTATGGCCCCCCTAGAGATAGGGTCCGAATACAGGTGGGTAAATTGAGCAACCCAGACTTCCAGTAGAATCACTGTATCAAGACTAGATTCCTGGGTATTCTCAAAGTAATTATGACTCACCATCAACCAGAAGGCTTTACTAACCTTTAGCTCAGAGGCCTGCACACAGGAGTGATAAGCTTCCCCACTAATGGTTTTCTTCCGGGCCCTTAAAACTTTCTTGTACAGAGCCCTGCAACTGCGCACCACCTCCAGGTTCCTCAGAACTTCTTTAAGGGCTTTGTACAGTTGGCATCAAACCATTTGGCTAGCTTCCCATTAATGGTTTTATTTGGAACTGTGAGCAGAATGTGTACTGTGTTACAGATTCTATCAAAGCCATTAAGTATCTCGATCCTTCCCCCAGACTTCCAGTTTTCATCTAGACATATCAAGAAGTCAGGAAGTGTTGAGCCCAACAGAGCAGACAAAAGGGAGTCAATATCCACCTTTGACCAGCTCATAATCACCCCTTTGTTCTTGGAGTACGGCAATGGTAAAGGACTAATCTTTATGTGCCTGTTGGCAAAGAAAGAGTCACAGATTAATAGAGCCAAAAGCCTATGGTCGCTTACAGGTGAGTCTAGTACAGTATAGTCCACTACCCAATCTCTCAAGTTTTCTGAGAATAAAATAAAATCAAGTAGGCTATGACTACCCCTCCCAATAAAAGTGGAGGGGATGACTGGGTCAACGCTCAGGGAACCAAAGGCAAGTACTAGATTGTATTTCATCAGCACCAGATTGAGTTCGTCACTAAATTGCCTATGGGCGAAATTGGTAATAGGGTCTCCTGCAACCCACAAGACTTGGTTGAAGAGAGTTACCAGTGCCTCATATTATAAAAAAACCAAAACACAACCAGATACCTACCTGTTATGTTTCTAACACAACTGCCAATGTCCTTGTACAGTAATCTTGCCATTTCCATATTAGTTGAGTCAAAAACATTGATATAAATATTTATCAGTAGCTTCTGATTAGTTAGGCACTATAGTGAAATAAGTTGGTAGTGGGCAGAAAAAAGACTCGACCATGCAACCTGAGCCAGGAACATGAGGGAAATAAAAGTAATGAGACCTACCATCGCCCTGCCCACGGGGCCTGAAATCGCAGGTGTGAAGTAAGTGGCAAACCTGTTGATGAACACAGAGTCAGTTACCCAAGTCTCCTGCACGCAAATGACTACATAGCCTTCAATAAATGTACGCCAATCTGGGTTGCCCAGCTTGTTTGCCAACCCAACTTATTCCAAGAAGCTATCAATGGTGACTTGACTGTACCATTTCCAGGGCAACAAAAACACTGAAGGTGGAAGGGTTTGCTGAATCTTCACTAGGCCTTGCCAGCTCATGACCATCCTGTGAGCTGGTTTGTCTGGAAGTGGTAGCTTTGGCAGAGTCAATCCAGTTGGTTTGAGATAGGCACAGACCTATTAGAGATAGTAATAGGGTAAGAAGTGTGTGTGAGGATATATATCATGCTGCCCATTGGTCTGTAGAAATAAGCTAGCAGGAGTGCTTCAACTGTTGAGGAGGTAGACTCTGTGAAGTTAAGCCTGGTCAAAATATCCTTGGTCACTACTCTGCCCTTGAAATTAATGTCAATGCAGTCATTGTTATCAGGCTTTGGGGTATTTCCCTGCCATGAAAATCTATGGACAAGATTAATCTGGCTATGAAATAGCTCTGGGCCTCCCAATCTCCCATTAACCCAATGCACCACTTTGTTTAACAACTGGTCATGGTCCTCTTGTGTGGAACCTCAGAGGGGGATAATGACTTTCAAAATCTAAACAAAAGGGGTTGCTTGGGGGGATAGTTGTAGCGTGAGGAGTTTCAAAACAAGGGGCTCTTGAATAAAACTAGATCTATTGCTCGACGAGCCACGAGGCCCTTTGATTTGCGCCCGGACCTCACCTCCCCATACCAGTCGGCTTTGCAAAGTAGGCACATTCTCTGCACAATCGCATCTGTGCAGTCTAGAATGGTCGACCCTTCCCGTAGAAATGCTGCCCATATCCGCTGGTAAATGTGACTGGGTGGAAGGAGCAGTAGTTGGAAGAGGACCCCTGGAATCAGATGGCAGTGGTCCTGCAGAGTGATGTTCCACAGAAGTGAGGTTCAAACTTATCAATATTTCCACAATTTTTTCAAGGCGGGCCAAAATAGGCCCCAGTGCACACGTGAAGGAAGTTAGCACATGCTTGCAGATTTCCTCGACCAGGTCAGACGCTGTCCCACCTGCTTTTCTCATCTTATAGCAAAAATGTCGAGGGTCCGGAACATTGTCTCTTAGATTTTCCCCTTCCGCTCTCTTCTCCTTCTCCCCTTGACTCTTTAATTTGCCTCTGCCGACGTCATTGACAGACGACTGTGGTGATGCCAGGACCAATAGGACCAATTTGAGTATTTGAGGCACCAGGACTCTCAGCTTTCGTCCTTGGGTCAGCCATAATTGCCTTAGACGGGGTCTGCAGAGACTTAAGGGTCAGGTGGGTAGAACAAGGATAGACGCTGCTCTGCCATTTCCATTTCCTTGGTAATCACTCCTACTGCCCGCGGCAAGAAACCATCCACGGTGGTGTCAAGCGTAGATATCAAGGAAGTAGCTTGGTTCCCCCTGGCGAAAAATCTTAAGAACCCTTCAGACAAAACCTAAGATTAAAGGGCAGACAAGGTAGAAGTGGAAGAACGCAGTATCCTTGAGTGCCGATGAAAGTAAATGGCCCAGCCCAGCCCCTTTCGGGCAACGACAGGCGAAGACTTGCACGGTCTACGCCTGGGTGCGTCCTATGTTGCGGGATTGAGGAGCGCTTTTAAGCACTAGGTCTGGGTGAAATTGGCCTCTTCTGCAGCTGTGGCCAAAGGCATTGCTGGGGACATAGTTCCACCCCAGCAAGGCACAGTGAAGTCCGGAGTGGGTTAAAATTATTGTAATCTGAAGAGACAACATTTGAGATCTGAGCACGGGTTAACCATGTCATCGCTTATTTATTGAGGCAGGTTGAGCTACTGCACTGCTGGGCACAGGTCAGATGCTGAGACCACAGCAGTCACTCAGTATTGTCACTCACATGTAATCGTCAGCTAGACATCTCCTCTCAAGCAAGAAAAGTTCATTTTAACCTACTACTTCCCAAACTCCATGCCTAAATTGGGGAAATATCAGAAATCCATAGAGCGATGGCTACTAGATATGAAGTGTTTATTTCCTAAGGCTTCCCAGTTCAGTTTCAAGTTCTGAAAAACATACAGATATTCCTAAAAGGCAAACATGTATCCAAAGAAGGAAATATGAATCTAACATAAACTGTTTCTGTTTGTTCACCAAAAAGTCTCTATATTGTTTAACTAGTTTCTACACGCTTCTTTGTTTAGTAGGTATATATAGTATACTCAGTGAAAAATGGGCAAAAGGCTGGTATTCTTCAACAACATCTCGCTTATATTCCTGTCTCTTGGGGTATATAATTATATATTAATACGTTACTAACGAAGCAGCAATCTTCTTTGTTGAGGGACATTAATTCCTAGCTACAACGTGTTTTCAACATTTTCTAAAATCTATAGAAAATAAAAGTAACTTTTTTTTTTTTATTATTTTTATTGAGTTTTTCTATAATCAACAAAATTACAGTAATTTGCACATAGCACTACACTTTACATGGGAGAAACATTGATCAGAAAACCAAATAGTTTATCCACAAAATCTACCAACATTAAAAACATCTTCCCAAAACAGTCTCCTTATTTTGAAACATCCTCCTTCCAGCTCCTAACAGGTTCCCATATACGCTTGCCTAGCATTCTATCCTTTTCCCCCTTTCTATCATATATCCCTTTTTCCAGGTTATATGCTGACAGCAACCTAGCTAACCATTGATGGAATGTTGGAGCTGCCTTATCCAACCATGCTGATGCAACGCAGATTCTAAAGACTGACATAGCCACAAACAAAAAATAAGATGACCCATCCTGCTCGCTTCCCCCTCCTACCCCAAGAAGAATCCATGCTGGCGTAAGAACAACATTTATTCCTAAATTTGCATCTAAAAAAGATTCAATAGCCTTAATCAACAAATTAAGCTGAGGACACAACGCGAAAATGTGGACAATATCAGCCTCACTACTATCACACCGGGGGCACGTAATTCCTGTTGTTCCCCCCCATTGAGCGATCCTATCGGGTGTATGGTAAAGTAAATAAATCGTCTTATAATGTTGGGCCTGTAATGCTGCAGAGCAGAGTATAGTCCGCCCCAGTTCAAGACAGTCCTGGAAGCAATGTGTAATGAAGAGTCTGTTCTCCAGGAAGCTTGGTGTCAAAGGTTTATTTGACATAACAGCCGGTTATACAGCACAGCACCAACGTTACTCCGTTGCTCTATCTCCAACTGGAATGAGTGAACATCATCAAGTACATCACTCCATTCCATTACATGGAGAGCATTCTAATGTTCTAAACACAGATCACAACACATCCCCCTCCCAATAAACAACCACCAATACATTAGTAATAACATTCAAAATAAGGAAACAACAATAAAACAATTGCAAAAGATAACACTATGTGACAACATAATTTAAACAGGAAAAGTAAAAGTGAGCACAGGACAGCATAATAACTACACTAGGGCAGCTACACAAGGATGAAAATGACCCTAATGCAACACATAATCCCTCAATTTGACGGGCATATTTCTGCACCTAGCAGAAGGAATTCTGAACTCCCTATCACCAGAAACACTACTGTCATCAGAACATTTTACCCCCGTCAACGCAGGTCTGGAAACTTCCTCATCATGGAACCCACCAGAATACCTGACCAACCTAGACATGCTCCACCAGCAATCTGTGTCAACTTTGACCACATTCTTCTTGATGGCCACAATGGTAAAAGGACCTAGAAAACCAGATCTACCTTTAAAAGTGTGTCTAGGATTCTTCACCAGTACTCGATCACCAACACACCACTTCTTGTATTTTACATTCATCCTAGAATCACAACTTGATTTATATCTCCTCTGATAATCAGTAACCCTGGTGGTTAGAAAAATGTGAAAAACTTCCATATCTCATACACTTAGGCTTAGAGCTGGAGGGAACGGGTTTATCACTGGAATCATTACTCCCCTCAGCAGAGTGATTGTCACGTTCTCCCTTGTTATGAACACTCTTAAAAGGAGTACGTACACGTGCGTCCTTTCCCACAAGTGTCTTGCTATTGGTGGAAGAATAAGAAATCTTCGCTAATGTATTGCAACCCTCATGACTTTCCTCTTCCTCTATAGCATGTACATCACTGGGCTTCGGAACTTTTTCCTCCTTGTTTTTCCTAATTTCCTTCACCCATTTGGAAGTGTTCTCCATCCCTTCCACAATAGCAACAGTCTCAGATAAAGAAGGGTTTTTTGATAGAAGCTTCTCTTGAACACGAACACTGTTGGTGCACCTCACCAATTGGTCTCTTACTAATGAATCCGAAAGGTCACCAAATTCACACGTGCGAGCAAGAGTTTTCAATGCTGCGACATAACTGCCAACACGTTCCACTGGACCTTGGATTCTGGTAAAAAACGTATGTCTTTCCAAGACTACATTGATGCGAGGGCCAAAGTATCTCTCAAGCATAACCAGAGACATTTCATACACATCACTGGGAGAACCATCACCATCGCCAATGGGAAGTAAATCCATACTGTCATAGGTATTCCTTCCTTCTACGCCCAAATTGTGAAGAAGAATTGCCTGCTTCCTAACCGCAGAAAATTTTTCCCCTCCAATGGCCACAATGTATGAATCAAAGAGATTCTTCCATCTTTTCCAAGGTAGGATAGGATCGCCTTCTTCAGAAAGAAATGGTGGCGGTTGTGACATGCTAGAAGATGAGGCCAACGCCATCTCGCCCACTTGACAGAACCTTCACTGGAAATTCACTTATATCACCCTTGAAATATGTAACATGCCATATTTTATGCTATGTAATGTTATGCTTAACATCCACCCAAATATCTTTATTATATTTTTGGATGAATAAAACAACCAACTGGAAATTTCTTTGCTTCTCAGTTCAAAAATAATGCTATTATTTAACTTCCCTTCCACTCAGTTGGCTTTAAAACAGAGGTTGCACAAGTTTTCCCCTGTTTGTCAAGTAAAATAAAGTTCATTGGTTGAAAAAAACGTTGTTCGTGTCTCCTTCGCGTTTCACTCGCTCCGTGAAAGCGTTGTCATGGAGATTGTAAACAAAATGGCCACGATGACACAGCGCGTAACGTAACGTGAGACGTGCGTTCCACACAAGTTCCGGATGCGTTCCAACTGCAGGGGAGGCTCGCGGAAGGCTCGTGGATCAATGGAAGGCTCTCGAAGACCAACGGCCAGACCACGAACGGTAGGAAATCTCTACAAAGTTATTTGTTTTCATAGAAGTGCAAAAGTCTCACCCAATGTCACCATAGCGGGTTGAAAATGTCCTCTCGCCTCACCCGATTCTGATGATAGTCGGAGAAATACGATTTCGTATTTAAAGTCCAAAGTGCAAAGGCAGGGGAATTGGTGCTTCAGCTCGTTACCTGTCCCCAATCAGGCATCAACAACTCGTCGCCAGTGTAATGAAGAGTCTGTTCTCCAGGAAGCTTGGTGTCAAAGGTTTATTTGACATAACAGCCAGTTATACAGCACAGCACCAACGTTACTCCGTTGCTCTATCTCCAACTGGAATGAGTGTACATCATCAAGTACATCACTCCATTCCATTACATGGAGAGCATTCTAATGTTCTAAACACAGATCACAACACAATCCTGATCAACCTGGAGTTTATCTCCCCATTTCCTTCCAAATTTTCCCAAATCATCACCTTTTAATAGAGATAGCTCAGCATAAATTTTCTTTATAGAACATTCTGCCCCAGCCTCAATCACATCCATTACCCTATTTTTACTAAACCCGGCAGTTCCACCCTTCTTATTCATCAAAAAAATCCGAACTTGCAAAAACTTAAAGAAGTTATTCCTAGGAATACCATACTTCCCTTGAATTTCAATAAACTCTACGAAACCTTGAGCTCCCATGAAATCCCCCAGTTTACGGATCCCCCGCCGTCCCCAATCACCCATAATTCCATCCCCGAATATTTCTACTGGAAGAGACTTATTCCCCTCAATCCGAGCGTAGGCGTTGAATCTGCCCATCCCCAGTTTTTTACTTAATGATGCCCAGATTTTAAATCCTGCTATAAGTGTCTTGAATCTAGTTCTTTTATAGTACCCAGGATCAGTATATTTCAGGAAACAGTTCCCAGCATCTTCACCAGTAAGTATTGCATAAATGTCAATTGATCCTATCTTAACCTGTGTATCTGAGACGTCTCCTCCCATAAGCCCTCTCATGTACTGGATGGCTGCTGCCCAGTAATATAACTTAAAATCCGGTACTGCCCATCCCCCCCCTGTCCCTAGGGAGAGTTATAAATCGAAGGGCTCTCCTAGTTTTCCCTTGTGCCCATATGAATCGATTGATCAGACGTTCAATTGCCACAAACCATTTGCCTTCAAATATCAGTTGGATTGTCCTAAACAAATAAAGTAATTTGGGCAAAATAAGCATTTTAATCACATTAGAACGCCCAACCAGAGAAAGATGAAGGTTGTGAATCCTATCCAGATCTTTCTTACATTTCGCCATTATAGGCTCGATATTTTGCTCCACGATCTTTCCTAAGTCTGCCGAGATATTAATACCGAGATAGACCGCCGATTTCGCTACCCGCACATCATTACAAATCACCTGATTATTCTTTATAATCTGTGTCTTAGGGCCATTTAATGCATATCCCGATATCCGACCAAATACCTCTGCCTCCAATTCTATTTCCAGAATTGCCCTAGTAGGGGAGGGAGTCACAATCGCCACATCGTCTGCGTAGACTAATGTTTTACACAGTTGGCCCTGAATGCTAATCGGAACAATTTCATCATTTAATTCCAGCCTACGAATCAACGGATCGATATATACCGCGAATAACAAAGGCGAGCATGGACACCCCTGCCGAGTGCCTCGTTTGATCTGCACTGACAATGATGCCCTCTGTTAATTCTAAGCTGGGCTTTGGGTTACCGATAAAGTGCCTGTATTGCCATCATGAATCCTACTCCAATACCACACCATAATAATGCAGCCCAAAGGTAGTCCCAGGAGACCCGGTCAAATGCCTTTTCTGCATCTAAAAACATAACCGCCATAGGTTCTCCTGAGACTTCCATAGCATCAAATAAGGTAATTACCTTACGTACATGTTGTGTAGTTCCTCTCCCTGGTATAAACCCGTGCTGTGTGGGGCTAACCAGTTGCCCTATTATCTTACACAGCCTACTAGCCATTACCTTAGAGAAGATTTTGGCATCTGAGTTCATGAGGGTGATAGGTCTATATGAGCCTGGTTCCAAGGAGGACTTACCCTTTTTCAAAATCACCACAATATCGGCACCTGCCCACGATACTGGGACAGAATGTCCAGATTGTGCCTGTAAGATAGTATCAACCAGGTCAGGGCATATTATTTTTTGAAACATTTTGTAGAATTCAATTGGAATTAAATCAGGCCCAGCAGCCTTACCAGAGGGGAGATTCTTAAGAGCCGCTAGAATTTCCTCGATTTTCAGAGGTGCGTCAAGTGCCTCCCTGTCTTCATCAGAAAGCTGAGGAGGAATGAGATCCCCCAGATATCGCTGGATATCTGAGGGGGCTCCTGGCTTATCTTCGCTATATAATTTAGCATAAAACTGCCTGAAAACCTCTCTAATCCCCTCGGAATCAGTAACTTTACCTCCTTTACCATCAAATATCTCATTGATCTGTCCTGACGCAGCTCTCTGCCTGGTACGAATTGCAAGAGTATGCCCCACCCGCTCACTCAACTCGTAACATTGCTCTCTTTTAGTCAAATAGATCGCGGCTGCCTTTGTAGCAAGCCCCTCATTAAGATCTGCTTTAATAGATGACATTTTAAGAAGTACCGGAGCAGGGGAAACGCCGGCCTGGACTGCAAGGGCCAACTCCTGCTCTGCCTCTGCAACTGCTTTCACCAATTTATTGACTCTGGCAACTTTTTGCTTATATAAACTGTAATTTAACGTCTCTCCACGAACCCCGGCCTTAAAAGCGTCCCAGATCACCCCTGAGTAGGTACTACCATGATTAATTTCCCAAAAAGTTTTTATCCAGTTGTTCATATGTTTAATATAATCATCGTCTTTAAGCAGCCTCCTCTCAAAGGTCCATGTCCGCGTACGCCTTTCACTTCCTATCGATTTTACTGTTAAAACCAGTGCATTATGATCCGAGACCAGTCGAGGGAACTTCTCTATCCGACTGTCTGAAATTAAGGAATTTGATATAAAAAAATAATCCAACCTAACACAAACCATATGAGGGGCGGAGTAATAAGTTATTCCATCATCTAATGGGTTCAGACACCCCCATACATCAATTAAAGAATTATGACACGCCAAGTTAACTATCGCTCTAGCTACCCTTTTCTTCCGACCTCGATATTGCTGTTCTTCCTCTATACCCAACCCGCCAATCCCATTTATGTTAAAATCCCCCGCCAAGATAAATGGTTCTGACCATAAACCCAGTTCTGAATCTAAATATTCAAAAACAGCCGGTTCATCCTCGGTAGATCCATACACTGATCCAATGGTAACTATTTGGTCATTAATTAAACATTCCAACAAAACCCATCTCCCCCATTGATCCTCCTTCTTCCTAATGACCTTGACATCCCTTCTTTTAGATAAGATAGCCACTCCCCTAGTCCTGGTCCCCTGTCTCGAGTATGCAAGCAGGGAAAACCCAAGCTGTTCCATTAAGTAACCCCTTGTGCCTTCTACATGCGTCTCCTGGAGGCATACAAAATCCAGCCGCATTAATCTGAGGGCAGCTGCAACACGTTGTCTTTTCACCTGATCATTCAGCCCACACACGTTGATTGAAGCAATCCTTATACTCATTAAAATACATCATATGTCTGACCCCTTCAAGAAAACAAACCATTATTACATAATCCACTTGCGTTCCTCGTTTCCTGCCCAAATTGTAACCTTACCTCCCCTTTTCAAGTGATACTTCTCAAACCTAGTGCTGTGCAACACCATACAGATCCCCATTCCCATCCCCGTGCCCTCCCCAAACCCTCCCCCACCCTAGAGTACCCCTCCCAGTACCCTCCCCGCTTACAGGCAAATGGTTCAATCCTGACCCATGTGTGGCAGCTTTAAGATGCAGCAGCCGCCGCCCCCCCTCTCTCTCGAGCACCCCCTGTTTTCTTAGTCCTTAACCAAACATCCCCTAGGAAACTGTTGTACTTCCTAAAAACCAAACAAAGGTACTAACCCTTACCCCCTCTTCTGCTCTTTTAATTCTGCAAAATATTGCTGAGCCTTAATCTCCGGAATAAAAATTCTAACCTGCCCCTTGACAATAACCTTAAGCCTCGCTGGGTACATCAAATAGGCCTCGTGCCCAAGACTCTGAAGAGGCGCAATCAGTTGCCTCAACCTCCTTCTTCTTTCTACCGTAGCATGGCAGAAGTCTGGGCGGGCAAAAAAAGTGACACTATCAAATTTACGTCTAGCCTCAGGTTTAGCCTTCTCCATTATCTCCTGCCTAAGGAGGAAATTACCGACATAAACCAATATTGCTCGAGGTTGAAGGGGAAGCGGTGCGCTCTTTGGACCTCAACCTCCCACTCCCAAGTCTCCATCTCAGGAAGCGCACCCTTAAACAATTTATTTACAAAAGCTCTTACGTCCTGTCCTGTCCTTCAACCACACCCAAAAGTCTTATGTTATTGCGCCTCTGGCGATTCTCAAATTCTCGAGTTTCCATTGAACGTCCTCAGTCAATTTTTCCTGTGCCTCTTTAAACGAATGCCATCTGCTCACATCATCTTCGAGCCGACTCGTTCTTTCTTCAACGTGAGCGACCCTATCTGCCATCTCCTCGTATAATTTATTCATTTTTCGCATAGAGCTCTGGATTTTTTTCGCCGATTGCTTCGCTCTCCGACTCTCAAGCCTAGCCTCGCCCTGCATCTGCTTCAGAGTGGTATAAAGAAGATCCAGTGACGTAGTCTGCGGCTGATTACAGAGCTCATCCTGATCTGTCTGGGGTTTAGCTGTCGCGCCCTCCTGATAAAGATGAGACGTTGCTGAAAAGTCCCAACAGAGTTTCCTGCTCTCCCCTGCTTCAGGTGGGCTAGGTGAATGCTTTAGTTTAGGTTTAACTTTTTCTTATATAAAGCCCTATGGGTCGCAGGTGCCTTCTGAACCGAGGAGCTAACTGCAGAGTCTAAATCAGAGCTACTGTTCAAGATTCCCTCACTGGACAAAAAAGAGTCTGAATCATCATTTAATGAGAAAAAACACTCACCATCTGGGGTGCCAGGGATTCCTTGACTAGGTAATAATAATAACTGAGCCTGAGCAATTGCCCCTTTAACACTCGATTTCTCAGGGACTACCAAAGTCTCTGTCAATACCCCTGCACCATTCCGATCATTATTTTGAATAGGCGTAGAATCGCCGCTTATGGAGACCATGCTATCAGCCAATTTCACATCCCCGCCAGAATGCGCACCAGACTGACTGTGCAACCTCAAGTTCTCGGCACCGAGAGAACTCACGATCGACTTTTCCTGGCTCTCGAAGCCTGCCTGCAACATAATATCCAATTGTTGCTTAGCAACAATGCCTTCGGTGTCTGGTAGAGCTTCGTTTCTTTCCTCGATTCTGTCTCCGACCTTGAGTTGAGTCCCGGCGATTTCTGATCCCTTCACCTTAAAGGATTCATGTACAGAAGGCTGTCTCAGCTCCTTAGTTAATCTGCCTTTACCCCCATCGGTTCCAGGCTTCGCTGCCGCCATTGACTTACGGGCGCCAATGTCTTTCCTGCCGCCCGATGTCGCTGAGCCTCCGGCACCACCAGCATATCCTCGCGGGTCGTCCGTTTTCTTCGGACCTTTTGTTGTTATGGAATCGCGGAACCAAAATCAGAAAGACAGCCTAGCATAATTATAATTAATCGATGTAATTAATGACCGTTATGTGTTCGGTTGTTTCCCAAACAACGAAACCCAATAACACAGGCTTTTCCCTAGATGTTAACTTCACGCTCTGTGAAAGCTCTGATGTAGTGGCTGTAATGGAAGCCCTATCGTTTGAACTGCCTTATGGCCAGTTTACTAGCTGCATGGTTGGGCACACACTCTTCAGATCTCGACCCCTCTTCTGCATCCTAGGACTTCTGCACACCCTGGGAACTCGCACAGGGTAAGGAATGTCCAAGGGGCTTCATTTTATTTGTTTCAAAATGTCCCTAAAAGTCAAGCAATATGGCTGGACGCATAGGGGGTTCTTTAGACCTTGGCAGACGGTCGTAAATCAAGACCTTAGGGTCAGATGTATGAAACTATTTTGCGTTTGCAAACGGTGAGAATCGCCAAATTCGGCAGTTTGCGAATTCAAATTAACCTTTCCTTATGAATAAAAGGCTTTGTTTTCGCAATTTGGGTAATCACAATTTTTAGCAATTACCTAAATTGTGAATGTATATAGGGAATTGTAATTTGTGAATCCTTAATGCACATGTAAGAAGCCTTTCCTAAATGTGAACTGTGCATTTAGGAAACACTTCAAGTTGCTGGCAACTATGTGCAAACTTTGAGAAATGCACAAAACAGCATTTTTCAAAGTGCCAAGTGCAATATGTGTACTTTACATACACACACTTTCTTTTTTTGGGATGCTTCGGCCCATAGGAACAAATGGAGTAATATTACCTAATAGAAATTGGCTATTTACCGAATCGCTATTAGGTAATTTTAAGGAATCTCCAAATCTTTGGTGATTCCCACATACATAGCATTTTGCAATTACCAAATAGCGATCCGGTAAAAAGCGCTATTAGAGAATTGCTAAATGCTTTTTTGATACATCTGGCCCTACAGTTCCCTGCCCCTTGTCCCCCACTTAAAAATCCGGAAAATAAATCTGCTGCATCCCCCACAAGCAAATCCCAGTATTTTCCTAAAAGTGCAGATGTGCTGCACACTGTTCCAGAGTGTCTGCGTCTTGTGCATCAAAGCATCTCCTCCAAGGCCCAACCCTGCAGTCCCAGAGTACAGAAAATAAAAATATAATAAAAATTGTTGTAACACGGCACTGCTCATTTACAACATCCAACCCGCTGGCTCCACACAATAAAATCTGAAAGTAGTGCTTAGTTTGTTAAAAAAAAATATATATATATATATTAAGTGCCAGGGCCCAAGGTATTTCACATGGATCCACTGCAGATGGTGCTACCGAATGTCACTTCAAACTACAAATTGAAGTCCAAGTTTTCTCATGTTTTTAACCTATATTAAATAGTTAAATGCTCCACTAATGAACTCTGCTAATGAACACAGTGGCACTATATGGGGGATATTCATAAATAGGTGCTGTTGTTTACAAATAAATGCTGGTGCCCAGCACAGGTAAACACTGGAACAAATTAAGCATCATCTAAAAGCTGCTGCAAGCTCCCAGAACTTCAGCAGAATGTAGTCAGTCTTTAATATTTATGTGTCCGACCTGGCGAGGGTCATTAAATCCCATAACCTGGGCCTAACATCATATGCCGACGATACCCAACTTGTGCTGGCGGTACACAATGACAGAGCTAAAGTGGCAGCCAACTTCCAGCAGGGAATGCTTGCCATAAGCTCCTGGATGGCAAACAACTGCCTCAAACTGAACTCCAACAAGACGGAGGTAATGATCTTTGACAATCTCTCACCCGCCTGGTCCCCTCTCTGGTGGCCAGCAGACTTAGGATCACCTCTGTTACCAGTCACAAAAGTGAGAAATCTCGGAGTCATCTTCGACACCAAGTTGTCGTTTATGCACCACGCAAATGCAGTAGTTTCCTCAGCCTTCTACACCATCAAAATCATAAAGAAACTTTTCCCATATCTTCCAACGACAACCGCTAAGACCCTAATCAGCACACTAGTCATGTCCAAAGTAGGCTATTGCAATAGCCTACTTATTAATGCCCAAGAAAGAGTTCTAAACAAACTCCAACTGGTACAAAACGCAGCGGCTAGGCTTCTAACAGGCACTCCCAAATTTAAACCTATCTCTAACGTGGTCCGTCAACTCCACTGGCTCCCAGCCAGAAGCAGAACCAAGTTCAAGGCCCTTTGCCTCGCTTATAAGGCTACCCATTCCATTGGACCCAACTTCCTCAGGCAATCACTTCGCCAATACAACCCCCCCAGACTATTACGTTCCTCCACAGCTAATCTTCTCGTCATCCCCCGTACTAAAAAAGCATCTTGGGGCGACAGATCCTTTCTGTTCGCCACCACTAAACTCTGGAATAAGCTCCTCCCCCACATAAAGACCAGCCCTTCCCTGCTTACCTTCAGGAAGCAACTAAAGACTTGGCTCTTTAATCAATAAACTGTCGTGTTTACCTCCCTGGTTACAGTCCTCAGCGCCGAGAATCCCACGGGTAGTTGCGCGCTTTATAAATTGCATAAATAAATAAAGAAAGAAATAAGGAAAACGGGTGCATTAAAAAAAAAAGTTGCTTCATTTAAAAAGCAAACACAGACATGGGGGTCTTCTGTCCCCAGCAGGCCATCATCCCTGTGTTATTGCCCATTCCCAATGGGTTTCAAATTGCGACCTGCTTCATGAATATTGATGAGGCAGGTCATTTGCGACCACACTGGGAATCGCTAAACATGTCTGAGATACATTAGTACCTTTCCTTTTGTGTCGCTAAACATTGCAAATGCGAGTCTCAAAAGAAAATGGTCGTACATATGGCCCATACTCTGAACACACTCCTGCTCAGCTGTCAGACATACAGAATCACAGTTGTTTCATCTTCTCTTCACGGACAAATACTGAAATAAGCATGCTATGGTTAGTACTGTTAATCATTGGAGACAGAGGCACCAATGATGGAGAACGGTTCTCACTAATATTTATCGCACAAACATATTGTCCACCCATGCTACGCCTCTCTTGGATATTCAAAAACAAAATAATTCATTCATCAGCTTGAGACAGTTTTTTACCCCAAAGGATGCATTTGTAGTTAATAAAAAATACATATGGCGTGTAGGTCTTTGCAGGAATTGATGATGTTTTTCCAGTGTTAGTTTTCAAACAGTGGATTAAGAATTCTAACCAAATGTGAAGAAGGAAAAAACAATCAAACACAAAAGAAATGGGTTTCAATGGAGCGTCATCCACTAAAGCTTCTTCACTTGGTTTACTAGCGTCGAAGCTGAGTGCAGGTTTGCAGTTTGTGCTTTGTGGTTAAATAATGGCTGGGTACATGCAACAGGCAGATGAACAGAGCTGTGGTTGCTGTGCAGCATGAAGTGTAAAGGGAGGTTTTAGAGCAGCGGAAGTATATGTTCTATTTCGAGAAGGGAAAGTTGCACATCATGCAGTCCAGTCAGGTCTGTGGTCTGTTGCTTTAACAGGGCACAAGCCTCGAATAAGGCAGAGACATTCCAGTTAAGTGGCAGGATGTAAGCGAGAGAGAACTACTGGTCGAAATTCTTGCGTAGAAGAAAATAGAGATATTACAGAAAAGGAGAATGAGGATCAAAAGCAGAATTTCTGTTTCAAACTGGGCAAAAAACAGAAGGAAGGGCTTGAGACTTTTTGAGTCTTAACTCCTTGACTGGAGAACTAAGTAGACATAAATCTTTCTTGGCTCAATGTAATTATTGATGCAATTGTATTTGTGTGTATAGGAAGGTGGAATATTATGTGGTATGGCTGGGTAGCCTCACCATGTAATATTATCACAATACTCCAAAGAAGGTCCCAGGATTAACACTAATAATTCCTTAGCTCATTCCTGGTAGAGTGGCAAAGAGCAGTCTAGCTTTATCAGAGGAACATGTGTTAAGCATTTTCCATTACCCTTATGGTTCATAAGTAATTGACACGACTCAATATAAATCTTATGCCAATTTATAAAAATAGAGTGTAATTTTATCCTAATTTAGACACCAAAATGAACAAAATAGCATACATATGACTGGAGTTCTAGCTTTTCAAAACAATAAAAAAATAAATGCAGCAAATACAGCAGCAAATACAGCAGACATTTAATACTGTGGGCAATGACAAAAAACTACTAGTGACAATCAGTCACTGAAGGATCGAGGAGCCTTGTACCCTTGAAGGGTAAAGGTGGTGCGTGCGTCCCAAGACCAGGCCCCAACAGTCAATTCAATTTCATGTAGCCCATAGACTCTGGGTGCAGAGTTGCCCTGACTGTCCTTATGGCTGAACAGGACCTGTGCTAAAGCTGCTTTTACCACTGGAATGGTGCTGCTGAAAAGGAAATGCAAAATCACAAGAGCAGGGTTGTTTCTGATGGCAGTCGCAGGTGCTGTGGAATGCCCTCTTAATGCAGCTTTCAGTTAAGGGTCGATTACCAATCTGGTGACAAACAGCAGTAAGCACAGCAAAAAGCTTTTGGAACTTAACTGGGCCCGGAGGAGCAACGTAGCGGCCTGAAACTTCACGGCAGGTGACACTACAACTCCTACAGTGCACTGGACCATCTGTATGTGGGCTATCCCATGGAGGGTCTGATGGCCAGTGATTCTTTGGATCCAGTGCTGTTTGCAGGGGACTAGTGCCACTAGTCTAGGGCAGTCAGATGGTGCTTCTGGCTTCCACAAGGGTCCCTCTCTTTCGGAGTGTCGAGTTTTAGCCACGGACGAGGGTCGTTCACTCAGTTCCAGTTTTGCTTTGTGCTGGTGGGCAAAGTCCTGTTGTCAGCGACACAGGTCTCTTCTTGGTCCTTCTTTGAAGTAAGTTGTTCAGATCTGAAGCTCTGGTGTCGGGGGTCCCTTAAATCCTAGATTTAGGACAGTGAGGGGTGTGGGAGCTAGTAGCCAATGGGCAGCTAGTCCCTGCAGCTAGTCCGCCTCTAAGGTGACCACATCCAGTGGTGTAGGTCACCTTTTCTACCCAGAACCCACTATTTCTGTCCTCATAAGATGGCAGAATTACATTTTAGGTGTACAGACCAGGCTGCCCTCCCTAAAGGTGTGGCCTGCCTTCCTGTGGGTGTACACCTCCTGCATAGCTCATTTCCCACCTTGTGTGAGTGCCAGTGTGCCTGGGGAAAGGGGGGGCTGTTTCCTCCTGAGAGAGACATCCCTGATGTATATCAGAGGCACTGCAGCCTTTAAAGCCCACCGCTCTGATGTGCCAATTCACTAACCAGCTGGGGAGGAGGGAGGTGTGACCTCCTTCCTGCCCATCCTTTGTTTATGGCTCCTGGGAGTGATCACAACGCCAGGCAGAAGGTAAGAATCCAATCTTGGTGGCAGCAGGCACTGGAAAACGTGACTTCTCACCCAGAGCACAGTGAAGCTGGGGCAACCAGGTAGATAGCCTCTAAGGTGCCCCCTAGGTACATGCCAGCCTTTCCTGGACAACAGACTTGTGTCAGTGGAGAGAAGGCACGTTGTTCAACACCATACTTGACATATTTAGGTGGGACCATAATGGAACTAGCAACCCGGGTCTGCCCGTGTTATTCTATGGACCGCCTATCACTTATACTGTACTTTAATGTTAAAGACACTATAGAAACATATAAGCTTGCACTTGCATGTCTACACTCTTAATATACTGCAGCCTGTCTCCTGGGCACAGGAGGCCTTTTCTAGGGGTGACTGACATATACTAAAAGCAGTGCATTTCACTGTGCCATACATTGTGACGGCACAGTCGAGTTTGAGCAGTTGCCACTGCTCCTGCAGTCTGCAATGGCAGGCCTGCGGTCAATAGTTTGCTTAAGTCACGCAGGGTGGGCACAAAACTATGCTGAAGGCCTGGGAAACCCTTTACCACCTATGTCCTGGGTTCCCCCTGGTAACATATACTAGGGACTTATAAAGGGGTAAAGTCTCAGTCAACCGGGATTGCCAATTCACACATAACGGTTTTAGGGAAAGAGCACCGGCGCTGGGGCTTGGTTAGCAGACTTCATAGCACTGTCAGAGTAGAAAACCAGCATCTAGCTGTCCAAATGGGGGCAAAAAGTGGGGGGACATCTGCAAAAACCTCTTTTCTGACTGTGTGCATGTGAAAAAGGTATTCGCACAACTGACGACGGGTACACAGGTAGCAAATCCAAAAGGCAGGGTAACACAACAGCTAAATAGCACTACTCAGTGATGGTGCAAAATGTATGCAAACGGTTCTAAAACTGCTTTTTTAAGCATCTGAGGAGTGCTTCTGCAGACGAGTTTGTATTTTGAGTTTACTGATGAAAAACCACGTAGGTTTTTTGAAGGGCACAGCAATGAAGTCAGACTATGTACAAGCTCAGGTTACTTCCAGCAGACTATAGTGCATTAGTGGCACTCCCCTCCCCTTCCTGTAGAAACAGGTCATAGTGACAAAAATCTGAAGATTGTCTGAACATCCTCGTATAATCGACACAGAAATGTTAGCTCATTTTACGTCCAGTTTTGGGAGAGTGTTTTTAAACTGAAATGAGGTTGGAACAAAGAAAGTTGAGTTGAAAATTGATTCTTATGAATGGATCTTTGGCATGAAAGAAACGAGGACCCTCTTGTCTCTGTTAGAAAATAAAAGGGTTCAGAAGCACAACGCATGGGGTACAGTGAGTCATTGATTGATCTGGCAGGGATAATAAGTGCCGAGCACATTTGAGAGTACAGTTAGAAACTGTTCAGAATCCATTGTACATGTGGTCCCCCGCAAGCAGGGGAATAGTACATTCATCCATTCAAATACTCTTTTACAGCTGGGCTGGACAATGAAACATATTCTTCTCGAAAATAAAGGCACAAGTCTCGACTGATGGTAAATAACCTTTGCAAATGTCAACTCGTTGACCTCCTCTAGATAAATAACTATTAAGAGAAACAATATAAATAAAAGATCAATTACATGTATTGGTTTGCATTTTTTAAAGCCCAATAAGGACAAACTGTAAAAGTGTTGCTTTCTACTTTGAAATTGCAATATTCTTCGCTGACAGCTTACATGGTGGCTAATTGACAGAGAGACAAGCCCTAATCCACCATTTGCAGGAAATAGGTCTCCTAAAAAGTCCCAGAAGACTAAGCCTGGCCAAAAACAATAGCAACGGAATATATGAAAAAAAGGCTCTATGGGAGAAAACTCAGTACAAAAAGACCCTGATTATACGCGTCCCTTGTCAGATGTGAGAGTTATCACACCCAATAAAATCCGAAACTGAGATGTCTGGAATTTATCAGGTTCAGTAATTATCCGAATTTTTGGTGAGTGTCACGTGGATTATGGTGCTTAATTTACCAAAATCTGCATGGTTCAGTAGTAATGGGGGCCTATTAAAAAACGGTCAGTTTATCCTGCAGCAATGTAACGGAGAGTGCAAACTTTATCACACCCAATAATTCAGGTGTGATAAACATTGCACCTACTTAGAGATGCGATCCCTGAGCACGCTGGTGTTTGTGCATGATTGCAACTTAAGGGGGCACTTGTAATCAGGCCCTAAGACAAATCCTGAGGTACAAAGATTTTGAATTCTTAGTTGTTCATTTCTATATCAAAGTAGTTTGTTAATAAATTATAATGGAAATGATCCCCAACTTTCAAAAGATCCTATCGGTTTTCAATTTGAGTTCAGTAAAACCCATACTGCCTCTCAAATTTTCACATCTGGAAATATTAGTAATAATATACAAATAAGAGTGATAATGAACTCACTTCTTGTCAGTCTCTGTAAATTCACTACACTCTGGGAAGCCAAAACCTGTACAATTTTCTTCTGCAGAAGGAAAATGTGCGTAGAAACTAGCCATGAATTTGAAGTTTATGTGGCCTTGGACCCAGTATTTCCTGCCAAAAAACAATAAACGGCTGAAAACCAGGGTGGATATAGTGGCCGAAACTGGTAACTGACACCGGTATCTCCACTTCCAATTTTCGGTCAACCCGAAATGGAAGCTCTAGAATTCTATATATTTTAAGTCCTTAGGCTTTCCTTGTGTAATTCCTCTTAATCACAATGGGTACATCTATTGTTACAATTTACCAGAGGTTTGAAGAATAAATTACCCTTTTCGTGCAACAAACTGAAAATTCCTGCTGCTTTTGGTGTCTTTGGGTTTCCTGATATTAAATCTTACTATAAAGCTTTTACATTAGTTAAAACAAGGCATTGACTGTACTAAAGAAGCTCCGAAAGTAGCAGTTGGGTCCACACAGAATATGACACCTCCTATTGTCTTTCTTTAAAAATACTCCTAACCTCTGATAGGTTACGATTTAAGAACGTTTTCATGCGTGGTTTTGTCTCAGACCTGTATGAAAGGATGGGGTGGAATTCAAATGGGTTTCTATGTCGACTCTTTAGTATATATAATTCAGGTAAAATGCAAGGAAGTAGCCTCGATTGGCCCTTGTGGGTACAAATAGAATTTACTTTATTGGGGAACTATGGCCAAACTACACTTTTGTGTCTGCCAAAGAGCTACGAAATAATTTTCAGCTACCACAGACAAATATGTAACTATCTTGGGATGAAATCACATGTTCGCCCTTTGCTAAACTTTGTAAAGTCTAATAGTTCTACCTGAAGCCAGATACACTTTTCTCTGCCTGCAATATATATAAACACATCAAGGGCAACAATATATAAAGTATTCTCAAAATAAACAAAAACTGAGGAAAAGAGATCGACTTACCAATTTAAGAAGATTTTTGTCAAAGCTTTCGCAAAAACCTTCCAAAATAAACCCTTGACTTGACACTGTTCTCATTCAGCAAAATATAATCCTACATAAATATTGGTCTACACTGAAAGTGTCAAAACTAGGTTTAACATAATAATCTACATGCTGGCGAGGCAAACTGGAGAAAGCAAATCGGTTTTATGTGTTAATTTTTCTTTTGACATGAATTTCTGGAAAGATGTTTTCAAGAGGATCTCATTAGTGACAGAAGATGTAATTATTGTGAACCTACTAATGAACTTGGTCTCTCACATCAAATCACCAGAGACTCTATGGCTAATAAAAATGATAATGGTATCAAGACCGTGCTGCTCAGAAGATGGAAATCAATGTCAACAATCTGCATTTAAAACTGGTCAATGTCCAACATAGCTCTTTTGTAAATATTTGTTTCCAATCACTGACAACCAGGGATAATTCGAGAATAGTTGGGGTAATTTCTCATGTGCATTTGATGAACTCGTCTTTGGATTTATTCAAACATGATACTTGTTGCACCTTATTGGAATGTTTCATCTATTTGTTGAGTCATTAGTAGTGGGTCACTCTTTCCTCTTAGTGCATCTTCTTGGGAGTGCTGTCCCTCTATTTAGGGTCAATTATTTTTCAACAGAATTGTTCAGAGAATATGTTACTTATAATTTTATATGTTGGTCATCCTTCTTTACCTGTATACTGCTGTTGTTAAAAGCACAGTTATGATATGCATAACGAAAAGTTTAGAATTTTAGAGACGGATTTGAAGAGGAGCACACAAATCAATTGAATAGCCAAATGTTCTCTGTTTCTGATGGGGAATTATTTACTTGTAGCAGCAAAGGAACTTATGCGGCCATCAAACATGTCTACTGAAAACATTCACTGCACAGCAGAACAGTGCTCTGGTCACAAAAAAATGAATACACATTTGAAATACTGTGTTAAAGATGAATGATACCAACCTAAATACTATGGGGCTGATTAAGGTGTCGTCGGTTGGACTGCCGAAAGCCTGTCGTTGGCGGTCCAATCGCCGACAGCCCTTCAGTCCAACTGAAGGGCTTGTACGCCAGTCGAAACAGCATCCCAGAATGGTGGCGGTAAAGAGGCAGGCACCGCCATAAGAATTATGATTGCTGTATCCGAAAACCTTTTCAGGGCTGGGACCCCGGCATGAAAAGGTGTCGGAAAGGCAACAAGGCCACCCCAACAAAGCTCTTGGGTGTTGCAGCCCGTAGCAACATGTTATGATTGCTGTATCCGAAAACCTTTTCAGGGCTGGGACCCCGGCATGAAAAAGTTGTCGGAAAGGCAACAAGGCCACCTCCAACAAGGCTCTCGGGTGTTGCAGCCCGTAGCAACATGTGCCTGGGGGCACATGTAGTGCCCCATAACCTTAGCACTGTTGTGTGTGCACCGTGTGCCATGCACCACAAGGTACATGGCACACAGGGCACTGATGGGCTCAAGGCGCTGCACGACAGAGGCAGCTGCTGTGGCATATTACTATGGCCGCAGCATTCCTCTGCTGTGGTACCAACGACTTCCGACCACCAGCCGGTGGTCAAATCGAAATATGGCGGTCAGACCGCCACATGCTTGTCGATCACCCGGCATTGTAATCGGATCCCATGATAGAATTAATATGCCCAACATAAATGATATACTACAACGCTCATCCTAAAAGATATGATGCCTTTCAGAAACACAGTGAACAAAATAACTAATTTCCAATGGGAAAGTTGCATGAATCATACAAAATTAGTGTTATGAATAATAGTCAGTCAGTCAGTCAAAGTACTTTTATTTCGATAAATAAATATCATAAAAAGACATAGGAACAATACAATGCAAATTCATAAAGAGACATTATTTCATTAAACAACTCAATCATTTAAAATATTAAAAAAGAGGTCAGTCAGATAAAACCATCTATTTACATCCATCTAAAAATTACATTTACATGCATGAATCCCCCAAGAAACAAGATCCAGCTGACAGTGTTAGTAAAACCATTCTAGGTTGATATTTATCTAATTATTGGGTGACTTGCTTTTCTTAATCCTAATAGCCCCCACCAGGAAACTAGCTACATGATACATAATCCTGGGGGTTTGTAAAAGCTGTAAAAAAAAGATAGCAGGCTTGACTTGAATAAACCCAGCCTCCCTTAAAATAGGAAGCAAATATTTCTTTCTTGGGGCAGTGTAAAAGTCACAGAACATCAAGAAATGTGTGGTATCCTGAATCGAAAAATTATCACATTTACACGGACTGGCGTTTTCTGGGATACACCAGGTTGGGAAGTGTCCAAGTATTAGGTGAATCATGTTAAACCTGAAACGAGTTAAAAGGAACCGGTGAAAAGGAAGATTTACTATAGTTAAATAAGGTTCGGTACCTATGTGGGTACTCAAAATGATGCTACCCCGAACCAAAGGTTTCTCCAGTTCAACTCTTTCTCTTTCTGAATAATAGACTCAGGACAAATAATACCCATCATGAATGTTTCTTTTAGGCAAATAATGCTGAAGGGTCTGTCATATGTGATGATAGACATCATTCAACACTTGTACTGGGACAAATGCCAGTAATGTTTCCCTCTAGTCTTATTACACTTACCCAGCGGGGCACTGTGATCGAGGGGGGTGTGCATTGCACTTTGCACGTGATGGTCCCTGCAATGTCCTCAGGTGTGGGATGCTTGAATATGTGGAGACAGTGATCGCACAACTAAAAAAAAGGTTGTTACCTTGTCCTATTAGGTATTATTTTTAAAGAGCATGCACACTGTAGCATATTTGGAGCTATGAAATATCTGATGCAAGAGTAAAACAAATGAGACAGAACAACTAAATAAGCAAATTTGCTAAATGTCAGTGCTTGTTTAAAATGCCAAAGCGGGTACTCCTACACTCAAGAGGAAGGTCAATCTGTAAATTTGGGACTAAAAAGGCTCTTCTTTCTATTCAAACACATCTTAGAACGCCTGAATGCTTCGGATATTGTGAAACAATTGAAGCATTATCTTCTGAAATACTGCTGAAGTTGATGTGACACCAAAATCCAAGTTGGGTGATGAAAATAGTCAGTGACTTGAGACTATCCAGGCATCTCTGTCTGATAAGTTGACCTCAAGTTAATAGTCAAAAAGTACTAGGCATTAGATAACTGTGCAGATATAACACAAATCTTCTGAAGGGGTGGTAGTCAATTAGAATGTTCTTGTTGAGACACCTTGTGCAATCATTTTATCTTCAACTGACATTTGGAGATGTTCTTTCAGGTGTTGTTTCAGAGTAATCTTGTGCACAAAGCATCGACCACAACCCAACTTGTCACTGATATGCTCTCAACATTTTTTAATGAGACGGGATATGAAGCCCCAGGTCTCAACACCATCCCAAATGAACATTCGTCACTGCATTCCCAAAATGCTATATCCTTTCTTAGCCACGTATACTTGTGCACTTACACACATTTTTTGAAAATAGCCCATGTCTACTTTGTTCTCCCCAAAGGCCAGTGGAACTATGACAAAAAGAATTAAATGTTTGCTTTCCCACTCCTTGTACAACAGGTTGTAAAAATTATACTTATTGGTATCCCAGAATCTACTTTAGGAGATTGGGAGTCCCAGTTCCAAGACAAGAATGATTAGGCACTGGATCAAGTAGTATTGCAGCTAATCAAGTCCCTCTGCAGCCAACTGTGAGTACATACCTTTGCCCCCTATCTCAGTTGAAAACTTCCATTGTTCTTCATTTAGATACTAGATCTGAACAGGAAAGTGATTGATGCTTTCCTTCAATCCTGAGCTATCCTCAAGGTTTATGCATCACTCTCCACCTCTGTGATTCTCAAGATCTTGCTTTATGTTAGGGGACAGGTCAATTATACGAATATGAAAATGTTCAATGATTAATTAAACCATTAAAGATGATGCATTTGACAATAAGATCACTGAATGTTTAAAAGAACATTTATCAGGAAAATAAAAATGGATTACGTCTGATGAGTAAATCAGGAGTCTCTGTGAGCACAATCAGGGATCACAAGTGAGATCCTTTACAATATGCCAAATAGCTTCATTATTTTCCTTTTCTCCTCAACACCAACTAGCCAACACGTACTTCATCAGGCAATTTTCCACCACAACTTTGTCATAGCTCATTAATCATAACTCCGCCAAAATCACAGAGAGCAGTGATTTGCTCAAATATTCCAGTATGTGTCACGGTTTGAGTCCAATTAAGTCCCAAGTAGCAAATCTCTGAATCAAAAGTGGTTAGCACAGTAAGCATGGGCCATAGTGTGGGCCATTGACTTGAGTCAGGTAGGTAAAGGACGTTAAGGACCACTGGGCCAGCATAAACTTAATACCATCTACCCACCAGAGTGAAAGAAGTATTAGGGGAAGTCGAATCAGGCTTACCAGTCTTGTCATCAAATGTTGCTATCACTAACATCACAAAAATCTGGATACCAGTTGGAGATGCCAAGAAGACCAACTGGACCAAAGCTGGAAAAGCAAAATTAAAATAGATACCCAGAGGTATCTGGAGCAAGTAGATACCAGTAATTTCTTAGACATAAACATAAGAGAACAAGGGAGAAACCTATACGCGAGTGAACTAAAAAGGGCAACAACAATAATGGAGAACTCAACAGTCTTCTGCAAACTAAAACAAAGTGGCAATCCACAACACCCAAAAGTCTGCTCTATGTTGTTTAGGACTTAAATAATTAATCTCACTAATCATACTCAGAAGTACACAATAAAAAGAGAAGGGGGCACATAAAGGCAAAACTCAATTATACGGCATGGTGTTTGTGTGCTTTCAGTTTCAATAGGCCTTTTCTGCCGAGTTTCAAAGCCTTAGGCTTAATCCCAGTCTCATGCTGTGAGTAAATTCTAACAGGAGTTCCTAGGATGTCACGGCCTTTTGCAGGAGTCATTATGCATTCTTGCACCATCTACACAACCAAGTTATAAACATGCCACTGGAAAAAGGAGAAACCAGAAGAGGGACCACATCTACTGGAGAGCAAAAACAGGATTCTTCTGTTGCTTCGCCGACCAATCAACACAAACAGACTTGGTATATGTATAATTGGACTGAGCTGATGAAGCAAAATATGAATCTGTTTGTGCCCCTCCAGAAGATGTGGTCACTCTTTTGGTTTCTCATTTCTCCAGCGGTGGGGATTATTAGACTATTAATGCGTACAGATCAGCCATTTCTCCTAGTTATGTTTTTGTAACAGGGGAAACTCTTGGCAAAAACGTTCTTTGGAAAAAGATTTACACTCTCAAAAAAATCCCCCCTACCCAAATATTCCATTATTTGGAATGTTATGGTCTTTCTGAATTACATCTTTTAAGGGTTTGATAAAGAATACTTTTCTTTGAAACGGTTATCTGGTACGTTATCTAAGCCTTTATGTTTGATTTCCTTTAGGAAGGTTTCAGATGTTAAGCCTTTGTATGTTGATAACAGCACTTCTTCACATAAAGGGATGATCTTTTTACTAGGCATACAGAATCATACCCTACTACCACTTTTTTCATAGTTTATATAGGAATGCTACGTTACGTGTGGAACGATGTCTCGTGTTATGAAGCTCAGACAGCCAGTTTCAAACCTCCTTCAGCATCTCAGGTTTTGATTTTTATTAAATAACTGTTTGCTTCTCTTTTTCTACTCATGCAAGATTGGTTAAATGGTTAGTGGACAAACCAGAAACAGATGTTTCAGGATCATATGCAGCAAGGAGAACCATGGTACCCAAGTCATCTTTAGAGGCTATTATGAATGCATCAGGCTGTTTTCAAAATCTTTTTTTTTTAACAAGCCAAAAACTTGTGTATCACATAATGTGATTAAAAGACATTGAACTTGTCATAATTGAGCATCTGGTTGTGCAACAGAATGTGCGTCTTATGAGAATTGGAACCTTTCCAGACCTGTTAAAGGGGTGTCTATAGTGTTTTAAACTTTACATTTATTTAATCACTCACCGCTACAGGCCTTGTATGTAAGAATAGTTGCTGCAGACAGAGGCATGGTCCACACAGCACAGAGATAAATGCATAAAATACAAAAATATGTACCGACCAAAGTGGCCACTACTTCAGTAATCCAAAGTATCTTGGGTCCGTCATGGGTAGCAAGGTAGAACAAGACATGCTAAGGACCGCAATTAAACGGTTATACCTCTCCAAAATGCATTTTCAAAATTCACCTAATACCTAAGAACGTTTAGACTTGAGACACTGAGTTTATATAATTCAAAGAATTACCACAATATGATCTGGTATGTGTTGCCTGGAATAAAAGGAAAATGTAACTACCACACAAATATATTGACTTAAAATGCGTGGACTACTTTAACAATATGTAATATTCTTGAATACTGTTGCAGAGCTCTCATGTTTCGCATGTCCATGATTGAGTAGCTCATGGGGAGGGGGGAGGGGGCTTTTTTGCCTTGCATTCTGGGAACTGTAGTCCCATTAAACAATCTAAAATCACGGCCTCTACTCATGCATGGATCTGAGAAACTTGAGAGATCAGCAGTTGGTGTAATACACCCTTTGGTACTCCCTAGTAAAATCCCTGGGACCTGGAGATAAACAATAATGCCCTCCTCTGTGCGGATTTTCGATAGCTGAACCACAAATCAAGACTCTTGCACCCTTAGTCAACAGTGTACGTGCTTAACCAACGTAATTGGCTTATGTATACTTTGAATGCAATATGTTGTATGATTCAATACGAGAGTAACATAAGGACCAAGCCTAGACGATTGTTACTAGGTCTTCTTATTATCTAGTTAGGGTATTTGTGATTAAAAGCGTAACCTAGTAACAAGGTCAACGCGGCGCCCTCCTAAATAACAAGCGAACGCACGTAAAATGGCAATTTGGGATTGAGCATACCACTGTGGGAGGAAAGTTCAAGAAAAAGAGGTGAATACGGCGCAATGAGTGTCGGGGTTGGAGCTGAACACGTTGACAGGCGGTTTGTGTAGTATAGTAATTTAGAAGGCCGCGGACGAGTCGCAACCGTAGAGGCCGGTGAAGGTCGTTAGTGGCAGATCAGAAGATAACGAGCCACGCACTACACATCATCACTCGCACCGCCCTGAAATGTCCGGCCCTTCACAAAATGGCAGCGCATAGCTCACCATATTCCGTAGGAAGCCGAGCCGAGCCTCCCTAGCCCGCTCAACCAATCGAATGAATGGAGGCCGACGAGCAGCGAATGAGAGCGCAGCGCGCGCCTCCTATATAAACAGGGCGGCGTATCAAGGCACTCTCCACTTCAGGGAGGCGGCTGAGGTGGACGTTGGGCATCATTGTTCATCTATTCTCATATCCACGACCCCTTTAACATCTGGTAAGGTGCAACGCGGCTCGTAGTATTACCTTATAAGTACGAATATAATCATCGGCAGGTGAAAAGATGGGACGCGGGAGGGCGGCGTATCATGGATATTTGAATTGCTTTCAGTTTTGGATTCACTAACACTGTTTTATACCCCCAAAAATGTTCCTGCGTTTTGTCGGTACGTGCGGTCGGAAGAAATGCCTCTCGAAGAAACGTGCAACGCCACTATGGTGCGGCATCGTTAATATAACGTAACTAAAAAAAAAAAACGGCCGCGTTTATTTCCAGGCAACACCGAATGCTGCCCAATAGAACACAGCTATGTCCGGATGACATACGTATATGTTGTGTTGTAAAACACAGAACGGGATAAGCAACACAAGACCGTATTGCATGCTTTAGTTAAACACTTGGCATTATTAGAAGATGGTCCTCTTGTGAAAGCCAGTGTCCAATGCAGCGGTAACACGCGGATTTATAGGGGTTAAATATCACGCAGAACTATTGATTTGAAGATGTAGGTAACGGATGTGTCCCCTGTTAATGTGATATTCGGAAATGTACCTCTTAAAGCGCATAATCCTTAACGCTTAAAGGCTCTTGGGCTCTTGAACACACCCATTAAAGTAGTTTTTCGGGATGGCAATATTAGTGTGTACTGTTTTAAAAGTGCAGATTTATAAATATTAATGTCTTTTATGTAATCATTCCGAAAGGCTAGGTTTTATTAGTCAGTGGTTCGACAAGCTCAGTCGTAACTTAAAGGGATGGTGCACAGTTATGGTATTTATTACAAGATCACTGTATGCGTGCAGCACACTGTTTGACTTATGGCTACCTGAGTTTTTTTTTTTTTTCTCCCCTCCCTTCCACCGCTTTGCAAAAAGGGTTTGTCTTATACAGGCGCTATGAATTAAACTCTGAATGGTAAACCAGACTAACACAATTGAGGGTTTTTCAAAACAGTGGCGTTTTGAGGAAGACCGAAGAATGTGGCTTTCAATTCCCCACGGAATGTGGCTATGAATACAGATATTGGCGATATGTTTACATACTGCAATGAGTACGAATTTTTGCGCTAACATGACCAAATGCACCCTTTTGGGGGGTGGGGAGGGTGGTTGCAAAAGCACCATAATGCCAAGGAAAACATGTCAAAAGATTGCATTGAATGATGCAATCAATTGTGAGTGCGTTGACTTGAGTAATTCAAAGAAATATATACCCTTCAAGTACCGGTCACTGATGCTAATGGAAGCGTGTTTGGATGTTCATCTCGCCTACTCGGACTTTGTGCGTCAGTCGAAGGCTCCATAGCCTTGTAACATGTAGCGTAACGCAAAATGACGGCCCCCATCTGAATATTGGGGGCCCACCTGAGCTCCGCACATGTTTGTTAGTTTAAAGGTCCCCCTCCACGTGCCGCAGGGGCCTGCGTTCCGCCTCGCATTGTTGCACCAGACTTATCCTCGAAAGCGTCTGCGATGCCTCTGGTAAGAGAGTCTGCCTTTAGCAGCTGCTATATATTAAAGGGAAACCGCGTGCATTCCACAACGATTGCATAGAGGAGCGCATGCGTTTTAAATGGGCCGTGCAGAGCAATAATCATTCCAAAGCCTCCTTCTGCGGAGACTGCCCTGGCATCTGTAAATGTGGTAGGGGGAAGCGGAGACATCCTTCAGAACAGCATCTACAGGCCGGAGATTCCTTGCTTGAGAGCGCCCCCCGCACCCTTGAGAGGGGGGCGGGAATCACTCTGAAGGTCATAGCTGCAAACTGGTAGCATTGCTCTGTAACGTGTGGCCTTATTTGAAAAATGATATACACACGTGATATTTGTTTCCTATTGTAAACCAATACAAGTGACGGTTTAACGTGAACTAAAGCACCCCAGATACCCTGCGTTATCCGAGACCCGGAAATGCATACGTCGACGATTCAGCAGATTGGCCTTGTTCCACACCACCTGGTCCGTATGTGGTTCGATTTTTAACATGTACACCCTGTGAGTACGTATTTTGTTTGCCTATTGCACGTGTTTGGCACTCAGTTGACTTTTTTGTTGTTGTGGATGACCATTTAGTAGAACTGCGCAGCCATAAGTCTTTGGCTATCCATCTGCATACATTTTGATGTACACTTATTTCGAAGAATTGGCATGGAGTGGCCTTTACCGCCACCCAGAGTTTTACACGGACTAAGGAAAATTAAGAACTTGTTTAGGAGTGCGTGATAGCTAGTTTACATTTGAAAAGTGCATTGCATCGTCACATGGTCTGTCATATTCAATGTATTTCCCTCAGTGTATTATATGGAGAAGAGAATTAATCTTACTACTCCCCTACCTTCACCACAATTAGGAAGGTATGCGTGCAGCTCATGCCAAAAGAATTAATGAAAACCTTTGGCACCTTAATGCCAGGCCTGTTGTCTGTGTTCTACCAATGCTCGTTTTTTTATTACATGGGTTGTTTGCACTTTGTATCTAAATACTCGGAATGTTGAAGCCCCAGCAGTGATATGTGTGTATATCCCTGCTTTGTCTCTTATAATTAGCAATGCTTACATAAGACTGAGTTAACAAGTGGTTAGGTCCTAGATTGGAATCGACTAACAAATCTGCTATAGGACTTCTATTCGGTAGAATATTGATGCGTTTTACACGTTAATTCGGCTATTAATTATCCCAGTGGCCTTTAGCTTGCTGGAAAAGTAGGTCCTATATTCTTTCGACGTGTATTATCACTTTGGCCCTCGCATGAAACCGGGTTCCACTTTGCAAAACAGATTAATGGAATCCTATTTTTTGACCTGCACTGTTAATCATTACACATGATTTGATTGCCCATTAGTTAAAATGGGCAGTGTGTGGCATTATGAGCTCGTAACCCTTGGTGAAGTCTCCAGTCTGGAATTCTGATAGATTCTGTTACCTCTCCCCCGCAATGGCCTTCTGTAGGTGAGAAGCATTACACATGGTAGCACGATATGGCCGTACTTCCGTGCACTATGCACCCAACCTCCTAGCATTACTTACTGTCGCTGGAAGTCTTGACCTTAACCATCGGGCGTTGCATAGACTAGAATTGCAGTATAGGAATCGCTTGTGCAGTGTTGGTTTGAACACTCCCTCATCCAGGGGATCAGTCTCTACAGAGCCTTCCAAGGCCTCGAGTGGATTTCGGGTCCACCTCGTGGGGCTCGCTGGAAGCCCGAGAACCTGAAAGGTGTTTAAAGGGACTCAATTCATAACGCAAATTGTCCTTGGGCTTTATTCTTGTTATTGCACTTTGTACATGAATAGTACACTAACAATCAACTAACTTCGCCATAGGCAATGTAAACACTCAACCTATTAGTCTTGGAAGCATTACAGAAGGCGCGGCATTTTTTTTTTCTTCCCACCAGCACGTACGTGGGTTGGTGACGGTGTAAGCTCTCGGGCCAGCCGTTGGCTACCAGAATCTTCGAGTTGATAACTTTAATATTTAATGATCCAGAATAGTGGATCAATGTTCGGGTTCCTTTCTTGTCGCATCTGAAATGACAGTATACATGGAGGGTCTCAGCCAGTCTTGAATAAAAGTGAAAAAAAAATGTTCTCGTTACTTTTAAACAAAGTGCCCTTAATTGGGCAATGACCGATTTGACCACAAATCGTATTTTTGATCCTTTCTTATGAGTTAATTCCTATAAAACTGAAACCCATTGGCTTCTGCGCGGTTTTACAAGTCTTTGTCCAGTGATCCGACCGCCACCTCCCTAAATAGCTCGATTCTGACTCCCAAGTTCGAGTTGGGCAGGCGGTATAAACCCGTCGGCGCTGCTGGTTGCTCCAGTGCCGGGTAATCCTAATCCTACCAGTGCTGTAAAATCCCGCCTGCGTGGATTTAAGAGGTCTGGGGCAGGCACTTCAGGGCGACCACTGGCTTGGCTTCTGATCTGATGCGCTTATCCTAGCACCTCTACGGCTCGACAAGTCTGTACCAGAACAGCTTTTGAGACGCAGCTCCACGGTGACCCCGCGGCTCGTAGGCCTCTGTTTGCCCTACAACTATGTATCCGTCACGGACTGGGGCGCCCCCAATGGTGGCTGCTGGGAATGCAACAGATGCATCCTTTCTCCTCGCTGGCTTCACAGATCTCTCGTGCGGATGAGTTCAGTTTAGTGGCTGAATTTAAAGAAGTCGGCAGAGCTCTGTTCCAAATCTAGATTGTATTTGTATAGTGCTTTACTAAAGATACTATGTAACGCAGTACTATGCGTCAAGAATGAACATTGTTTTTCTGTCGGTATATTTAACACTAGCTGGAATCTTTTACCTCGTAAAGCAAATGAGATTCCAATTTTACCTATGTATTGGCACACACGGACGTTCAAAGCCCAACGCTTCTAGGCAGGACCTTCCGGAGGGCCTACCTTGTTACCACTAAGCTTTTGTAATTTGTCATTGAGCAGAAGTGTGCTGCACAGGACAAGACTGCAGTGGAAGGAAGCAAGGCTCGAATTTAGCATGCCGCTGACCTCCAGGGGGCGCAGGGGCTGTCTGCAGCTGTGTCCCTGTCCAGGCTCTAATGGTAACTACCATTTCAGAAGCTAGCACATAGAAAAAAACACATTTTTTTAGCGCGCTTCTAACTCTTGGGCCCCTCAACACACCTACAATTAAGATATCAACTGGAAGTGGCTCCACCTTTGTCTTTTGCCCACGCGCCCTTTGTGCATAAACCAGCTGCATACCTGCCAAGTTACAAAATAACTAAAGTGAGAGGAGGGGGCAAGGTTTTCCCACCGACCGTGTGATTTCGGCACCTCACCGAGTGATCATGTGAATGTAGCGAAGTCGTGTGGTGGTACCGTGTCAGTTGGCAAGTATGCAGCTGTGCGTGTAAAGTTTTCGTTATCTGGGTGGGGAGACTTGATGGGTGTTCAAGTAAACATTACAAACTACTAGTAAACTCGACGCAGAACTATAGTTTCGTTGCATCTGAAACGATGTGCGAGTGTGAGGATTTTTGGCACCTTGGGCAAGTAAAATGTTGTACCTCCCTGCTTGGAACTATTTTGAATTTATTTTTATAACCATTTTTTGGCAATTGACGATAACGTAATGCCAATAATAGTGTTCACTTTCAGAAACCGAATCGCCCAAACGGTACGTGTACAGTCCCTGAACGTCCTCCATGTTGCCGCGTTCGCGCGGACACTTGTAGGCGGCAAGTGCAGCAAATCGGGGACATCACACGGTGTTATACCGCAGGTGTACGCGAGCGGTCGGACCCCGCCTTTATGTATCCCCCTCTGAATGTCGGGAAACCCTTCATCTCAGCTGAAACTTGGAGCCTTCGGAATGGCAGGTGCAGCAGATTAACGCATGCTCGTTCACGGAGGGAGAGCATCTGGACTTTCACGCAAGGATTTCGTGACCATGCTTCGATCACTGTATTTGCATGGAATGTTTGAGGCTTTTAAGTTGGGTGTTAGGAACATCTCCAGGTTGTAGTGCAAAAAGACACCGGTTTGATATGTAGTCCATTTACGGCGTAACTTCGCAATTTGCGCCTCCATGTTTTAAGATGCATTCCAGCCAAG
Organism: Triturus cristatus; assembly: GCF_964204655.1. NCBI lineage: Eukaryota > Metazoa > Chordata > Amphibia > Caudata > Salamandridae > Triturus > Triturus cristatus. The sequence continues at coordinate 844,225,725 of NC_140592.1, forward strand.
GCTTCATAGCCTTTTCTTACACTAGTCGTCATGCATTTAGTTCACCTTTTCGTGCACTGAAAAAAATCGACCTCTATGGTTTACACTACAATGTCCAAAAACTACTAAAGTTGCTGTTTTTAGCGTCAAGCTACAGGCCACTTTTGTACTCGTAAATGACATTACATCAGTACTACATGGTCGTGGTATATCGCGTTAGGCTATTTGATGTGGCGCTTGGCATGCAGGTAGTCTTTCTTTGCTTCAGTTCCGTGCGTGGGATAACGTCGCCGCTCTGTGGCTATTCTATGTACTGCAAGTAAGCGAGGCACAATGATTCCACCAATACCCGTTTACCTTTGCTAGCATCACGCGTTATCAGATAGCAGATGGAAAATAGCTGGCATAGTTTTCTATTGTACCAGTTTAGTTTGTAACTCAGTTTTGCTTCAGTTGCACAGGTTAAACACATTTTAGTATCCTTTAATACAACACTTGGTAACGTTCCTTTCACTGCATACTAATATTGCCTACATACATGGCCTAACTATATTATCAAGCCTGCATAAATTAGCACTTGTTGCATCAATGAATCTTTCTAATGGCCATATTCATTTTCATGATTTAACACTTGCTAAGACATCGAAACTGATCGTGTGGATGTTTTTGCCTTTAATAGAACAATAGCTGTACCTCTAATTTTTTTTGTCACCATTGTAATTTTTAGAAACCATGCCTTTCGGAAACACCCACAACAAACAGAAACTGAAGTATCCTGTAGAAGAGGAATTCCCAGACCTGAGTGCCCACAACAATCACATGGCAAAGGTGCTCACTTTGGAGATGTACAACAAGTTAAGGGACAAGGAAACTCCGAGTGGATTTACTATCGACGATTGCATTCAAACTGGGGTTGACAATCCAGGTAAAGCGCCAATCATTAATCCCGCTTTGGAAGCTGCTGCAAAACAACTTGGGTTGGTTAATAGGTGTCACTTTAAAATTCAACAAACCTAGTTTAGGCCTGCTTAAGTTTGTACAATCTCTACTGTTAATTCAGCATTGAATGTTTTATGTATTTAAGCTTGTATGGCACTTGAAATATGTGTTTGTATTACGTTATTTAAGAGTGATTCTTCATTGGAAAAGGCGAGTTAGTTTGAGTTATCCGTATGGATTTGGGTTTTTCCCTACAGATTTGTCACTTGTGAGTATTCCCTGAGTCGCCCAATGACCCTCTTCCCAACCCACTCTCCCAAAAGCCACGATTCTCTTTAATCGGAGGTCGTTCCCAATGGCTTCAAATTTGAATCTTGCTCAAACGACCATTCGATCAGGATGCTCTGTCAAACTGCCACCCTTGTAATCTAAAATCTGCCATTATCACTTTGCAACCAAACTCTGCGTATCTCTAGTTGAAAGCTGGATGTTTCTACCATCTAGAGGCGAGTACATCCTGTCCCGAACTCTTCCATATTGGTCCCTAGGACAACTGTTCCTGTGTTTTAAAGTTCACTCAACCATATTCTTCAGTGGAACAGGTTTAGCCAATGGTTGGCTCTTCTTGATTATCTTGAATGCGTTCATATTGGCTCAGCTTGCATATTGCTGTCTTATGCGTCCGTACTCCACCTTCAATTGTTGAATTACGTCTCATGTTTGGTGCTGGGCTTTGGTGACCTTATGGAAGCATCCTGATTCTCCCCCGCCCCCCTCCTTCCCTCCTGTGAGGAGACACCGGATACCCCATGATGTAAGTCACTAACTGCTTCCTGTGGTGCACTCTGCCCTGCAGCCATGGGGCTTGCCCTCCGCATGCAATGCTGGAAGGAAGCTAGCGGGAATAGAAAAGGAGTCCATATAGGTCACTCGCTACTCTGTATCAGTAGTATATTGCTTCTCATTCGGGGACATTAGCCTCATTCATGGCACCCCTGGAGAGGGAGGGAACGGGAGGGGGTTAGTTACATTCATTCAGTTGGATTTGCATTGTATACTGTAGAGAATAGTTACTTGGATGTAGATGGTCGTATACCTTCATATGTACCTATATCCTGTTGTGTAGGATATGCATTCATGAATGGATTAACACTGCCTTATACCCAACCTAAAGGAAAACTGCCCAGTCATTGAAGTCCCATATGCATTGAGATCACATATTGTCACATTCCTGACTTGTCATTGGTTTGTAATCTGTTTAAAAAAAAAAAAGTGGTGCTGGGCTTAAAAGCTGGTCACATTTCAGTTAACTTCTACTCTGCTTCTACATTTTCTGACTCCTCAAACTTCTCTACTACACTTTCTAATGCACCACCCTATACATCCATCAATACATCCTCTACATCCACTCTCATTTATCCCATATCACTACTATGATCCCCAAAATAACCCTTTCTAGACTCTCTCCTACTCTACCCCTCCTTGCATCATCTGTCACCTTTTACTATACCAATTTCCCCCCAACAAACCTTTCTAAACTCTTCACCTCAAACCCATCACCTAAAAAAACAAATAAATAAAAAAATCCTTCACACTTGTATCCCTCCACTATCCTTTTCAATCAAAATAACAGACTAACGTTCACTTCTCAAATTCCATATTCCACTATACTAATTCACCACTAATCCTTTGTGTTCCAGAGTAGCGTGCTACTTGCCAATAAAGCATTTCAGTTCCTCATCAGGGTTACAAGCGCTATATAAATACAAACCTCGCTCCCTCCTCTATTTCGACCCCCCCCCCCCCACACCCTTCTCTATCCAAATAACTGAATAACATATTATCCACTCAAAGTGCTTCATATTTCACTATACTAATTTGCCACACTAATCCTTTATGGGTTCTGGAGTAGCGGGCTACTCGCCAGAAAAGCGCTTCCAACACCCGTCCGGGGTAACGGGTGCTATATGAAAGCAAACCTTTCTTCCCCATTATTCCTCTGCTATACTTCTCACTCCAAATAACTAATATCCCCCACTCAAATTACTTTCATATTTCACCGTACTGATTCACCACTAATCCTTTATGGGTTTCCGGAGTAGCGTGCTTCAACACCCCATATGGGGTAATGTGTGCTATATAAATACAAACCTTTTCCTCTTCTATCCTTCCGAATCCAAATAACCTATCCACCACTTAAAACTTGCTTGCATTTTTCACTATGCTAATTCAGCACTAATCCTCTGGGTCCCAGAGTAGCGTGCTAATCGCCGAAAAAGCGTTTTGACGCCTCATCTGGGGTAGTAAGCGCTATACAAATGTAATTACAATACTTAAGGAGTGCATTTTCACATTGTACCTTCAAGAAGTTAACCAGTTATGTAGTTTCATTCGTTAGTCTCAGATCTTGTGTTCTCACCGTATTTGCTTGGAGGTTATGCTTTCTCTAGCACTGTTCCACAAAGATGGAACAGATTACCTGTGCATCTTGGAGACCAACTGCCTGACTTTTATTTTTTTTAGAACGGTCTAAAGACCTAACTGTTCCCTCAAGCCTCTTAATTATGAATCCATGACGGTCCTTTGCATCCTCTGACGTTGTATACTTCAGTAGTCTTGTTGCTTTGGGCACCCGGGTATCCCAACAGGTGACCGTTGCCACATAAACCAGTAGATTTGCACTTTAGATGGATCTTAATCATGGGCTGAGAGTAGTTTGTTCACACTTTTTCATTATAGCTTTTCTCTACCTGTCTAATCTTAGGAAATACTAGTTGACTCTCCTTGTCGAGATTTGTTTTTAATAATGAACCACATTGGGTCATGGCCACTGCCAACAGCCTAAAAATTGACTCTGCACCAGATCTGAAGCCCTATGTCCTGAACCAGCGTCTCCTACTGAACCAGTTAGCGCTTGGACGCCTCCGGGCAGCAATTCGCGCTTTCCAAATGCACATCATATCCATGCTGCACGCATACACTGGCTGTCTAGAGTCCCTCCTTTCAGTGGAGGGAAATTGTCGAAGGAAACCCATGTGAAAGCCTGTTCTGCATGAAGGAAATTCTAAACAAATGGCCTTTGCAGACTAGGTTTGTGTGGCTTTAATAGCTGTGGAGCAGGACCAGAAAAAGCTGCATGGTGGGCACACCGATGGAGTAATGTTTAGGCCTGTTGTAGATTGATGCTATTCAAGGTCTGGCATTTACATGCATTTCCTTACTTTTCTTAACCGATGTGTGTAATGTTCAGAACACAGCTGTGTTCACTCTAGTCAATATTAAGCCGTCAAACCTCTTACTTTGCATGACCAAATGCAGTTAAACTGGCTGAACGAATTCTCAATTACCTGTTTCTGAAGTTGGGAACTAGAAAACCCGCAGATAGTTAATGTGCACTGTGTCCTCGGTTCGGGGGGGGGGGTGGAACTTTCACCAGTATGACTATCATGGGTGACAGGACACCTAGTCCTATGAATTTTAAACACTTCGACTGGGCCAGTTGTGTTTTTTTATTGGAAAATGGTGAATTACTTGCAGGTCAAACAGCAGATACTGTATTTGTGGAAGGTGTATTTGTGGAAGGTGTACACGGAGTGCATCTAAACTGCCTGTGATAATTGGTTAATTTCAATGTGTGCTAATTGATTCCTCAGTGAACAGAGATGTGGTATCCATGAGGTTCTGTTTTATCCTTCCTCCAGGCCACCCCTTCATTATGACTGTGGGATGTGTTCTGGGTGATGAAGAAAGTGCTGAAGTGTTCAAGGATCTCTTTGACCCAGTCATTCGTGACAGGCATGGAGGATACAAGCCAACTGACAAGCACAAGACTGACTTGAAATTCGAGAACCTGAAGGTGAAACACTATCTTGCCAATGTCCTTTCAATGCCAACCAAATGATTATTTAAATACTCTGGAATATTTGTCCCAGAACTGGCTTCCTGTATATTTATTGCATAGGAGTGCCCCTACACTTTGTATACTCCATTGAGTTGGTACGGTCTATACCTGCTTATGAGCTGCACCTTTTTATTTGTATGTAAAATGTGTTGATTGTGGATTTATTTCCTGCAATGTTGGTCATGCAGTACATCCGCACGTTTTGATTTGCCTTGCTGAGTTTTTTTTTTTTTTTTTTTTTGGGGCGCTCCTCCTTTCAAGCCTACTTGATGGCCTTGTCCTCCCTTCCACTATGGGTGCCTTACGTTATCCTTAAAATTCAGGCTGTAGACTCAGTTGCTAGCCCTCAAGTCTATGGTGAGGGTGGGAGCTATTGGCAGATACTCATTAGCAACACAGCTTCTTACCTAGACCCTCAGAGAAACTGGCAGCATGTCTGAATCATTCAGGCTTTTCTTACTGCTGGATATGATCTGCTTATGGTCACTAGCTCTTCAGGTCCTCGGAGTTGCTGGGATCCATATCTGCTTGGCCCTTGGACTCTTGTGAAACAAGTAACCAGAAGTGGTTTGGTCGGCTGGGATGCTCTGATCAGATTGAGTGATGGCATTCTGTCCTAAATGATGTCGGTCTCGTTTCTCACCCTGTGCATATGGCAATCTGAGCTAGTGTGATCGCCCAGATAATGTGCTACAGATGTGGAGGCTTGACTAGTGACATAACTCTGAACTAGAGCTTGTGTTCACTCCCAACTCTCTGCCTAGATAGATGAGCCATGTTGTTCGCAAAGTAAGTTAAACCTACCTCTGTTAATTATGCCCCCTAACACTTAGTACCACGGAGTTCTAGTTAAGTACCACGGAGTTCTAGTTAACTTCCTACTCAAGTGCCACACTGGGAAAGGGGTCACTCGGACCCCCCCCCCCGTCCCAGATCTGTAGTGGCCCCTGTGAATCGGACCCCCAAGAACTTGAGATACTACTGTCTGACTGGTAACTGGCATACTGCCAGTAACCAACGAGCAACCCAGAAAAAAGTATTGATCTCTGATCTAAGCTTTAACAAATGCACTCTTTGCCAACATTCACTGCTTAGGCCTAGCATGAACTTTTTAAGATGTGCTGGACGGCTGCATTGACAAATACTAAACTGCCCTGGAAATATTCATGCACAGTTTATAGTCTGCAGCCTGTCTGTATTGTCTTGGATGTTGAATTTATAGTGGCTTTCCTTTGCATCTTTTGACACCTGAATTCTGTTTGTGCTTCAGAGTTTGACTAGTCCGTTTTGGTGATATAGTGAGTTTCGACTATTACAGTGGCTAATCTTTCCACTTCTGTGGCCCTCCAATTTATTACCTGAATCCGGTGAAATATAGTCACTTGAACTCCTGGCTTAAGCTACTTCTATTATTTGGACTGCCAAACAATGCACACATACAAAACTAATATTTGGTGTAATTCGCAATCGAATATAGAAATATTTCGGTGTTGCTGCTTTGTGACGCACCTCACAGCGGGCCACAGATAAACCATTAGACTATTTGGCAATAAATACTACCCTAGTATCTGTCAGAAGTAAAAATTAGACCGTCCCAGAAAGCAAGTCGTTCATAGTAGTTAACTTTAAACCATGATCTCTCTTCACTTTTAGGGTGGAGATGACCTGGACCCCAACTATGTCCTCAGCTCCCGTGTCCGTACCGGTAGAAGCATCCGTGGGTTTTGCCTGCCGCCTCATTGCAGTCGAGGAGAGAGAAGAGCAGTCGAGAAGCTTTCAATTGAAGGTATGAATTGTACACTTCGGCATAATCCCCAAATGTGATTTAGTACAGTTATGCTGTCTCCTGACCTAATCTTTACTGCGTTTTTCAATGAAGTAAAGTGTATCCATGTCTTTTAGCCTTGGCGAGTCTCGAAGGAGATTTGGCAGGAAAGTACTATGCCCTGAAGAACATGACCGATGAAGAGCAGCAGCAGCTCATTGATGATCACTTCCTGTTTGACAAGCCGGTCTCTCCTCTGCTGCTTGCTTCCGGAATGGCACGAGACTGGCCAGACGGCAGGGGCATTTGGTACGTTTTCAAGCTGTGGCGGTCTGTGTGAACCCCTGGTCAGATTTGCAAAAAACTGCAGATAGCCCTCTAACATTGCTCGGATGACTGCTTGGCATGTTACTGATTTCAACCCTACCATTTGAGTGACTTGACCATACACTGATTCCTCCAGCATATTCGGCCACTTAATGGTACTTGACTGTTTCAATGACCTAAAGTAATGGGTTGACAATTGCACCTGAAGTAACGTTCAGTGCCCGTATACATAAAATGCCTTAATAATTTAACTGAAGTCTTGGTTTGTAATTGCGCAATGTTTGTAAAAACTGCATATTAAAATAATTAAACTTTGGTTGCTTATGTGCAAACTGTATGGGGGAATTCCCTTACATGTGTAAGTCCTCTAAAAGAAAAAACAAACGCCTGCTTCAGGTATGGAGTGCATAGCATTTCTTAAAGCAGTCTCCTATTCGTAAAGCAAGTGAAAAGCGGAAATCCAATTCACATGACTTCCCTGATTGTAAAAGATCGTCCAGTGCACTGATTCATATAACCTTAAGGTAAACATTGTTGCTCAAGCTGTTTGGGACCAAGGCCGTTCAGCAGACTCTTGGCTACCTTGCCTCCTCTGGCCCTTGTTGCACTGCATGTACATCCACATGGCTATATTGATATATTTATTTTTTATTTTTAGGCACAACGTCAACAAAACATTCCTCGTCTGGATCAATGAAGAGGATCACCTGAGGGTTATCTCCATGCAGAAAGGTGGCAATATGAAGGAAGTCTTCCAGCGCTTCTGCACTGGACTGACCCTGGTAATTATGGGTTTTGCCTTCTGTGGGCTGCTAGCCTCTGGGTATGGTTACATGTATGCTTCTAGACTAGTACATATGTATGCTTTCTGCTCTTGCATAGCCAGGATCTCAAAAACCATCCGTATCCAAGCTGCTTAATGGGCTTTGGATGCCAGGTTCTGCCTTTCCCTTCTGCTTGCTTTAGATCTTGACCCTACAGAACTTCAGTTTAAGTGGATACAGCTGATGTAAAGCATCAGCACTGGATAAATGCTTGTCAAACTAAGTAGGTGGAACACTTTCCACACTGTAGAAAGTCTGCAAAAAGATTTGCTTGGCGCCCCAGCCGAGTAGGGAATGATAGCCGAGCTTGCTAGTATGAGAGATATATATATATACTTTTATGTTAAGGCTGGGAAATGCGCATCCATGTCAATATATTAAGTGGCCTTTTGACTCGTACGGTTGCTAAGCGTGAGTATTTCAGCGAGTAAAGCACATCTTGAGCTAATATTCGTTGCTAAACTGGTTATCTAGCATGTACACCAATTGTGGCAAAGGACAGGGCCTACAGTACTATGCATACTCTGAAGGGTCTGGCTTAGCTTCAGCATTTGGACATGGAATCTGCTGGTTATACATGTTGGCAACAAGTGAATAGCTTGTTGCAGTGTCTGTGAATGTGTCAGCAGTCTAAGTACATTTGGTTTGGAGTGACAAATGCTGCTCTAACAGCTGGCAATCCTCCTACCAAACGTCAAACCAAGGCACTTTTTTTTTTTTTTTTTGGGTGGTCGGTTTTGTGCCCGTTCTGGAATGGGAAGAAAAGTGACCACTTAACCTTGGTCATTAAAGTCAACACTTCGCTTTTACTGTCCGGTCATGCTGACAGTACTGATCTGAAAGTTAATTCTAATCTCATAGCTAAAGCACCTGAAGGGGGTGTGTTAATGCTTTGACCATAACCTAAACTCATGCCCTTGCTGTCTCGTTTTCAGATTGAAAAGCTGGTCAAGGACAAAGGGTACCAGTTTATGTGGAATGAACACCTTGGTTATGTCCTCACATGCCCATCCAACCTTGGCACAGGCCTGCGTGCTGGTGTACATGTGAAGCTGCCAAATCTAAGTAAACATGAGAAGTTCGGAGAAATCCTGAAAAGGCTACGGCTCCAGAAGCGAGGAACAGGTGAGCCTTATTAAAAGAATTTAGTTTATTTTGGACGGCATGCCCTCGTGATTTAGTTATTAGGAGGGCTGTGGTCTTACTTGAGAGTGGCAGTCTGACCATAGTTACCTTGTGACACTGGTTAAAAGTGTTAACCATAGTTTAGCGCAGCCTTGTGAAGCTTAAGGTGAAAGATCACAACCATGCCTATCGCGCCCCCTCCCCTCCCCAATTGGTTCTTAAAGCTGTTAGTTTGTATGGACTCTCTAAAGAGAGACCCAATTAAAGTGCCTGCCTTTAATGACCTCACTTAAGTTGGCTACAATAACTACGTTTATTTGACACTATTACTCCATTAACTGGTCACGCTCAGTGGTGATCTAGATGTGCATGTTAACTGACGCTAACAATACTATTAAAATGAATTTTGTATCAGTTGCCTCAAAGAAACGTGATTATTCATTTGTGGTCCAGGAAGTGCAATTCGTTTGGTTTTTGGCAGACTATCTTGAGACTGATTGCCCTACCTGTGAACAGTAAGAGAATCCGTTTTCATGACTGTCCAGTAAAATGAAGGCAAATACTGGCACCCAACTTAACTGCTTTGTGTGCCTTCCTTTCAGGTGGGGTTGACACTGCTGCTGTTGGAGGTGTATTTGATGTTTCCAATGCTGATCGCCTCGGCTTTTCAGAAGTAGAACTGGTACAGATGGTGGTCGATGGTGTGAAGCTGCTGGTTGAAATGGAAAAGAGCTTGGAGAAAGGCCAGTCCATCGACTGCCTCATACCCGCTCAGAAATGAGCAGAATATCCATTCCATGCTTCTATTTATTAAATTGCAAACACTCCAAAAAGACCTTGATCAAAATGCCCACCTTATGTACCACCGTAGGAAAGTCTTCCATCCGTCTGTGCTTAGAGATTTATTTTTTTGACTGCTGAAATGTCACTAAAAAAAATAAAGTATTGTTTTGCCTGATTCGTTGTGCTCCGTTAATCCAGGGCAAACGTGCACACGCCTGATAATGTCCTTTTATGTATTGCAGCTGGCCTTTATGTCTCGCCTATGCCAGGAGCCCTAGGTACATTAAAATCTCTTTAAAACTGGATGATCATAACATTGAAGTCCCGCTAGTAGCCCAGACTAAAGTTAGCGTTACAAGCTGAAGTAAGATCACAAAGGGATTGAATCTTGGAATTGCCCAGTCCGGGGGAAGGACCTAATCTGGGGAGTTTGTGTCCTGGACGGAGGTGAGTAGGTGATAAGTGGGAAGTGATCACTTGTATAGAAGCTCGTGGCTTAAAGCTGTTTCACAGGCTTTAAGAATGCCATAACGCACTGCAAACCCTAAGAGCGGCGAGTCTGCGTAAAAATGGCCGGTGTCCTAGAAGCACATAAACCATATTGGAGAAACCAGTGACACAAATGTGGTGAAAGGAAGCTGGTAAAATAAACTGCTTCGAGATTGGAAGCATCACTGCAAATATTTCACCCACTGCAGTCGCTCGTGGTGTTCTGTTTTTTTCTCTTCTTTTTTTGGGGGGAGGGGGGGAGAGAAGAGTTGAGGGTGTAACTACCACTTGATAAAGAACTGCCATTTGAAACTCGGCCTTGCTCCCGGAACAGTACTGCATGACCTGCTTGGCCAGGTTCCTCTAAACGGGAACTCTAGTAACCCAGACCGGTAGCAGATCAAGGTGGCTCGGGAGGCTGCCATGGCGTCGTATGCCAGTACACTTGTGGGCTATTGTTGCTGTCCAGGGGTGCATCGAAATCCGAACTTGTGTATGGGGGGGGGGGGGGGGGCGCTAAGCCCTTAACCCAAAGGGGTGCTTTGAACAATACCAATAGGTCCATGCTATTCTCACTCATCCCAAGAAAATATGGTGATATATTGCTGTTTAAACAGTAGCCCAACACGATACATTCACTAACGTTTTTGGTGAATTCGGCCCGTTTTTATAGAATTCTGAGAGATTAAAGGAATGAGCGATCTGACGACCAACTTTTGCAGACCTAAATGCTAAGCACTTTACATCCAGTTTGTGCTAAGTTGGTTCAAGGAAACTATCTTCATCTAAATTGTCCTACGAAGTGACCTGGTTTTAAAGTTCATCTTCAGAAAAACTTACTGTTGGCCGAAGGCTGTCTGCTCATCGGGACATTGCAACATATGCTTGTTTGAGGCAGCACACAATGTACTTGCCTAATATTGAAAATACTGGGCTAACGTATAGTTTGTCATCTGAATAGCAAGTATATGGATTCAGGCCTAATGCATTTTCCTGTTCTGAGATTGAATACAGGAGTTCCAATCACATGGCACAATTATTCCTTATTAATTGTCAGCATGTGCTAGTCTAAAATTTGTTGTCCGTAGCGCCCTACATTGAGCGATTGTCATGAGATGACAGAGCTGAAGCCAGCGGGCCTAAAGATTTGGCAAAAGTAGTTTCCTTTAAATAACTGCATCAAATGGTCTTCTAGCATACAAAGAAGTAAAGTATACCTTTAAGCTACAGGAAAAACAATGTATGGCTGATGGACAATGGCCAGTAAACCAGCCACCCCAATGAGAACGTCCCTCCGTAGTATTCTGAAGCCCCAGTGCCTAGATCACTAAAATATCGATTTTTAAATCTTGCAAAGCCAATGTGAGTGGCGAAATGCAACACTTTGAGTTTCTTCATTCCTTTGAGAATGACCACCTATGATAGTGGCTCCTAAATCTTAATACTAAACAAAAATTGTCCAAGCCTGGGACAACCTTGAGTGCAGCATAAGACAGCAAGCAGACCACATGGTTACAAACTTTCCATTGTAACAATGGAACTAGACTACAACATTTTCGTCCGGCAATGTTTTTGTATTTACCTTTTCTACCCAATTTCGGGTATGCTGCTGTTGACCGGCCCACACTTGCATCAGCAGAATAAGGGTTGACAAGCATTTTGCTGTCAAATACCACTTGCTAGAGAAAGCAGGACACTAAGACACAATGCCTACACGCGTATGTATACACACCCTGAATATAATCCACACAATACCCATGTTAAAACAAACCATGTACTCTAAAAATACTGTTGCTAGGTCTTGCTTTAGACAGCAGTGATAACTATCTGGTTGGATAAACTATGCTCATGCTTAGCATATCTGAGTTGTCTGTCAACGAGTAGGTCAGGCAGCAGAGCCTTCCCTCATGCGACTGCTTCATCCCAAAGGATGAGAACTTCATTCCATGATTTCTGCTTTTTTAAATCTGCCACCTGCGTTTAGTGGTTGAGGGAACACTTGTATTGGTGAGCTCCTCACGTAGGCTAAGATTTGCTGCAAAGTGTAATGAAGATGCTAAGCACAGAGCTGACAACATCCGAAAAATATGAACATAATCCATAACTGGTTTTAAGAGCCTTTTTTAAACCTAGAGCAGTTTATGCACAATCCACCATGAAATGCACTTCAAGTCAAGGAAGGAACATGACCAACTCTTCTCTTCGTGCCCCCCCCCACCCTCCTTCCTAAATTGGGAGACTAATGGTATGAGGGAGGAGCAAACATGAAGGGAACCATAAGACTTGGACACCCTATAATTCTTACATGAACCAGTGGAGCTCAGGAACTTTGAGTCCTAATTGCATGACATTCATTGTGCTATATACTGAGGGCCTCATCTACAAGAAAGTGGCAGTGTGGCACCGCTGTACTGAGTCACTTTCAAAGCACCGGGATGTGACCTATTTACAATATGACTCATCCATGTGCTGGCACACAATTGGCTGCTATGCACAAATGCAGGCGCCCTTGCTGCATGGTGCAAGGGTGTCTGTTTCCGGGGAGATTTTTTTTGTGCATGAAGGAACACCTTGTATAGAAGGAGAGGGAAAATAAAGGAGTTTCCTCCTCGTTGCACCTCCCCTGGGGAGGCGTAGCATTCTGACGCATTCTCAGGCTTACGAAAGGTTGCAAATCTTGGAATGTGGCAGAAGCCATGGGTGTTGCATGGCAACATTCATGGTACGCCCCTTTCTCACAAAGTGCTGCGAGAAAAGGGGTCATATTTACAAGGACACGAAAAGCCATGCAGGGTGGCATTGCGTGTCCTTGTAAATATAGGGCAGCAAAATGTGCCGCCGATGCGTGTCCCATTGATGCTCCAGCAGTGCAAAGGGCTTGTAAATATGCCCCTGAATGTAGTTAAAGCTTGTTAATAGCTAACTCTAGAAGGGCACTGCAGCATGCATTGGCAAAGGTCAATGAGGCAGAATGACACTGTTCGGTTTTTAGTACCTAGACCAGGCATTAAACTCCTCTAACTAGCATCTGTTAACTGGTGGTCTTCAAGAGGTTTAGAAAAATGGTGAGTCAGAACTGCTCACCAGTTTTAGTTACCTCTGGCAAAAAGCAGAACTCTTTTTGCCCCCAGTTTGACTTCGAAAGGAGTGTGGCCACATTCTTTCGTTCACTAATCTGTGCCAACTGGTGTTCAGGATGGGGGTAAAAAACATGTAATCGCAGATAGTTTAGATGCTGTCCAGCCAGGACTCTAATATCTAACAGCAGCTAAGACATGTCAAATATAAATGTGGGCAAACTAGAGCTTGGCGACCCTAAACTCAGACTAATCTATTTCTATACTTTTTGTGATTTTATTTATGCTGGAAGCACAAAGACTGATTGGGAAATTAAGGCCATGATTCCCAGTTTGTTGAATTTGGGATATAATTGGTGCATACGGTTATTGATGATACTTCCACCTCAGAAAGAAGCCTACTTGTGAACTTTGGTGTTTACAATGTTTTGCATTTATGCTGTAGCTTTTTATCGTGATAGATTTTCTCAGCCCTTGCTTAGTAAAATCTGACAAGAGAAAATTGCTGGATGTGGTAATTGATGCACAACTTATGATTTATGTACAAACCTCCATTTGTACATCGTCCAGAGTTGCAATAACTTCAAAAAGGGGTCCTAAGTAAAATACTTAAATTTTATAGAAGAGGGAGGAAGGTTATGAGATTTGCCTGTGTTGTCATTAGTATTTCCTCCATGCTATAGGGTTGGAGTATGTTATATTTATACCGTGCTTAATCGGGCGCTAAAGCGGCGGAGTACCGTGCTACTCTGTGGAGTGACATGGATGGAGCATGCTGGTTTCTCATGAAACCTATACATAGGTTTCTTGATGTCTGGATGTTATGCTCTTGTTTTGTTGTGGGGGGCATGGCTTGGGCACACAAGATGGCAGCAGTTGTTCTAACTCCGCTCCCGCAGGCATCTTAAACATCGCAAGCCATCCTTGCCTTACAGAGCCATTTGACACTCTACCCCCTCTGCTGTAGGAAAGTGCTCTTTTTGACATGATCACCCCCAAACTTTGCCTGGTATTTGATGCAATTTTGACAACTTACTGGGTTCTTGCTATTAAGGTCACAGTACCAGATCTTTCCCTAAAACTGTACACTTATCTCCCCCCCCCCCCCCCCCCCCCCCCCGATTGCCAATGCCTTTAGCACCCCTGTAAGTCCCTAGTAAATGGTACCCCAGGTGGCAAGGGTACTCAAGAGGGTCCCTAAGGGCTGCAGCATGCATTGTGCCACCCTAAGGGACTCCTCGCTTAACTCATGCAGACTGCTGTTGCAGGCTGCATGTCTTGGTGCAGACAAAAGTGAAAACCCGACATGGCACACATCTGTACCATGCCCTCTGACACTGCATGCAGTATATAGCACACCTACAGCAGGCCTTACAGTCCTAAGGCAGGGTCCACTAAACTACATGTGTGGATTTAACTTCAAAAGGTGATATGCCCCCTGTACTGGCCAGTCCAAGTGACCAGAGAAGCCATTGTAAGTATATGTGTTTGACACTGGTGTAAAACGAGTTCCCTAGCTACATGATGGGCTTCACTGAACCCAAAGATGTTTGGTATCAAATATCTTGTATTAATGAACTCACACTGATTCCAATGATGGATTTATTAATACATGCATCCAGAGGGCACCTTAAAGATTCCCCCCCCCCCCCCGGCCCGAGAACCTATCTATTACTAGTGTGCTGGCTGACTGGTCCTGACCAACCTGTCACCACAAATGAGTTCCTGACCACCCAGGGAGAATAACCAATACTCTCAGGAGGTCTGGAACAAAGCCTCCTCCGGTAAAGGGTGTTATACACCCTCCTACAGCTGGGTGACCTGTAAATTAGCAGTCCAAGGCAGGGAGCTTCAAAGAGCCTGCTGCCTTTGGTATGCAAACCTGGCTTCCTTCAGAGGTGAGGGTATGCCACCGGAAGTAGTCATATAGGGTGCATAGTGACCACTGGGACAAGTAGCCCATTGGCTACTATCCTACACTCCCGTAAATCTAGTATGTAGGGCAGCTCCTGGCACCAAGAAATCAGATCCAACTGGACTGAGCAGTGAAAAGCAAGAACTGTGCGAAGCAACTGACTTGGCACCAACCATGCTGGCTTGTTCGCTGTTCCCGATGATTGTGCCAAAGGTGACTCATCCTGTAAGCTGCTGTGCTTCCAAAAGCTTGGGAGGACTACCAGCACTTCTGCCAAGACTCTGGAACGCTTGTGAATCGGCTAAGCTGTTTCCCTGCAGGTACCATGAAAGAACTGTGAGGACTCCGGACCGCGTAACCTCACACCAGTCAGCACCACTCACCAAGCCGGATTTGTAGTGGGCCAATAGTGCCAGCCCGGTCCCCCAGAGAAGACCACTTTGTTTACCTCAAAAGGACTCCTTGACACCGCCTGCTGTCTTTGTGCAGCCCCCCTGACCGCGAGTGACTCTGCTGTGAAATACCCAACATCTCAAGACACCTCTGCACCCGGGCCCGCGAAGAGGACCAAAGGTGTCCCCAAACATTGAGACCTGAGCCCCCCTGCTGGTTCAGCCTGACTTGTTTCCCAGTTCAAAACGTGGCAGCCTCTTTCCGACCAGATCGATCCCAATTGACTAACATTGGGCATCTGATGCCATAACACCTTTTTTATTTTTTCTTTCTATACGTTTTATATAGCGTGAACTCAACCCGACCTTGACATGAGCACCAGTTGCATTAGACAGACACATTCATTTTGTTAGGCACAGGCAGGGAGACTGTGATTTTCCCAGAATCACAAGATGTTTAGGGTCCCTGCCGAGACTCTAACCTGGTTCCCCAGCTTTGAGGTGGACCTGTCTAGCTGTTGGGGCCACATCCTTTCCCTCTGCACCCGGATGCTGTGGAGCCTCCTAAATGACCTGTTGATGTGGCCTTTGACCTTGCCCCTACTTCCCTTCATTCCAGGAGATTGGTCCCGTAAGTCGCTGTGAAGTACCTTTATGAAGTGTGTGTTTCTCCTCCCTAGGATAACATTGCCACCTCCGTGTTGAACCAGTATGCAAAAAAGGGGTGTGGCCAGGCGGCTGAGCGATATGGCAGCTTAGTTCATTGGCTCCGTGGACGATGTCTCCCTCCTCGCATA
Organism: Triturus cristatus; assembly: GCF_964204655.1. Lineage (NCBI taxonomy): Eukaryota > Metazoa > Chordata > Amphibia > Caudata > Salamandridae > Triturus > Triturus cristatus. The sequence continues at coordinate 844,242,038 of NC_140592.1, forward strand.
TCCGGTCCAGTAATCTGAACCCTGCAACGCAAAACACACTGGACGCCAAGCGGAACTATCCTGGAGCCCCTCGAGGCTCTGGGTTGCTCCCGATCAGCTTTAAGAGTCCCGTTCCCGAAGGGCCTATGAAGGCATCTGCGCCGGGGTCTAGATTTCGGCCGAGGAGGTGCTGTTCAGATCGGCTGCATGTCCCGGCCCCAAAATAAATCTCGGAGCTCTGGCATCATTTGACCTGGTGGAGCCTGTCAGACCTGTGGCAGACTGCGTGGACCCCTGTCGTAGCAGAAGTATGTGATGAGACAAGTAACGCCCGCAGCGCCTAAATCACCGTGGAGTACTGGGAAACGCACAGACCTTAGTCACAACGGCCTAGTCGCAGAGGCAGAACACCAAGGGGTGCCCCTCCCCGTACGGTTTTCTCTGCATACATTCAGGCTTCAATGGTGTGCCCGCAGGGACTGTCAGCCCCCCCTCCCTGAGTAACGGAGGTGCCACTTCTGAGCCAGCAGTGCCCATGAGGGCTGTAAGACCTGGGATTAACAGAGTTGCCCTGGAGTAAATCCGAAATCACTACTGTGGGGTTGGGTAAACGAGAGGAACAACTGCGCCAGATTGAATCTGCGCACCACCCGAACAGGGCTGGCACGGTGCAGCCCAACACTTGAGGGCGTGACCCAGAGATGCAAGGAGGCGCACCCCCCCCCCCCCCCCCCCCCTACCGTGTCTCCACCGTTCCCTTGACCTACAGTCTGACGAGACCGGATCGACCAGAGGTGCAGATCAGAACCCATGCAAGCATGCCCCGACTGGAGTCAGACAGTGGGAGAGCCCGAACTGCGTGGTCTTGGGCCTTCAAGATGGCAGCCTTGGACAAGAACAGGACAGACAACTGGGGCAAGAGGCTCCAAGCCTGTACAGTCGAACAGACTAGATCGTTATACCCTCAACAAAGATGCGCTTCTGGAACTCCAAGACAGAGGTAAAGTTGCGGATGACCTGGGGAGGAAAAGCTAAGACTTGACACTGAAAGATGTTATGGCAGCCATTATTGGGATAAAGACCTCCCTGGAACACAAGATGAACTCAGTCTATTGAGGTTAACCTCATTCGCGCAGACCTCTCCAAAATAAATGAGTCCAACAACTGGAAATATCAACGGCAAGCCTCGCTGACGACGTCACGCAACTACAGGGGGATGTACACGGCCTAAACACCTTCCGCAAGTTCGCTGAACTTAAACTGGATGATTATGAAGGACGCCTACGGCGAAACAACCTACGTGTTCTGGGAGTACCGGAAAAAGCGAAGGGGCAAACACCGGACCTCTTTATAGAAGATCTTATCCTGAACCACCTAAAGCCCAGAGGTCTCAGTAAATTATTTGTCATCGAAAGGACGCATAGGGACCCAGGAGGACGTCCAAAGCCGGAAGCCCCTCCTCACCCAATGCTGGCAAGAGTTCTGAATTACCGGGACAGAGATGTGATCCTTCAAAATGCCAGACCTTATACCCAGCGCGCCTTCGTGTAGAGGCGGAAGGGCGTGCTTGGTTCTTTGAGCAGCCTGAAGCTGCATCTGACTGGCTCGAGAACCAAACAGTTCAGCACATGAGCGAACATAACAGTGACAATGACTGACTTCCAGGCCAAGGGATGAAAATTCCTGTGACGAAGATGAGACCCTCTCCGGTTGCAAGAAGTGTCCCACAGTATTGAAAAAGGTACCAGGGGTCCAGCATGGCTACCACCTCAAGAGACTTCGCTTACAACCTCATACATAGAACTGTTAATTATGACTCATTTTGGGCACTACACGGGGGGGGACAGGGAAACTGAGCACTACGCCCTCTATATATCTACGTTTAGTTCTCAATAGGGCGACAGGCATTCTGCAAGTTTTAAATGAGCAGTTTGGCACCCAGAGTGCAGGGAAGCGGGGTGGGGGGTTTACACAAAGTTTTTTTTTTTATCGTTGACACAGAATATCGACACTATGGCAGAGCACAGAGAGGTATTGCATTTAATTAGTACACTGTGGGACAAAAGTACTAAAATACTGAGTTGGAATGTAAACGGACTTGGGGATAAGATCAAGAAAAGTGTGGTCCTCCAGTTTATTAGAAGGCAGGCCCCTGATATTGTCATGCTCCAGGAGACGCACTAGCTGGGAATTCCTGTAAAGTAATGCACAAATGGGGGCTATAAGATGATAGCACATGCGGGATTCACCACTAGTTCTAGAGGGGTCGGTATCATGATAAAAAACTTGTTTCCTCTCACAGTACACTCTATATGGTCGGACGATAGGGGTAGGTACATAGGAGTAACGGGAGTATGGGAGGGTCACACCATAACACTCATGTCAGTATACGTACCACCTGTCCTGCAAGCTACTACATTTAAGGATTTGAGCGGGATAATACTGTCATTGCTGGATGGACTACTAGTGCTAGGGGGCGACTTCTTCAACTTCGTGGTCTCAGCTGTAGATTACATCCTAGTTCCTGCCTGCCAAGTTGCACATATTCAAGAAATTAAACACTTTGCCTGGGGCATATCTGATCATTCCCCATTATGGACACATAGTTCTTAACAAGGTAAGGGTGGGGAGACTTGCCCCGATTAGCCCTTGGTATCTCCGTGATCCGATAATCCGTAAAGATCTCTTCAAGGCCATTGACAATTACTTTCTAGAAAATGAGGGTATGGTAGACACATCTCGGACTCTGTGGGAGACCTTTAAGTCAGTGATCCGGGGCCAAGCCCTGTCTCATTTCCGGTATGAAAAAGGACAGACAGAAAGAGATATCAGAAATTGAAGATGAGATTTACAGATTGGAAGGGAAACTAAGATCACTACAGAGACACTTCACACACACACACACACACACACACACACACACACACACACACACCCCCCCCCCCCCCCACCCCGTCTCAAGCAAGATGAGTATAAGGCCTTCGCCACTGATCAGGCCAAAACTTTGGGGAAGGAAAAACTGGGTAGAATTTACGACTTTGGAGATAAAGCGGGGAAACTAATAGCATGGCTAGATAAAAAGGAGTGAGCAAGCAGATTGGTACCGGAACTAAAGGAAAAGGACGACACTCTAGTAACAGACCCACAAGACATAGCGAATAGATTTGCCGACCACTTTAATACAGTATATACAACTATACCGAAGAAGACTCACACAAGCTTTTGCTAGATATACAACTTCCCACTCTCCCCACAGAAGGTCTTGGAAGTGTCTTGATAACGGACGAAATAGCACAAGCAATTAGATCACTGAACTCTGGAAAAGCCCTAGGCCCAATGGAATACCCATCGAACTGTATAAACCTATACCTGACTGATTAGCGCCATATCTAAACTCCATGTTTGAAGAAAGTAAGGTGAAGGGGAGGCTGCCAAGAGACCAAAGAATTGCTACCCTTGTCACCATACATAAAGAAGGCAAACCCAAAACGGACTGTGCCTCGTACAGACCAACCTCGCTTTTAAATGCTGAACCCAAAGTTTTGGCTAAACTCCTGGCTAATCGCCTAGTTAAAATTATTGGAAGCCTGGGGCACCCAGATCAATCAGGCTTTATGCCTCACCGGAACACAGCCCTAAATCTGCGTAGGGTCCATGGGGTCCTGGGTAGATAGCCACAATACAAGAGCCAGCTGTAATCGTGTCCTCGGACGCCACTATGGCCTTTGATTCTCTCGAATGGCCTTGTCTCATGGCAGTCCTCCCAAAAATGGGTTTTGGCTCGGGGTTTATTCGATGGATATGCCTTCTATATAATGAGCCCCTAGCACAAGTTGTAGTCAACAACAAAAAATCTGACACATTTGCACTGAGTCGGGGTACCTGTCAGGGATGTCCACTTTCTCCTCTCCTGTTTGCCCTAGCTTTAGAACCCTTAACGTGGATTCGGAACGATCCAATGGTGAGGGCTCTGCGTTGGTCCCCAAATTGGGAAGACTGCATATCACTCTACGCAGAGGACATATATTTGGCTTCCCCCAAGAGGTCCCTCATAGCTTCCTGGACATTTTGGCCAAATTTGGTAGGTACTCTGAGTTCTCCATCAACTGGAGTTAGTCCCTCCTATATGTGCTTAGGGGTGACCCTCCGAGAAGCAGCCCCATACAGATTAGTACAGTGGGCTTCAAATACTTGGGTATATGTATTTCGCAAGACACTGAGCTCCGTTATGAACGGAGCCTCATCCTGCCACTACAAAAGTTAAAGCGAGATATAGCTAGTTGGAAAACACTTCCCCTTTCACTCCTGGGCAAAGCAGCTCTTTTTAAAATGATGTCCCTGCCCAGATTTCTGTATGCCCTGCAGAACTCGTCAGACCTCGTACCGTTGACGTGCTTTAAAGAAATTGAAGGCCTCCAGAGAGACTTGTTAGTGGATGGAAAACCGCGCATTACCATGAATAAACTCACATTAAACTGGTATGATGGGGGCATTAGCCTCCCAGACATCAAGAAATATTATTGGGCGACACACCTCGCAGCCATTAATCATGGTACCTATGGTCACCCTGATGATCATGGATATGCAATGGACAGGTGGCTCCTCCCGGGGGGGGGGGGGAACTATGACAGAGCGCTGTAGTCCAAACCTGAACGATACCCACTGACGGGTCCTACTAAACATTCAGTTCAGATCTGGCATATGGCCACCAAATCCCTCGGATGGGAGAACACGCTGACTTTAGCAACTCCCTTGTGGAGCTCTGAAAAGTTGGGTCATTTGTGGAGATTGAAGGGCTTCGATAAGTGGGACATTATTGGGATCACACAAATTAAAAACATTTGGGTTAAGCGCGCAGTTAAGACATTTGCCACACTGCAACTGCAATACGAATTAGCTGATACAGAACACTTCTGTTATATACAAATTCGCCATGCACTACAGACCCACCTCCCGAAAGGATCTTCCCCTCCTGAGTCCTCTCCTTTAGAAGAGTGTTAGACGGGCACATGCCCCAAAAAACTATATCACTAACATATAAGAAATTGATCAACAATATGACAGATCCCATCCAGTCATTGAGGGAGAAATGGGTTAAAGATGGCATTGAATTGGATGATGAAGAATGGCAGGAGGCGGTGTCCTCCCCGAGAATTGTAGCAATACGAGTGCGGCTCAGATTAGTACAGCTCAAAATTCTCCATAGAATATATGTGAAAGGACCAAGACTAGTACAGATGGGGAGAGCTGAAGGTGGAAACTGTAAGAGACGTTGCGGCCAAATAGGCACATTCATGCTCGTACTATGGGAATGCAAACATATACAATCCTTTTGGCGTAAAATTCATGAGGTAATAAATGAAGTACTCACCGTTAACCTTCGCCCAGAGGCACGTAGATGTCTATTAAATATATGGGAACCTATGGATCTCAATACTTACCACACACAGTGGGCCACACTGGGGTTAATGCTGGCGAAGAGGAATATAGCGCAACTATGGGGAGCTAGGCAATCGCCAGTAGTGGAAGATTGGCAAAAAGACCTTGACTGGTGTATGTTCAGAGAGAAGACGGTCTATACCGCCCGGGGGTGCCCTAAGAAATGGTCCAGAATCTGGAACTTATGGAATTCACATCGAGGGGAAATATCCCGCCCGCCACACTGTATAGATCAGGATGAACCCCCCTCTCCGTAATGCACATCCAACAGATATTGTTGTAAAACATGTTTGCATTTGATCTTCACAGTGTATGACTATATTGAAACCTCTGTACTGTATTTCATATGTCGATGTACGTTAATAAATAAAATTGTAAAAAAAAAGTATGCAAAAAAATCTCTATCATTCCGCCCCCACCCACTCCAGCCATAATAGCAGCTTAAGAACCCAATCCACAAAAGCACAAACAGTGGTGTACTCCAGGGGGGGAGTGACAACGCAATGGGGAACAAAGCCCAGTTACTAATGAATAGTCTGAAGAAATTTTAACATCATGCAGATTACGAAATACCATCAATAGATATTTGGAAAAACAAAAGAAAGGAAACCGTAGGTGCAGCACAAATCCAAAGAAGCCCACGCTCATGAAATGACTATGGTTGAAAAGTCATATCCAGGAGATCTTAGATATATAGCATAGACTGCAGGGAGCATCTGAGGAGGTATGCACATCAGGTTGAATAAGGCGATAAGGCCGCTGGAGCTGAAGTAGTAGGACTGGCAGTGGAAGGGGATCGGCCAGAGAAGTGTCTTGCAAAACTTTGCAGCATCTGCAGTAGTAGTGCAGATAGGATGGTGGACATTCAACTCCACACGAAGGCGAGTAAAGCATCTCATACTTCAGTCTGAGTTTCTGAACTAAACGTTTGGCATCCGTAAACTTGTGCCGGGCCTTCTGGACCATTGGTGTACAATCTGGATATAGCAAAACAGTAGAGCCACAACAGTTTAACTGACCAATTTCTTGAGCTAGGGATAATGCGGTGTTTCGATCCCTAAAATGGAGGAGTCTACAATAAACGGCCGTGTGGGTGCCCCAGGCGGGGTCCAAGTGTCCGATGCGCCCTCTCAACCACAAAGGTATCAATAAATGACGTTTTGTTAAAGAGTTCGATGGGAGATGCTCCACAAAAACATCCAAGCAACCAGTATTTGTGGATTCGGGTATGCCAGCTATGCGCAGATTATTTCGACTGGACCTGGCCTCCAACTCCTCATTTTTGGCAGGCATGGTAATCAAAATGTGCTCGACATATTCAAGATGCTTCAATATCGCAGCATGACCATCCTCCACCTGAGAAATCTGATGTTCCATGACCTCTATTCTAGCATTAAGATGCTCCAAGTGCTCAGTCATGGTGTCCAAATGATGTGTCAGGGTATCAAATCGGGATTGATTGCTTTCAAGCCAGCGAGGAGTTTGGACATGATTGTGACAGTGCCATCAAGCGGGTGACCAGCAATAGCGTGCTCCAAGGCGTCCTCCAAACTGGTGGGTGAGTGCTGGTGGCACAGGTTTCTAGCTAGCACAAAATTAAGCTGTTTCTGTTTAGGGTCCCCATTGTAACAATGGTGAGCGCAATTCCCCTGTGCAGCTCAATCGCCAGACAAAGGAAGGGGCCGGTAGGCAAAGCCGTGAACAATAATCCAAAAGGAGCGAAAGAGGCAGGCACCCTGTATAATAGCAGGGAGTCGAAAGCAGTCTTCACTGCACTGGCAAAACCGCGATAGTGAACTTTTAATGCCTCAGAGAGAGTAAGAGGACTGCAGGTCACCAGATCCAAGTAACTGTGAAAGAGAAGCACTAATCTTCTGGTGAGCGCAGTAAGAAGATGAGAGGGAGTCACCCCAAAATTGGAGGGCTTAGGTGCCACAATACCAATGGGAGTGCTTTCAAGGAGCCGGGTGCGCATAGTAGTGGTCGGACGGGGTAAATAGGAGGACTATGATAATGGCGCGTAGGTCCAAAGCCAACTGCCAGTAATGGCACTAGGAAGTTGGGATCAGGCCGCAGTAATGAAGAGAGGGCCCGATAGCCCTCCAACAGCACACCCAGCCCCCACCTAGGTCACACCGCACCTGACAGCAGGACTCCAAAGTAGTGTGGTAGAGACTGCATCAAAGCAGCCGTGGGCCCGCAGCGAGCCCGAACCGAAGCCGCAGGTCCAGAACTCACTGTGTGTCAGGCCGAGTCGAGAGACAGCAGTATGGCGGTCCTGGGGCGGACAGCTGTCTTCAAGCTGGGAGGGCCTCTGCCTTCAGCACCTTCCAGGCAAGGGTGCAGTAAGAAGCAGATGCCTCGCAGCTACTCGTGCCATGGCCCTGCCCTCAGGCTCACCCACGGGTCCTCCGAAGGCTGCGGCAGGCAGTGGTAGTCCGCATCAGAGGACAGGCCATGCAGGAGTCGCCGTGAGCCCGGCGGCGGCCAATCTAACCTCCAACATCTCTAAAACAAAGCCACAGATGAAAGACGGTTCATAGCTGCAGTATTAGCTGCACAATGGAAGATTAACAGGCATTGCTCTCCGGAGCTCAAATGCAGTGGAGCCATCTCGGTCACCTCCTTGACCATGCCCCACCGTTAAGCAATAACTGAAGTGTATCCAGTCACAGGTAGTCTTGCTCTAAGTCTCACCAATTGGGTACGCAATGTTCTTTTCTCGGTCGCTTTGCCTATGACCAGGTGTTTCACGCAGGGTTTTCCCGGGGCTGCTGAGGGGTGGCAATTCTGTTGCACAGGGGATTTCCAATGCTGGTATCGGCCTCTCATGAGGACCCCCAGGGATGTTACGTGGGGATTGAGGGCCACCTTGACGCTAGACAGTTTTATTTAATCGCGACATACGTCCCCCAGTAGGGCCTCCAGTTTACACTTCAGATGTTGTATGAACTCCTATTGACCCTTCCCCAGGATATCACGCTGATAGGGGACGACTATAACATAGTCCATGTCCCTGTGTTTGACACCTCTGAACCTCCTCGGCGGGGCTGCTGTGTGTGCTGCTCACAACTCTCGATATTGGCTGACTTGATAGGTCTATGCGACGCATGGAGAACATTGCATTCCATCCAACGAACATACACACATACAACTGCAGTGCATAAAACGCAGTCAAGAATTGACCAGATCTGGTTCCGGCCACTGAGAAATGGGACCCTCACAGGGGTCCTTGCATCCCATGTGGTGCCTCAATGCCTGGTACCTTGTGGAACTGATTTGTAATACAGTGGAATCTGCTAGGATTGTGTGGGCATCCAGCAAACTCTCCTTTAGAGGTCTGATCAAGGGTTCCTATGAGGGTAAAGATTCCTACAGGCTGGCACAAGTGACAGCCCTAGAGACTCAGATCCCTTTTTTTTTTACCTTTATTTTTGGCATTTTTGCTATCTACAAACATGACCATTATAGCGCATCACTTTTTTTTCTATTTGACAGTGCGAAGCATGGGATACATCAGGAGAAAATATTACAATAATTGGTTTACTCATGTATATCAGATATGCAAAGTATTAGTTGCTTACAATGTTATCGATCTGTACCATATATTGGTAGTGGGGGGGGGTGTTCTGACATCGCTTTGTTAAGGTGGCAGTGCCCAATCAGCCCTTCCCAACCTGTGCTAAGCCCAATTTAATGTCCGTTAAGCCCAGTAAACAGACTCCAAGGCCACACTTTAGTTGCACTTCCCCACTTCTGCATTTTAGTACCCAGGAGCTTAGTGGAGGAGGATTAGAAATGCTAAATATGAACTAAAACCTAAACATAAAGAAAAAAGAAAATATAACCTTACTCGGAGGTGGCGCAGATCGCGCAGTGTTTGGAAGCCCTCCGCTTCATCTGGGGAAGCGTAGACTTTCCCAGCTTATGTCTACCAGGGCAGTCGGGTAGAGGGAAAGATTCTCTTATAAATTCCAGGGCAAGAGGGGTAAGAGGGGGAATGGGGAGAAGAGGATCATTAATGAGTGTGGGGGAGTCAGGGTTCACAATGCGCTCTCTGACCTCGACAGATCGCCAGTCTCCTCACACTCTCCCCCTGTCATCAGACTCCCCGAAGGACTACTCCATCTCATTCAACTTGGTCTGACTGTCAGGGCTCCAATCTATGTCTTCCTCTGGGTGCCTTCCGCTCCTCCACAACCTCCATCCATAACTCAGCATCGGACGCCTCCTGATCCTCTGGGCATCCTCAGCGCCTTCTCTTCAGCTTTTGCCCACATCATAATATCCTTCATCCACATCTCTACTATCGGGACCACCCGTGATTTCCAGGCCATGGCTACTCCTGGCCAGCACCAAGGCCAAGTTCATGAATTTTGACCCCACTTTCCGATTCTTGGGTGTATGAAACATTCCCAAGAGGCACACCTTCACTGTCCATGAGATTGTACGGCTCAGTGTGGTGCCAAGTGTGCGGACAACCTAGTCCCAGGAAGAATGTAGGTGGGAGCACCTCCAAGTCATATGACAGAACTCCACATCTAGAAATGCACATCTGGGGCAACCCTTCTGCTTTCCCCCATAAATGACCTGGAGCCTATGAGGCATTAAGTAGGTCATATGTATTTAATTGACTTGGGTATATTTCAGCCTCATGTTTCTAGAGACCTTATTATGGTATGCCATTCCACTCACAGTCCGTAAAGTCCCGCTCTAGCAATTCCTCCCATCTTCGCCTACGTGTCATCAGGTGTTTATGAATCCTTTCAGACATTCTCATAGAGCCACTTCACTTAGTGCCTCACCTCTCCCAGGGACAGCAGTTGTTGTAGGACCGGGGATGTGTCCGGTTCATTGCGTCCCCCGGCACACAGATCTTGGAATGCCCTTGTTAGAGCCACGTACGTCAAAAACTGACCGGTGGTAGGTCATATATATATATATTATCTACTGGCGGTCGCCAGTAGATAGTTATAGTTAGGACTGAGTTCCCATAGGAAATCTGAAAATTCTATTTTGAATAACTTTGGCGCCGGTTGACTTATCTTCGTGAAATTTTCAAAACTAATGGGGCGCTCCGCTCAGCTCCTACCCTGAAAGTCTCGGGGTGATTCGTCAAGCGGGGGCTGAGAAAAAAGGGGGGTCCCAAAACGCGTTTTCCCCATGCATTTTCCCATAGGACCTTTAGTCGAAAGTACAGCCCGAACGGCTGAAAAGAATTGCTTGAAATTTGGCAAAGAGGTAGTCCTCAGGTCAGGCATGTGCCTTTTGCATATATGGTGTCAATCTGTTCAGTAGTACCTGAGAAAATTGCAGTTAAAAGTACATAAATATCTATATGCGCGCATCGTGCGCGCACGGTGCACGCACCAAATGTCCGCGAGCGTAATTTTGATTGGTGGTTAGATGTCAGTCAACATTCCAATCGGTCGAAATCAGGAAGTGTCGGACGCCATTTTGTGTGTGACAGTGAAAAAGAAAGGTGGAGAACGTGAAAAGGGGGCAGGGTAGAGAGTTCCTGACCCCCTAGCCTTTGTCAGGGGGTCCCTGAAGGATTTTTTTTTTTTTAAATCGCGGGGTGCGCGCACCCCCCAGCCGCCATTTTGAGTTTTAGAGGCAGAAGAGAGCTAAAAACACAAGTGGAGAACGTGAAAAGGGGGCAGGGTAGAGAGTCCCTGACCCCCTAGACCTTCTCAGGGGGTCCCTAAAGGACCTCGTAAATAAAAAAAAAAAACATTTTGTTTAATAAAAAAAATTGCCGGTGCGCGCACCGTGAAAAACCCTTAAAAAAAAAATTACATTTTAAACTGTTTATAAGTTTATAGAAGATATTAACTATGCTGTTCAACTTTATCCAAATTTTAAAAAAAAGAGCTGAGCCATTCCATATTACAGGATACAGTCAATCTATAACTATATACATAGGTAGTTTATTGTAAAATAAATATATAAAAAATATAATAATACATACATAAATTAGCATTTAAAAAACCTTACAAATTCACTAAAAAAACCATAGGTTTCACACACGTTATAGTTAGGAATTAGCATTTAAAAAACCTTGCAAATTCACTGAAAAAACCATAGGTTTCACACATGTTATAGTTAGCTGGACATTTCACTCGTAAAAAACCATTGAAATTCCCCCGTTATAGTTAGTTCAGCTAACTATAACTCGCGCGACCGCAATCCACTGCTGATGACGTCACATATTACATCACTCATGACATGGTCAGTGACATCACTGATGACATCTCAAATGACTCACTTATAGAGTCAGTTACGCACCTAGAAAATCATCCATTCACACACTTGTACAGCCACTCATTCTTCCACAGGCCTTTCCCTATATATATTATACATATTTAAACTTTACAGAAACACACACTCACTGGATGACGTCATCAGCAGTGGATTGCTATATATATATATATATATCACACACAGCGTCTTCTTCATAGAAGGACTCGCACTCGGAAGGAAAAACCTATTTTTTTTTATTGATTACTCGTTACGCGTTTCATCAGTAAAACTGACTTGGTGTGATCAAGTCAGTTTTAGTGACGAAACGCGTAACGAGTAATCAATTAAAAAAAAATGGTTTTTCCTTCCGAGTGAGAGTCCTTCTATGAAGAAGACGCTGTGTGTGAAATATTTACCGGGAGACCTGCTCGGTTTTTTGCTCGCCACCTGCCAATGGGACACGGATTTCAGGAACCTGGGTCATATGTGGTGATATATATATATATATATATATATATATATATATATATATATATATATATATATATATATTTTAATTTTTAAAAGAACGTTATTGAACAAACTTGCACATCCAGTTACAAGGTATACAGGCGGGAATTCCGCAGATTAGAAAGGGAAGGCCCAGCTGAAACATTCATCATAAAAACAGTTGCATGATGGTAGTCCACATCACTGGGAGTGCGGGGGGAGCAGACTGAGGCGGACAGGAGAATGGTCAGAAAGGGTGCGCGCCATATGTTCAACAGAAGTGACCCACGAAAAAGCGTCCCGAGTGGTGATCCAGAGGTCCAGGCGGGACCTTCAGCCGGCAGAACACGAGACGCATGTGAGTTATCAGAATGGAATGCAAGAGAGATGTGGCGCATGGGTGAGAGGTGCGAGGCACAGAGCGATCCAGGGTGGCTGAAGGTGTGATGTTGAAGTCTCCCCCCCACAACAGCGCCACAGGGCCTATAGATAAAATGTGTCGCCAAACCTGCACAAAGAAGTCAGGGTCATCAGAGTTGGGGGCCGTAAACCGCTGCAAGGACTAGGGGTTGCGCCAGGAGAGTGCCATGCAGGATGATGAAGTGCCCTTCAGGGTCAGCGAGAACCTGAAATGTGTGCCAGGGGAGCCCCCTGCGCATGAGAATGGACACCCCACGAGAATAGCAGGAATAGAAGGAGGAGTGAGTTTCTCCCCAGTGTCGAGAGTGAAGCCTAGCGGCAGTGGTAGGCAATAGATGGGTTTCCCGGAGGAAACAAATGCCAACCTTATGACGAATGAGGTGAGCATGCACTAGGCGGGCCTTGCGATGGTCATTGAGACCGCAAACATTCCAGGTCCAGAGTGTGATGGCCAACATAACACTGTCTAAAGAAGAAATGAGAGGGACCCCTTTGCAACCAGGGGATTAGGGTACTACTAAAGGTAGTGGAAATATATTATCCCATGGTGATAATAATACGTTTAAACAATTGAGTTAAATCACAATCACACCCCAAATTTTGAGCCCATGTGTTAAAACGTCACAGTTTCAAAAAGACCATAACAATCACTGTATTTTTAAAAAAAAATAGTTGTGTAGAATTTATTAAAAACACATTGCAAATGCAATTAAAAATAGACATACAACTGTCTGATGTCTTGAAACAAAAACCATGTAACACAAACTTCACATATAATTGATAGTGACCTCCTCTATTGAGACACTTAGCTGTTACAAACAGATAACAGAGAGACAACAGAAGACAATATTTTTTGTCATTAATTAACACATCCGTTCTGTCAAAGATCTTTTCTTAAATAGTTCATCCTAAGCTTTTTATCTAATTCTTATTTTGTTAGGAGAACCTCTTCCAACGGATTATGTTGACTTCAGCGTCGACGCGTTTTGATGGCTTTATTCAATATTCCATCTTTTTCAAGACCAAAAAATGTAGCTCTCCTATAATTGGCACTGGTTGGTTACCATTGTATCACATCCCCTTATATCATATCCTTGCTGCCCTGTAATTTATCTAATTTTAAGGACATTCCTTTCCTAGAGTGATCTGATCTTATAGTATAATATAATCCGCTCGTTTGTAGCTCTGTACCCTCGTTTTTTTAAAATCGGGAAACGGCCTCCACTTTTATTTGTAATTTGACTGTGCCACCATATCAGCACACAAGTGTATTCTTCTTATTTATATATTGGGCAGTCAAAGAAAAGGGGGGGAGTTTGTTCCATCAGTCCCAAATTCTCTTAGGCAATTCTTATATCGGAGATCGTTGTTAATTCCTGCGAGGTATCCGGTACTCCTAGCGTCCTCCAAAAGAAAGGCACTGTGCCAGGAAGGGAAGTGACAGATTTAGACAGGTGCATAGAAGGAATCAGATGTGACTGAGAAGGGATGTGCAGAGTAGAGGACACACTATTAAAGAACATAATGCTAAATAAATCGCGGAACAGGAGAAACAACAGACCTCGAAAGAGAGGCAACATTCCCAATAGACCAACCCCTCCACCACCCACACCAACCCCCCAATCAGGTTGAGAGACCAAACCCACTTACCCAAGGGAACCTCAACATGGAAGGGGAAGAGAAGAGACTGAAATAGAGTGAATTATCCAGTGGAGTCATAGCTCTGCTCAGCGAACACCCCTGCCCAGAGGGACAGGGTGGCCAAACCAGGAGTTGTCGCAGACAACAATGAATTTGAAGAGAGCAACAGGGTGCCAGAGGGACTAACATATCCAACGAGGTGATGGTCTGGGACCACAAGAATCAGGAGGGGGAGCAAAATTAACCATAGCAGAGAGATTAATGGCCACATGGCCAGAACAGGCCACAAATAGCAGCAGGCAGGTACACATTTAAGGGGAGGAGTCCTGTATATAACCAATGAAGCAACGTTAAGATGTCCAGAATAGTTAACTGTTTGTGAGAAAGTGCCATCTTTCTTGCATGGTATGCCCCCACTTTTTGCTGAATTGCTGAATGTACTTTGACTGAGTGTGCCCTGGACTCCCGCCAATCAGGTGCCCAGGGCCTATGTTCCTTCCCTAAAAACTGTGCTGAAACCTAAACCCAAATTGGCAAACCCTGGCCACATGTCAGCCCCTGGTAAATGGTACACTAGGTACCCAGGGCCTTGTGACCAGGGAAGGACCCTAAGGGCTGCAGCACTTATTGTGCCACCCTTAGAGGCCCTGTACCCTGACACAAACACACTGCCCTTGCAGGCTGAGTGTCTGGGTATAGAACAAAACAGAGAGTCGACATGGCACACATCCCTGTGTGCCATGCCCACAACCTACACTGCCCTGGCATACATCGGCCACCCCTCTAGCTGGGTGCCCGCCAGTGGTGTGGGCACAGGAGCATGAGCTCTGTGCCCCTACAGTACCCAGGTCCATTCCTGGGCACTGTAAGTGCGGTGCTGCCATTTAAGAGTATATGGTGCTGGGAGCTCGTCAAACACGAACTCCACAGCACACTAATGGCAAAACTGAAGACTGAGAAGTTTTGTATCAAACTTCTCAGCACATTAAACCCGCACTGATGCGATGCCAGTGTGGGATTTAATGTACAAAGCACTACAGAGGGCATCTTAGAGATGCCCCCTGAAACCTAACCTACAATCCACGTCTTGCCTGAGAGGCTGCCTAGGCTGCCACACAGCAGACATGTTGCTGGACCCCTGGGTGGAGAGCCCCCGCTCTCCTGGGCCTGCAACAATGCACATCCTGGGCGAGGTGCTAGGTCTCCTCCCCCAGGATGGGCAGGGGGAAGCTTCAAAGGCATGCCGCCTCTGTGAGCTTCCGCAGGCCACTGGCAGCCCCCACTCTGGCAGGAAGCCTGGCCGGAAACTCCAAGTAAGGACAGGGGATGTGCCAGCCCTGCCAACCCCACCCCTCAGGTGGGGGAGGCGAGGTGAAGCACATCTCCGGGCTCTCGCCATCTTGAAGATGGGGAGCCCTACCCAATCAGGACTAGGCCACTGCCCCCATCCCACAGGAGATTGGCAGGATAGGGGGTGTACCCACCCCAGGACAGGGACCCAGTGGTCCCTGCCCTTTACCTACCTGTAACACCCCTAAATTTAGTATTTAGGGGCACCCTGAACCTTCCTTCCTCAGATTCCAGATTCTAAACTAGCAAAGAAGAACAAGAAGAAAGAAGACCTGCTGTGAAGGTGCTAAGAAGAGGAAGACACCAACTGCTTTGGCCCCAACCCTACCGGCCTGTCGACCCTCGAACCTACTCCTGCTAAATCCCGGCACCTCCTGCGGCCAGCAACCTCACAAACCCCAGAGGACCTGGCTACCTTATGACTCTGAGCACCTGGGACTCCCACGAGCAGTGGCACTGCTCAAAGCAAGTAACTGACCCCTGGCATCAGCCAGGAACCGCAAACCCTGCACACTCTGCACCCGCCAAGCCTGGCCTGTGCTGGTGTGGACCAAGACCATGAGAACGTTCTCCCGGCGACTGTGACCCCGAATACGGCACCCAAGGACCCACCTCGACGCTCCCGACTACGCCTGCAGCCTCAGAACCAGGGAGCCCCCAACCGCGATCAACAGAGGGTAAGATTTCCCGACACCAAAAGGCACCCCCTGCACCCGGCGCCTTGTGGCCCCCTGTGCCCAACTCCTGGGTACCTACCTATCCTCCAACTACCCAACTTACCTCTCGAAGTGGTAGTCGCACCTGAAGAATCTTCGTACCCGAGCTTGCAGCCTTTGTTCTTTCTTGAGCTTCTCCATTGCAATCCATTGTTAACCCGAAGGCTCAAAAGCACCCTGCACCCAGCCGCCCGAGTGGCCCTGGCAGTGCAACTTCTACTCCTATCTACTTCCCCATTTGCCCTGAGCAAGTGACCAGGAGCCCAGCTCCCACAGCCGCGTGGCCTGCTAATCAGCAGCCACCAACCAAGGGCCACCTGCCTTCCATAGGATAACATTGGGCCTAACTCACTCTGCACCCGGCTGCCCCTGTGCCGCTGAGGGTGCAACAACTGTACTTACCTGACCCTGGGAGACCCCTGAGTCTATGCCCAGAACCTTAACTCTGCCATTCGAGTACTTACCCAAAAGCTGATAACATTGACTGCTTCCTCTTGAAATTTCTTTTAAGTGTGGAGTTTCTAAACTTTAAAATATTCACCTAAAAAAACCGAGTAACGAAAAAGGAAATACTCACCTGGTATTAGGAGAGATCACAGTGCTGGATCTTGGTGACCAGCACTGACCCTGAAAAGTAATTACAAGCATACTTACCGCTAACTCAATTTCTCCCATAGGAAACCATTGACTGCTTTTCTGTGAAATTTCTTCTGTGTCGATTTTTGCAAACTACAAATATTCTTTAAAATTCGTACCAACTGTAAAAACTTAATTACTTACCTGCTTAGATAGATGTCCCAGTACTGAGCGTAGGAGCCCAGCACTGGATTACAAAAGTAACGAGAACATACTTTACCTGCAACTTGAATTTCCTTCCATAGGATAACATTGCCTGGTTTTTGCTGAAAAAGTTTCTGTGTCGATTTTGCAAACTTACAAATATTCGTTTAAAATCGCCTGTATAACCTAAATGCATTCTCTCAACTGCTTACAGGTGGTACACTAGTGCTGGATCCAGGATCCAACACAGAGCTAGAAAAAGTAACAATAACCCCACTTACATGCTAAGTTTCTAAGTGTCAAGTTTTAAAATACCAAAATATTGCTTAAAAATCACAACAGTAACTAAAACGTATTTACTCACCTGTTTCGAGGAACTGTCCCAGGACTGAATCTAGGATCCAGTCCTGGAGTTAGAAAAGTAATCCTAAAAGTAATCAATTGCATTTACCTAGAATTTCCCATTGAGCTCAATGTATAATTGTGTTTGAATTGTGTTTCCAATTGCAACAAACTGTAACTATTGCATTCAACAGACTATTGCCTATTGAAAAGTATTTAACTAAAGCATCTCATTCTGAGAAAGTATATTTTGATACCTATTTTGGTTCTAAAATAAAATAACCATATATTGTTATATACAAACCATTGGCCTAGAGTTCAGCTCTTGAGTGTGTGAGACCATTTGCTGACTGAGTGTGTACAACAAATGCTTTACACTGTCCTCTGATACTGCCTTACTGCTCGACCAAGCTACCTAGAGAGTAAGGTTATATCTAACTTTAGCCTCTGCCAAACCTCTGGGGACTGTGGACTCTGTACACACTTTACCTATTTGGGAACAGTATATACAGAGCCACTTTCCTACACTGTTCACCAGGGGACACAATGGAGAATAATACAAAAAATGCCAAGAGAATTAAGTCATTGTCACTCAGGTTGCCAACGTCAGTGGATTGAGAGCCAGCCGGAGGAGAGCCCGGAGCCTGGTCCAGTTTCTTTGCGTAGGCCAACGCAGCCTTTGGCTCCAGAAAGACATGCACTTTGGAGCCTTGCCGGACTCACAATTTAGCAGGGTAAGCCAGGGAGTAGGAGACGTCGTGCTTTTGAAGAATCTGTTTCGCCGGTAGAAATTCGTGACGAGCAGCCTGCACCGCCATCGTGTAGTCGGGATAGAAGGCCAAGGTGTTGCCCTGGTGTCGGATGTCGCCTTTCTCCCTGGCGGCTCGCAAGATGGCATTGCGGTCACAAAAGTTGAAGTAGCTTAGCAATGATAGGGCGCGCCGGCAGACCAGGAGCCGGGCGAGGGCCGAGGGAGCAGTGGGCATGCTCGACAATGAAGACGGAGGATAGGACTTCGCCAAAGAGTTCACGGATAAGCTGTTCCACAAAGTCCTCCATCTTGGAGATGTTGGAGGATTCGGGCACGCCCGTGATACGGAGGTTGCTTCTACGGGAACACGCCTCCGAATCCTCGTTCTTGTTCCTGATCACCACGAGGACCTTATTCATGTGGAGAAGCCTGAGGTGGTCCCGCGCGGCCGCAAACTCAGCCTCAGAAACCCTCGTCTCAACCTGCAACAAGCGTGTGTTGTGCGAGTCGACTTGGGCTTTGACCGCGTCCAGTCGGATTGACAGTTGGTCGAGTTGGGCAGCGATGCCAGTGACAGTTATTATTATTATTAATGAATCTTTATTCGGATATAAAAATATCCATAAAAGAGCATGACAAAGAATAAAAAACATTGCATGTTTAGATCAATATACACATGATTAAAAACAATAAATACTTTGCGGCTTCTACAATTATGCAAAACAGCGTCATTAAATCGTCATGGACGTATGAATTCGGTAGGGCCACTAAGGAAGTGGGACTCTGGATATAGCAGCATATTATGGTAAAGTGCAGGGATTTTGCGAGTTGAGGCGGGATATTTTATCATAGCCCGGCAAATGTAAACAACGTAAGACTCCCTATTATTATTAGTCTGACTATTAAACAATGTTAAACGGATCCATGGATGGTGCAGTATTAAAAAGGAAGCAGAAAGTGTACATTAAGACCGCTACTGGGACATATTAAAAAGTAAGAAACGTTCATCATAAAATTAGCTAAAAAAAACGAGAAAAACCTAGGCTATATTGAAGCAACATACACATCTGTACCCCATAAAATCGTGGGTGGCTACTCCTCACTTCTAGTGTTCCTTAGTTTTACAGCTAGTCTTAAAAAATTCACGGTGCTGAACAGCGTAAATGGGTCTGAGGAAAGTTTCAGGAACAAAAGTGCCACCTTAGCCTGGCTAAATTTAGTTAGTCTTCAAATAGTTTTTAAAAACATTGACCTTGGGTACGCATACAAGGGACAAAGTAAAACGAAATGGAGAGTATCTTGCGGAGACCTCTGATTAGGGGTGGGCGGAATTTGCGAAATCGCGTTACGCAAATCTCCGTGAAACGGTAAAAAATCTCCGCGAACACGCAGAAATTCCGCGAACACGCGGAATTGCTTGTTCGCGATACTTTTTTCCTGTTCGCGATCGCTGTTTGCGTGCTCGGGGTGAAATATCTCGCGAACACGCATATTGAGAACGCGAACAAGCAAAAAATTTCGCGAAGTCGCGGAACGCAGATTTTTGGGCAATTTCGCGTTCTCCGCGGAACGCGAAATTACCCAAATTCCGCAAATTCCGCGAACGGAACGGAATTTACCGCCCAGGCCTACCTCTGATCGCAGCCGCAAGGGCCCTTTGTGTCAATGTCTGCTGTGAACCCTGCAGGAACTGATAAAATGTGATGCAAAAGATACAATCTAAATCTGGTCATTAAGAATCTGTCATGTTTGTTGTATATATTGGACAGATGAAATTCCATTCCCGGCATTGATTTTGTTAGCAGGTGGGCTCTCACTGAGACTTTCATCAGTTCTCTGTCCTCCCTTTCGCATGCTAAATGCCGTAGGAATTCAGTCTTTATAGTGCCCTTGTCTCTGGTAGTAAGTGTGGTGGGCTCATCAAAATAGTTGGCATAGCCCAACCATTTCAGGGTATCCCTTACATATTTGAGCCAGGGTATCCGCTGACCTTTATCCCGGGCGATGCAGTCCTCAAGTATTTGTCTGCTTAGAGTTGCCTCCGGGTTAGTCCATATTTTTATCCAGCATGTAATAGGTTTAAGACTTGACCTTTCGCTGATATAGGTGAGGCCTAGCTCCTCATGAACAGTGTGGGAAGGCGTACTTTGGGGTACTTGCAGGACCCTTCTGAGGAACTTACTTTCCTTAGTTTGAATCAGTGACGTATCTCTGAAGCCCCATACCTCACTCCCATACAGGGTCTTAGCGCAACATACAGAGCTGTACAAGTGCAAAATTTAATTTGGTGACCAGCGACCTAATCTTTTTGCAAAGTTCATGATTGAACCCACCAAACTGATTTGTTGGCTGCATTTGTCAAAGATCAGAGTTTTAAAATTAAGCTGCTTGTCAAATAAAATCCCTAGATAATTAAAAACCTTTACTTTTTCTAGTTTGTGAGCCCCAAATGTAAAGATAAAGTTCTTTGTTGGTCTTTTCCCTGTTTCCATAATGTATGATTTGGTGAGATTGGGTGATAAATCTAAATCCGCCATAAAACTAACGAAGCCATCAATGAGAGACTGCAGGCCCCTTGCTGTACGGGACAAGAGGACCGCGTCATCCGCATATAGGAGGACAGGTATGACAGTTGATTTGACGTCCAGCTTGATGGCCTTCAAGTCGTCTTCTCGTGTCAGAGCAGCATCTGCCTGGGAGGCGGAGTCGCCCACGTCAGTGACCGCACCGTCCTGGCTGGTTTGCTAGCGTTGGTCAAAGGCAATCTTAGGTTGTTTGGGATCTGTTTTCCCCATGATTAGGCGCAGTCCCGTGGGGAATGTTGCCGATGATATAGCAGGGCAAGGCAACAGTGCCAAGCAGGGTGGGAGAGGAGGAAAGGTGCTGCTGCCGTGGACAGAGAGTGTGATAAAGCGGCAGGCACGGCCCCCTACAGGGGTGGCAGATGAAGGTCCTTGCTGCAAGGAGGACTGCAGACGTTAGGTCCAAATGGAACACAGGAGCAGGAGAGAGGCCGGGCGGTCAGCCGGGCCCACGAGGGAAAGCAGCGTCTGATCAAAGGCCAGTGCGAACGGGTGGATCCAACGAAGGGGAAGCGAGATTACCAGAAACGGCGGGCAGGAGTGGAGCAGTTGCGGCAGCACCGGGCGCTGTCAGAACGTCCAGGGTGGCAGCTGGGCTGAGCCAGAAGCAGGAGGCATGAAGAGGGGGGAGGCAATCCCGGACTTCTGTCAATGCATACAAGGCCCCAGGAGACAGGCGTCACGTGAAGTCCCAGAGACACTGGTGTACTCCCGGAGGAGTAGAGGTGTGAAGAGATGAGGCACGTGGCAGGGGACAAGCAGGGCACCAGGACAGGCCAGCCAGCCAGCTCGGTGTGTGTCTGAACAAGAGGCGCAGTCCGTAGGGGGACAGGTGAATCCCTCAGTATGCCCGGGCAAGGAAGGCCACAGCAGGACCCTCACCGGCGCTGCAGTCTGCAGAAAGCGCTCCGGCAGGGCCGTGCATGCTGGAGCGGACGGCGATGGGGAATCACGAGGAGCCGGGAGGCTGCAAGCGCCTCGGGTGTTGATGGGCGCTGGGAAGCAGAATGAGAAGCCCAGCCCCCGCGGTGTGACATGCGTGCTCCCAGCCCCGCAACAAGACCTACCTGGAGGCTAAGGTGGAAGGCAGCCGACAGGGAGAAGCACCAGTCCAGCTAGGCAGGCAGCAGTAGTAAGTAGTGCAGGAGTTTGTGTCCAGATGGTGGGCGGCGAGGACGACCGAGACGCCCACAAGGTCGGCCCCCCACCAGCCTCCGGACTCAGCAGAAGGCCGCTCACCGAGGAGGAGGCAGGTGATGAGCAAGTCCGCTGGCGCCGGCAGGCGGAGAACGTGTAGCAGCAGATGGAGGACCCCAGGCCGGAAGTCAGGTGCGTTGATGGTGCTAGTAGGCCAGCCAGGCAGCAGCGGCATGTAAGCGGGAGGAAGCAGAGTTGTCCCCGATCTCAGCAGAGATGAAGTCAGGGCAGCTGGGAGTCCACGCCAGTAGGGGCAGAAAACAGCGGGGAGCCGCGCGGAGCGCGCCGCCGGCGTCGCGAGGACCGGTAAGAGCAGGCGCAAGGGACGGGAAAATGGCACCCGCGCTGTGTGAAGGCCCGGGCCCAGCAGTATGGCACGCATGCTCCCAACCCCACCGCGAGCCACCCCCACAGCGTCACCACTCACCGGCTCCGGAGGTGCAGGGCAGCAGGCAGAGCCCAAAGTGACGATCCGGTCCCAAGGAAGCCACCAGGTCCAGGCGCCGCCACAGCCCAGGCCACGCCAGCAGGAGGGCCCAGACACCTCGCCTGGCCCCAACAGCAGATCTCAGCGCGGCGGCACCAGAGGAGGACCGGAGCAGGAGGAGTCAACGCCCAGTAGTGAGGTGAGTCGAGATAGTGTGGCGCAGAAGAGCAGGGACATGGATGTCTGCAGGATTCCTGATGGATTATCGGCTTGGCTGGCAGAGCCCACTTAGAGTGCTGCCATCTTGCAGCCGGCCAAACCACGCCCCTCCGTGGTAGGTCATATTTGGTTAACAAGTCCTCCAGTAGGAGTAAAACTCCCATCTGGTAGCAGTCTGCAACCATCTCTAGACCGGTGTCCTTCCAGGTTGACAGCTTTCCTGCCATGAAGAGGGTGAGAGGTAGGGGCTATTGAGGAGCTGTGGTCTCCTCTGGTAGGCATCAGGGTGATTGGGTCTGGGCCGATCAGGCCCAAGCCGGCAAGCCCTGAAGGTCACGAACCGGGTGCCCAAGCCGGCAGAGCTTCTGGTGAGTCCCAGCTCATGTATTTAGCACAGCGGCCCCAGAGGGGGCCGCTGAGGTGTCCTGTGCCCTAGCTGCTCCTCTGACTAGCCAGGAATATGGGCCACTGCGACGTATCCCAGCTCAAGCCCCACATTGCTTATTGTTGGCGGCGAGTGGCCAACACACCGGGCCTCTGCTCCTGACCCACAGGGTCTCAAGGCCTCTGGTCGTGGCCCTGCCAGGGCCCATACACTCTCCCAGAGTCTTCACCCAGACCACGTCGGTCCTTCAGGGACTACCCACCGGCCCACTGTAGCTGCTCTGTATGGCCATGGGCTCCATATTGAGAGCCAGCACCAGGCTCTGGTCTCAGCTGGGGGTGCCGTCTCCTCTGCCGTATCGACGCCCAGGTGAGGGGCTGGTCCTAGGTTACCGAGGAACGCATTGCTCCCTATGTGGACAATTTTTACTGTTTCTTGAAGATCCGCTGTCCTTGGGGCCTCAATGCTTGGAAACCTTCCATTTGTATGGGAAGGCATCCGGACTGCAGGTCAATGAGGACAAGTCTCTGCTGGTACCGGTTGGGGGCAATACAGGCAGGGGTTCTTAGTGTTCCACAATCCCGACGCGCCGTCTTTCCTTCAAATACTTGGAAATTTACACCTCCTTCCTTCCCAGAGTTGATTTGAAGTCTAAACATCCCCCCCTGTTACGACTAGACTGGCCAGAGGCCTACAAAGCTGGGGACGCTTGCTCCTGAATACCCTGGATGGGTAGCATTATTTAAAATGATGAGTCTTCCATGTCTCCTGTATGTACTGGTAAACTTTCCCCTTCCAATTCCTAAGAAGTGATATCAGACAACATCATCCAAAATTTATACCGTTTTATGGACTGGTGGTAGTCACTGAGTGGTCTTTGTTAATGGCAGGCACTCTGGGGGTTCTGGGAAAGGACTTCTATTGTTACTATCTAGCCGCCCAGATTGCGACCATAAATAAGTTGCTTAATGGGGGTTGGGATGACTCCGCCCATTGAATGGAACTGGAACTGCTGTGCCACAATGGCCCCCTGGGCCTGCTTTTTGGGACCCCAATCACTCGGTCACTTCCTGATTGCACCTGGGTGACCCTGCTTTGTTGGAGAGCAGCGCTTTGCTTCATTACATGAGGCCATAAAGTTATCTGGAAGATCCTGCTGTGGAAGGGTGCTTGGCAACAGCATGTAGTGGGCTTCCAAGGCTTTACACAATGGGATAGAATTGGGATTACCCACTAGAGGACATCTAGCAAAGGAAGTGATATAGTTTCAGTAGCACTACCAACTCTCTCGCACACAATTTTTTCGATTCCTTCAATTACGTTATGCCAGTTCGGGACACATTCCCAGGGGTACACAAATTCCAGACTTCGACCCCCTTGAGGCCAAGATCTTACTCGGAAGACTGAGCAATTTCTAGATTTCTAGAATCTACTGTTGCCTACTCATCAATGCCCCAGAACGCTTCTCATCACTGTGCCAAAGGTGGGAGGAGTGTGTGGGGAAACGCGATGGCGATGACTGGTGTGAGGCCCCTAGAGGCTTGGCTATTCCTGCATGCCTCCGTATCATCCAAATAAACTACCTACACATAGCTTATTTGACCCTCCACCGATTGCATCGAATTGGCAAAATCCTCCATGCTCACTGTGCTAGATGCTCCCTGGTCAATGCTGACTTTTCCAGATGGTCTGGGCTTGCCCTGCACTGTAGCCCTTTTGGGAGGGAATATGAAGGAAACTATCACGACCTTAGGGCATCCCGTGGACCTCATCCTCAGGGTGGTGCTAATGGCCCTGTTGGGGAAGGTTGGGAGACAGAGGATGGAAAGAACCTTTGTGGGGGTGCCCACATTGGTGTCTGAAAGAGACATCGCCTGCAAATGGAAATCACCGGATCCCCCTTGATTGACGGAATAGAGGATTGGTGCGGACTGGTGTGATCGCCAAGAATGACCGATCTATGAGGCACAGGGTTGCTCACAGAAACATGGAAAGATCTGGGGCAGGTGGTGGGAATCCCATGGGCTGGGCGAGGGATCTGATTAATTGCTTTATCACTGTGGTTTGGAATTGATCAGGTGTGTGCTGTTACTTAAAAAAATGTATAACATTAAATTATTTAAAAAAAATACATTTTGTTGCTTTGTCTGACTGAATTTGGAAGAAAACAATGAGTGGGTTGGGTTTTTTAAGCAGTCGATTCTATTTGATGGAGAGAAGTGTGGGCCGTTGTTAGGAGTTCTTTGGTGGGTGTAGGCATGGCTGAAATGGTGTCCTAAGCAAACGTGAAGCTACACATGAGTGTAGAAGAAAAGTGTGAGAGAAGTTGCCAACTACGCCAATATCTGCCACCTTTGGAATGGTCTGTGTATATACATTTCGAATTACAGAATACAGGGCTAAGAAGGGAGCTACCCTTGGCTGGTTCAAACACAGGAAATCTTGACAGTTATGAGGCCCAAGAGTGCATCTTATTAACCTCAAAACACGCTCTGAGGAAAGAAAAAGCCATATGAACTTCATAGTACAACTGGAACTCAGCACCCACAATGCACTTTGCTTAACTTAGCAAGTATCTGGGATCAGAAAAAGCGTAAAGGCTTTGCAGGGCTGGGACATTCATTTGAATCATTGCTAAAACATGACAGAATGTATAATTTCTTCTTTTGCTTTTTGTTGAAGTAGTGCCTGATGTTATTAATGGGTTAAAGAATTAATAAAACAAAGCAAACCAATGTTTGCACCAGATATGCACTTTGGGCCACTCAAGGGTTAGGAAAGTGCTAGTCGAATGACAGTCCAATGCAGCATCACCGCCTCTCTCTATTGCATTGTGGTAGAATCTTGTCTTCTCTGTCTTCGGCTAAAGTGTAGTGGAGTACCCCTGCTGTTTATGTGTAGATGTGGTGGGCTGTTATAACTGGGCCCTTCGTCCTTGTTGATCTCTCCTCAGTCACTTTAAGTATCCCACCATGGCTCCAATTTCAAATTTCACAATACTTGCAGGTTGCAAACTCCGCACCAGTAATTATCAGCATTGTGCGATAACCCCAGAGCCAGACTGGCCGTAGCGGGCACCGGGCAATCCCCCAGTGCGCCGCACGGGTGGGGGCCGGTTTTCGGCCCCTGGGGGCCGTTTATGCAGCAAAATCTGCCCTGTAACAAAATCGGCCGAAAACCGGCCCCGGCAGAGCTCGGCGTCACCCCCAGCGAGGGGGGTAGGGGGGCGGCCGAGCACTTTGCCAGGGCCGGTTTTGGTTCCCAGTCCGGCCCTGGATAACCCACCTGTACTGGGCAATTAAGAGTTAAACCCCGCGGAATGGGCAATTACAGTGCGGAACTAAATTTACGAGTGTTCCCTTTTCCATGTGGTTTAGTGCACACATTTACCAACTGCTCTGACCAGGTAGTAAAAATGTGCAGTGGGTTGTTGTAATGCTTGCGTGGAGGTGGGGGTAAGGTAAAGCGAGGGAAGGAATGGAGAATGTTGGCTGGCAGGGGGCAGCATGTAATGCTCCCTCATAACTTGTCTGAGGTTTGAGGACGAGTCATGGAATGTGCCCCGGCTACAATGCAGCCTTTTCCCACAATGATTTTTCCTGCTGGATTTTCCAGCCGTCAAAATCAGGTTCGCTGTTCCCAGACCCAGAACCCAGGTACGGGAGTACCGGACCTATTATAATCATGCGGAATGGTACATCACACTGGAATTCCATTCCATACATTCCCCAAGCAGGACCCATGTCTTTTATGGTTGCCTTCCAAGTGGGCTGATTAGGCAGAGAGAGTGCAACACCATGAGGAAGAAGGAGCAATGAAAAACAAAGCCCCCTCTACCTTTAAATGGCTTTTTGATGACCTTGTGGGGGGTGAGACTCTCTGGAAGCCCACCAGTACAGGGGTTCGCCCTTCTGCGTACTCAAGTCCTTGGACTAACAGATAGAGATTGGCACGGAATCTGTAATATCAAGAAAGTATTTTATTATCACTCGTGAGTGGGACTGCATTGATACATAACCCGAAGGCAATGTATGAGGCAGTACATGGAGTACAGAAACCAAGGAGTTTATATACTGTAATAGTTGCAGTGTAAGCATAGAAGCTCAAAAAGAGACGGTACAAGTATACACAGGAATAGTTATTCACATATAGGGGCTAACAGAAATTGCTTAGTCAACAAAGTAGGAGGAGTAAAAAAAAACCCTTACATCAGTTGGAATAGCCTGACAGTTGTACACTAAGACAGGTGCATTCTAGCAGCTACAGGCCTTTCTGAGAATGCGCAGTGCTCTGGCTCAGTGTTGAAGGAGTTAACTATAGATGATGACTCAGACGTAATAGAGAAGCAGGGAACAGTGAAGACGGGGAAGCACATGGCCGGCACATGGCTAACTAAAATGGCTGCCACAAACAAAATGGCTTCAGCTCATGCTAACAGCGATTTCTGTCGATTCCCACAACCTCAGAGGCTGAAGTGTGCGGGATCTATTGGGAACAACATTCAAAATCTTCTTAAAATTTTACATTAACAGTTACAAATTTTACATTAACTTTTTGTAAAAAGAAACAAATACCAAAACTTGTTCCAGAGCAGATAATGTGAACCTCCAGGTGCCTCTGGTTTAAAGGGAGAGCTAGGGGTACTATGTTGGTGAGGTAGAGGCAGAACTCCAAAGAAAAAACAAGCCTTATGTCCAGGATGTCTGCTACCTGAAGAAAATGTATGTGTGTGTATTTGGTTAATCAGCAAATGTAAAAGCTGCTTGGGAGCCAGTATCTAGTTTTAATTGGTGAAGTCGTTTGAGGTTTCATGGTGACTAGATTCTTTTTGAGAGGTAAGGTTTTGTCAGCTAAGCTCTGGAGTGTGTTCTAATCAAAACTTATAAAAAGAGGTTTGCTTTAAGTACAGTATTATTTAGTTGTACTAAAAAGGTATATTTTTAACTCACTTGTTTTATCTCAAACATTAAATCTCTTTGCACGTTTTGCCGCAGCCTTTTTCTCTGTTTAATACAATTTTAAAATAATGGCTTGTATATTCACAGTGCTTTGAAAAGCAGGCTGGGACCTCATAGCACCACTATGCAGGTCACTATTTCTCAGAGTAGCAGCCAGGATTCATGTCTGTGACTGGACTCACACACACACGCACGCACACACACACACACACACGCACGCACGCATGTACACACACACACGCACACACACACACACAATCACATCAACAAACAGGTTTCATAATATAAATGGATGCATTTTACCTCCATTTACATTAAATTAAATGCATTTTTCGTTTAAGGTGTGCGTAATGTATTTTATATGTATTTATGTATTTACCTGAAGGAGAAAGGCCGACAAAATAGCATGGATGTCATTTAGGAGTCTCCATGGGTCGCAGCTGTGACCCTTGGTTTGCCCTTTACTACAGCTATCACTGCCTTTGCTGCCCCTGTCCTCAGAGGTGGTGACTTCAGTGCCTGGAACACAGGGGCAGATGGGGCTCCACGCTCTTTATCTTCAGTCAATTTTTTACTTCAGTAATAGTAAATACATAAAATATATTATTCACAATTAGTGTAATAAAAATGGAGTACAATTAGCTGGAATATGCTTTTCCATGGCAGCTGAGGTAAGTAAAAAATGCTTTTAAATGTATGGTGTGTGCATGCATTTGGGTGAGAGTGTGTTTATGTGTGAAAAAGTGTATATGTGTGAATTTGTCTGTAACTATGTGTGTGACTGAAACTGGAGATCAAAGGGCGTGTGTGATGTCACTTCCGCCACCCCTGGCATTTCGGTGAGTTGACGTCCATGCAACATAGTTGCAGAAATATTTTGTTCTTTTTTTAGCTACGTCTCTGACTCAATCCCCATTCCAATCAGAACACATTTACCATACTTTCAGACTATGGATGGCCGGCCTGTGAAATACTTTGTAAGAGGCTGTCCTTGAGGCATTTATCTCCAGCGCAGTCCAGCAGACATCAGGTAAAGAAATGTCTTGTTACTTACCAGTAATCTTCATTACCCCCGATTAAGGCCCTCTCGTCCCAGTCCTTACCAAGCGCGACAGTCCTGCCTCACAACTGCCAATAGCAACACCAGTAGTTTTTTTATTATATAGGCCCCTCCCACACACCGCAATGCCTGTTATCAACAAGTGCAGAAACAAATACAGCGGGAGGGAGGGAACAGGACTGGGACGAGGAGGACCTTAATCAGGGTAATGAAGATTACCAGTAAGTAACAAGGCATTGGTAAGGACATCGTCCCAGTCCTTACCAAGTGAGGAACTCACAAGCAGAAAAATAATAAGAAAAACGCAGGACACCAGGGATCCATGCAAAGCACAAGAAGTTTAATCAAACAATGATTAAGGCACAGCAGTGTTCAAAATGCCAACAGCAAAATTGTCCACAGAGGCATGCAAAACATCAAGACGATAATGCCGGACAAACGTGATGGGACTGCCAAGTGGCCGCCCTACAAATCTCCTGGATAGAGACCCCTTCTGCCTCAGCCCAGGAAGTGTACACAGAGCGCGTGGAATTACTCTACACCTGAGACGGAGGAGGCAGACCCACAGACTTATAGGATTGGCAGACCACCAAACGCATCCAGCGACTGATGGTGGAAGTAGAAATTTTCTTCCCCTTAGCCACACCCCCACAAGAGACAAACAGGGCAGGGTAAAGACGAAACCCATGGGTATGTTGGAGGTAAACCTGAAGGGCACTGCGAACATCCAAGGATGTAGGAACAAGGGAATCCCCAACCCAGGTAAATCAGGAAGGACCACCTCCTGCTGCAAATGAAATTTGGAGGAAAACTTTGGGAGAAAAGCCGGGTCAAGCTGCAAAACAACCCTATCCTGCAGGAACTGCAAATAAGGGAAGGAGATAAGCAAAGCACCCAACTGCCCAGCGGAGGTGATGGCTAACAAAAAAAAACACATTTGCGGACTACCACAACAAATCAGCCTCCAACAAAGGTTCAAAAGAGGGCAACTGCAGACCCTCAAAACAGTCAGCAAATCCCATGAAGGTACAAACACAGGTGAGAAAGGGCGACAAAGCAAAAAACTGCGCAGAAGCCGACTCACCAAAGGAGCAACAACCTCCAAGGAGGCTCCGGGACCCCTACACGCCCTAACTGCAGCCCACTGAGCAGACAAGATGGAAGGGGAAAGGTCCTTCAAAAACCCATCTCGGAGAAAGTCAAGAATAGAAGCCGGCTCGGAGGAAGATTCCCGTGCCTTGCTTCGGGACATCGCACTGCCCTCCCTTACGGTGGAGGACAGGGATTCGCTGGACGCCCCCCCCACCTCGGACGAAATTGCCTCGGCTATTCGCTCGGTTGCATCCGGCAAGGCCATGGGCCCCAATGGTATTCCCATTGAGCTATACAAGCTACGCCCGGATGTGTTGGCGCCCCACCTGCGCGCGATGTTCCTTGCGGCCCACTCGCAGGGCTCCCTCCCGCCGGACCAGCGTCTGGCTACAATTGTGGTGATCCACAAGGAGGGGAAGCCCCGTGAACGAGTCACATCCTATAGGCCGATTTCGCTTTTGAACGCGGAGCCCAAAATCCTTGCCAAGGTGTTGGCCAACCGGTTGGTTGGAGTGGTGGGCGATTTGGTCCACCAAGACCAATCGGGCTTTATACCACACCGCAACACGGCGCTTAATCTGCGGCGCTTACACGGGGTGCTCGCGCGTGTCCCATTTTTGCGGGAGCCGGCCATCTTGGCGTCCTTGGACGCCACCATGGCGTTTGATACGCTTGAATGGCCATATATTTGGGCGATGCTGGCGAAGTTTGGGTTCGGCCCGGGTTTCGTCAGCTGGGTTAAATTGCTATATTCGGGCCCGTTGGCGCAGGTGGTGGTGAATGGGCGAGTATCGGCCCCATTCGCCCTGGGGCGGGGCACGCGACAGGGTTGTCCCCTGTCGCCTCTTCTGTTCGCCCTGGCCCTGGAGCCCCTGGCGGAGTGGCTGCGGTGGCACCCTTCTATCCGTGGTCTCCGCTGGACCCCCGAGCATGAGGACCGCGTGTCCCTCTATGCTGACGATATCCTTTTGTATCTCGCCTCCCCGCGCAAATCATTGATCGTCCTGGTTGATGTTTTGCGCTCCTTCGGTCGTAACTCAGGCCTGGTCATCAACTGGGCGAAATCCTGTGTCTATGTGCTTTCCGGGGAGGCTCCGGTCCTGCCACGGGACTGTCCGATCCAGATTGCCTCCCAGGGTTTCCGGTACCTGGGTATATATATTACTCTTGACCCGGAGGCCCGCTATGAGCGGAACTTGCTGCCCCCCCTCCAGCGTTTGAGGGAGGACGTGGTGCGCTGGCGGCGTCTGCCGCTCTCGCCGCTCGGCCGAGCGGCCTTATTTAAAATGATGTCCCTGCCGCGCTTCCTCTACGCCCTCCAGAATACCATGGACTTGGTCCCGGCACGCTACTTTCGTGAGGTGGAGGGCCTCCAGCGGCGCCTGTTCTGGGACGGGAGGCCGCGTATTGCTCTGGCTAAACTGACGCTCCCGTGGTACGATGGAGGGGTCGCCCTCCCGGACATTAAACGGTATTACTGGGCCTCCCAACTAGCTGCAATTAATCATGGCCTTTACGGGCCCGCCCTGAATCCGGCATTTGAGATGGACAAGATGCTCCTACCCGGTGGCGATTACAATCGCGCGCTCTACTCTGGCGCGCCCGACTCCCGTCTGACGGGACCGACGCGTGTCATGGTGCGTGTCTGGCACGCGGCTAATGCAGCTATGGGGTGGAAGGACCGTTTGACCCGGGCGTCTCCGCTGTATGCATCTGAGAGGTTGGGCTCCCTGTGGACGTCGAAGGGCTTCGAGAAGTGGGACACGATCGGAATCAGCACGGTGGGAGATCTCTGGACGAGGGGGGGATTCAAAACTTTTGAGACGCTGCAGGCGGAGTTTCAGCTGCAGGGCAGTGAGTACTTTCGGTACCTACAGGTCCGCCATGCGCTGGGCTCCGTCTTCCCGGATGTTGCATCCATTCCGGAGTCTTCCCCCCTGGAGGACAGAGTGCTAGATGGCCATGTCCCGGACAGCACGATCTCCCTCATATACAAAAAATTGATTAACGATAGATCGTGCCTGCTGACTAGTCTCTGCGAGGCTTGGGTTGCCGACGGGCTGGAGCTGGACGACGAGGATTGGATTTCCGCGGTGGCCTCTCCGAAAGAGGTGGCCATCCCGGCTCGCCTTCGTTTCGTCCAGCTCAAGATCCTTCACCGGGTCTACGTGACGGGACCAAGGCTCCTACGTATGGGTTTTGCCGGTGACGGAATGTGTAAGCGTGGCTGTGGCGCGTTGGCGACTTTCATGCATATACTGTGGGAGTGCCCGAAGGTGGAGCGATTCTGGCGTGGTGTGCATGAGGTTCTACGAGTGGTTACGCGTGTCGCGCTGCTGCCTGAAGCGAGGAGATGCTTGCTGAATGTCTGGGAACCTAATGACTATTCGGTCCCGCAGACGCGGTGGGTGACTCTGGGATACATGATAGCTAAGCGTGATATTGCTCAATTGTGGGGATCCCAGAGGCCCCCTGCGGTGTCGGCCTGGAAAGAGCATATGGATTGGTGTATGTTTCGTGAAAAGGTGGTGTATGTGGCGAGGGGTAAGCCTGGGGCGTGGATGAAACTCTGGGGCCCCTGGAACACCTACCGCGGGGGTATTTGTGAGCCGCCACTGCTACCGGCTGCCTCGCCTGCTCCGTCTCCCTAGATGGCCCCCCTCCCTTGGCCGCGGGCGCGCGGTCCCCCAGTCCCTGATCTACTCCCGTCCCCCCCTTCAGAGTTTTGCTGCTGGTTTGGATCCCCCACTTATGGAGCACGTGTTGTCACTTTGGATCGCGGGTTGCCTTGCGGTTGTGGTTTGTTTATGTTGTTTTGCTTAAGAAAATGGAACCGTACTGTGGGCATGGAGCCGTGAGGTCTGCACCATTGATTACTCCTGTTTTCCTACTTTGCACCGCTGTGAGACTTTTTGCTGTATGCATGTAATATGTTTTTGATGCTCTAGCGGCCGGCCGTGTGGTTGTAGGCCCATACCTGTAACTTTTATAAACTGCAATAAACGGTTTCAAAAAAAAAAAAAAAAAAAAAAAAAAAAAAAAAAAGAATAGAAGCCGGGGGAGGAGGAGCCTAGCGCGCAACCAAGATGGCCGCGTAGGTGCGAGGCTCCTGAGGACCTCCGCAACCTCCCACGACTATCCTGAATTTATCCTGTCTCGGATGAGGGGAATGTGTTGGTGAGCCTGAGCTGAGGTGGCACCCGTTTCCCGTTGTCAAATCGGACCTCGGACACCGGAGTGAGCACCGATTGAAGTCTGCGGCCTTCTCCTCGCCAGACCCCGGATTTGCGCTGAGGGGTGACCCAGTGACAAAGTGAACAACAGCGGCGGGCCGGGCCTGGCGAGTCGCGCACTCCGCGCTTTCGCTTTCGCTTTCGCACCCCCTTGCAATCACTGCAGGGTTGGGTCGCGGGGCTCTTTGTGTTGGTGTGGTCTCGCTGGGAGACTTGGCCTGCCCGCCGGCTGTGACCCACCCCGCCGATCGGGGGTGGCCCCCCCCGGAGCTTGTGGCCCTGATTGCCTGCCCTTCACGACGTGACTGGTGCGACCGGGAGACTAGTGGCCATGGCCACCAAACAAGATGGAGACCGGGCAAAGACCAAGCCGACCCGGCGTGGCACCACCCATCAGGCCAACAGTATGGACCGCTATACCCTCCAGAAGGGATCTCCCGGCGGACCGCACAAATCCCCTGAGGACCCTCCTGATGCCCCGGACCTGCCCACGGATCTGACTCTGCGGGATGTCATGGGCGCCATTGCCGAGATGAAGGCCTCGGTAGGCCAGCGGTTCGACACACTGGCACAGAAGATCGACTCGGTCCTCGTGGATGTTGGCCTGGTGAGGGCCGATCTTTCCAAAACCAACGACCGAGTTGATTCTTTGGCCCACACTGCATCGGGCCTTACTACTGATGTGGCGGCGCTACAAACAGAGGTGCGCCGGCTTAGTCAGGCGAGCGCGCTTATGGATCGGCGCCTGGAGGACTCCGAGAGTCGCGCCCGGAGAAACAACATCCGCATCATCGGAGTACCCGAGGGACGGGAGGAAGCGGCGGCGGACCTATTTGTGGAGGACCTGATCGCTACCCATCTCCAGCCACGGGGGCTGAGTAAATTCTTCGCGGTGGAGCGGGCCCACAGGGTTCCCGGGGGAAGGCCGAAGGTCGGAGCCCCTCCGCGGCCCCTCATTGCCTGGATTTTCAACTTTCAGGACAGAGACGCTATCCTGCAGGCCTCCAGACTTTTGGGGCCGGTTAAGCTTGACAACATGGAGGTGAACTTTTATCCGGATTTCACCCCAGCGGTCCAGAAGCAGAGACTGAGCTTCCAAGGCGTCAAGCGCCGTCTTCGGGACTTGAACCTTAAATACGCAATGCTCTTCCCAGCCAAGCTGCGAGTGGAGGTAGAGGGTCGCACGCACTTTTTTGATCGCCCCGAAGCGGCCGGAGACTGGCTGGACACTCTGTCTGGGGATCGTGATCTGGGGGGCGGGGTGGGGGGCGGCGGGGGGGACGGCACACTGGATCGGGACTGAGGGGGTGATGTTGGGCTTCACTCTGGACAAAAATGTTGCCACTCTCGATTAAGCATCTGTCTGTATAATTTCCCCTCCTATGGAGGTTGTATGGGGTCTCTTGGGGGTTCTCCCTCCTCCTCTAGGGGGCTTAGCTAGTTTTTATTATATATATGAGGCGACAGGCACACTGCACGTTGGGGGGGCCGTTCGGGCTCATGCAGGGGTGCAGGGAGGGGGGAGTTTTGTTGGGGTGGGTGGGTAGGGATGGGGGGGTGTTGTTTGTTTTCACCACAAGGCAAAAGTATCATTGTGCTAGCTCTATAGTGCTCTCGGGGGGACGAATGGTGGCTCTTGTCTATGATGGGGGGTAGGGAGCTAACTCTGTTGTCCTGGAACGTGAATGAACTGGGGGACAGGATTAAACGTGGGGTGGTCCTGCAGTTCTTGAAGCGAATCTCGCCCGATGTAGTTTTTTTGCAGGAGACACACCTCATTGGCAACTCCTTCTGCGCCATGAATCGGCGTGGCTATCGCCTAGTGGCCCATTCGGGCTTTACGTCTGGCTCAAGGGGTGTGGGCATCATGGTTAAGAACTCGCTTCCGCTGGAGATTGATGAGGTGCTCCATGACGACAGGGGACGTTATGCGGTCTTGGTGGGAAGGATGGAGGGTAAAGTGGTGGTTTTTGTGTCAGTATACGTCCCACCGGGGCTGCAGTCGACTACCTTTGCGGACCTGGAGCGCCTCCTCCTTGGCCTTCCGGGGGGGATTCTGGTGGTGGGGGGGGATTTCAATGCGGTGGTTTCCGGGACTGTGGATCGTCACCCCCCTAGGGACCTCCCCCGGGCCCAAGCGTGGCTCTCTGGTCTATTGGACACTTTGGGATTGGTGGATTGCTGGCGTTTAAAACATCCCACGCAGTTACAGTATACCTTCCATTCGGGGGCCCATGGTAGTCTCTCACGACTAGATTATGTCCTGGTCCCGGCGGCCTATGTTGGGAGGGTGGGGGAGGTGCGCCATTTGGCACGGGGTATCTCGGACCATTCCCCGCTCCTGTTACACCTGGATCTTTTTCCGAGGGGTGAGGGTAGGGTGGTCCCGATCAATCCCTGGTACTTGCGCGACCCCACTATTCGCGCTGAATTGATTAAATCCCTCCAGCGCTACTTTGACGAGAATGTGGGGTCCGTGCCTTCGGCTGTCTCACTGTGGGAGGCATTCAAGACAGTACTACGAGGAGAGGCCCTGTCCCTCATTTCCCACACCCGGAGGCGCGAGCGGGAGGAGGTGACCCGGGTGGAAGCTGAGATAGTCGAGTTGGAGGGTAATCTAGAAAGTGGGGTGACGGATGCCGTATTACATGTCCTCCAACTCAAGCAAGCGGCCTATAGGGCCCTCGTCACGGAAGCAGCCAGGGGCCTCAGTAGAGAGCAACAGGGGAGATTGTATGATGTGGGTGATAAGGCTGGTAAATTGATTGCGTGGCTGGACAAAAAGGAGAGAGCGAGTCGTGTAGTCCCGCTGATTGAGAAAACAGACGGTGTGTGTGTTACTGAGCCGGAAGAAATTGTCTCCTGCTTCGCGGACTATTTCCGTGGGGTGTATGCCCCGGTGTCTTCC
The DNA here is from genome assembly GCF_964204655.1 of Triturus cristatus. Classification (NCBI taxonomy): domain Eukaryota; kingdom Metazoa; phylum Chordata; class Amphibia; order Caudata; family Salamandridae; genus Triturus; species Triturus cristatus. The sequence goes on from NC_140592.1 coordinate 844,278,249, forward strand.
TGCTCTGAAGAGGATTCCCGTACCCTGCTCAGGGATATCGCGCTGCCTTCCCTTTCGGAGGAGGACAGAGTGTCATTGGACGCCGCTCCAACCTCCGACGAAATCGCCCTCGCCATACGTTTGGTCGCTTCCGGCAAGGCCATGGGTCCTAATGGTCTCCCCATCGAGTTGTACAAATTGAGACCGGATACGCTGGCACCACATCTCCGATCGATGTTCCTGGATGCCCATTCGGTGGGCTCCCTCCCGCTGGACCAGCGTCTGGCTACAATCGTGGTTATCCACAAGGAGGGGAGACCTCGGGACCGGGTTACCTCCTATCGGCCCATTTCGCTACTGAACGCGGAGCCTAAAATTCTCGCCAAGGTCCTGGCCAATCGGCTGGTCGGCGTGGTGGGCGAACTGGTTCACCAGGATCAGTCCGGCTTTATTCCCCATCGTAACACAGCTCTTAACTTGCGGCGTTTGCATGGGGTGCTTGCACGTGTTCAGTACATACGGGAGCCGGCCATTTTGGCATCCCTGGACGCCACCATGGCGTTTGATACGCTTGAATGGCCATACATCTGGGCGATGCTTGCGAAGTTTGGCTTTGGCGCAGGGTTCATCAGTTGGGTCAAATTGCTGTATTCGGGCCCATTGGCGCAGGTGGTGGTGAACGGTAGAGTATCGGCTCCGTTCGAGCTGGGCCGGGGCACGCGGCAGGGCTGCCCCTTATCGCCGCTCCTGTTTGCTCTTGCCTTGGAGCCCCTGGCAGAGTGGCTGCGGTGGGAGCCTTCCATCCGTGGTCTCCGTTGGACCCCCGAGCCTGAGGACCGCGTATCCCTATACGCTGATGACATCCTCTTGTACCTAGCTTCCCCACGTAACTCACTTATAGTACTGGTTGATGTTTTGCATTCATTTGGTCGTAACTCCGGCCTTGTCATCAACTGGGCTAAATCGTGCGTGTATGTTCTCTCTGGGGAGGCGCCCATTCTCCCGCGGGGCTGTCCGATCCAGATCGCCCCGCAGGGATTTCGGTACCTGGGTGTCTTCATTACTCTGGACCCGGAGGCCCGGTATGATCGGAACTTGCTTCCCCCCCTCCAGCGCCTGAAGGAAGATGTCACGCGCTGGCGGCGCTTGCCGCTCTCGCCGCTCGGCCGGGCGGCATTGTTTAAGATGATGTCTCTGCCGCGCTTCCTCTACGCTTTGCAGAATACTATGGACCCCGTCCCAGCGCGCTACTTCCGTGAGGTGGAGAGTTTACAGCGCCGCCTGTTCTGGGACGGGAGGCCGCGTATCGCCCTGGCGAAGCTGACGCTCCCATGGTATGACGGCGGGATTGCCCTCCCGGATATCAAACGATACTATTGGGCCTCCCAGCTGGCTGCGATTAATCACGGCCTGTATGGGCCCGCTTTAAACCCGGCATTCGAAATGGATAAGATGCTACTCCCGGGTGGGGACTATAATCGAGCGCTCTACTCCAGCACGCCCGACGCTCGGCTGACCGGCCCCACGCGTGTCATGGTGCGAGTGTGGCACGCGGCTAATGTGGCGATGGGGTGGAAGGATCGTCTGACCCGGGCGTCACCACTATACGCGTCCGAGCTGTTGGGCTCCCTGTGGACCTCGAAGGGCTTCGAGAAGTGGGACATGATAGGCATTAGCAAGGTGGGGGATCTCTGGACGAGGGGAGGATTTTAAACGTTCGAGATGCTGCAGACGGAGTTCCACTTGCATGGCAGGGAGTACTTTCGGTATTTGCAGATCCGTCATGCACTGGGCTCCGTCTTCCCGGACGTTGCATCCATCCCGGAGTGTTCCCCCCCTTGAGGATAGAGTGCTGGATGGACACGTTCCGGACAGCACGATCTCACTGATCTACAAAAAACTGATCAATGACCGCACGGGATTGCTGACTGCCCTTCGTGAGGCTTGGGTTGCCGATGGACTGGAGCTGGACGACGAGGACTGGACCCTTGCGGTGGCCTCCCCGAAAGAGGTGGCCATACCGGCCCGCCTTCGCTTCGTCCAGCTCAAGATACTCCACAGAGTCTACATGACGGGGCCGAGGCTTCTGCGTATGGGCTATGCTGTGGACGGGTTGTGTAAGCGTGGGTGTGGCGCTTTGGGGACCTTTCTGCATATATTGTGGGAATGCCCGGAGGTGGAGCGATTCTGGCGTGGTGTGCATGAGGTCCTGCGTGTGGTTACGCATGTGGTGCTGCTACCCGAAGCGAGGAGATGCCTGTTGAATGTGTGGGAACCTACCGACTACTCGGCGCCACAGACGTGGTGGGTGACTCTGGGATATATGGTGGCCAAGCGTGATATTGCTCAACTGTGGGGATCTCAGAGGTCCCCGACTGTCTCGGCCTGGAAGGAGCATATGGATTGGTGCATGTTTCGGGAAAAGGTGGTGTATGTTGCGAGAGGTAAGCCTGGGACATGGGTGAAAGTCTGGGGCCCCTGGAACGCCTACCTCGTGGGAATCTGTACTCCACCGTTATTGCCCGATCCGTCGCCTGCCCCATCCCCGTAGCCGACCCATCTTCCCTGTTCCGGGCATTGAGTTTTACCCAGCCCTAATCCTGATCTCTTCCCCTTCTTGATACTCCTATGGATTGGTAGGGTCCCCCTCTCAGGGGAGCACATGCTGCTATTTCTGATTGTAGATTGCCTTGTGGTTTTTGTTTTTTCTGGTTGTTATTTCAGTTTTAAAATGAAACCGTACAGTGGGGTCCGGAAGGTGTGGCTATCAACGCTGCTAACTCCTGTGCATCTTCCTCAGCCGCAACGCGCGCTCTACATTGTGTATCATATGCTCCTTTTGTTTACTAGCGGCCGGCCGGAAGGTTGTAGGCCCATCTTTGTATATTTTTTGAGTTTTGTAATAAACGGTTTCAAAAAAAAAAAAGAATAGAAGCCGGATCCCCAACCACAGGATGCACACCACGAGGGGAGCACCAGGAGACAAACTAGCCCCAATGCCTACCATAGCTCTTAAGTGTCGAAGGCCGATGCAACATGTGAATGTCACAGGCCACCACAGAAGAACAGCCCAAAGACTCCAATGTCAGCTGCTCAAGAGCCAGGCCTCCAGATGCAAGCAACCTAGACTGGGCAAAGACAGGTGCGGATACTGAAGCGGAGCCAGAACCAAGGTGAGCTGGACAAACCTGCCCTTCACCAGCCGCATCAGGAACGTAAACCAAAGGCGGTGGGGCTAAAAAGGAGCAATCAACAGCACAGACACCCTCTCCCCCCGAATCTTCTGCAGCACCCCCAGGAGGAGGGTAATAGGAGGGAAGGCATATAGAAGGCCCGAAGACCAAGGAGTCAAGAGAGCATCCACTGCCCAAGCTTGAAGACAAACCCCCTCGGAACAAAACCGGGGTAGAAGAGCTTTGTGAGGGAAGCAAAAAGATCGATCCATGGAGTCCCGAACGGAAGGCAAAGGTCCAGGAACAGAGGAACAGACAGATGGTACGGAACAGAGGACCGAAGGTTGCGGCTCAAGCCGTCTGCATGAAAGTTCAGACGCCTCAGAATGTAAACAGCCCTCCATGCCAGCAGGTGAGATTCCGCCCAGGCACAAATCATGGAAGCCAGCAAATTCAGAGACGCGCACCTGGTCCCCCCTGGCGGTTCAAGTAACAACGAGCGACCTGATTGTCGGTATGAACCAACAGATTCACCCCGAGGAGAGAAACCTGAAAGAACTGCACCGTCTGCCAAATGGCCGCCAACTCCCGCCAGTTCGAGGGACAGGCGCTGTCCCTCTGAGACCAAGGATCCTTGGCCTCCAAGTACCCCAAAGTGGCCCCCCAACCCTAAAAACTGGCATCTGTGGTCAACAAGAGGTGAGGAGGAAGCTGAAAACACACCCCCTTCTCCAGATTGGGACTGCAAAGCCACCAGTCCAAGTCCTGAACCAGAACAGGAGAGAGAGGAACCAGAGTCTCGTAATACACCTGGGAGGGGTCTCACCATGCCAACAGATAATTCACCAAGGGCTTGAGATGTAAGCGAGCCCAAGGAACCCCCTCCATGGTGGCAGCCATCAACCCCTGGAGCCGCAACCAAACCCGAGCCGTGGCAGAAGGGCGACCCAGCAGGTCCTGCAACAGAGTCTGCAGGGAAAGGATCCGAACAGGAGGGAGAAACACCACCCCCTGCAAGGTGTCTAACAGACCCCAGATGAACTGAAGTCTCTGAACAGGAACCAGATGACACTTGGTCAGATTCAACGTGAACCCCAGATCCTGGAACAAGGCCATTGTTGCTTCCACCGCCAGAAGAGCCTTAGGGTAGGGAGGAAGCAGAGACCAGACAATCATCAATATAGGGAAATACAGAGAAACCCTGACGCTGCAAAACCCCCACAGCAGAAGCCAATACCTTGGTAAAAGTCCTGGGAGCAGTGGAGAGGCCAAAAGGTAACACCTGAAACTAGAAATGGATCCCTTGCACTGCAAACCTCAGGAAACGCTGACTGTCCGGATGGACGGGAACATGAAAATAGGCATCTTCCAAGTCCAGAGAAGCAAAAAAATCACCCTCCTGGATGAGGGGAATGACGGACTGTCAGACGACCATCTGAAAATGATCCAGCCACACCAACCTGTTCAAAGACCGGAGATTCAGAATTGGGCAGAGGGAACCACCGGGTTTTGGGACCAGAAACATAGTGGAATAGAACCCCAGGCCCGATCCTTCACCGGAACCAGCATAACAGCCCCCTTTGACAACAACAGGTCGACGCCTGACAGCATGACAGACCGCTTTAGGGAGTTGTTTGACAATGGGGTAACCTGAAAACAGTCTAGAGGGGGGTGGCCCCAGAAGGGAATCCGGTAACCCATCCCGATGACTGACAAGACCCACTATTCGGAAATCAGACTTGACCAACGGGCCAAAAACAAATGGAGCTGAGCACCCACCTTGGCATAGTCACTTTTGTCCAGCACCCTGGGGATGCTGCTGTTGAGGCAAGGGTTTATAATGGAACGTAGCCCCTGACCACGAAAGGGCTCAGAAGAAGACAAAGCACCCTGAAACCCCTGTTTATGGAAAAAGGGTTTCTTCTTCTGTTCAGTCTGAAAAGGCTTCAATATCTTCTCCTCCGAAGACTGCTGCACCATCGTGTTCAAATCGTCCCCAAAAAGCCAGGGACCCTCAAAAGGCAGCTTTTGGACCAAGGCCTTCTGAGCTGCATCAAGACGCCAAGGCTTGGACCAGAGAGACCTCCTACCCGTCACCGCTGCCCCGGCAGCGGAGGAGAAGGTCCACAGCGTATCAAAAGACACATCAGTGAGAAACTGAGCCAAGACTTCCATCTGCGCCAAGATAGGAGTTGGATACCCCTGATGACATTCAAACAATTTCTCAAAATCCTTGATAAGGACCTGCAAAGCCTAGGCTGAATAAGTGCTAGCACGCACCCCAAAATGAGAATCAGCATAAGAACGCTTGAGAGCGGATTCCACCTTCTGCTCAACCAGGTCAGCCAGGGAAGTCTCCTCCAAAGACAAAGACAAAGAGGAAGAAGAAGAAGCCAAGGAGGACAAAATAGAATTGACCTTAGGAACCTGAGGGAAATGGGTGTCAAATTCCGCCAGGCAATGCAGCTTCCCCAGAAAGCGTGAAATCCCCACTACAAGCCATTCTTTAGCCAGAATATCCATGAGGACATCATGAAAAGGCAGGTCATCAACCACAGAGGAGCTATACTGGCAGTAAAACCCATCATCAGATAAGGACTTGGGGTCAACTCCTAGCACATCACGAATATGGACCAACATGTCCAAAAAAACCTGTCCTTGAATGTACTTACCCCTAGGGGAATTTCATGTGTCCTCATCATCATCCTTAGCTTTTTTAGCAGAAGTTTCAAGCAGCGCAGCCTGTACAGCAGAATTAATTAAATCCTGCAAATCAGATCTGGAAATTTGCAAAAGGTCATCCTCCTGCAGTTCCTGGCATTATGCTGCTTGGACAAAGACTACGCAGGCACCGGAGAGAAAGCCTCATCACTCATGGCCACAAGCAGGAAGAGCAAACTATTCAGGAAGCCCAGCACACACCAGGAAGTGCCCAGCCACTCCCCTTTAAACACTGTCACCAAGCAACCAAGTCCTGTGTAACAAGAGACTTGGAAAAACAAAGGGACAACCCTGCCGCCTCCCCCGCAGCCACAAAACAACAAATCGTGGCCAAGGAGTCAGATGCTGCTAGGAGACTCCAGCACAGGAATGACCCAAGGCCAGACACCAAAAAAAGCTCCCTGCCCCAGCCAAGCACATACACGGGAAGCGCGTTCTGAACACGGAGCAGGAACGCGACCGACCGGAGCACCGGTGCATCTGCTAGAAAGTAAGCAATATAATACAAGTACACTCTGCAAACAAAAGAAGACAAAACCTCACGGCAGTGTAGACCCGCTGTCGAAACAGAAAACACGGCACAGCACACCAATCGACGTGTTGGGACAGCAAAAAAACAGGCATTCCTATTGGCTGTCGTGAGGCAGGATTGCCTCAATTGGTAAGGACTGGGACGAGGAGGACATATGAAGGGGTAATGTATGTGTCCTGGAAGCTGCCGGGGACGGGGCTAAAGCTATTTTTGCCCAATGGATGTTGCTCTCTTGTGTTGTTTAACATGAGGTCGCTATAGAAGTTTGCTTTTCATGAGTCAGAAATGGGGGAATCTTCAGACGGTTCCTGAATTACCAATGTATGTGTGATTAAGTTAGGAGGCACAATGGTCTGGGAACTCAAAGTGAACAGGTAAGCTTGACCTTGTTTGGGCGGGGATGATGGTGCAAGTTTGAACCTAAGGTAGGAAGGAGTAGATTAATGCACAGTTTGGCTAGTGGTAGGCAATGCAGAAGTGTGATCATATGGCCATAGTCCGAACAGGAGGTGTGGAGATGGTTTTAAATGTAGGTTTGTAACTATCCTAAGATTTTTCAGGGTTTTTTTTTTACCAACACAATTCCTCTCTCAGCACCTGGGTGGAACAGGTCTCTGAAGGAAAGGACCAGAAATGTTGACATCTTCTCGGGTTTTCAAGCAGTGGTGCCTACCAATCGTTAGCCTGGACAACTGAATACTTAGACTTGCAAGAGAATAATTTAGTTGTTCAATGTATCTGCATTTTGTGAACGCTGAGAAGTGGCAATGGCACCTTTCTGGGGACCAACTCTTCCAACCTGTGCATCGTTGGAACTTTGAACAGTAGTCTTCCATTTCTCAGGGTCTTTTCTTCTTTGACTTACATTTTTGTTGTTGTGCATCTTCCCATGACATCTATTTGTATTACATATTTAGTTCCTTACACTCAAGGAATATTCAACTGGGGTAGAGTTTATAGTCTTATGTCCAACAGCAATTCACCATAATTGCCTTGCATGTTAAAGATCTGTGGTCATCCTCCAGGAACGGGTGTGAAGGCGGTAAGAGTTTTGACCCACTGTCTATGTTGACCAAGATTTTAGTGATTGATTCAGAGGATACATTTTAAGAACAAGTCCATGATCAGGGCACTTCATCAGTTAACATACCTTTTACATGTATATTTCTCCTCAATTTCTCCCTTTCTGTTAAACACTAACCAGCTTATGTTTTTCATAGCAGCGCAGTGTTGCCTTCTCTCATCGTTGTTTCAGAGCGGTTAAGAATTTCCAGTTTTTGCTGTTTTAAATAAGGAGTAAGGAGGAGGTGCCTCTAGCATTTAACTAAGTTATTACACTGATTTGGCTCCGGACAACTTAACTCACTGGCATTCACACTCATGGCTAAGATTCTCATAAGTTTGGGCTGAAATGACCTCCTGAAATAAATTTAGGGTGGTATTCATCACACCTCCCCCAGAAATCTGTTAAATTAAACAACAACACCTCATCAAGGAAATATTCACAATGGAATTAAGCTTAACCAGGATTCCCAAGCGGCATACATATATATATATTACCTACTGGCGATAGCCAGTAGGTAGTTATAGTTAGGACCACGTTTCCATAGGAAAACCTCAACATTCTATTTTGAATAACTTTGGCGCCGGTCGACGAATCCTCGCGAATTTCTCAAAATAGGTGGGGCGCTACGCTCCGCTCCTACCCTGAAAGTCTCGGGGGGATTCGTCAAGCGGGGGCTGAGATAAAAGGGGGGTCCCAAAACGCGTTTTTCCCATGCATTTTTCCATAGGACCTTTAGAACGAGCTACAGCCCGAATGGCTGAACAGAATTACTCAAAATTTGGCAGAGAGGTAGTCCCTAGGTCAAGGAAGTGCCTTTTGTAGGTTTGGTGTAAATCTGTTCAGTAGATTCTGAGAAAATAGCCTTTAAATCAATATATATATCTGAGCCAGCTTACGGTACGCTTACCGTACGCTTACGGTAAGCGTACGGTGGCGTGCGCGAGCGCGATTCTGATTGGCTCTTAGATCTTAGTAAACATTCGAATCGGCCGAAACCAGGAAGCGGCGGCCGCCATTTTGTCTCTCGCACTGAGAGAGATTTTTAAAATCGGAAGCCCAAAAACATGTAAAGGGGCTGTTTTGACAACTCCCTCCCACATAGTCATGTGGAGGGAGTCCCCAAACATCCCTCAAGTGCAAAAACGGTTTTATTTTTTTTTCGGCAATTTCGCGGGGTACGCTTACCGTACGCTTACGGTAAGCGTACGGTAAAAAAATAAAAATAAAAAAAACACTATCCACACTTACCCCACCCCCTGTGCTTTTGGTGGCCGAAGGCCACCAAATGTGCTGGGCTTATTACAATGGAAAAAAACACTATCCACACTTACCCCACCCCCTGTGCTTTTGGTGGCCGTAGGCCACCAAATGTACAGGGCTTATTATAAGGGAAAAAAACTTAGCATTTAAAAAACCGTACTAATTCACTGAAAAAACCATAGGTTTCACACACGTTATAGTTAGGAATTAGCATTTAAAAAACCTTGCAAATTCACTGAAAAAACCATAGGTTTCACACATGTTATAGTTAGTGGAAATTTTACTGATAAAAAACCAATGAAATTGCCCCGTTATAGTTAGCGCAGGCAACTATAACTCACGCGACCGCAATCCTCTGCTGATGACATATGTGTCTTTAGGAAAAAAAAATATTTGTAATATATGTATAGCTAAAAATGTATGGAAGAAGACATGGGCAAATAAGTGTCGAAATACAGTATTAGCATCAGCAGAGGATTGCGGTCGCGTGAGTTATAGTTGCCTGCGCTAACTATAACGGGGCAATTTCATTGGTTTTTTATCAGTAAAATTTCCACTAACTATAACATGTGTGAAACCTATGGTTTTTTCAGTGAATATATATATATATATATATATATATATATATATATATATATATATATATATATATATATTTTCACTTAAAAAACCATAGGTTTCACACATGTTATAGTTAGCTGGACATTTCACTCATAAAAAACCATTGAAATTCCCCCGTTATAGTTAGTTCAGATAACTATAACTCGCGCGCCCGCAATCCACTGCTCATGACGTCACATATTACATCACTCATGACATGGTTAGTGCATCACTCACTCATGACATCACTGATGACATCATCCTTGTGATAGAGTGGCGGTCGCGCAAGTTATAGTTATCTGAACTAACTATAACGGGGGAATTTCAATGGTTTTTTATTAGTGAAATGTCCAGCTAACTATAACATGTGTGAAATCTATGGTTTTTTAAGTGAATTTGCAAGGTTTTTTAAATGCTAATTCCTAACTATAACGTGTGTGAAACCTATGGTTTTTTAAGTGAATTTGTAAGGTTTTTTAAATGCTAAGTTATGTATGTATTATTATTATATTTTGTATATATTTATTTTACAATAAACTACCTATGTATATAGTTATAGAATGGCTCGTTTAAAATGTTTTTTTTTTTTTTAAGGATTTTCAACGTGCGCGCACCCCGCGATTTAAAAAAAAATGTTTTTTTCACCCTTCGGGGTCCTTCAGGGACCCCCTGACAAAGGCTAGGGGGCCAGGAACTCTCTACCCTGCCCCCTTTTCACGTTCTCCACCTTTCTTTTTCCCTGTCACACACAAAACACACAAAATGGCGGCCGACACTTCCTGATTTCGACCGATTCGAACGTTGACTGACATGTAACCACCAATCAGAATTACGCTCGCGCACGTTATGGTGCGCGCACCGTGCGCGCACAGTGCGCGGCTATAGATATATATGTACTTTTAACTGGAATTTTCTCAGGAACTACTGAACAGATTGACTCCATATATGCAAAAGGCACATGCCTGACCTGAGGACTACCTCTTTGCCAAATTTCAAGTAATTCTGTTCAGCCGTTCGGGCTGTACCTTCGACTAAAGGTCCTATGGGAAAATGCATGGGGAAAACGCGTTTTGGGACCCCCCTTTTTTCTCAGCCCCCGCTTGACGAATCACCCCGAGACTTTCAGGGTAGGAGCTGAGCGGAGAGCCCCATTAGTTTTGAAAATTTCGCAAGGATTCGTCAACCGGCGCCAAAGTTATTCAAAATAGAATTTTCAGATTTCCTATGGAAACTCGGTCCTAACTATAACTATCTACAGTAGATTATATATATATATATATATATATATATATATATATATATATATATATATATATATATGTGTATTGGCTTCAGTTTTGACCAGAGAACAACCCTGTCCATCATATTGATGGATTTTCTGTACTAAATGGGCATTTCCTCCAGATGCTGACTTTCTTGATTACATTTTTTATGACAGACTGGGTAAATCATTGACAAACCCTGTGTGAAGCCTCTTTAAGATGGCATTAGGACTTCATTGATAGAGGTGTGCAATATATTCCGAATGCTTGTAGGAGACTTCTTGTATTACGCAGATCTGGATTGTCCATGTGGCACGTTTATAAATGGATCCACAATGATGTTCTTAGTGCCTGGGAAACACACCACAAGCACAATATTTGTTATCTTATTTGAGTATTTGTAGAGCACGGATCTTGTCAGATAGGCAGTGGAGCAATTAACAAATAAAACACTATGTGAACAGGAGATAAACACTAACTACAAAGGAAGTAATGTTATAGACATATCAATGGAAGTTGTGGGGGGGATTATTGTTCTGGAATTGAAAGTATTAACGGATGCACAATCATTGAATACTGAATTGTATGCTATTTTTAGGCTATGGGGGAAAATGGGAGAAGATTAGTCTAACTAAATGTTCTTCCTTCTGAATTAACAACATAAGTGGACTTGTTAACTAAAACTCCTGATTAATGATAAAATGTGATACATGAATGGTGCATAAACCCATTGTAAAACTCAATAAAGTTTGTTTAAAAAAATAGACATATCAATGGTGGGAGAGCTGGTGGACATGGAGGGGGTTAAACTTTCCACACTCTACACAGCAAGAATATGAAATCAGCCCCTCACAAAATTACACATACTATGCAACTGCAGTACGCCCTTAGAGCGGAATGGATAGACTGGAAAGAGACCAAAAGTGTAGAAACCTAGAAAGCAAGATGCTCCATGAGGAGCTCAAAGGCAGGGTAGTCTCTCAAATAAATCGCACACTAATCAACAACAAGCTGGACAAACTCCTGAAACTCCAAGCAATATGGGAGAGGTGTGTAGACACAATGGAAGATAATGATTTGGGAAGCTATGCTGATACAGCCAGAGAGGTGGCTTTCAAGTTCATTCTGAGGTTAGTGCATCTTAAGATCTTACTCAGAGCACACTGCAATAGGAACAGACTATTTAAAATAGGTAGGGCCCAAAGCCCCATGTGTCTTAAATGCAGGGTAGCAGAGGGTAGTTTTCTGCACACTCCCTGGTAATGCCCCCCTCTCATCAACAAATACTGGCCCACAATTGCAAAAGAGCTAGAAGCAGTACTAAAACCTAACATTTCATTGCATGGTAGTTCATCATATTGGGCGTCCCATGTGATGTGGATCTTACAAGGGCTAACCTATTATTCTGCAGTTTGGACTTCATTGTAGCTAAAAGGGACATAGCTAGGTTGTGAAGATCACAACAGCATCTGACCAAAAAGCAGTGGACCTCGGGCATGGACATGTGTATGAAAGAAGAGAGGGTGATCTACACAGCTGGAGCGGGGAAGGAGTGGAGGGAGCACTACGGACTGAACTGGGAAAGGCAAGGGACAAAGGATTATACCCTGGGGCCACTGTAGGGCACTTAGGATGAAGGGGACTGTCAACTGAGGTTATCATAGAGGTTTGAACTTATTCATGAATCATCAGGGGTAAGAAGGAGCAAGGTAAATGGACTGGGTGGCAACAGCAGGTCAGGATAATGTATACATTGATGAGTAGATTATGTTCTGCAGACTGGCTGTACTAACGCAGAAGTCAATAGTTTTATGCTTTCAAGCAAGAAATAAAAACAGTTAAAAACACTATCTACAAAAGAACATGAGCATGTGCGGTTGACAAGTTAGTTTCATGAGAGGTTGAGTTTTTTGGGTTTTGCCAAAGGCTTTCTATTTGGATCCAATCTCAGATCTTTTGGTAAATTGTTCAAACTCTTGGTGCTCAATAGGAGAATTCCTGTTGAGGGTTTTTATTTTTGGGATTTCAACAGCGAACCCTTATGAGAAATGGCATTTGCACTTTAATAATAGGCATTGAAATAGCAGGTTTGCCAAAAAACATTCTGTGATTTGGTATCACGTGGTTGCTGGAGTCATTGTTGGCATCTTTAAGTTACCATGAGCTCAGTAGCCATGATGCTGCTGTTTTTGCAAGACTCTGTTTATGCCTTTCACATCAGAACATTCTGCTGTGCTCGTTCTCTGCCTGGTCCTGGAGTTTAGTCTGAACATTGTGAGCAAGGTCGATAAACACTGACTCTTGGTATTCTGTTCTGGTCAGGTCCTAGCACTTAGGCATAACATACCTATGCAGCTGGGTTTGCTGGAGAATAGTACATTGATATTATGGGATGCATGTTTAGGTAACACACTCTTGGAGAGGGACCTTTCCAGGGTGAAGAGCAACCCGCACCTGTGATGTAGAAATACGATCTATGGCCTGAGGTATGGGGTCTGCTAACAAAGCCCAGAGATCGTCTATGATATAATAATACTTCTGCTTACCAAGGGGAGGGTGGTTAGGCCTTATATTCCTTTATCCACTGTCTTTATACAATGACATCTTCCTTTATGATATATGGCCTTGCTAAAATGCTAACTGTATTGATATTATACATTTTGCTGCTGGTTGTGGCTTGTATACTGCATTTTAGAGCACGTGAGTTAAAATAAATATTTAAAACTATCTCTGTCTCTGTCAGATCTTTTTGTGGACAAGTACGAGAGAGTGAGCAAAAAGGTGTGTCTTGTTACCGCGATTCCCGAGAGATCCGTGAGTGTTGTGTTCTGGACTGTCTAATCACTGGTTTCTCCGTTTGTGAGTAGGAGAGCTTGTGAGACACTATTGCTAGTTGGTCCTGGGCTCGTGGGTACTAAGGCGGTAGGAAGGCTTAGCCCCTATACACCAAGGTCCCATAATCCCGCACATAGTTCTGTGTATATGCAGAATCCCTGCAACATTGGTTTTTATGAAATCATAAATACCATTCTTAAATTTCTATTAAACAGGCCAGGTGGAATGATTTCTCAATAATGGCATTCTATGATTATTTTTCTTTGTTGAATCACATAGATAGTGGGATAGACTGTTGTCACCTTGCTGTACATAGAAAAAACACTTGATACCTTGGGTTAAAGCTTCTTGATTGCCATGCTGCAAAACTATAATTTCGGGCAAAACACATTGGTCTGGGTGAGCCTCCTCTATACAGGACCTGTAGTCCTTGTGAAGATTGATTGTCAAGATCATCTCTAGGAATTTGAAGAAAGTCCCCAGACAGCGTATCAATGCTTGCTGCTTCTGTTTCTATCGAAGGCGCTTGAGGCAATGCTCTGAAATACAATGAAAAACTTTGGTATTCAGATAGGGGATGATATTGTGTTCTTTTGCTCTGTGTCGATGAAACATTCTCTTATATTTGTGATCCATCACAGGTTACTCAATTTTTTCTACAACTGTTGCACAAATTTGCAGAACTTTCGGGCCTGGTCACAAACTGGTGGAAGTGCAAGCTCTTTCAATTGGGAGGTGGGGACAGTTGCACAATTCATGATCTGGGTCTGATATGGTTGCAGGGTGTCCTTAAATATCTGTGGATTCCAATAAGCATACCCTCTATGACATATGAGACCTCATTATTGGAAGGGTTATAGATGGCCTTAACAACTGGACAAAATTCAGATTGATACAGCCATTGTCATTGATGGTTGTGCTACTTTGGTAAAATTATGATGCTACATTTTCACAAATCTGAAGATTTTAATGTGGACATCCCAAAAGAGATCATGAATTAGATGACAGCCCATTCATCATCCTGATGGACTCATCCTCGTAAGTACTTGGCGATGTAGTTTATGTCAATAACCCTAGCGCTAAATGTGTGTGGTTTCACTCCACAAATTAAAAGAATATGGGTGCATGGCCAAAAGTGACTTGTTGGAAACTTTATTGAAATAATATAACCAGTGGTAGTCGATGTGATTCATTTGAATATTGAACATTGTGTCCTTGGCTTGCATTCATGCTAAAAAAGGCATGGATAAAAAATACATTTTCATCCCTCTGCATCTTACTGACCTGACATTGAATTACTATCCACTATCCTCTTTTGTAGGGTGGAGGGATGCTATTACAGAGGGGACAATGACAGAAAAAGTGAACATGTTCAGAACTCCTATAGATGCTAAAACCAACAATACAATTAATCAGTCGAGATAGGTTAGAGAATGTTGTGTCCCCCCAGTACATTCCCATTGTAGATCTTAAATAGAGCTGTGATATCTTCTGGACCGCCCTACATATTTAATGTATTTTGAAACAGCTTATATTTTGGAAATACATGGCATCATTGTCCTTAGCCAAGATGCCATTGTATCTCTTTTATTTCTCCCTGAGTACCAGTTGTTCTTTGTATTGGTATACTTTTGAAAATATAATAAAGAAGTATTTGAAAGAAATACTAGAGTCGCTATGTTATCTGATTTCAGCGTGAATGTTCACCTCTATCTGGATGATACTAAGATTAACATTCCTCTGTCAACTGTCCCAGACTTGGAATATCTGAAGCGCTGCCTGGTGCAGACTGAAAACTGTCTATTCAGCAATTTTTCTGACAATACTGCTAAGATTGCGTTCCTGTTGATCTCAAACATGAGCTATGCTCCCGTTTCAAAGCTGGATCAAAGAACTTGGGAATAGCCACAATGTCAATAGGGCGGACTCTGCAAGGTCCCTGCGTTTCGTCATGTGATTTCCTCTGTACTTGTACTTGCAACTCCAGGTAAAGATCTTAATAAAATAAAGTGGTAACTTTCACTTATTTTTATGCTTTAACATTTTTGTTCCAAGTAGATGATTTCTTTATACGTTTTAGTCTGTTGTACTGTCCAGTCTGTTGGCCTTCCAAATCCACATTCTCTCTACTGAAAGGGACGCTGCATAGTCCTTCGTGAGTGGCATCGAACACTACTTAGCCACTAGAATATATCATCAGGTTTTATTGGACACAGTGTCAAGACACCTACAGCATTTATCTCTAGCCGCCCCCATTTTAGTTAGCCTACATTTTCCAGAAGACTGAGTTAGCATAAACATGTTTGTAATGACAAATTCACACCAGTATAAAGTTGTAGCTTTATTTCTTGTAAATCCTGGCACCATACACAGGAAACACCAAGAGACAAACTGCTCCCAACTGTCCCACCTTCCAACCTCCCTTCAACATTCAACAACACATTCAAACGATTCTTCAGGCTAAGTAAATTCCAAAGATTCTGTAGGCTCAGCACCTGTTAAACCCACAGAACCTATGCCCAACAGTACACCCCTCATACATTTCAACAACCAAAAAAACTAAAACAAACTCTACATTTTACAAATGTGTAGCTATGCAAAGTTAAGATTTACTTTATACATATATCAGATTCATTTGCACAAATAATCCTCATACCTTATAGGTTTCTTAATGATATAACCATATTTTCCCGTATGCCCAGTATGTTATTCCTTTCCCCTTTTGCTTCCACCTGGATTAGGAACATTCTCATCACCATTCGTAGTGTCCAAAGCATAATTTCCAGAATCATCACTCATACCCTCAATACTTACACTGTTTTCCGCCTCATTACATTATTCTATTTTGCCTTCCAATAACCAATCTTGGTTAGAGATCGTAACATTGACCAACTTACCTCAATAACAAATAGAAATGCTCCCTGAATGCCAAACCCTTCCATCGCTCAGAAGTGCTGGATTACAAAATATTTTCTTTACTAACAATTTTTGTGAATATTTGTTGTTTCATTTTCTTTGAAAACCTGAAAGTTTGACTTTAACATTGCCACCCACATTAAGTTAAATATCCTTGCATTCGTGTTATAGTATGCTTTGTAGGTTTCTTGAGCACATGCTAATTTCTCCTTGACAGCTGCAGGGGACCAGATTTTTTATGAGAATTGGCATCCACCCCAGGTTACCCCTGGAAAAAGGAGTTCTACCCCTCAACAATTTAAAAGGGCTATGTCCCCGTAGAAACACACAGAGTAATTTTATACTCACATATTGTGCGCAACAATTCCATTCTCAATTTAAATTCCAGTTAATAGCCAATTGTATAGTGCCTTTCGCCATCCTATTGAAACGCTCGACAGCGCCATTGTCAGCAGGATGATATGTAGAAGTGGTTCTATGTTTTATGTCATTCCTTTTTGTGAATTCCTTTAAAACTTCTGCGGTAAATTGTGAACCGTTGTCACTAACCAAAACCTTAGGAAGACCCTCTCTTATAATTATTTTATCCAAGAACCGAACGACAGCAAAGGAATCAGCTCTTGTAAACACATCAATCTCAGGCCAATAGAGAAATAATCCATTACAGTAATAATATATTTAGCCTCACCCTTGTCCTTAACTGGTACCATAATATCTCATCCAACTCTTTTCCATGGCATGTAGGAGCTGTTAATAGGACAAGATGGTGGGTTACAAACAATTCTGGATTTATCTGATTTGTTGCACAACACACATTCTCTGACTTTCTTTTCAATCGCCAAATCTAAACCAGACCACCAGTACACATATTTCATCCTACTCTTAGTTTTCAAAATTCCAAGATGCCCTTCATAGCAAATGTCTAACAATTTATTTCTCAAGTCAACTAGGTAAATACTCAGTCATTTCTCATAACCGTACCCAAACTAATCGAGAATTAAACCCTCAATTACTAGAACACATGCAGCCACTTATCCAAACTTTTCTTTTCAGGCCATCCGTCAACCATCATCTTTTGGACTTTTTGCAGAACACTATAATTAAGTTGTGCTTCCATCCATTCCTCACTTGAAATACAAGAGAGATCCTCCCTCACCTTTGCAATACAACTGTCCTTCAAAACCTCTGGGGGAACTGTTTTAACAAGAATAGGCATCCTAATCATAAAATCTGCAATTCTGTTTTTTACACCAGGCATGTATTGTACTTCATAATTATAATCAATTAATTGGACTGAAGGGTGAGCAAGGAGAGGTATTACATAAACCATTAGTAGTAAGACCCTTAACCCAATGTTTATGGTCTGAAAGAAAAACACGAGATCCCCAAATTAATTGTCTAAAGTTGTCCAAACCCCAAGCACAGGTGGTAAGTCCGGATTCTTGCCAACCTGGTTATCTCCAAGAATCCTCACAGGTCGCCAGGATCTTTTTTCTGCCAAATAGCGTAGAGGGGATGAACACAATTATCAAAATATATTTACCAAAATTAGACTTCATTTGGAAAGGACCACCGACTCTGAATCTAAAATTTGTAGGATTTTATTACAATCAAAAATATCTGAACATACAAACACCTCAGTACACATTTGCTCCCCCTATCTCGGTCCAGGTGATCGATGACTTCTCACGATCCCCTTTCGGTGGTCAACAAATTCTACCCCGGGTGTCTTCTACACCACAACCGCTTAAGCTACTCGTCGAGCCTAAGACTTTCCCGGGCTGCGCGCGCTCACAGCCTGATCTCACAATCACTCAACACTCACTCCAACTCCACAAGACATCACACAACAAATCAACAACGCTATCTACAAACATCTCACCCTATTCATTCTCACTCCTCCACGAACTGCTGCTTTCTGCCGCACTGCTACTCTCCGTCAATCTCCATCGGCCGCCGTCGTCCGCTGCTCGCCATCCGATGAGTCACCATCACTTGACTTCTATGGGCCTCAAAAATCTCCTATCCTAATCTAGATCTCCCCTCGCTATTGGAGATAACCATTCTACTCTGCTACCAACTGATAAGTCTGTATTCTTGCCTACCTGATTATCTCCAAGAATCCTCACATGTCGCCAGGATCTTTTTATCTGCCAAATAGCGTAGAGGGGATGAACACAATTATCAAAATATATTTACCAAAATTAGACTTCATTTGGAAAGGACCACCGACTCTGAATCTAAAATTTGTAGGATTTTATTACAATCAAAAATATCTGAACATACAAACACCTCAGTACAAGGTGCAAAAGGTAAATAGGCACTAGTACAAAAGCAAGCCTACGCAGGATTCTCATTCGACTCAAGACAAAAAGAATTACCAATTCCAAAATCATCAAGAAAATGATAGTTAGGCTAATATCTATTTTAGGAATCATTAGTCAAAGGAGAACATTTCTATCCCTACACTGTCTCTAAGGTGACATCCCTACTTAGCATTTCCATCCCAGGCAAGGAATCAAGAAAAAGGTGTCAGAAGTGAAGACTTCCTAAGAAGTATATTCACTTAGTCAGAGCTCGATCTAAGATGCTCCTTCTAGCTTCCCGCCTAAACCTCATTTGCTCAACCCTCGGGGCACTGTCCCTAATACAAAATCCCAAAATCGTTAAACACGCCCTTCGGCACACCTCTTCGGCCAGGTCTTCTCCCAGTACTTTTCCTGCAGTCCGCGGTTGGCATCCATCGACGGTTAGCTTGACCTTGGGTCCCAGGCACCTTCCTCGCTGAAAGTATCATCTTCGCATTCCAATGCACTCCCCTGTTGGCTTTTCATAGCATCCTAACTCCTAAAACAAAGACCTATTTTCACTAACGAGCTAAATGTCCTTGCACCTGCAACAGAAACATGGGAACGAGAAACTAATTCACGTCTTTAAGATTTCACATTTCCCTGCAACCCAAAGCCTTTACCAAGGGAATCATTTTCGGCCTACAACATTAGCTAACATAAGAAAATGAACAGACCCTTCTCCTCTAACGTAAATGTAATCAGGCCTCTACAAAATTAAACACACTATTAAATCACACTCTAAGCATTAGTTCATTATTCTCATGTGCGTAAATAAGCAATCTACACGTGTAACTTTAACATGCCACACGTTTAACCTAATACATTGCATTACACAAAACTAATCATTGTGCGTTTTACTGAATACATTTATGATAACTTGCAACGTTGACTTTCACAAAGCATTATTACATTTCTATCACTTCTATGTTAAACAATTACAGCAATACATTTCTATGACACTTCTAAACATACATCGATTAATATGCGGGTGCTGACTAACGGTGGATATAATGCACCCCTACAAATTTCAGAATCTCATGACGCTTTATCAGTTCCCCCCTTTGCTGACAATTGTCATCACACCATCACAACCTTTTTTTCCTTGGAGAAAGAACCGATCTAAACAGTGCTTGTTGCCATTCTCCCCTGTCGGAACCTCTCCATTCTCTTAAGATTCTGATATTGACTGTCCTGCAGTCTAGCCATTCGCCTCTCACTCTCTCTGAGAGCTCTTTCAATCCTGTTCACTCTGTACCACTTATAGGCTCTAATAAGACCCCACAAGCAGATCACACAAACCACAACAATAATGAGAGGCTTCAACACAAATCTAAGGAACCCCTTTCCCAGATTCGCAAACCAATTTCCCACACGACCAAATCCTTTACCAATCTTTTCCCACACACCCTCTTCAGTCAAATCCGCAATCTCCTGATGAATCGTGGTAATGTTGTCTATATATTTCTACAGATCCTTGCTGTTATCTGGGATATACGTACAACATTCCTGAACTTTCAACAATTTACAGACTCCGCCCTCTTTTGCCAATAATACGTCTAAAGCAAGACGATTTTGCAAAACCATCGTCCTTATCGACAACATCTCTCCATCCACCAAAAGCAATGACCTTGGAGTATTCATTGACAACTCATCAACCACAGTCGCCAACTTCCTTATCTTCACATCATTCAAAACCACGCCCAGACGCGGTGTCATCGCTCCAAAGATATCACCAATCACTGCTCCTGCACTTGCAGCTCTCCGTACTTTGGAATGATGTCCAGTCTCCAAAAGATTCAAATCTTCCGCATGATAAATCTTCAGAAAAATAATAGCCAAGTAACATGTACCATACCAATTCGCAGGCAACTTCACATAGGCATTCCTTCCGCACACATAATACACAGTTGGAATCACTTGCACCGGACCTTGCAAAAAGTTCTTAGCAGAGTCCTCCATAGTAAAGGTATGGTCACACGTACTCTGTCCTACCGAAACCTTCTCATAATAGGTCTGAGGACGTTTCACACACAACTTCCCCTTCTGCGTCTGGTCTAATGCTATGGGTCCATAACTCCCCTTAGATCTGTGCAATCTCTCCTCATCGGGGCAATCTACTGGACTCTCACCTGTATTTCGTGTCTGGGTTAGTTTTCTATTTCTATCCTCTATTTGACCTATAAACTTCTTCTCGGTCTCCGACAATGAACATGTCAAATTATGTCGGTGAGCATAAGCCGTATCCAAATTCAAAGTCGGTATGAAATACTTCCGAAGTCTGTCCTCTGACTTATAATAGTCGTACTTATTCAAATGCTTATAGGCCGGGACTTCAGGAAGTACTGCATCGTAATTGGAAAAGAAATACTCAAACTGTCTTCTCTCATAAAAGATGCTAAGCAACAAGCTGCAAGAAATCCCATAGGTTAGTGGAAGGTGATGGTATCTAATACCCTCATCTACGGAAGAACGTAGCTGCATGCACACATAACAATCCTTCGCATCCATTGCATCCACATACTCATACAACAGCTTTGCATAAGCATTAAGCTTAAAGTCACTTCTAGACAGATCTATGTGAAATCTACAGCTCTCTTCAAGTATCAAAGCTCTTTGAGCTCTTAAAGTAACCCCCTTTTGACTAGAGGTAGTAGGTGTAGGAGTCCCCTGTCCCTCCCCCTCCCCCTCCTGCTCATGTGAAACAATATATGAGGCTACAACTATCGCAACTATAGCAACTATCACTACCCCTAACAGTGTACCTATTACTAATTTAGCCCTACGGTGAGTACTTCCAGCATCTGCCATTTTTGCAAAGTTCTCAAAATTTAGTTCGACAGCAACATGTAAGAGTCTCTTTCTCATCCGGGTATTGCTTGTCAAACCAGTTCACACAATGCCTTGAAGCTGGATATCCCCTAGCAAATTTCAGTTCCTTATTTACACAGTCCATAAAAAGACTTCCTTACCCCTTCTCATTGTCTCTAGCGGAAAGTCCCTAACTTTATTCTTCTTCCACTAGGGCCTAGGTTATCTTCTTCTTTGGACTTTTATATACACCAAAGGGTCTACCTTCAGTCCAGAACAATATTCGCTCCCAAAAGCTCTAAGACCCCTTGCAAAATTTCAAGACGAAGTATTACCAACTCCTGATGTGGTGGTACAACAGCAAAAGTCGGAAAAACCAGCGTCTCCAGAATCAACTCACGAATTTTACTCAGAAGCGGTGGATTCGGAATATTGAGGGTCAGTATTCCTTCGATTTCCAATCCTGGAATTCTCAGCAACACTTCTATTTTCAAGTTCGGAGAATTGCTGACCAGTGTCAAGGATCTCAGCCTCCCCGTGCTCGGTATGCCTGGCATCAGTCACTGCGTATGTCCACTCTGGTGAGGCGTACCTTTGACACGGCACTCTTGCTCTCCTTGATCTTCTCAGATTGACTCGAGCTTGCTCTTCGTCACTCTGCTCGGATTCAGATGTTTCAGAAACTGGGGCAAGGACTCTTCCAGGTGCCAATCTTAAGTTTACCCGTCTCTGATTCACGGGCCAAACTCTTTCTGCTTCTGTGGCACTTCTGCTCTCCCTTCGAGTACCCTGTGCACTACTTCCTTCTTCGGCAGAATTTGACTCTACTCCACCCACAGCAACACTTTCTCCGTCTGAGTCAAATTCGGGGCTTCGATTTGCACATCCCCTTTCAACTCGATCTAGTGCACAACCAACTGCATCAGCAACCCTCACAGCTTGGCTTGCCCTCTCAGATGGCTCTGCCACCTCAGCTGGATTTTCATTCACGAGAGGTGCTGTATCTTCCAAGGGTGCTGGAACTCTGCGGGTATGGGAGGCATGCACCCAGTTTGTCAGTCCCCCACACCTCACTGCCGTGTTCGTGACCAGTATTACCTGGTACGGACCACGCCAACGAACATCCAGGCATCTCTTCCTCACGTGTTTACGCACAAGTACCCAATCCCCTGGGCACAAGTCGTGGCACAGGTCACTTGCGGCTGGAACAGCTGCTGCTTGCACCTGCTGAGACACAGAACAGACTACATCAGCCAGGCCCTTACAGTAGTCGAGAATCAAGTCATCAGTGATGTTAATCAAGGCAGTGGCAGGTATCGCTGGCAATCGCATCGCTCTCCCCAGTCCTCCTATCGGGAACACTACGGAGGCTCATGAGAACTAAGGGTAGTGCGTCGGGCCATTTCAGGGATGTCGAAGAACACACTTTTGCCATCCGTGCTTTCAAAGTCCCATTAACTTGTTCCACAATCCCAGAAGCCTCTGGTCGATAACTGCAATGCAACCTCTGATCCACATTTAAGGCAGCACAGAGCAATTTCATGATCTCACTATGGAAGTGTGTCCCTCTATCCGACTCCAAAGAGGTCGGGAAACTGAACCTCGGGATAAGCTCTCTCAGTAACAGTTTAGCTACAGTGAGTGTGTCAAATCTACGTGTTGGGTAAGCCTCCACCCATCTTGAAAAGACACATACCACAACTAAGATGTACCTCAACCCGTTGCACTTGGGCATCTCAATAAAATCCAACTGCATCCTACTGAAAGGCCCTCCTGACCTCCCAATGTGGCTCAAAGTCACAGCAGTTCTCTTCCCCGCATTAATTTGCTGACATGTAACACACCACTGACACACAGCTTCAGCTACTGCACGGAACTTCGGATTGTACCATGTTTGTCGAAACACTCGCATCATCGCATCTCTACCAAGATGTACAGAACCATGTATCAATCTTGCCATCGGGCTTAACAAACATTCTGGCACAGCTCGTCCATCATACGAAATCCACACATCCACATCTCCCTTCTTACATCCAGCTCGTATCCAACTATCCCGCTCTTGATCAGAAACTTCATCCTGCAACTGTTTTAGTTCCTCCCATGTATCAGCCATGGTTAACATCATGCTGAGATCGGTTCCTTCTTGGCTTTCTCCTGTATGCCCTTCAGTAAATATGCATCCTTGTTCTGCACAAAACTGGGCAACTTCATCCGCGTAGCTGTTTCCCAGCGACACAAAATCATTTCCCTTGCTGTGTGCGGAATATTTGACAACTGCGATTTCCTCTGGACATTGCAATGCTTCCAACAACTGTCTCACATATTCCCCATTTCTGATGGGTGAACCAGAAGATGTCATGAACCCTCTCTGTGACCATAACTATCCAAAGTCATGAACGACACCAAACCCGTACTGACTATCGGTATAAATTGTTATCCGAATCTTGTCAGCAGCCAAACAGGCACGAGTCATAGCAATGAGTTCAGCCACTTGTGCGGAGTATACTCCTTCTAAACAAGCTGCTTCAACCACTCCTGTGATGGTACATACAGCAAACGCTGCTCTCAGTCGACCAGCACTGTCTCTTAAACATGAACTGTCCACAAAGAAGATTTCATCAGGGTCAAGGAGCGGCTCATCAACAATGTCTGGTCTCGGTTTGGTGCACAATTCAGTCACATCGATACAATCATGGTCCTCACAATCTTCATCGTCTACATTTGGAATAGGCAGCAAAGTGGCAGGATTTAAAACAGAACACCTCTTCAAAGTCACATTTTCTGCGGCAAGGATGACTTGCTCATAACGCGTCAACCTGTTGTTTGTGAGGTGCTGTGTTTTAGTCCTTATCATCAACAATTCAACAGAATGCGGTACATAAACTGAAAGCGGATGTCCCATTACAATGCTCTCACATCTTTCAATACTGACACCTGTTGCAGCAACGGATTTGAGACATTTGGGCAACGCAGAAGCTACTGGATCTAAAGTAGCTGAAAAGTAGGCAACTGGTCTAGGGACACCTCCATGACTCTGAGTCAAGACTGCCAATGCACAACCTTCTCTTTCGCAGCAGAATAGTGCGAATGCCTTGTTGTAATCCGGCATTCCCAAAGCTGGAGCGCAACACAAGGCTTCTCTCAGCCTCAAAAATGACCTTAAATAGTCTTCGTCCCATGGTACCGGATCACTCTCATCCTTACGCGTCAGCCGATGTAAAGGCTTCGCTTCAAAGGAGAAGTTTGGGATCCATTGGCGACAATAGCCAACCATCCCCAAGAACATTCTAACTTCTCTCTGAGTGGTAGGCACAGGCATATTCATAATAGCCTCAATGCGATCTGGTGACACCTTTCTCCTGCCCTTCTCAATTCTGTGACCCAAATACTACACTTCGCTCAAACAGTCCTGCAGTTTGCTCGGAGACACCTTGTGTCCATTCTCTGCCAGATAATTCAGCAAGGCAATGGTATCGATCCTGCAAGCGTCTTCAGTTTCTGACGCAACAAGCAGATCGTCAATGTATTGCACCAGAACAGAGTTCTGCGGCAACACAAGACCTTCAAGATTCTTCTTCAAGATCTGATTGAAGATAGATGGCTCTCCGTATACCCCTGTGGGATACAACACCACGTTAAAACACGATTTTCCAGCCGAAAAGCAAAAAGAAATTGGCTCTCCTCATGTAGAGGAATCGAGAAGGATGCTTGACACAGGTCAATCACTGTGAACCATTCAGCTTCACATGGGATCTGAAACAGGATCACAGACGGATTCATTACCACTGGACAACATGGAACGACTATCTCATTAATTTTTCGCAGGTCTTGTACGATCCTGAATTTCCCGCTTGGTTTCTGTAGTCCCATGATAGGTGAATTACATGGGCTACCCATGATCTCTTTCAGAATACCCTGCTTAATCATAGACTCGATTACAGGCTTGATCCCTGCAATCGTTTCAGGTGACAGATTATACTGGGGCGTCCTAGAAAATTCCACATTCGGCTTGACCTGGATCTTTACTGGGTCTATACCTTTGACCAATCCAATCTCCTCTCCACTAAGGCCCCACACGTCAATTGACACTGAGTCCCTCAGATCGAGTGGAAGTTCCTTCACTGTCAGCGCTGGATACATCTCTATGCACACACGCTGATTAACAACCTTAAAGGTCGCATCATCATCCCTCGTCTGTACTTCCACTCCCTTCGGGGTACAACAAATGGTGCAGTTCAGTTTGCACAACAGATCTCTACCTAACAGTCAAACTGGACTTGAGTCGCACACCACAAACTGGTGTCGATCTTTGAAATTTCCTATCTTCACCGGAATTGGCTCCGTCAATGGACTGGTCAGTTTCTTATTCGCTACACCAACAACGTGGATTGATTGTCCCGAATGGGGTAGGTCAGGAACTACTGCAGATCGTACAGTAGACCGGGTAGCACCAGTGTCAACCAAAAAGGTAGTAGGGTGACCATCAATGTCTGCTTCCACAAATGGTCCCCTCTGATCTACCTCTAAAACTGCTCCAAGCGCGCCAACGGATCTGGGCCAAATTCCTCACTCCCTTCAAACACGGGCATCTGTAGGTAAGTTCGGACTCCCTGTTGCATATTCTGTATCCTAGGTAGTTGAGGAACCTGCACCTGCGGAACACCAGGCCTCCCTTTGACCATCTTAGGTCGGGTCACTGTAGGAACCATTTCAGACACAGGAACCTGAACTATGTCTCCTTCTTGCTGTATCTGATTCAACGGGTTCAAAGTACACTCGCGTTTCCAGTGTCCATTAGGTGACAAAGATGACATGCCGTGGTCTTTTTCAATGTCGCCACATCCATCCCCGTCTTAGGATCAATTGATTTTGGTCTTCCCTGACCTTGGGCATTCTGATTTCCTCCTTGGTTATTCCCCTGTTTTCTTCCTAACGTACCTCCATTTGGCTGTCCCTGAGCTGTCTGCATCTGAACAAGCATCAATTTGTCTTTCAACTTCCTGTGCTTTGATTCTATCTCATCACTACAGTATCTAGCATACCGTAAGATCTCATCTACAGGCTTGTTCTGCCAACAAATTAAATGCTGCTGTATCATGAGACTAACTTCTGGCCTCAATCCCAACACAAACTTCGAAACAAACTGTCCCATGTCCTTTGTATCCAACACATCTACTCTACTGTAGTGCTTAAAAGCCTGCAAAATTCATGCACCGTCTCCTTTGGCTCTTGCACTGTCTGATCTATCTTCACCCAATCAATGTCCTGAGGTGAGATTTTCAACTTCAACCATGTAATCATCTGTTCAAACTTTTTCATCACTATGGGCGACGGACCATTCGAGATTGGGTCCCTGTCAGGCTCTGAGGTTGGCCACTTAACGGCAATTTTACATGCCGACCACAAGTCACTCGGGACCACAATGTCAAACAATGTGTTCAAATCGACCCACAACACTTTTGAGATTTTGACAAAGCGATCAACTTGCTTGTACCACTCCACGGGCTTTTCCCTTAACCGGGGGAAATCATTTGTGAAGGCACATGCACGTATCCTCCGTTCTGTACCTCTTGTTAAAGGGAAATTCCCTACCTCCATCATCCCCCCACCTGGAGGTGGCGTCTCTCCTATTGTTCTCCTAGAACTTTTCTTCTTGGACCATCTTTCTTCCCACTTATCAAGCATGATCCATGCACGCATTGCTATTATCAAATCTTTGATATGAGTTCTCAATCCCATGACCCTTTTCTCTTCCAATTCCTGATCGCTATACTGCAATCTACGACTTCCTTGCAATGATTTCGTTTTGGACAAATCCACATCATACTTTTTGGCCAATTCTGACAACTTCTCATGTGCAGATCGTGCTTTGCGAGTCACGTCCTTCGCTACAAAGAGTAACTCATCTTGTTCATACATGTATGTCCTCTCAAGAGGCAAGTTTCCACTTATTATCTCATCTACCTCTGCTTTTAACCTTACAACATCTAACATTCTCCCTTTTAGGGCCCCCTTCAGTACTTCCCGACAAGCTGCACCATCCCTTTCATCATAGTCACATTCCCGTTCCTGAGACCTACTCTCTTCCGACATACTCATAGGAACAGAACGATTCACTATTGTGCCTCGTTCACTTTCTGCTGTTCTCCCACTCTGATTCTGATTCCTTACTGGTGGTGCCCACATCCGCAAGTCTGATCTTGACTCGGCCAAAGATCTCGGTCTCACTGGTCTCGACTCTCCCTGTCCCCTAGAGGAGTCTGCTGTGGCTAGCAATGGCGTACTCCATTCTATAGGCTTCGGAGTTTGCTCCATTCCACTCACTGATCCATTTCCCTCGACCACACTCCTCGCTCCTACAACTGACTGTACTGAACTCCCAATCTTCTCTTGGTCTGGGTCGTAAACAGAAACAATGGGTCCAATGGTGACCGGTACCTTTAAAGCATCCGGTAACCTCACACCTCTTCCAACATCTGTGCTAGCTACAGGCTGATTTCTAGTACCCTCAGTTCCTGTCGAGATCTTCCCTTCTACTCTCACTTCTGACTGAGTCGGTACTCCACTAGTCCCTTCTGCCTGAGCCGATCTTCCTTCGTAGGGATCTGGATTGTATGGGGGTGGTCTCTCAGACTACAACCTCTCTAATAGGCTATCATCTGTATCGCTGTCATCATCATCATGCGCACTTATTACCTTCGAGCCATCAGTCTTTACCAATAAGGGATACAACCTGTACCCCTCTATTGTTTGCACTCTCCACCTTTTCTCTTCTGCATCCCATCTTGCATTCTGAAATGCCTTAATCGACTTTTTCACCCTTTCCTGATTTCGATCTCTTTTCCTATCATGCACTGCTCTAATCCACGCATGCAACGCCTCAAACTGTGTTGGTCTCGGCAAAGGTCGTAAAGCCGCCATCACAGACTTCAACTGATACAACACTTCCAACCTGAATGAACCATATCGTGTGAAAGCTAATTCTCCTTCACTCTGAGTCATCTTATGCCAATTTTCAAGCCAAATTATGGTATGCAACCCCACATTTTTTGCCATGTAATGTGCTGGAGTATCCTCGTGAGGGGCCTCTTCTCCCCCACGAGTAACCACATGTTTGTCACCTCTACAGAAAACTTTAAAACATTTCATGATGAACAAATTTCGATCGCACACAATGTTTTCATCTACTTCCTGATGTCAAACCCACCAATAGCAGCGCGACTCACACCAACCGACCTATCGCAGCGCGGCACCTTCAGACGCCACTCCTCCGCTCGCAGCAGTTCCCCTCCTCCACAACTCACGTCTCACCCTTGCATTCGTCCCATTCATACGCTGAAATAACCGTTTGTCCCAAACAAGTTACTTCTCTGACTGTCCGTCCACAGTCTCTCGAAATTGTTGGCAACTGTCTGTCCACGACCGACCAGACAATCACCTCTGATAGGTTACAGATACTCAAATTCCACGTACAACAACCCACGACCAGCGTCGGTTACTCACACTCTCACACATTCGCTCCCCCTATCTCGGTCCAGGTAATCGATGACTTCTCACGATCCCCTTTCGGTGGTCAACAAATTCTACCCCGGGTGTCTTCTACACCACAACCGCTTAAGCTACTCGTCGAGCCTAAGACTTTCCCGGGCTGCCCGCGCTCACAGCCTGATCTCACAATCACTCAACACTCACTCCAACTCCACAAGACATCACACAACAAATCAACAACGCAATCTACAAACATCTCAGCCTATTCATTCTCACTCCTCCACGAACTGCTGCTTTCTGCCGCACTGCTACTCTCCGTCAATCTCCATCGGCCGCCGTCGTCCGCTGCTCGCCATCCGATGAGTCACCATCACTTGACTTCTATGGGCCTCAAAAATCTCCTATCCTAATCTAGATCTCCCCTCGCTATTGGAGATAACCATCCTACTCTGCTACCAACTGATAAGTCCGTATTCTTGCCTACCTGGTTATCTCCAAGAATCCTCACATGTCGCCAGGATCTTTTTATCTGCCAAATAGCGTAGAGGGGCTGAACACAATTATCAAAATATATTTACCAAAATTAGACTTCATTTGGAAAGGACCACCGACTCTGAATCTAACATTTTTAGGATTTTATTACAATCAAAAATATCTGAACATACAAACACCTCAGTACAAGGTGCAAAAGGTAAATAGGCACTAGTACAAAAGCAAGCCTACGCAGGATTCTCATTCGACTCAAGACAAAAAGAATTACCAATTCCAAAATCATCATGAAAATGATAGTTAGGCTAATATCTATTTTAGGAATCATTAGTCAAAGGAGAACATTTCTATCCCTACACTATCTCTAAGGTGACATCCCTACTTAGCATTCCCATCCCAGGCAAGGAATCAAGAAAAAGGTGTCAGAAGTGAAGACTTCCTTAGAAGTATATTCACTTAGTCAGAGCTCGATCTAAGATGCTCCTTCTAGCTTCCCGCCTAAACCTCATCTGCTCAACCCACGGGGCACTGTCCCTAATACAAAATCCCCAAATCGTTAAACACGCCCTTCGGCACACCTCTTCGGCCAGGTCTTCTCCCAGTACTTTTCCTGCAGTCCGCGGTTGGCATCCATCGACGGTTAGCTTGACCTTGGGTCCCAGGCACCTTCCTCGCTGAAAGTATCATCTTCGCATTCCAATGCACTCCCCTGTTGGCTTTTCACAGCATCCTAACTCCTAAAACAAAGACCTATTTTCACTAACGAGCTAAATGTCCTTGCACCTGCAACAGAAACATGGGAACGAGAAACTAATTCACGTCTTTAAGATTTCACATTTCCCTGCAACCCAA
Organism: Triturus cristatus; assembly: GCF_964204655.1. Lineage (NCBI taxonomy): Eukaryota > Metazoa > Chordata > Amphibia > Caudata > Salamandridae > Triturus > Triturus cristatus. The sequence continues at coordinate 844,308,581 of NC_140592.1, forward strand.
AGCCTTTACCAAGGGAATCATTTTCGGCCTACAACATTAGCTAACATAAGAAAATGAACAGACCCTTCTCCTCTAACGTAAATGTAATCAGGCCTCCACAAAATTAAACACACTATTAAATCACACTCTAAGCATTAGTCCATTATTCTCATGTGCGTAAATAAGCAATCTACACGTGTAACTTTAACATGGCACGCGTTCAACCTAATACATTGCATTACACAAAACTAATCATTGTGCGTTTTATTGAATACATTTAGAACTTGCAACGTTGACTTTCACAAAGCATTATTACATTTCTATCACTTCTATGTTAAACGATTAAAGCAATACATTTCTATGGCACTTCTAAACATACATCGATTAATATGCGGGTGCTGACTAACGGTGAATATAATGCACCCCTACAAATTTCAGAATCTCATGACGCTCTATCACAGGCAAGACCCTCACATTCTATTTCAGAGTGTTTCCCTTTCGTGGGTGTCTGAGAACATGAAGCATAACCTATCACCACTTCTTTCCCTTTTGTGTGTGAACAGCTTCTTGACCTCTACCCCTGGCTTCAGTCGTTACTATGCTTCTTTTGTTTTCTCAAACTGTCTTTATTAGTTTCTAGGGCATATAAAGTAAGCATTACAAAATGACATCTCAGGAAACCACAGTCAAAGAGCATTGCCACAATACAGATTAGTGTCATACATAGTGGTTACGTACATTGATAATCACAGTACGTTTCCTTCAAGCAAAATTGTCTTGCAGCTTATTACAAAGGGACTATGACGGAGCCCATTATACCCCCCCCCCCAACTTTCCTGGAACTGGAGAGAAATTAAAACTTAAAAAAAACATGCATGCACAGATTAATAAAGATATCGACTAATATGTGGTAGATAGGAGTAGGGGCCTGGCTTTGCTGGATGGCCCAAAAAGCTGGAATGGAGGGGCATCAGTGAGGGGGGAAGACAAGTCTGGAACAGGTGGAGTACCCTTGTGCGTGTAGGGAAGAATAGGGGAAGACTTATGGACAGATACCTCACCAGAGGCCCCCATATGTAGTCAAAGCCCTTTCGGGAATTTGTGAGTTTGTCTGTCAGGTGTTCTAAGGTAAGACTTTGCCAAAGGCTAGCATGCCATTGGGACATGGAGGTGGCTGTCGGCTTCTTCCAGGGTCATCTTGGCTGCCCCTAAATTGAGCCATATAATGGCTATATCCCCAACTCTTTGCTGTTTAAGAGAAGGGTCATGCAGCGCCAACAGTGTGAAGTCAGGCATTTGAGGTAAGGGGTATCGCAGGATGTCCTTCATCTGGGCTAAAATCTGATTCCAATAGGGTCTATTCGTGGGGAATCCCACCATATGTGGCAGAAATCACCAAGGAGTCCACAACCCCTCCAGTATCTGTCAGATGTTTCCAGGTAGAATTTGTGGAGCTTAGCGGGGTGCAAATACCAGTATTAATATAGGAACACCCCTTGGGACCTCCCTGTTTGCGCATACATTTCTCTATGGGGAGCAGGTCTCTTGTCGCTGCCTGTCGGATCTCAGGTTGTGTTACCCAGTGTTTGAGTTGTGTGTAAGGTACATCTCCATAGTAGGTAGATTGAAGTCATAGCAGCAATTGTTGAATGTTATTATGTCCCAGCTGTGAAACAAATCAGAAATAGTGAGACAACCCCTCTCTGCCACAAATAAAAGGGGCCCAGGACCAGTGCAGGCTGGAAAGCCCTGTTGAAATGAATTGGGGTATATGGGGAAGGCAAGGTCATCAAGCCATGCTGGCGGGTTACCACATCCATTGCTTTCAGCATAGTTCTGGCTGGCCTGCTTAGATGGGCGTTGGGTGGGCAATTAGCTTTGGATTTCCATAGGACATCCCAAATCGTTATCCCCATGATCACTCTATCCATGTGGAGCCAATGTTTGTCCGACTCCCTTATCGACCACTCTGTGATTTCTTGAAGTTTTGGCGCTTTATTATAGTGAGGGAAGTTCAGAAGAGCCAAATCTACATTCGTTTTGGGAAGGTCAAGATTTTATTTGGAAGGCTGGCTCAACAATTCTGCCATATCAAGATAATGAGCATGGAGTTCAGTGAAATGAAGAACTGCCTATCGACCTCAATAGGAAGTCCCTGAAAGAGATGTAAAATTTGTGCCAGAACCGTGATCTTTATTACGTTTATACATTCTTGCCAGGTTAAGTAGAGCGAGGCCCATTTCTTGAAGTCTTGTTGTAGTTGGCGTAGAAGTGGGGATAGTTAGGCTTGTATAAGTCATCCACCCGAGGTGTGATTTTGATGCCCAGATATGTGATCTCCTTTCTCACCAGCCGGAAGGACCTAGTGGAAGCCAAGCCCTCCATCTCTCCAACCGGAGCAGTCAGATTGAGTAGAAAAGATTAGTAAAAATGACCTTAAATCCTGCCACTGGCTCGAACTCCCGGAGTTCTGTCTGCAGGGCCCTCAGCGAAGTTTGAGGGGAGGTTAGGGTTAAGAGAGCGTCGGCTGCAAATAATGAAATTTTGAGATTTGACTGACCCAAGGGAATTCCCTGGATAAGGGTGGAAGCTCGTATTCTGGCTGCCAAGGTTTCAATGTGTGGTAAATTTAAATTACCTAGACTTAGTTTATGCGGTAAAATACAATACGAATAACTCAGTAAAAATAAGAGGCAGAATCCGTGGTATTCGAGGGTATAATAGGGAATTTATTCCTTACAAAGGAATGATGGTTCGAACCAGGCAATCGAGTTCCGTCACCACGAAGGTTCAGGAAGGGATCATCAATACATTATTGACAGGTTATAATATATATAGTAATGTATTACAGTAAAGACAGATGCAGAAGGCGTAACAGCTGATAAGAATACACATACGTAATAGAAAAGGCGTTACAATAGGCGTGCATAGAGGCGTATACTAAAAACGTCATTATGATGATGACACAAGTGGGTGGATCCATAAGAGAATCCTGCAAAGTCAGCAAAATACATGGCAGAGATGCGCGCGCAGCCGCATGACGTGTGATTGACGTGTAACTAGAGGGTGAAGGGAACTTGACATTTAGCCCTACATGAGGAGACAGAAGTCTGGGGTGTCAGGACAACCTAGTCTCAAATCATATCTAATATCTTGTGTTTAAGGAACTATATTATCTGGAAGGAAAGGTCTTTTCGGACAGAGTCTATTCTATACTGACTGCTAGTGCGTGTACAAGCGTCTAAGTGTCTACATGAGATGCGAGGGGGCATGGGCCTACCATGGTAACGAGAGTCATGAATTACTTGCACGGAGACAGTAAGGCCGGGCCCCTTTGCTCTGCAGCTGGAGGGATGTTTACCTAAGCTACTAGACAAGAATGCATTTCTTGAGGAGCGGAACAGATAACTTGAAGGCTGAATACAGTTTTGGCAGGCAACAGGCCGGGCTAGGCACCGTTAGCCGCGCAGGAAGTAAGACAAAGTTCATGGATACAGATGCAGGTCCAGGCTGGAGCATTCAGAGGCAGAAGCAGGAAAAAGCTCGATGGCAGAATTCAGGGCCTACCTTGCCAGAGCTGGAAAACGTGAAAAGTATACCATATAAAGACGGTGGCAAGGCATACTTAGGAACGGAATATCTGGCCCATTCATGGCAGATATAAAAGGGTACATATTAACGTTGGACACAATTGTATTTGCGTCTTCATAGCTTGAAGTGGAGGGAACATACATGTACTTGTAGCATGTACATGGAGCCGTTGGGGTCTAGATAGGGGACACAATTGACCATAAAAATTCATATTTCCTCATTCCCTCCTTGTCCCCTACGGACCCTCATGAAATATCGATCTTCAGGAATCCATCAATCTGTTCATGTAACATCATTTGCTCTTCTTTCTTCTTCCGGGATCTTGAATGAAAACTTGAACGTGGAATACACGATGTGGCACACAGGCCGCAAATCGCTGGTCCACATTGTAGACATAGGCAGCAACTGAATACTATGAGAAGGCCAATACCTAGGAAGGATAGGACTTTCCATCCCCAGGCTGACAACATGCTCCAGAACCAACCGGACCATGTCCAGGTGCCTGCATTCTGATGTATCTGGTTTGCAATCTTGTGAAGACGAGTTATAGCTTTATATACGGATGGCGCGTTTTCTGGGATGAAAACACAGCAACTTGATCCGATGACCCTACAAGCTCCGCCCCTATCTGCTAGGATGACGTCAAGGACAAGACGATTTTGGAGAACAACAATCCGCATCGCAGACTGCTTCTCTGTTAAGTTGCCTAGGGCAGAGGTAGTTTCATTCACTACTGCTTCAAGGGTTCTGGTTAATCTACGTATCAGTTTACTGTTTGAGACAACACTTTTGTAAGGAAAGAGACCTTTATTGAAGTCTGTATATTGTTCCCATGCTGTTTCGGTGTAGTCAACAATCGGGATATCTCTCTGGGGTCTATGGTGTACTAAATTGGTATTTCTATGATAATCAGGAGGGGCTAGGAAAACAGGTGGCAGAAGGAATGCAATGTAACAGGTACCATCCCAATCTAGGGGTAGGCGTATATATGCGGTGTGACCACAGATGAAATAGGAGTGACGGGAAGCTCTAAATGTAGACTTGCCTTTATCGCTGAATTCGATCACAGTAGTACATTTACTATGACCCAGGTGTACTGAACCATTCTTTCTTACACATAATTCACCTTTGACTGGTAATACGGACATAGCAGGCAAGACTAGTGTAGCTTCAGATTCAACATTTAGAATCATGAGGTTAAGTGTAAAATTACCTAATCCATATACTTCATTTTCTAGGTCAGTTCCTGTTCTTTTGGGAAGTCCCTCCTTGTTAGGATAACAGGCTTTAAGCAAAACTAAGTTCAGGTTTCCCCATACCCAGTTGCTCTGGTAAACTACAGTGTTTGAATCTAAAGAGTTAATCAAACTAAACCATGCTCCACAGGAACCATTGTGTGTAAACGGGTACGGAAAGAGAGGCAGAACTCCTTTGTACTTCTGATAGGGAGGGAGTCGGCCACATATCCAACAATTTGTAGCATTGCTGGTCTGATGGGAATGATGTAACATACTAATGAATGTGTTGTTGCGCAGCGCAAATCTATAGGACAACTCATGTGGAGGTAGTTCACTAAAAGAATGTTCGGCTGTAACATTGTAAGCACGCTTGAAAATAGGATAGTACATGTGTAACAGTATACTTGCAGCAATAATAAAAAGACTTAGAAAAAACATAATCAACAATGTCACTATACAGTGACTATGAAGTGATTTACAGTATGCATGTTTCTTGAGCTGTTTCTGTCTATTTCTCTCTCTCATTCGGTCTAGAGGATACATGTCAAAGACTTAATTCAACCGATTCACCTTGGAGAGGACTTAAACAATCGAATTGTCTGACTTGCTAGACCTTAGTTTCAGTTTGTAGTCCTGTGATTCGGTCTTTTCAACCAGGGGGAGTTTTGAATCAGTCTCTGGAAGGGGGCAGGGCTGAGAGTTCAGATCGGATGGTAGTCCATGAAATTTCTTGATATGACTCGAGTGTAACCAACCCTTGCGACCCTCGACCTTCACTGCCGTCCTCGTCGTTAGAAGAACCAGTTTTGGTTGTTGCCAGCGAGGCTCCAACGGGCTCCTCCTGTCGAAGTTTCTGATAAAAACTAGATCTCCAGGAACCACTTCATGGGGCTTTACCTCGGTGTTGTCGGGAAAGGCTGCAGCTACCTGTGAACGGCAAGATTGTAGTGCAGACATCAAGGAAGCAAGGTAATCTGTCAGCATATTACAATCAACATCAGTTATTTTACGAGGTATAGGCGTCCCCCACATATTTGGTGGCCTACCGAAGACCACCTCGTACGGGGATAGCCCTGTGCGAGAATGTGCTACCATTCTCATGTAAAATAGTGCAACCGGTAAGGCTACTATCCAGTCGACACCTTTCTCTCTACAGATTTTAGAAAGTCGTATTTTCAGGGTCTGATTATGACGTTCCACGAGACCTGCTGCCTCGGGATGTCGGACACAGTGGAATTTCCATTGATAGCCTAACAAGAGTGAAATGTGTTTCATTAGCTCGGATGAGAACGGCTGGCCATTATCTGAGTACACGATACGGGGCAAACCATACCGTGGGAAGAATTCACGAACTAATTGTTTGGCAGTAGTCGGGGCAGTGTAATCTGAGACGGGATACGCCTCTGTCCAACGGGAAAGAGCGCATACAACTACGAGGACATATTTGAATCCTCGACATCGTTCCATCTGGATATAATCCATCTGGAGGACTTCAAAAGGGTGATCGGGAGGTTGAAATCCACCCTGCTCTACAGGTACGCCTTTACCTGGATTGAACTGACAACAAATCATACAAGTTCGGACTTTCTGTTTGGCTGCAGCTCGTAAGTGTTTGTTGAACCAAATGTGTTGAATACTGTCTAACATGGCTTTTTCTCCTAGATGTGCTGGACTATGTATTGTGTTAATGATAACTTGAACCATTGAGTCGGGGAGAAACCATATAGATTTTCCCTTCGTCATCCATCCCTGATCTGTTTGGATCCCTCCTAATTCAGTCCATTTCTTTATTTCCTCTGGTGTAGCATGTGTCTGTATGTCAATTACATCAAGGGCGGGATCCTTAACTGTCATGCAGTGTGTCGGCGTTGGAACTATTGTCTTTGTCAAGTCAGTTGCATGAGTCTGATTCTGTGCTGTTTGCTTAGCTGTTCGGTCTGCTAGGTCGTTACCCTGGGAAATAATATCGGTGACTTTTGTATGAGCTTTACACTTCATGATAGATATTGAAGTAGGTAGATGTATTGCATCTAACAGAGCTTGAATGAGAGGACCGTGTTGAATGTTGGCACCGTGAGAAGTCAAATAACCTCTCTCTCGCCAAAGGACTCCAAAGTCGTGTACGACTCCGAAAGCATAACGTGAATCTGTGTATATGTTAACTTTTCTATTCTTGACTTGAATACAGGCTTGTGTCAGAGCAATAAGCTCTGCTGCTTGAGCTGATAATGTGTCAATACAATTTGTTTCAATGACTTCGGTGTCTGTCGTGACTGCATAAGCGGCCACTAATTTTCCTGTACTTGTTCTCATACATGAACCATCTACATAAAGTGTCAGGTCTGGGTCTGGTAATGGGACATCTGTCAGGTCTTGTCTGGGTTTTGTCGTAATAGTAATGACTTCAATACAATCATGTGCCAGTGGGTCTGTTCCACTTAATGGCAAAAGTGTGGCAGGATTTAATGTACTACAACGTCTGATTTCTATGTGTGGCTGAAACAATGTGAGTTCGTAACCTGTCAGTCGTGCTATAGTCAAGTGTTGTGTTTGTGTCCTGTTCAAGAGAACTTCTACTGCATGTGGTACTTGTACTGTCAACTGATGTCCTAATACTATGGAATCGCTTTGTCTAATCGCTAGAGCTGTTGCTGCAACTGATTTCAGACACGCAGGAAGAGCTTGAGCTACGGGATCTAACGTGCTAGAAAAGTAAGCACATGGCTTGTGTGATCCTGCTTGTTCCTGCGTGAGTACTGACAAGGCAGTACCTTCACGTTCTGTAACAAAGAGTGTAAAAGGCTTACTGTAACATGGTGTCGCTAAAACAGGTGCTTGGCATAAAGCTTTCTTTAAGTCTTCAAAAGCTTGTGTATGTTCTGGAGTCCAAGGGAGGACAGTCGATGTCGCTGCCTCCTGGGTTGTCAACTGAATGAGAGGTTTTGCTAAAAATGCATATTGGGGAATCCACTGCCTGCAGTACGAAGTGAGGCCTATAAAGGCCCGTACCTCCTTTTGTGTCTTGGGTGGTGGCATGTTTACAATTAACTGGATGCGGTCAGGTGTGAGCTGTCTCCCCCATTTGGACAGCAAGTGCCCTAGGTACACAACTTGCTGGGCACAAAATTGCAGCTTTGAAGGGGACACCTTGTGCCCCTTGTCGGCTAGGAAATGTAAAACCGTCAGTGATGCTTTTTCACATTCGGGTTCGCTTCGGGCGGTGATCAGCAGATCATCGACATACTGAAGCAGTGCAGTGTTAACAGGCATGTGGATACTGTCAAGTTGTCTTTTCAGTGCTTGGCTGTAGATGCTAGGACTTTCTGTAAATCCTTGAGGTGCGCGTGCGAATTTAAAACTTCGTCCATTTAAACTGAATCCGAACAAATATTGGCTTTCCGGATCGATTGGGACGCTGAAGAAGGCGTTCTTGAGGTCAATTACAGTAAAGAACGTTGCCTCTGAATCAATAGCTGTCAGTAATGAAGAGATATCTGGGACCACGGGATATTGTGGTACAATGCATTTATTCAATTCTCGCAGATCAATAACTAATCGATATACTGGGGGTGCTTTTGGATCGGTTCGTTTAAGAATCGGAATGATCGGAGAATTACATACATTGGAGTCGGTTTCTACAACTACTCCTTGTGCAATGAGCTCGTCAATGATTTGCAGTAAAGCCACTACAGCATCTGGCGGTAACTTATATTGTCGCATTCGTGGTAGTACCACTCCTGCTTTGAGTGTGACTCGATATGGTGTAATGTGCATACAACCTACATCAGTGGGGCCTTGTGCCCATAAATGTGCAGGTAGATTCTGTAACCGGTGATCCATGTCTCTAGACACGTAGTGACCTTTAAAGTCACGCAAAAATAGTCGTACTCCGTCCGGAGAACAACATATTATAGCTCCTAGAGCTTTCAATGTTTTTATACCTAACAAGTTTTCTGGACATGATTTCGTAAGCAATAGATCTGTAGTCCGTGTCAATGGACCAACTGTAAATGCAAGTGGTTGCGATACTTCGTTAATAGTAGGCTTTCCTGAAAAACCAAGGGAAATATTTTGTGAGCCTGAGAGGGGTGCCCCTGGGACTTCGTCGTGACTTATAGTTGTTCTGCTTGCCCCCGTATCAAGTAGAAACTTTCTGTCTTTCCCTAATACTTGACTCTGTACATAGGGACCCTCTTGATCTACAGGAACCTCAATAAGGGGTAAGCCAACTTCCCTCTCTAGGCTGTTTCATGTGTAGCGCTGATACTCTGGATAGTCATTTTGTGCATACTGGTACATCTGTTGTGTCGTGTTTTGTGTTGCAGCAATAGGCTGTGGCTGTTGTTGTGGAACCACTACGGTCTGTTGTGGAACCGGCATAGGCTGTGCATGTTGAGGTGCTTGTTGTTGGATCTGATCCTGTCTAGGCGGACGTGGTCTCTCCTTAGTTTTACCCGTGGAGATATTATGTTTTAGAACTGCACAATCGTTTATATAATGACCTGGCTGTTTACAATAGTTGCATGTCCCTTTAACGGGAACCGCTGAGTTACTGGACTGTGTCGCACCCTTTTTATGACCGTCAGCTGGAACTGACTGAGCGACAAGCATTTTCATTTTCGTGTCTTTCATACGTCTTTGTTCGTGTTCTTGTTCTTCTCTAATTCTATTCTGGTGATACTGTAACATTTGTAACATTTGTGAAGGAGTGTTAGCTTGCCAAGTGCTCTCAACTTTCAATACTCTGTTTTTAACCTGTGGCAGGGAATTCTCGACTAGTTTTGTTACAAAAAGATGTGGATATGACTCACTATTTGCTTTCAGGCCGCTATTAATACCAAAACATTTTTCAAATCGGGAATAAAAATCACTAGTGTCTTCATCGGGTTTCTGTTTACAAGCTGAGATTGCTCCCCAATCTTCCTTTTTCGTAGTTAATAAACGTGGCAATACTTGTACTAATAGTCCTGGCAATGCTTTTGTTTTGTCCCCAAGCCCTACGCCTGCAGTTCGGTTATTTTCTTCAGTTTCTAATGCGGTCCAATCAATCTTTTGGTCTCCCACCTCCCATTCTTTTTCTTTGAGTTTCTCATAAATACCGGCAGGCAATAATACTTTCAATATTTTCATAATGTCAGGATAGGTATAATCACCCATGAGTAACATGTCCTTTAGTTCACGGTGAAAACCTGCTGGATCTTTGTCATGGCTGGGCACTAATTTTTTCATTTCCAATAGTTCTATTTTGGTTATGGGCGTGTACACAAACACGCGTCTAAACGTATTGTCATCATTTCTAACTGGGTGTACTTCACGTAAGGGATTCTGTCTGTCTATGTAATACGTTTTTCTCTCCATGGAAGGAGCTGGATCATGTTCTGGACACAAAAAGACACTATATCTATGTCGGTATTCTAGAATTACTTTAATTAGATCGGTACCTAAACCTCTCCATTTGTTCATGAGTAGTTCTATCAATATATCAGGTAGGGGACCAGGATCGGAGTGTTGGCTTTTATATAATATAAGGAGATGTTGTATCATGTATATACTAGCTAAACGTTGTTCGTCTGGGGCGAGATTTAGAAACGTGTGTGCTAGCGCATCATCACTGTATTTTTCAGAGCTGTCAGCCCATTGTACTGCTGACCTGGCTAATTCTTGTTCATCCATAGAATCGAGCACGTGGTACCCCCTTCGTTCTCGAAGTAATTTATCAGTAGCCTGGAATAAGTGTTCAGGGGTCCTTGGATTTGAGATAGCTGTTTGAAAGATTCTGTTACATTCTGGACGTATCGGACGTATTGTTTTATTAAAAGATCTTCCTTTTCCTACATAAGCTATCATTTGTTTAGCTGGTAATTCAAATTGTCCTGTATTCATTTCTGACTGTTCCTCCTCCTCTTCTTCTGATTCAGTTTTATCTGCTTCTACTCTGCTTTCATGTATTCGTTCTACTTCTTTTCTGATCCTTCGGCACATGGCTTCTATACACTTCTGTTTATCATGTCTCCCGTCTGTTATATTCTGACCCCATTTGGTAAGTACTTGCATTTCCTCCGAATCTACCTCAGGCCTGTCTCTATTTCTGATCAAGCAGTTTATGAAAAAGCGTAACAATAATTTTTGCATGTCTACTTTCTGGTATTTCATGGCTTCGGCAATACTTTCAGGACCTTGCCCTGTTTGGATAAAGCGATATATTTTGTCTAGATGTTCAACCAATCCTGGTAACGTCATTAAATAGTTTGCAGCTCGTCGTAAACGTACTGAAGATAGCAACATTCTGTCGTGTTTTCCTGGCACTGGGTCATATCTACAATCTGAAAGAGGCTCATTTAATATATTGTCATTAGCTCTTTGCGGTGTACGTTGGTATGCTAAATCCCTATAAGTCAATCTAGTGGTTGGCGGTGGCGTGGAAAAACCTCCTGTCGCACCTCCCGAGGTGCCAAGTCCAAAAGGATTTGTTGGGTGTAGGGTAGGGAGTGTGGGTGCAGGAAGGACTGTAGAAACAGATGGAATGGTTAGAACTTGAGTAGGAGTTTGTTGCTGCGGAGGTGGGTGCAGCTGATTTTGGGGTTGAGCGTCGTTAACGGGTGGTGTGCGTGGCTGCGCACCATTAGCATATTCGGGGGCTGCATCGTCTAAATAGGAAGAAAGGAAAATGTCTTTTGCGGTCTTGGGATGTACTTTAATCGGGAGTAACGGAGGTGGCAGATCTTTTGGTACCTCCAAGGTGGCCTTAGGCAAACCCTCGGCCAGAAGAGGATACATACCATTCATAAGAGTGTTTCGTTGTCTGTCTATTTGTTCTGATTTTACTCGGGTACCTTCGTCAATTAATATGTTTTCTCGGGCCTTTTCTGAATCTTCCCTACTTTTCTCTTCCTTTCTGAGCGCTTTCTCTGTGCGTCTATGCGATTCTTTACGCCATAGTTCAATGGCATCCTTCTGTGACTGTCTGGCTTTCTTTTTCCATAACGCTTCTTCTATTCTCATGATGCAATCTGCATCCCATGTTCCAGCAGCGGGCCATCTCTGACTCTCTGCTAAATCCTTGGTGTAGTCCACCCATAGATCAAGATATAATACGGCATCTAGGCCATGTTTATGGTATATAAAGTACCCTGGGGTGTCCCTAGGTGGGATGGGAACAGCTTCCTCGAGTATCCCTTTTCTAGTTTTTATCTGTCTTAATTTTGAAAATAACGGCATCTTGAACCTTGTTACTTAATTCTTACTCGGTCTTTGAACACAATAATTACAATAAACACAATAATGAAGATCGAACAATCACTCATACCACGACATTTAAAACATATCAAACATTTTTAGAACGAACAATAATAATTAGAATAAAACTAGTTAACTGCATAATACTAAATATACTGTATGTACTGCTAAACAGTACAGATACACTGCTAACACAGTGCAAACCAGGTCTGTGTACCCAGACCCGTCTTGACCGGCACAAACTAATGTGCACGTCTAGATGCGTCCCCAGCAACGGTACTCACCGGGAAGCACGGAACGGAAGGCCTCGGAAGTCTGGACTGGACTAGACCAAACTGGACTGGACTCGACTCGTGACTTAGATACTTCGGAACTTCGGAATCTGGTGGGCCTCTGTATACCTCGGATCTTGCTCTCTCAGCTAGGCTCTGGTCGGGATTCTCCGCACTCCTCACCGCCTCGTCTGGGTGTTGATCGCAGCCTCAGTCGCCCCCGTTGGCCTGAGTGAGATACAGGAAATCCTGCTGGTACGCGTAATTGTCCGTCCGGCTGTGGCAGGAGACCGGGTCTGCAACGCACCTCCGGCGCGTGGGGTGTGAGAGGTGTCCCTATTCGGGCGCCAATTATGTGGTAAATTTAAATTACCTAGACTTAATTTATGCGGTAAAATACAATACGAATAACTCAGTAAAAATAAGAGGCAGAATCCGTGGTATTCGAGGGTATAATAGGGAATTTATTCCTTACAAAGGAATGATGGTTCGAACCAGGCAATCGAGTTCCGTCACCACGAAGGTTCAGGAAGGGATCAGCAATACATTATTGACAGGTTATAATATATATAGTAATGTATTACAGTAAAGACAGATGCAGAAGGCGTAACAGCTGATAAGAATACACATACGTAATAGAAAAGGCGTTACAATAGGCGTGCATAGAGGCGTATACTAAAAACGTCATTATGATGATGACACAAGTGGGTGATCCATAAGAGAATCCTGCAAAGTCAGCAAAATACATGGCAGAGATGCGCGCGCAGCCGCATGACGTGTGATTGACGTGTAACTAGAGGGTGAAGGGAACTTGACATTTAGCCCTACATGAGGAGACAGAAGTCTGGGGTGTCAGGACAACCTAGTCTCAAATCATATCTAATATCTTGTGTTTAAGGAACTATATTATCTGGAAGGAAAGGTCTTTTCGGACAGAGTCTATTCTATACTGACTGCTAGTGCGTGTACAAGCGTCTAAGTGTCTACATGAGATGCGAGGGGGCATGGGCCTACCATGGTAACGAGAGTCATGAATTACTTGCACGGGTCATCTTGGCTGCCCCTAAATTGAGCCATATAATGGCTATATCCCCAACTCTTTGCTGTTTAAGAGAAGGGTCATGCAGCGCCAACAGTGTGAAGTCAGGCATTTGAGGTAAGGGGTATCGCAGGATGTCCTTCATCTGGGCTAAAATCTGATTCCAATAGGGTCTATTCGTGGGGAATCCCACCATATGTGGCAGAAATCACCAAGGAGTCCACAACCCCTCCAGTATCTGTCAGATGTTTCCAGGTAGAATTTGTGGAGCTTAGCGGGGTGCAAATACCAGTATTAATATAGGAACACCCCTTGGGACCTCCCTGTTTGCGCATACATTTCTCTATGGGGAGCAGGTCTCTTGTCGCTGCCTGTCGGATCTCAGGTTGTGTTACCCAGTGTTTGAGTTGTGTGTAAGGTACATCTCCATAGTAGGTAGATTGAAGTCATAGCAGCAATTGTTGAATGTTATTATGTCCCAGCTGTGAAACAAATCAGAAATAGTGAGACAACCCCTCTCTGCCACAAATAAAAGGGGCCCAGGACCAGTGCAGGCTGGAAAGCCCTGTTGAAATGAATTGGGGTATATGGGGAAGGCAAGGTCATCAAGCCATGCTGGCGGGTTACCACATCCATTGCTTTCAGCATAGTTCTGGCTGGCCTGCTTAGATGGGCGTTGGGTGGGCAATTAGCTTTGGATTTCCATAGGACATCCCAAATCGTTATCCCCATGATCACTCTATCCATGTGGAGCCAATGTTTGTCCGACTCCCTTATCGACCACTCTGTGATTTCTTGAAGTTTTGGCGCTTTATTATAGTGAGGGAAGTTCAGAAGAGCCAAATCTACATTCGTTTTGGGAAGGTCAAGATTTTATTTGGAAGGCTGGCTCAACAATTCTGCCATATCAAGATAATGAGCATGGAGTTCAGTGAAATGAAGAACTGCCTATCGACCTCAATAGGAAGTCCCTGAAAGAGATGTAAAATTTGTGCCAGAACCGTGATCTTTATTACGTTTATACATTCTTGCCAGGTTAAGTAGAGCGAGGCCCATTTCTTGAAGTCTTGTTGTAGTTGGCGTAGAAGTGGGGATAGTTAGGCTTGTATAAGTCATCCACCCGAGGTGTGATTTTGATGCCCAGATATGTGATCTCCTTTCTCACCAGCCGGAAGGACCTAGTGAAAGCCAAGCCCTCCATCTCTCCAACCGGAGCAGTCAGATTGAGTAGAAAAGATTAGTAAAAATGACCTTAAATCCTGCCACTGGCTCGAACTCCCGGAGTTCTGTCTGCAGGGCCCTCAGCGAAGTTTGAGGGGAGGTTAGGGTTAAGAGAGCGTCGGCTGCAAATAATGAAATTTTGAGATTTGACTGACCCAAGGGAATTCCCTGGATAAGGGTGGAAGCTCGTATTCTGGCAGCCAAGGTTTCAATGCTTAGGGAAAATAAAAGGGGGGAAAGGGGGCACCCCTGCTGCATACCCCACTGCAGCGAGAAGTAGTCAGAGACCGTCCCATTAATGAGGACTCTCAAGTGAGGGTAGGCATAGTTGGCTTGAATCTGTGTAATGACTATCCCCAAAACCAAACTGCTGCAGTGTGTGGAAAAGGAAAGTTCAGTCCACCTACTTGAACGCCTTCTTGGCGTCTAATGCCAATAGCACTGCGGGTATGTTTTTCTTGGTGGCTTTTTCTATTAAATGGACCACTTGCCGAAGATTATCATGTGTCTTTCTCCCTTTAATGAAGCCTGGCTCATCTGGGTGGGTCAGATCTGGCATGACGTCCTCCAGTTGATTAGCTCGTATTTTAATGTTTAGCTTCACATTAAGATTTAACAGTGCGATCAGCCGGTATGACGGACATTTACTAGGGTCTTTTCCCAGCTTTGGGATAACTGTTATGAGGGCTTGCTCCATGGAAGGGGTCATGGCTAGCTCGTGTCTCAACAAAGGAATTCAAGAGAGTGGTCAGATGGGGAGTCAGGTGGCACAAAAGGTTTTATAGAACTGGGCTGTGAGCCAATCCGGGCCTGGGTATTTGTGTAGCTCTACGGAGTCAATCTCTTCCTGAACCTCTTCAGCTCGAATGGCTCATCTAGGAGTTCCTGTTGGGCTGGCGAAATTCTAGGGAGCGTGATGTCTGCCAAAGAATCCAGTTTGGTGTGGGTGTTCACTGGGTCTTTTGTTTATAAGGTCTTATAAAAAGATCAGAAGGTCCCTGCCTTCCCCTCATCCATACGTGTCAAATCCCCATCTGATTTCTGAATTGGGCCTTGGATTTGTGTCTTAATCTATGTTACTCAGTGTGCTTTAAGTGGGTTTCTTGCAGAGCCACTATACCAAACCTTCGGTCAAAGACATATGTGTGGGGAATTAAGGCCTGTAATATTCCAGGTGCCTAGATTGACTGCCATGAGTTTACCTAGCATGGCATCGCTCTATGCGGTCAGGCTTGTCTGTTCTGTGAGTAGAAGCCAATGAGTATATCTGTGTGCCCCTCCCCAGCCCCCCGTGCCCCCCAGCCCATCCGTTCCTCCCCTCCCACCTCTGGACATGCATTAAAGGACAAAACATATCTTGTTAATACTATAGAACTTAGGTGCCAGAGCTCCTCATTACAGAATAAACGTATCTGTTGATTCAAATAACTGGGGACCTTGGTCCATTTCTGCAGATGAACTGCGCAGAATCTGTTAGTGAGCTGAAGGTCGCAGGGGCTAGCTGCAAAACCAGGATTGTCCAGCTTCTCCCATGGGTACCTGCCTCAGGGAGCAACAGCCCTGTCAATCCCCCGGGCCGGAGGTGCAATTCAACCTGGATCACGCGTCTGGACAGAACAAGGTCCCCCCAGTCCGGATCAAGGCCACTGAGTCACCTCCCCCTGACCCACAAACGGAGACTCAGCAGCCAAATTCCAAGGTGGATTTCTCACTGACTCCTTATTTTCCTGAGCACTGTCCTCTGCACTGCTGTTGCCTGGGCCAACTTGCCTTAGCGCAGGGCCAATCTGAGGAGGGTTTTCTCCATGCTCCATTCTCCTCCCTTGGGAAAGAGGTATCTAAACCCAGCAGCACCGTCGCTCCCTCCAACTCAATGAAGTGATGGGATTTGTTCTTAAATTCAATGGCTATGCCAAACGGATATGTCCATATGTATTTCAGAGATGATCAGTGACCGGTATAAGTTGCATTCTTCTTGCCAGTTTGGTGGGAGCCACATCCTGGAACAGGGACCAGGAAGGTCCCTGAAACAATATTAGATCTCGTTTGTGGGCCTCCATGAGAATCTTCTCCTTAGTCTTGAAGGAGTGTAGCTAGAATGTCTCTAGTGCAGTTACCATTTGCCATCTTCTGTGGCCCCCCCCCCCCCTGTGGACCCTGTCTTGTCGCACCTCAGGGTGGTCATCACACAGGAGACTCGAGAACATGCCCACCACAAATGCTTCTAAATCTGTGTCCTCCGCCTCCTCCTCCAGCCCCTGGATTCGAATGTTATCGCGCCTGGAGTGATTTTCCAAGTCTTCGCACTTGAGGAGTGCCATCTGTAGTTGGGAGCGTATTTGTTCTGTGTTCACCTCCAGTAGGGCCACCCGCTGATCGAGGTCGAGGAATTTTGCCTTGAGTTCCAGGGCCGTAGCCCCCACGGAGTCTACATCGGCTTGAAAGGAAGACAGCGGGGCATTGATGTCTTTCCTCAGTGTATCCAGTGATGAGGCCAAGTCTGCTGCTAGTTCCTCCCTGAGCTCCTTTTTAAAGTCTCTTAGCGAGGCCAGGATGTTGTCCTTTGTCAATGCCATCTCTTGCCCGCTGCTCGAGTAAAGTAGCTGGTGACTCTATTAGATTGCTCCTTCTTTGGTGGCATAGAGGCTATTGACAGTGAGTGGTCACCAAATGTCCAACATATGTCCTGGAGGATCAATGGTGGGTACGGCTCCCCGTAGGTTCATGGTAAGGAAAGATGGGCTCCTGGACTAGCGTGATACTACTCGCATGAGGGTCACCACCATCGGCCAGTCGAGCGGCGTGGGAACTCCGGTCTTCAATGTAACCTCTGGTCGAAAAGACCAGCTCAATTGGAAGTCCTCTCCGTCCTACACTGCAGTACTTATGGCCCTAAAACCCCCAGGGAGCAGAGGATCACAGTAGCAGATGTCACAGCAGGCTGGTATACCGGTGGAAAGCACCATTAATTGCAACAGCAAAACCGCTGCCTTCCTGGACAACTGGAGACATGCCGAGATCAACCCCCTGCTGAAGAAACCATCCACCGACCTGACAGACTTCAAGACCCTCCTCCCCTTGAGAGGCACTCAAGCTGCGGCTCACCTCACTGCTGGGTGGAGAGGTGGCCCCAGCTGCGCACCACGGCCTTGGGGCGTTTCTGTGAGCACTTTGTGGTCAGCGCCATGTTGAGGTCAGGCATCAACGCCAGGGCCTGTCTACACCACAGTATGCCATCCCAGGCAGCTGCCAATCTCTCCTAAGAACCTCACCGGGGCCTTTATAGTATGCGCCCCTTCATTGACGCTCATAGCCGCACCTCCTTCTTGATTGGGGGCCCTGAACCGGCCCCGCGGCCACCTTGCTGAATGGTCCAGGTCGCCCTCGGCCCTCCGATCACCGGATCCTCTTAACCAAGACAGGTTGGCAGTCAGAAAAAAAGCCTTAGAGTGAGAATGTTTTGCAGTGCAGAACCTCTGTGGATTACGACCACACGGGCATGACTGTTGGCTACGCCCCATTACTATGCTTCTTAATGAAGAATCAAAACCTTGTAAAGGTGGAGCCACACATATACTATTTTTGATGTTCTGAAACACATCTTGCCATTTCTGTGACCATGAAATTGACACTTATTCTTAAGTAATTGTTTAATGCAATACGTCTTACTAGAAAAAACTTCAACACATTTTGAGTAAAATTCTGCTCGGACAAGGACTGCCCTGACATCTTCCTTGCTCTTGGGTGATGGAGAATTCTTTATAGATTCCACCAACTCCACCTCAGGGTTGATATCTCTACCACTTACTTCATGACCTAAATAGGTTACTTTCTGCTGTGCAAGCTTATAATTTGCGTATTCTGCGGTGAGGCACTTCTTTTGTAAAATGCTCATCACCTGCAACAATATCCTGTCTTGTTTCTCCCTTGTTTTTCCCATTACTAAGATGTCATCTCCAAATAAACATAACATGTTCCAACCCTTCAAATAGCTTCTACATTAACCTTTGGGACATAGCTGATGCCAAACCAAATGGCACTCTTTTATACTGAAAACAACCAAACGGTGTAATGAATGCAGTATGTTTCCTGCTCTCAGGATGCCAAAGGACTTGGTGGAAAGCGGTTGTTAGATCTATTGTTAAAAACCACTTAACATCCTTAGTGAGTGCTAACATCTCGTTAATCCTCTGTAGAGGAAACTGAGCCACTAGAATTTTTTTATTCACATACAACCTAATCTTCTCATTGGTCTTATAGGCCTTTACTAACGGAACCACCACATCCGATGACTCAATGGGTTCAATGATACCAGCCAGCTATAATTTGTCAAGTTTCCTTGAAACCTCTTCCCAGATTGTGGTCGGTATGTTTCTGGCTTTATGCACACATGGGTTAGCATTATCCTTCAGAATAATTTGTTGTTGAATGCCTTCTAATTTATCTACCTTACCAGAGAAAACAGTCGGAATGGATTTAATTAATTCCGACCCCCCCAAATCACCTCATATTGTACCACCAAAACTGGTTCTAGACTTTTGGGAACAAGTATAATTCGCAAATCTCCTTGAACCCTCCATTACAAAACCGATGGACCCTTTTTTCGAGACATTCAGTTTAGACATTGCCTATCTATACTTAAACTTAAATACTACGTTTCTAAACCCAATAATAACAATGTTTTCTCCAGTAAAACGTAAGGGTGAAATGTTGGGCTCTTCTAAATACTCCCTGATATTATTTTTATATTTTTCTGACCACACATTCTCATTTACAATCGTACAGGGTGAGCCAGAGTCAACAAGAATTGACACAGAAATGCCCCCAAAGGACATAAATCACAGTTTTCTTTTTACGTCGGCACATAAATCATAACCATTTCTTTCTATTTCACTGTCAACACATTATAGTGTCACTGTCCTCTGAGGAGCTAGACTCATGATTGTCAGATAACATTTTGACTTCAATTTTGTTTTCCTTCTGACAAATTTATTAAAAGTGTTACAAGATGCCGCAACCAGAATATTTCCGATTGCATTCAGATCATTTCTTGTTAATCCCGGCTCCCTGATATACCTCCCTAAAAAGATAGTGGTCCAGAGATTTTCATTTTTGATTTGTGTTTTTAGATCATTAGAGAAGTAATTTAGCTTGGGTAGACATTGCTGAGCTGGTACGAATTTTTCTGGACAACATGTTTTAAATGGCCAATGTGTTGCAGTGATGATGTAATATTTCATGAACCATGAGACCTATATACTTCATTTTGGTGTCAAAACATTGGTTTTCAGGGTCAAGTAGTCTTATAGAGATAGAAAATAACTCCACAGAGCAACCCTTCCACCATTTTCCAAAAAGGCAGCTATAATAGAGGAAGAAGAGACATATATAGAAATGAAACAAATAATAATGGTTTTTAATACTTTTATGTATATACCAAACAATGTTTATGATCTGAATATGAAAAAGACACATTTTCATGGTTCACTTCATTTATTTGTTTCGGCAATTGCTTGTGGTACATTTGCAAAATGTTGAACATTTAAGAAGAGCATAGTGATCGGGACATCTTTTTGGAGCACAGGTTTTGCAAGTACCCCATCAATATCTTCCAACCAAATTCCCACGGATCTTTCTCTACATATGCATGATGCAAAACATTTACACATCTTCTGATCAAGTAGAACGCTCCTTTAATAGGGCCACGACCAGAATATGATCTCGATGGAAGGTCGCTTAGCAGGGCTGATCTCTTGAACTCGCTGAACCGAAGATCATCAAATTTGTGACAGCCAGAACTCGTTTTCCACACAAGCACACAGTATTTTTCTACATCGTTAAAGTCACATTCTTCTTCTGTCTTAGCAAATCCTTTTATAAACTTCAAAGGATCAGCAGTTAAAGCTCCAAACTTTGTTCTAATTTTGCTCATAGTGTCATCACTCGTAAATATGTGCCTTGATAAGAACACTGGGCATCTCTAGGTCAAGTTTCTTATACAGAATACAGTGCAGGATTACGTATCTTTTCTTGCCTGTTCCATAACTTATCCATAACTCTGATAATCTTTGACTTATAAACACTGCAACAAATCTAAGTAGAACAGACTCATTTGGAACCATTTTGAACAGCCCACTCAACACGTGGAACAACACGAAGGTCAGATTCCTCCAATTTGCTATTAAGTTCTTGAACAATATGGCCCGTACCTTTTGAATATATATCTGCAGGCACCAACTCCTCATTCCACTTGCAATAATTAGAAATTCAGTGTTCACTGTAGCATCAGCAATGTTTTGGCTAACTAACATCTCCAAGTTCATCTTCGATGTTGATGACCAGAATTTATCAAGTTATATAGGTGTTGGGATTTTTGATGCAGGCAAGGTCAATTGTCCCACTTGTAGACATTCGTCTGATTCTCTCACATTCATTGACAGATAGTTTAAGATAACTGTCAAAGACAATGTCCAGTTCTTGCACAGGGCACACTGACTTTGATATCTGAAGAACAGTCTGAATGACCTCTCCGAATTTTTGCATAGATGAAATCTTGACCATTTGCAATTGTGACATATAGTCCACAACAACAGCAGTTTTAAATGAGGACACCTTTTCGAAACTGAAATTCTTCAGGTGAAAGGTTTTTTTCAAGCTCTTGTATGAGTTTGTGCTTCACTGGATTGGTTACAACATCTTCATCAAATAATGTGTTTGTTGGAAGAAGACCATGCAGCACAATGTCCTTGATAAATTCACCCCTTTCTTTTGCTACATCCGTTTCTCTATGTGCTTGCAAAAGTAGTTTTTTGTACCCTGTTTTGTAGTGGCTGGTTGGAGGAAACTTACTATGGCAATTTAAGTGTGGAAGTTTAGCTTTAGTGACTATGTCAAACAGTGTTTCTCCTTCAATACAAATCTTTCTTGCTTCAGTTCTGCGTATA
This sequence comes from Triturus cristatus, assembly GCF_964204655.1. NCBI lineage: Eukaryota > Metazoa > Chordata > Amphibia > Caudata > Salamandridae > Triturus > Triturus cristatus. Next base: position 844,330,101 of record NC_140592.1, read on the forward strand.
GTTTCGATCCATGTTCCATGACATCTAGTAGACGTGTCTTTATATTATTATCAACATATTGTTTGGTTACGAAGTTGTGTAGTTGCATACACCTCAGTCATTTCAAAGGGGTTTCCTTGCTGCTGCATGAAATGAAGAAGGCTGTCAACATGTTTATTAAAACATTCCCCTCTCTTTCCCACAAGTTCATGGTGAGGAACAGTTTCACAATGGTCCATTAATTTTGAATTTGTCATCACTCTGAAAACATTGCAAATAGAAAGAACGTCATGGTAAACTAGCTGCCATTGAGCAACATATTCACTTTTACTTGTCTGACCAAAAATTCCCTTGGAGCTTTTCTGTGATCTCTAAATCGTTTGTTCCAGTTTTATATCTGGAGCCACAGTATTGAACCTTCCCTCTCTGTCTTTTACCTCAAAATGTCTTTGGATTAATTTTCTGTAGAGTTATGTTTTTTTCACCTCTAGCTTCTTCACTCTTTTCAAATACCAGGACCCATATCTCAGGTAGTTTATGCAATCGAATTCGCGAAACATAGTAATCAGTGACTCCACAGTCTTCACATGCAGCTCCCAATCACCTTCCCGATCAGCATTTATTAAGTTTTTCACTAGAGCTGTCATGTGTAAAATATTTCCTCTGTACTTGCAAGGTGCTGCTTTTTCTACACATTCTTCGACAAACCCTACAGACTAGGTTTTCTGATTTTGAACTGAGTGTATTGAACAATGACTGGCTCTGCATTATGTCTTTTGAATGAAGTGCACCCCTGTGCCTTGTTCACTTCTGAGATAAGATAGGCCAAACCTAATTTGTCATTCATGTTCCAGAAAGCATTTCAACGCAATGTTTCTATTGTCTCAGATATGATGAGCATACCTTGTAATGTACAAAACATAATGAGTTCCGCTCGGTACTGATGGGACAGTTCAGCTTCCAAATAATTCGGCCTCAATAAGTGTATTGTCTATGTCACATCCCATCCACTGGGAAAACTTCCTGCACACCACAACACAACTTATTTCATGAGGAAAATGCCCATCATTGACTAAAGATTGTCAGATTCTGCTGGATTGTTCATAAAAATGTCAGCTACAATACGGAAAACACCTTCATCACAGAAAATTGGCAGGATAGGCTGGTCTCCAAGCTGAGCATGCTCATTTTGGATTTGTTTTTTAGAGCTGTGTATACTGTTGTGTAGTTTGTGACTGGAGATGGTATTACTGGTAAAACCCCAACCTTTTTTCAGTGCAATGGTATTCTGGGAGACCACAGCATGAATTACAGCCTTCGACCTTCAGTCCGCACCGAATAAGCAATATAATAAATTCAATTAAATCAGCTTTACGGACCACAGCATCATGTTGAAGAAGATCTATGTCCTTAGCCACTTTGAAACTTTCTGGTAGACCGGGGCCTGTTGATGGCTTGTAGTGATTTTGCACACGTTGGCAACGCAGTTGGGTTATAAGTTTTCAGGTTCGTTTGTTTAAGCCTACAGCTGACACAGCTTGTTTTCCAGCAGCTACTTCATTGGTGCAGTCTTGAAAAAGCACCATGGCAGTATCATGTGGGCTGGATGTTCCAGACAAAGAACAGCTGTCTTCAAAATCAAAATTATTAAGACCAGCAATTGTAAATTGTTTCCTGGTAAAATGACTTGGAAGTGGTGTGCTGTCGGATTCACAAGATTTTACAGCATGAGCTGCTAACAACTACCTGCTCTGTACTTTGTCACCGATTCTATTCATTGAAGTGATTAGCTCTCTACTTTTGCACTCTTTATAGACTGCGTGGGCAGTCATCATGTGTATCAGAGTTTTCTTTTTGCAGTGATGTAATTCGTTAAACATGGTTTGGAAAAGACAGTACATTTACACAGCATGAACCTGTGGGTTCATGGGATTGTCTTCCACTTTTTTCGCTTAAATCTTCAAAGCCATCATCGATGTTGTCGGCTTCTGTTCCGAACTCTAGAACTTTAGTTTGTTACAGGTTTGCTTTGCTGATATTAAACTAATTACGTAAAAAATGTTAAGACAACATCAGGCATTCTAGTTGACTCCCCTGATTTGCGGAGCTCTGGGGCATCACAAAGTTTGTCATTAAGTCCAAAATGTAAATCTTTCTGGATGTTTCTTAAAATGGTTGCTGCTGACTTTACGGCATCCTGTGATCTTATTGTGGCAGCAGGAACTTCAGGAGTCAAATCAGCCGAGAACACCATAATTGGCTCATCCATTTTGTTTGACTGACAAAAACAAATTCTGTCATTGTACATTCTCACCAGAAAAATCTTCATTTAATTATTATGTATCAATACAGTTTCATCAATCTTGACCATTATTTCTCTGATCTCACAGGTGTGAACCCATAGCCAGCACTCAAGAGTGGCTTTAAAACGTCATTTGCTTTTTCAAAGAGTGCAAACTTAACTGAAGGCTGACAGTTACATTGCTGCTGGGAGCTCATTGTACATTCATATGTTCAAACATATACACACATGCAGTTTGGATGGGCATATAAATCCACTGCAAAAAAATCACCTCGCTGTTTAGATCAGCTACTCAGCTGAAAACTTCATATTGGAAGAAACTAGCTGCAGATAAAAACATGTTTGCCCTTTGAGACTCACATACTCTATACTTTGGTCTTTCAATAATCTCTTTGGCCCTTGCTCTAGCTAAACCACAGATAAAACATTAAAGATCCTCTGCTTTCTGGTCAGTTGCTGGAGGTGGACAAGGAGGAGCCATCGATCTTCTAAATGGATGGGCTTTGGGTTTGGTTGTCGTCGGTTAATCAGAAGACTCAAATTCTTGTTGTGAATTACTGGTTTCTGCTTTTTATTGGACAAAATATTTCCAGGCTTTTTTCCATTGTATACGACTTTAAGCACTTCTTGTTACAATGATTTCAGTCTTTTGTGAACTTTGTTTTGCTGTATTTCTGCAGCATCTCAAGCTCTCTTCTGTCCAGACGCAGTTGATATTAGCTTTTCTTTCTGATTAGTTTGGCATATGACACATTTGTTTTGTTCAAGGCGTCCTCAGATTTTGCAGTTAACAACACTGTCAGGAGGTAAAGGTCCTCTGCTTCCACCTGTTTCGCTCATGTTTACGAATTTGAATCAACGGAAAACCTGAAACAAAAACAATATTAAAATAAATTACCAATATGATGGCTAAAACGTATCATTATAGGGCCCCTATTTTGGTAAATGGCAGAAGGATTGCTCTGAGGAGTTATTTTCTGTCTTTATAAGACTACTTAACCCCCAAAACATATGCTTTCACACTAAAATGAAGTATATAGGTCTTATGGTTCCTGAAATATTACTGCAACACATCTGCCATTTTTCAAAATGGCGTCCAGAAAAACTTGGCCCAGATTAGCAATTTCTGCTCAATAAAAAATGAAAATCTATGGACAACATTTTTTAACAGAGGTTTATCAAAGTGCCAGTGCCATGTAATTAAATTAATGACCTGAATTTCCACATCTAAAACATTTGCTTGGAGAACTCAAACCAGAGTTAGCATTTCTTGCCTGTCATATCAGCGTTGTTGGAACCTTTACAATTTTCTGTGTTCATAGCTTCCTTTTTCGCTTTTATTTTAGTAACAATCTCCTTGTATTCCTTATGTTTTTGTGTCCAAAAAACAGCTTTGGTACATCTCTCAGTAAGTTCAACTCTTTTAACAATATCAGTTCCTTCCTGAAGTAATGGTTCTTTTTTTGCCTAAAGGCTCTTCTGAATGTTGGTACTATAGGTGTGCATAACAATCTAATCCTGGATCAAAGCTAGGTTTTTAAGTGCTGCTATGAAATCCTCAAACATCTTTATTTTGTTTCCTATGTTAGAATTTGTATCTGCCAATACCAATGCACTCTGTGGGCGCAAAATAAGCATCTAGGTCCATTAAGGCATCAAACAACACATCATCCTCAGCTGCGCTGGGTTTATTTTCTATTCGGTTATGAACCTTTAGCCTCCCTGAACATAACAATAAAACAACATTTCCTTTTTTTAGCAGAAGTCATGTTATGATCCTCATCAATAGTGGCTATATAATTTAGAAAGTATTCACGCCATTCTTCCCTTTTCATACATGACATGCCAGAAGCTGGAATGAAAGTTTGTGGTGGAGAGTGGTTCAATGGGTTTGAAGTCGCCATGTCATCATCAACAATCTGAAAATAATGAATTCATAAATTACCTCTCAACCTTGAATAATGTCTGGTTAAAAATTCCCACAGTGACAGATCGTAATCCACAGTAACACTGTAGTCTTCTTGAACTCAACTGACACAGGAATAAAACTATTGTGAAATATAAAGTTGAGTGGCCCAATGCAAAATGGACGCTTATTGCTTAGAATTGTGTGCGTAGTATGCGTGCGCACAGTGTGCAAAGTAATGACAAGAAATGAAAGATTCAAATGGTCTAATCCAAGATGGCCATAGGTTGTGTGCGGTGTGGAATGTGTAATGATGTGCAGGCTGAGTAACATTGATGAAGCTCACCACTGAGTCAGTGATGTGCAGGGCTGCAGAAAGCTGAAGGGACTCGTGCGGGCTTCACAGGGGTGCTTAGCAGTAGCACAACGGACAAGTGCAGATAGGACAGTTATCATACACCCGACCGCCTGCGATACATGTAAAAGAAGTTACCTCAGGAGATATTGCAGTTCAAAATTCACCCTTGGTGGTCAAAGAAATGTAGCTACACAAAATTCCACCACACCTCCGTACATGATTCATCCGTATAACAACGACAAGGTATGACATACTCCAGTAGTCCACTGAAGGGTTCCGGTGCCAGGACAACTCTTCGGCAACTTTGTAATGATAAATTCACACCAGTAGAAAGTTGTGGCCTTATTTATTGCAAATCCTGACATCATACACAGGATACAGCAAGATACAAACTGCACCCAACTGTTCCAACTTCCAACTGCTCAACTTCCCTTCCCTTCACCATTCCATTTCCTCATATACAACACATTCCACAGATTCTACAGGCTAAGTACATTCCAAAGATTCTACAGGCTAAGAACATGTTAAACTCACAAGAAGCTATGCCCACACCACACAGATGGATGATCTTGTATTAATTCCAATCATTTGAGATTATTATTGATATACTCCATTCAATTGATTTTCATGACTCTAAAGATGTGGATGCATTTTCTTTTTGTTGGATGCTAACCTGAATTTTTCAGGTGAGACATAAAAGCTCCAGGACAATCATATAGTGCTGCTTAAGGTGCCATTGCTTAAGGAGCAACAACTATAAAACACATCTTGCACCTAAGAGGTGTGTCCTTTGGATTTATACCCTCTCTATGGCTTATATAAATGGGAACCATTTGTCTTCATAGTGGTCTAAAAACTTGACTTTTCAACTAATACCTGTGACTCATGAACCGGTAGACGTTTTATTCTTTGAGACACAGATAAATATTTGAGCCATAAGGTTTAAAGAATTAGAATATATACCTCTTGCAGCGACGTAGCGTGGGTTGCCAGCTCCAGGGGCAAGGCAAGTATTGCACCCCCTAACCCGTGCAGGGTCTTTCTGATTAGTTCATGTCCTTTGATCCAGGAGTGATTGCTAACCCTGCTCCAATTGCCCCAATCTGGTATCCTTACTGTCTCCTGCAGCATCCCCAGCTCCCCCCGTTAGCAGCAGTAATATTGAAAAATACCTTGGGGGGCTGGCGCTGCTTTTCTGACATTCGCATAACTTCCCTGCTTCGACTCAGGAGTCTGCAGTGTCTCCCATTAGCCAGCTTCCCCTCCCTGCCTCCAACAAGCAGCTTACGCCAGATTGAGTCCTCCCAGGCTGACGCAAAAACAGACGTGTGCTCCCACAAGTACTACGACGGACTCAGCCTGACTCAGGAAGTGCTAACGGCCCCCCGGCAGAACTCATATCAATAATATCAATAACTTGGCCTACAAAATTTAGCACTGTAGTCCTATTGGCTATCGGTATTCCTTTTAAATCAGCTTATATTTTTTACTATTTAGTTCTCTGATAGAGCATATTTTAATATAAAAATTGCTATTTCCATATATTATTGGAATTATAGTTTTACCTTCTATGTTTATATCCGTTTTACCTAATGTGTGCACAGCACTTCAATGTGCTGCAGCACATAGTTTGTGACAACATAAATAAAATGAAAAACAATGTATAAAATACAACAGAGATTAAAGTGCCTTTCCAATTAATAAAAACAATTCGGAACGAGATTGCCATAAAACATACAAGTAGATCAATTATAATAATACTTCAAAGTAAAAAAAACATACATCATTCAATACAGCTATACAGCAATACAAAAGATGATAAAGCTGCGACCACCTACCCAAGTAAATGAAAATGTGGTAAATATAAGTTCTAACTTAAAAGCAGGTAGCTTAACAAATACATTATTTTAAGTTTCCAAATAAATATTTAATTCCACACAGTCATAGTTAAAGAACCCTTCATATAAGGATGAGGTTAAAAGTGATCCTATCCTTGCATGATTAATCTCTAAGTAAATTTCTAAATGCGAATAATCTACTGTTTTCAAGTCTGTGACCTCAATACAACAAGCACTGGCTAAGCCAGTGGTTCTGGTTATGGAGAGGTAATCCATGCAAACAGAAGGGAATTTGATACTGTTTAAGCAAGAAATAAATTCATTTCATCCTACTACTCCCATTGAGGGTGTAAGAAATTGTGAGAGCAGCGACCATCGTGCTTGAAAGCTCTGTAATGGAAGAGTAATGAGGCAAAATGTGATGTCATATTATCCAGGTATTTTTCTCTCCTATTTGCCCCTTATGGCACAAAAAGCTAGGTTCTAAGGACAACTTGTGAATAATATTTTGATATTTTATAAGTCAATAGTACCAAAATCTTTTATGATCAAATAAATACTTAGGGGGTCATTAGTACGGCGGGCGGATCTCCACCGCCGGCCCAGCGGTGGCGATCCGCCCGCCATCCCAACTCGATTTACCCCCTGCCATATTACAATGGTGGGGGGTATCGCGGCGGACGCAAAGTGCGTCTGCGGCTTTTCCGCCGGTCGGACGGAATTGGGCCTCAATATGATGGCAGTGCCTAGCAGGCACCACCATCCATATTAGGATGGGTATGAATCAAGGCCTTTCCATGGCGGAGATGCCACCATGGAAAGGCTGGCGGGGATTCACATTGGGGGCACGTTGCGGGCCCCCGGGAGGTGGGGGGCTGCCCCTGGGGGTAGCTATGGTAGCCCCTACATTGCCATGCACAAGGTGGCAGGCACTGCGCGGTGCCTGCCACGTTGTGCATGGCAATGCACAACATACCATTTCACCATTGCGGCGGGTGCTGTTTACAGCAGCACCTGCCGCAATGTTGGAAATGCGGAATGCGACCGCCAGGGTGGCGGTCGCATCCTAATTAGCGGTGCGGGACCGCCACACATCTGGCGGCCAGCCCCAGCACCGCGAGGATGGCGGCAGACTAAAGTCTGCCCGCCATCCCAATCAGCCCCTATGTTTGCTTCTACCATCAGGTTCTGTCCATGATTTATTAAGGCCCATACCTGCGAGCTATATTTGCACATGAGCTATGCAAGGGATTTGAGGGGCATCATCACATTTCTGAAATTCTGTTTAGGGTGCGCCGATAAATTGAGGGCTTGGGATTACACTACAACCCAAAAGAGCACAGGCTTCATTGAAGCACTGTAAATAATGCTCTTCACCCCAGGCTGCAGGGATTGTGCATTGGAGTAGATTTAGGAATACAACAATTCTGCATCATCCTAGATCCAGGCCCCACACATGGACCTCGTTTAAGTTTTAACCCTATAGATGTCAAGCAGAGCAGTTAAGGATCTGTTACCTGACTTAGTGCCCTAAGTGGAAAAAACATAGGTTGCATTAGTCAGCGTATGAGAGCTCTTTTTTCCTTGGGCATTCCATATACAATGCCTTCTAACATGTAACCCCCTATAATCAAAGTCATCAATTATTTGTAATGCTGCCCCATTAATTTTAAATAATTTCCAGGGAATATATTTACAGCCAACAATGAGGACCTTACGTTTGCACATTTGGTTGTAAATGCTTCCGCCTACAAAAATGTTCAAATGTGAACAGAGGTCTTAGTAAGGCATTTCGGGCCAGATGCATCAACAATCCATTTTGTGAGTTCCTTATTGCAAATTATTGCGATTCACAGTTAGAAATCGCAAAATAGAATGCATGAAAGTGTGTTTAACACTTCTGCGATTCCTAGGGGATTGCAAATGACCTACCTCATGAATAATAATGAGGTAGGTCACAATTTGCTACCCCCTAGGAATCACAAAAATCACGGGAATGGTGGCCTGCTGGGGTCAGCCGACCGCCATGTCCATGATTGCTTTTAAATAAAGCAATCTTTTTTTTGTGAAGCAGCCTGTTTTCCTTAAAGGAAAACGCGAAGCTTTAGAAAAGAGAAAATGAAAACTTGTCCTTTCATTTTCTAAGAGCAGGCAGTGGTCTGTGGGACCACTGCCTGCTCTTAGAAAATGCATTTACAGACATTCACAAAGGGGAAGGGGTCCCTGGGGACCCCTTCCCATTTGCGAATTGGTTACCACCTACTTGAAGTAGGTGGTAAAATTCGAATGTTTTGCGACCGCATTTTGGTCGCAAAACATTAATGCATAACGATGCGATTCGGTATTAGGAATGGACGCCCTAAACACGCCCCTTCCTAATAGCAAATCGCAAACCTATTTCCCAATTTGGTAACAGGTTACCGAATCACAAAATAGGATTTGCTGCATCAGATAGCATTTTTTTGCGTTCGCAAACGGCCGATTATGCGAATTTGCCATTTGCGAAGGCAAAAAATAGTTGATGCATCTGGCCCTTTATATCCTAGCAAGAAAGGCAGAATCATCTGTGTAAAGTTTTTTTTTTAAACAAATGTTATTTGTCAAGACGTCACATATGACGCAGAGCTCTGTGACCCAGAAGCTTCTGCCGCATCAATATACATCAATTGAATTTGACCATTTTCATATATTTGCAGGAGAAAATGAAGAGACATAAAAATAAAATCTGAACCCTAAAACTGTAACCCACCCCCCAGCGCACTGTCGACCATTCCAGAGCAACACATCATATCGCTGACTGCAATTGTACAATTGTAACATATCAGTACATACGCGGCAGCTGTCCTGCTGAACATCCATAGGAAAGGAGATGAAAATAACCAAGGAGAAAAAGAAAATAATAACGAAAAGTGGGGAGGTCATTCTGGGTCTCGGTGCCGGTCCACCTGTGGCGGCTCGAGCTCCAGGCCCCGATAGTCTGCCCAGCGCTTCCAGATCTTAAAATGCTTTCGGGGGCACCCCCTGACCACACAGATTGGGGTCTCTAGACCCATACAGAAGTCCAGACCATTTTCCCAGGCAGAGACAGAGGGTGCCACTGCTGCCTTCCAAGCCCTAGCAATATCCCTTTTCTCCAGGGTAAATCCCAGAAGCATGAGATGGCGCTTGTAAATGTTGCCCCTGATCCCTTCCATAACATGCAGGAGGACCAGCTTCGGTGAGTTTGGAAGGTCCCACCCCAACACTTCCGAGAGGCAGACCAGCACCCCCCTCCAGAATTGCGCTAATGCGGAGCAGTGCCAGACAATATGCAACAGGGTTCCCTCCTCATGTTCACACCGGAGACAAACTGGGGAGGCCACCAAACCCACCCTTCAAAGCCTAACCCTGGTATAATATACCCGGTGCAGGTACTTGAACTGGATAAGTCGTAGGCTCATTGTGATGGCCGTCCCTCGCGGAGAGGCCAAGGCCTCCATCCAGTCTTCCTCCTCTATCTGACCAACGTTGCCCTCCCAAGTCTCCCTCAGGTGCTGTAGTGACGAGGAGCAGTACGTGACTAGGGACTGATAAATTTTAGAGATCTTGTGGTCGTGGAGGTCCCCCATAAATACCTTGGTCTCCACCGGACAGAACTCTGCCAGTGTCTCCAACCCCTCCAAGTTAGGAGAAATAGCATGTCGGAACTGTAGATACTTAAAAAAATGGGTTTTCGGCATCTGGAAATCTTTCTGGATATCCTGGAAGAATTTCAAAACCGGTCCCCGCATAACGTCGCCCAGGGTAGAGATCCCAATGTTATCCCAGTCGCGGAATCCTGACAGATCCGCCAAGTGTGGTATGCGTCCATTATGCCAAAGAGGGGTTTCCCAGGTCAGTCTGTTCCACCAACCCATCCTCCGTAACACCTGCCTCCAGATCTGGAAGACAGTCTGCGTGGCAGACGGTAGGGAGCGTCTCAATGGGGCAGAGTAGAGAATTGTATGTAAGGTGTGTTTCCCCATGCACTGATGTTAGACAGCATATGCCGGATCTGTCCTGTCCCCATACCAAAATTTGTTCAGGACGAGCAAGTGCAAGGCCATATAGTAGGACAAAATATCTGAGGTCGCCAGTCCCCCACAGTACGTAGACAGAAAGCAAGTCCACAGCACCACCCTTGCCGCTCCGCCATCCCAGAGAAACTGACCTAGTGCTGCATTGACCTGACGGAACCACGTAGGGGGGATCAGGTACGGAGGATTCTGCAGTTGGTACAGTAGGCGCGGGAACAAAACCATCTTAAAAATGGCCGACTGGCCATAAATAGACAAGGGCATGTGAGACCAGGTCTTGATGTCTTCACGTACACGATCTCATATCGGCACCAAGTTCCGATCCCAGGACGTGGTGGGAGAATCCGACAAGAATACTCCCAGATACTTCATCCCCCCATGAACCACCCGCACCAAAGATTCCCAAGAGCCGAGCTCGCTCCCACTACCCAAGGCCCAAAGGGTGGACATTCGAGGGTTCATGTATAGGCTCGAGGTTTCCCCAAAGACCTGCATTATGCGCAGCAGCCGTGGTCCCGTCCTATCCAAATTAGTGAGGAAGAACAGTACATCATCGGCGTATAACGCAATACGATCAGACAGTCCATGTGCCCCTTTGTGACGGGTCATTTGAGCGACATCCGCACCGAGGCGGCTAGGGGCTCCATTGCCAGCGCGAACAAATAGGGGGACAACGGACACCCCTGTCTGGTGCCCTATCCAATAGAGACTGTGGAGGAGACGGAGCCCGCCACGCGCTCGGATGCAGTTAGATCAGTATACAGCAGGGTTAGATATGACAAAAAACAAGGTCCTATGTTCAACCTACGCAACAGTGCAAATAAGTACACCCAACTTAGAGAGTAAAATACCCTGCCCATATCCGATAGCAAGAGCGCCGCCCATTCCCCCAGTCCCTGAACGGTCGCAACTTCAACATGCGCCCCCCGAATGTTGGGGCATAAACCCAGCCTGATCCGGATGTAATAACAAAACTATATGGGGTCAGAGAAGCTTTGCCAACGCATTGGCCAGAATCTTGGCCTCAACGTTCAGAAGGGTGATAGGGCGATACGAGGTATGATGTCCAGGAGGTCTGCCGGGCTTGATGAATACCACCACTCTGCATGTCTCCAATCACTAGGCAGGCAATCCCGTTCCCTGGCCTCCTCCACCACCTTAAGATAGTGGGGACCCAGCTGCAGGAAATATCGTTTGAAGAATTAGTTCGGGAAACCATTCAGACCAGGGGCCTTGCCAGGATTCAGCTCCCCCAGGGCAGCTCCCAGTTCATCCTCCGTGAGCGGGCGATCTAATTCCACACATACTTCATCAGAAAGGGCCTTGATCTGTGTAAAATTTCATTTTCAATTAGACAGTCACATTCTTGCAAACTTGAACAGTTATCTAGGTCATTAATTAAAATGTTAAAAATGGCAAAGGTGAGTAGACAAATTTGGCTCACTTTCTTATCAACAATAAATGGCGTTATTAGTTCCCTGGCCTAGCTAAAGTGGAGAGAATCTGAATTAGAAGGACAACATGAGAAAACAACATTGATCACACCCCCACTGATTTTAGCAGAGACAAGTGCTTCCATAAAGAGCAGCTTAGTGGACTAAAAATATCGTACTGTGCACCAGGGTCACTTATTTCATAATCTAAAGCTTGTTCAGTTGTTCCTAAGCCCATTTAGAATACAGACAGACGACATGAATCTTATTGCCTTGGATATCCCCAGAAAGCGATTAGCCAAATCCTGACATTGAGTTTTTCCATTCCATCTAGCATTGAGACTTGTTGATAGCTCACTGAGGACGTCAGATCTCAATTTTTGAAAATAGAGACTATACTTGCAGTTTTCCAAGAAGGCATAAAAACATCAGTCATTAGTACCTGATTAAAGTCTTCAGAAAAGAGTTATCCATTAAGCTAAAAATTTTGAAAATCAGTTGAACCAGAACAGGACCTGGAACTTTTCCCTTTTTTGGCTATTTAAACTCTGTTATCTCTTTATAAGATATTAGTGGAAAATTATAAGAAATGCCATTATCAATATTCCTGCTATTTTCCAAGCATTGAGCAGGGCGACCTGACCGACGTCTGGCCATAAAACTTTGAAGATTGGAAACCATTCATTCTCGCTTATATGGCATTTGGGCTCAGTCCCAATGCCATTCAAAAGTTTAGAAGTGGTAGGCCGAAAACCTTTCCAGTATTTATTCTCAGTAAGTTTTTTCCCATTGGTATTTCCCCTCTTTTCCCATTGAACAGTCACAAACTATCTTTTTTTATGTGTCAAATAAGTTCTTGTAGGATATTGGCATTCCGTTGAATGTAAGACTTAGTTGCATGGTTTTCTTTTGCTACTGAAATTTACCTTCATTTAGCCGCACAGCACTCAACATTAAACCAGCTCAATCTCGCAGATTTACTTGAATTTAACAGTTTACCGAATTCATATAGCATATTAGAGAAAATCTCAAGAGTTGTAAGAATAGTGACACATGGCATAATTCTCCAAATCTTCAAAAAGGGAACAAAATGGCTTTACAAATAGGGTATTGTAGGGTTAAAACACTGTAATTCCTTTTTAATCTCCAAGTGTGCTTAATTAAATTATCAGGCCACTTTACTGGAAAATAGGTGAGTGTTCCATGTTCCTTCGGTTGGTCTCTCAGCACCTCCACAGACTGTTAATATTTAAGAGTGATGATCACTTTCAACTCTTATCTGTACTTTGAAATCTAATGTTTTAGGCCACAAGGAAATTTCAATTTCAATCAAAATATAGCATATCCTACTTCCATACATATCTGTAGTAAATGTAGAATTTGCTAGTGTGTCTGGCTGGAATCTACCATTAGCAGGCCTAATGCTGCATTTGAAGGAAATTTCAAATAACTCCTTCTCTTGAATATTTGCTGGTGACATTCAGGATTGAAAGGATGGGGGATATTCCTAAAGCAGTATCACTTATCAAAATCTCTTGAGGGAGTGAAGTTGCATCTTCTAATCCTGTATTAAAATCTCCCATTACTTTCTTTGTAAACTGCCGCTAGAATGTTGGGGTTTATTTCATGCAGTTTCATTTAGAAGTCAACAAGTATGGCCGCATAGACTGAACCTTAATGCACACAAGGCTGCAAAGACTGCAGCAGACCATGGGTGGTGCCATCTGAACAAATTAAGATCTGCCCCAGAGAGAGGGGTATGGATGAGATGATGAAAAGCAGTGATCCAAGATAAATCATGCAAAAAGCTAAAAATAAATCTAGGAGGACCACTGAGAAAACCTCTCTGGCTTCCACTAAATTGCGGGCATAATCTACCACTTGTAGAATCATGGCCTTGGTGCTACATCCAAGATTCAAGCCTAGATGACGCAAAGAGGGATGATGCCATCTGCACAAATTAGCATCTGGCCGAGAGAGAGGGGCATAACGGAGATGATGACAAGCATCCTTCCAAAATTAAACATAAGTAGTCATGCCAAAAGCTAAAAATAAATCTAGGACCAGCAAGAAAATGTCTCAGGCATCCACTAAATTGATGGCATAATCCACCACTTGAGGAATCGTGGACTTCGTGCTGCATCAAATGTGCAAGCCTAATTGTGTCAGAAGAAGTTGTTAGAACAGATGTGGATTGAAGCATATTACCAAAGACAAGCACTGTTTAACAGCTTTCTATCTCACTGAACTGTGGGTTAATATTTACCTTAGCACTGTACCCAGGCCATGCATTTTCAATTAATTTGTGCATTTATGCAGGGAGATTCACCTCACTGCACAGATTTAACACCTTTACTATCAAATGCCCCTTCAGCAGAGAATGTGTGGTATCAGTGTAAACTGAATATGTTTTCTTAACTGATGCCTTGGGGTGTGATCAGTAGACTTTGGTACAACAGGACCTTTCATATTGCTCGCCATATAATATTTATGAAGGTTTAAGGCCTTGGAATAGATAGTATGTTGGATATGGAGCTGGCAAGTGATAGATGATAGAGTTCTGGTAAATGTTACCGGATTCTGAAGTAAAGGGAGTGATACATAGGATGCCATATGGTTTGGTGTTAATCAGTGTTCTTCAATCATTTCTAGGTAATATTTCAGAAAAGCTGTCGGGCTAAGTGTGCTATTTTTCAGATTATGTTATTGGAATATCTGCAATACAGTGAAACCTTTATATAAATCCATGTGGCATCTCCAAGTGTTATGGACCAATGAGGTGAACCTACAGATTAGATTCCACTGCATTTCTAAAAGCAATGCTAACCTGCTGTCACGGTTAACCCCATTGGCTGATCCTACAGAGAGGAGATAGATGCACTGGCTAGATCAGTACAGATTCCGTTGTTTGAAGAAGATGCAAAGAATGCTGTCAGCACCGAGGATGATTATCACTCAATCAATCAATCATCGCATTTGTATAGCGCGCTACTCACCCGGTAGGGTCTCAAGGCGCTGGGGGGAGGGGTTCGCTACTGCTCGTATAGCCAGGTCTTGAGTTGCTTTCTGAAGGAGAGGTGGTGGGTCGTTCGAAGGCAGATGGGGAGGGAGTTCCATGTCTTGGCGGCCAGGTAGGAGAAGGATCTTCCTCTGGCGGTGGCTCTGTGAATGCGTGGTACGGCGGCGAGGGCGCGGCTGGTCGATCGTAGCTGGCGGGTGGGCGTGTAGAAAGTCAGGCGGTTGTTGAGGTACTTGGGGCCCAGGTCGTGGAGAGCCTTGTGTGCGTGGGTGAGGAGTCTGAACGTGATCCTCTTGCTGACGGGGAGCCAGTGCAGGTCTCTCAGGTGGCCGGAGATGTGGTTGTGTCGGGGGATGTCCAGGATGAGTCGTGCGGAGGCGTTCTGTATGCGCTGGAGCCTTTTCTGTAGTTTGGCTGTGGTTCCGGCGTAGAGGGTGTTTCCGTAGTCCAGTCGGCTGGTGACGAGTGCCTGGGTGACCGTCTTCCTGGTTTCGGTGGGGATCCATCGGAAGATCTTCCGGAGCATGCGCAGGGTGTTAAAGCATGATGAAGAGACGGTGTTGATTTGTCTGGTCATCGAGAGGGAGGAGTCCAGGATGAATCCCAGGTTGCGTGCGTGGTCCGTTGGCTTGGAAGTGGTGCCCAGGGCGGGGGGCCACCAGGAGTCGTCCCAGGCGGAGGGGGCTGATCCCAGGATGAGGACTTCCATCTTGTCTGAGTTCAGTTTCAAGCGGTTGTTCTTCATCCACTCAGCGACGTCTTTCATCCTTTCGTGTAGGCTGGCTCTGGCGGTGGCGGGGTTGTTGGTGAGGGAGAGGATCAGCTGGGTGTCGTCGGCGTAGGAGATTATGTTGAGGTTGTGTTGGCATGCGATGGCTGCGAGAGGGCTCATGTAGACGTTGAAGAGGGTCGGGCTGAGTGATGATCCTTGCGGTACGCCGCAGATGACTTCGGTGGCCTCGGATCTGAACGGGGGGAGGCGGACTCTCTGGGTTCTGCCGGTGAGGAACGAGATGATCCACTCCAGTGCCTTCTCTTGGATGCCGATGTTGCTGAGGCGCTGTACTAGGGTGCGGTGGCAGACAGTGTCGAATGCCGCAGAGAGGTCCAGGAGGATGAGGGCCGCTGTTTCCCCGTTGTCGAGCAGGGATCTGATGTAATCGGTGGCTGCAATCAGGGCGGTCTCGGTGCTGTGGTTGGCTCGGAAACCGGACTGCGAGGGGTCGAGGGAACCGTTCGTCTCGAGGAAGGCGGCGAGCTGTCTGTTGACTGTCTTCCCGATGACTTTGGCAGGAAAAGGGAGGAGCGAGATGGGGCGGAAGTTCTTGAGGTCGGTGGGGTCCGCTGTTGGTTTCTTCAGTAGGGCGCTGAGCTCTGCATGCTTCCAGCTCTCCGGGAAGGTGGCGGTGGTGAAGGAGACATTGATGATGTCCCGGAGTTGGGGTGCGATGATGGAGTCGGCTTTGTTGAATACGTGGTGGGGGCAGGGGTCGGATGGTGATCCGGAGTGGATGGTGTTCATCGTGCTGGTGGTGTCTTCGGTGCTGGCCGGGGTCCAGTTGCGGATGGTGGTGGTGGGGGGCGTTGGTTCGGTGGTTAGGTGCGTGGTTGGTGCGCCGAAGCTGTTGTGTATGTCGGCGATCTTGCGGTGGAAGAATGAGGCGAGTGAGTCGCAGAGGTCTTGCGAGGGGGTGATGTCGTTGTTTCCGGAGCTGGGGTTGGAGAGCTCTTTGACGATGCTGAAGAGCTCCTTGCTGTTGTGGGTGTTGTTTTCCAGTCGTTCTTTGAATGTTGACCTTTTGGTGGTGCGGATCAGCTGGTGGTGTATGCGGATGGCGTTCTTGAAGGCAGTCATGTTTTCTGTGGTCTGGTCGAGGCGCCAGGCTTTCTCGAGGGTGCGGCAGTTCTTCTTGGAGTTTTTGAGTTCGTCGGTGAACCAGGAGGCTTTCTTGCTGCCTGGTCTGCAGGGAGGGGTCTTCAGTGGTGCGAGGTCATCAGTGCAGTCGGTGAGCCACTGTGTGAAGATGCGGGCTGCTACGTCGGGGTCCGTTGCGCTGGCGGGAGGGTTCCGTCTGAGGGAGGTCGTGAGCTGGTCGGTGGTGATCTTGCTCCAGCTCCTGCGGGGAGCCTGTTGCGGGTGGTGAGGGGTTGTGGTTTTCTTGAAGCTGAAGTGGACGCAGCTGTGGTCCGTCCAGTGGAGTCCGGTGGAGTGGCTGAAGGAGATGTGCTTGCTGGAGGAGCGACTGGGTCAAGCGTGTGGCCGGCGTAGTGGGTGGGGGTGTTGACCAGTTGCTTGAGTCCGAGGTTGGCGAGGTTGTCCAGCAGAGCGGTGGTGTTGCTGTCATTGTTGTTCTCCAGGTGGAAGTTGAGGTCCCCTAGGAGGATGTAGTCTGAGGAGGCGAGGGGGTGCGGGCTGATGAAGTCTGCGATGTCTCCGCTGAATTGTGTGCGTGGAACCCGGGGGTCTGTAGATGAGGGTGCCTCTGAGGGTGTTCTTTGGGTCGGTGTGTATCTGGAAGTGGAGGTGCTCGGCGGCGGTGAATGTGTCGTCGGGGTTTGTCGAGATGCGGATGGTGTTCTTGTGGACGATGGCGAGGCCTCCTCCGGTCTGGTTGACGCGGTCCTTCCGGGTGATCTTGTATCCGTCCGGGATGGCTATGGCGATGTCGGGCGTTGAGGAGGCGTTCATCCAGGTTTCCGTGAGGAAGGCGACGTCTGGTGAAGTAGTGTCGAGCAGGTTCCAGAGTTCGACGGCGTGTCTGTGAACAGAGCGGGTGTTGAGCAGGATGCACTTGAGGTGGTTGTTGCTGGTGTTCGTCGGCTTGGCGGGTGCGGTGCAGGTCCGGAGGCAGGTGAACTTGCAGGCTTGGCAGGTGAAGGGTCCGTGGGTACGTCTAGGGGTGGCTCGGTGGCAGGCGGGGTTCCGGCCGGGTTTGAGTGCGTTGAGAGTGGCGGCGTCGTAAGTCCAACATGTGGGCTGGCAACCACGGGGGCCAGGGGTCCTGGCGCTGGGCGCGGTCCAGGCGCGGACGGGCGTAGACGGGCTTGCCTTTGGCGCACCTTTGGCGCGCAATCGGCGCGCCCGCTGCACGTGAACGCTGCGCGTACGTGTGGGCTCCATATGAGGCGAAGTGGGAGGGAAGAGCAGCTGGGAGGCGGGAGCGGGGCGGCCAATGGGATACAGAAAACAAAAGGGGGCGGGGCCGCGAGGGAGCAGCGGCGGGAAGCGGCTGGGGGGGCACACCAGGGGTACAGTCCTAGAGGGGGCACAATCACAATGTTAACAGAAAGGAAAAATAATTATAACAACACGAGGCTGACGAGAAGGGGCTACAGCAGGGAAGAACAGCTGAGCAGCAGCGAGGGCACCGAGGTCAGGAGCGAGCCTGTGGCGCCAAGGCAGGGCACGCTACAGCTGGAGGGCCGTGCGGCGTGGGGTGTGTTATGTATGGCATCTCTAGCATTCCCAAGCTCTGGCGTCTCTGGGGACATATGGTCTGGTGCCTCTGATTCTGGTGCTCATGTGTCTCAGGTTACATGTAACCTGAGCAACCACCATGCTCTGTGGTGGCTATTACTGAAACAGTTTCTGTAGCCTAGCCACTTCTACTTGATTGACAAAAACACCAACTATATGTTAACAACCCAAACCAAAATGGCCACTCTGATTTAATTACATATCCCAATTCATCATGGACGTCATCATTCCATGTGATTAAACTAATTTATTCCTGGTATTGGCGACTTTGTAAACGGTACAATGCTACACCTCTTAGACATTTCAACAGTTTACTCTGAATCATGAGGCCTCATGGTTGTGTTCCTACTGACTGGGGATCTCTGTATGTTTGGAATTCATCTATTGCACCATAATTCCTGATTGTTTCAAAACCGCCTGTATATATCTAGAACATGATTGTTGTTATGGGGATTAGCTGGATTTTGGTTGACTTTAGTTTCGAATTCCGACGTACACCCACTGGAATTTGAGGGTTATGTTATGGGGTTGATGGAGACTTTGGGGTCAATTAGTATGTCGGGCGGATCGCCACCGCCCGCATGCCGGTGGCGATCTGTCCGACATATTCGCCCGCCCGTATGCCTTTTCCCCCTGCCATATTAGTATGGTGGGGGGGACCCCGGCAGACGGAAAGACCGTCCACCGGTTTTCTGCCGGGTCGACCGGGCTGAAAAGGGGCAGTATATGGTGGCGGTGTCTGCAAGACACCGCCATCCATATTACAATACATGCGGTGAAATGCAACGCCGCCATGGATAGGCATGCGGTAACTGCATGCGGGGGCACATTGCGGGCCCCAAGGGTATTGGGGGGTGGGGGGTGCACATGGGGGGGTACCTATGCACAACATGCCTCTTTGCCATTGCGGCGTGTGCTGCTGAAAGCACCGCCCGCCGCAATGTCAGAAATGCAGGATGCGCCCACCAGTGTGGCAGGCGCATCCTAATCTTCCCCACGGGACCGCCGCACATATGGCGGGCGGTCCCATCTGCGTTAGGGTGGCGGCGGACAATAGTCCGCCCGCCATCCTAATCAGCCCCTTAATGTTTCCTGAGGTACCAGAGTATTCTCCTGCAGTACCCCCAAAACATCTGATGATCTCTCTTTACTAATCTTCCCAGTTGGCCAGCAACCCACTTTGAAAGACTCCAATCTGTTGTCACTAGTCCCTCGGCCATCTGGAGGACTGATGAATATTGGTGGATGTTACTCTCTTCTCTACCTCGATTAGTCTTGTCACGAAGAGAGGTTGTTGGTGGGAGTTGACAGCTCTTCAGCACCCGTATTTGTGTGTTAAGGACTGTAGCAAAGTGAGTTCCACCCATTTAACCCCTTATATTTAGGAGCGATGACCGCAAAAGTATGCCCAGCTGGAAGGAGAAGCCATCTGACCACACTGAGCTGCACGACTTAAACGCCCACCGTCATCCAGGACAGAGATGTATCTCTCGAGGGCAAATGGGGCTGTTCCCTTTATGCCCCTGAGGAAATGTTGGGGGAATGAACCTGCTGGTGGACCCTGGACTGTTCTCCTGGGACTTTTGTGGACTTGCCCTTGACTCCTCTGACAAACATGTGCCCTCAAGTAGCCAGGAGGTTGTGGGACCTGGGGAGTGTTTCAAGGCAGGTGTTCTGCTTGCTGGCTGTGGAAGAGCTATGGAAGATGTCCTCTAAGAAGAAGAGAGAAACTGGACTCAAAGGAAGAGGACAGATCCAAGACAGGGAGTCGTAACGATCAAGCTGATGAAGGAAAAGCCAATTTGGAGGCACTGAAGAAAGCACTCCAAAGTGCTAAAGCTGGTCTCCAGGAGCAAAAGGAGACTGGAATCATGAAAATCGTCTCCCACCATTATCCGTGCAGCACTGGGGCTGCCAAAGTCCTTCACGATGCCAAGCAGGCCCACTCTCTGCGTTAAGTCCACTACTGTGCCCAGGACCTGGGCGAGTGTTCCTTCTATTCCTTGCCAAAACCCTACAATTGGGGGACAAGACGGTAAGACCAGACAATGTGAGACAGGGCCAGACAATGTGAAAGAAGTCAGCATTCAGTTCAGTACAGCGAAAATACGTGGGCCGGGGGATTTCCCCTGACGGCCACAGTCATCTGGGTGTGAAATAGGTAGCACGCAGGTAGTACAGCTGGGTTAGGCGCAGCCTGGAGGAGGTGGAAATCTCTCTCCGTGCTATGCATGCGTCTCGCCTGTCTCCGTCATACAGAAAGCCCACCCTTCCCTCCCACTTCTGTTTAAGAGTTAGGAACTTCTCTGGGGTATTAATCACCATTGCACAGTATATACAGGAGATCCCCCCCTTTGCTGAGGTGACCCATAAACACTTTTGCTTCAAGAGTGCTGTATACGGGCAGTAGTGTAGTCCTGTAGGTGGTAGGACAGGCATTGGCATAGTTTTAGATATTTATGAAACTGTGAGTGAGCGAAGGAGAAATGTTGTTAATGAAATTGTGTTGAAAGGAGCAAAGATGCCGACCTTGCCAGACATCACCTAGAGTTGTAAGCACATTTTTGAACCAGCTCTTAAAGTGCTCAATCTGGCCATGTGATGCATCCACTGTCCCTTCCACAGAGGAGTAAGCTGAGTGAGCGTTTTGTCCCAGCCTGTGATGCGTAAGGATCCTCACCATATCTTTATGACCACCATGGTCAGGCTTGAAAGGTGATGTCCACATCACTGCAGTAGAGCCACCCCAAGGTGTTATCCAAACCTATCTGGATAAGGCCTGGTTGTTACACCTTCCAGACAGCCAATCATTGATGACCACCATTGGGATGCCCAGTAAGAGAGCTGGACATCAGTCATTCTCGTACCCCTATCATATTGCCTGCACTTACCGAGTGCTATACAGGGCTGGCGGTTCGCCCACAGAAAGTTACAGATCATGGCGATGAGCTTCCGGAATCAACTATTCGGGATGTCAAATGGAAAGTGTTGGAGAGTATATAAAAAACCCGGGGAGGAACATCATCTTAAATAAAGCTATTCTCCCCATCACGTTAAGTGGAAGCCAATTCCATTTCTGAAATTCGCGGTTCATGTTCCTAATTTTTTTTAAATATCTTTATTACATTTTTCAATTTTCCTGACACAGCCAAGCTAAACATTGATACACATTCCACTCTTTTCCCTGTTTTTTTTCCCCCCTCTTTTCTTTTTTGTAACAGAATCATTGTCGCTATGTCATTATGAATACGGTTCCAGGCATTGCCATCTGACAACCATGGCACAGGTAGCATCTGTGTCGCAAGAGTTAATGTAAATGTACCGATTGGTATGAGTGTCTGCAGCTCACTCGTACTGTCACCTCCTAACAGGGGGGCAGGATCCATCTACCTCTTATGTGTCCCCATAACAACAATGAACCATGTACAGCTACGATAGTTATTTTAGGGGTGCGTGACTCATACTTAATTCAGCTTTAAAATCACAATAAACATTGGTGCATGGGTGATAAACAGATACAATCTCAATGTATTACAAGATATCTTCATTTATAACATTTTAACCACAACTAATGAAAGCAAAATAAAAGCATTAAAAAATTAAAAAAAATAAAAAGGGATTAGAGACATCAATTATCTAACGGAGCGTGTATATGGCGGGTTTTGCGCCTTCCGAGTGTAGTTGTGCCAAGGGCCGTGTGTGCATAGCTGATACGAGGTGCTCTTCCTGTTTTTGGTGTGGGCATACAGGCAGTGAGTTGCCGTGTATCTGGAGTTATGTCTATGGAATGCAATGATGGAATGTGGGGTCATTGCTGAACTCGACAGCTGTGGCTGAGACGTCTTGCAAAAACAACAATTGATGGACAGAATGCAGAACAATGTCATACATTCACCCCAGTACAGAGATCTGGGCCTAAATCCATCGTTTTTTTGCTCACCATGCCATTCCAGTTTGAACCCAGCCATATGCAAATCAGTCTTGACCCTGTGCCCCATGGGAACAGTCCAGCCCGAACTGCCAAGCCAGGTCCTCCCTGGACTGGAAACAAGCATCCTAGGACCGGTTTCGGGCTTTCAGCCCTCGTCAGCCAGGATAGCTTGATTCCAGTGGCATGGAGAGCAAGGGACTCACGTCTGAGCATACCCATACCCGTCTTGCATGCACAGCCCGCCTATTCTACCCAGGCTACAAGCTAGGCATCAACCTCCGTCTGCTGCTTGGGAGGAGTATGTGGAGCAATTAGTTTGTGTGAGGGTTTTTAAAATATCATCCCAGGCCTGCGCGATGGGGAACTTACGCAGTCCTGCCGTTTCCTCCCTATGCAGAATAGTGCTCTCCGCCTGCGCCCAGATCTCTAGGGATTTCAACCAGTGGGGTGCCTCCGGAGGGTCTTTATGTTGCCATCTCTTGGTTATCAATCGTTTAGCGGTTATTAGGCCTAAGTCTCGAAATCTAGAACTCACTTTGTTTGCTTTTGATCGTTTGTAAAGTCCTAATATACAGACCTCCCACGTGTTCGGTATCCCGGTGCCAGTGCTGCTCGTGAGTGTTTCCGTTATCTTGTGCCAGTAGGACATGGGTAAGGGGCTGGACCACAGCATATGTAGCAGGTCAGCGTCTATGCAATAGTATCTTGGGCAATCAGAGGTAGTAACGTTAAAATAGTTATTTATCTTGTCTGGCGAAAGATACGCTCTATGCAGTATGAATGTTTGTATAAGTTTAAATCGTGAATTGCGTGGTATATGCGTGGCACTAGCTAAGATAAATTCCCATTCTTTGTCAGTCTAGGGCCTACCCCTGTCCTCAGTCCAACGCGTACGGAGTCGTTGTGGTGGTTTTAATACGTGAGTAAGTAGGGCCTGCACCAGCCAGTGGACCACATACGACCCATCCCCCATCACATACAGATATTTATGAACTGATGCGTCGGCGGCTCAGAAGTCAAATCTCCCCACGTTAGTGTCAGCGTTTGTATGATGCATGCAGGAGGTACTGGCCCAACGGCAATCCAGTATCTGCCGACAAGGTTGCAAACGATAGCAGGGCACCATCCGCGAATAGGTCTCCTAGTGTCTCCACTCCTGCAGTGGTCCAGGGTGCTAGTACTCTGTCTGTTACAATATCCCTGCCTCTGGGTGTCCCGGTAAGTGGGAGTATTGGGGCGTAAGGAATGACGTCTTTTGTGAGTTGAAGGCTCCTTCGATAGCATCTGTGGGCTAATTCTATATGTATCTGTGTCGGGCGGGGAAGTTTCGCCAATGGGGGAAATTAACGAGAGATCTGAGTCTGTGTCCATGACGATGATGCGATGGCAGTGTCCATTAGGTTCTTGCCACTCAGCCACTTAGCTACCCATTGTAGCTAAGCAATATAATTCTAAATGGGGAACTGCTAAGCCCCCATTCTCCAGTGGTGCATATAACTTCTGCAATGTTATGCTGGGCCGTCCCGCATTCCAGATCAGACCCCTGATTAATCCCTCTAGCTCCCGAAACAGTCACACCGGAACATACACCGGGAGGTTTGCAAAGTAATACAACAGCCTCGGCAGTACTATCATCTTGATTAGAGTGATGCGGCCCATGACATTTAGCGGCAGAGTCTTCCAGAATTGTATCTGCGCCCTTATGGAGGAAACAGCACATACCAGGTTACCTTCCAGTGTATCCACTGGTGACCTGTAAATATATATGCCTAGGTATCTGAACATGGTCGGGTACCAAGCAAGCATAGTCCCGTTAATAACTATGTCCGTCGCGGCTACATTCTCGTGAAAAGAATAGGCTCCCGATTTAGCCCAGTTTACCCTAAGGCCTGACACTGCCTCGAAGCTACGGAATATCTCAGATATAGCCGGCGGTATAGCATGCAAGTGTCGTATATATATCAGCAAGTCGTCAGCATATAGAGACACCGTATGCAGACCATCATCCAGGGGGATACCCCAGTCTGCGCCGCTCTCCCGGAGCAAAGCTGGCAACGGTTCCATGGCAAGAGAGAAAAGTAGCAGTGATGAAGGGCATCCCTCCTAGTGCCACGTCTGACCCTGATTGTGTCAGATATAAGTTTACCTGTGCGGACCCGCACTATGGGTCGCTGGTATAGTAATTGCACCAGTTGGAGGTACCCGTCCCCTAGTTCATATTTACGCAGGACTGCTGCAAGATAGGGCCATTCGAATGAATCAAAGGCTTTTTCTAAATCCAGCACTAATTATCCAGACCGTGGCCAGTCCTTCGTTGCATATTTCTGAACTCTGAATAATCTGCGTATATTAAGAGAGGTGTCTTCTGGTTGGGACAAAACCATTTTGATCATTATGGACTATGGCTGGGACGAATGGGGTTATTCGTTTGGCTAGGGCAGAGGCAAGTATTTTATAGTCTGTGTTCAATAAGGCCTGTGGACGATAAGAATCAAGGATTTCGGGGTCCCTGCCGGGCTTCAAGAGGGAGATCAGCATCGCCTCATTTTGCGTGAGTGTGAGGGACGAGTCATCTAGGGCCGCTGAATATACTCGTAACAGTTCCGGTATTAATATGTCCGAGTAGGCGTTTATAAAATTCAGCCGGCAGTCCATCCGGACCCGGAGATTTGCCATTTGAGAGGGAGAAAATACTATCACGCAGTTCGTCCTATAGCAAAGGAGCACCCAATTCCTCCTGCTGATGGTCTGACAGTTGCGGCAGCGTCAGGGCAGAAAGAAACTCCCTTATGTCCGCATCTGTAGCTAGGAGGCAAGACCTGTATACCGCGGAGTAATGCTCTACAAAGGCGTTAGGTATATCCTTTTGGGAATGTACTAAGTCACTGTGTATGGTTCGTATAGACATCACGGGTGAGGCAATTGCCTCCTGTCTTATCAGCCACGACATCAGCTTGCCCGGTTTGTCTCCCGCACTGTGGGAGCACGCCGAATGCGCTGCACAGTTCAGATTGCGAAGCCGGTCCAGCAATCTGGAATGTTCCCCTCTAATTTGCTCCAAGGACCCATCGTCTCCTCCCAGTGCCTCCCCCTCTCTTTGGAGCAGGTCATTTTCAAGGTGTGTGAGTTCAGTCTCTAATTGTCTCCGCATACCCGCTTGCGTGCCTAGGCATTCGCCCCTGACCACTACTTCAAATGCGTCCCATTCAACTTGAGGCATTGTAGCTGTGCCTGTGTTCTCTTCAAAATATTGTGCAATATTCGCGGCTAGGAGGCTCCGGAAAGTTGCGTCCAATAATATATCCGGCTGCAATCGCCAGGTAGGAACTGGCGTCCGGGTGCACTCCCAGGATATTTCCAATACATGCGGGTTGTGATCTGAATGCATCCTGCCCAAATAGTATGCTGTAGATATATGTGGGAGCAACCCTTCTGAGAGCATGTAGCGGTCTGAGTAATGCCTTCATGGCTATATGTGTATTTGTGCCTGGAAGGGGTGGAAAGGAGCGGTCCAATGAGACGTCCAGTACACAATTGTAGTCCCCCCCCAAGAGCATAGGAATATCATGCAATGGCGCTAGGACGTGCGACATATCGTCAAAGAAAACAGCCTGGTCCGTGTTGGGAGCATATATTGATGCAATTACCACCTGTCGGCCATCTAATGAGCCCCTGATCACCACATATCTGCCTTCTGTGTCTACCAATGTTTGTGTGATCTTAAGTGGGACCCCTGGTGTGGTTCATGTTCCTAATAAGGGGTACAAAGTTATGGTGCAAAGCAAGGTCAGGGTCCTTGGAAATGTGGAAGCCTAGAAATTGGAAGCTCAGTTTCCTTACGGTGATGGACACCTGACATTCCACTGCGAGCTGGTCTCCATGGATTGGAAGCAGAAGGGACTCGTTCTAATTTACTTGGAGACCAGTGGGAAACTCATAAAGGGTTAGGATTTCTAGTGTGTGGGGTCCTGAGAGAAGCGGATTAATTAGCAAGAGGAGGATGTCATCTGAGTACAGGGCAATCTTATCCTCTGCCTACTCGGCCCACTGCCATCCATGAATACGCGCATCAACTTGAATGAGTTGCGCTAGGGGTTCAAGGGCAAAGAGAAGTGGAGAAAGAGGGCAGCTTAGATGAGACCACTCCGTTGACTCGCACCTGTGCCAGTGGGGTGGCATAAAGCTGGTGCACATAAGACCTGAATTTGGGGCCAAAGACTATTTGCTTTAGGATGGTGAAGAGAAAGAACCATTCGACCGAATCAAAGGCCTTTTCAAAAGCGAACATAAGATGAGCATGCAAATCCTGCTGGGTCACAGCGTAGGCTAGAGCTGCCTGCACCCAGCACGTGCAATGTCAGGTGCTGTGGATAGCCATAAACTCGCCCTGGTTGGGATAAATTCCGGCAAGGAGGAACCGCTGGATTTCGGCAGAGAGTATTTTGGCATAAATCTTGGTTTAAGCATTAATCAGTGTGATCGATTGATACGAGGAGCATTGCGTAGTTTGTCGCACAGCTTTCGGAATTTAACTATTGTGACAACATCTAAATCCATCAGGAAGTGTCTGTTAGCAAGCGCCTCCTCAAACATGTCAAGGAGGAATGGGTTAAGTAGGACACTATATTTCCAGTAGTATTCTAAGGGGAAACCATCAGGCCCAGGAGTTTTCCCTGATTTCATAGCTGCATCCGCGTCTATTTATTCTAATGTCAAAGTTTTGTCTAGTTCCGTTTGAATGTAGATGGGAGCTGCAGCAAGAGGATGTCGCTAAGGATCGGGTGGTCACGTTCTACTTAAGGTGGTGGGTGGCGGGCATAGAGATGCGGATAGTAAATTGCAGACGCCGTCGCAATTTCTGTTGAGGTTCGCTGGTGAATTCCTTTCGATTATACTATTTCCTGGACAAGTCTGGAAGTTAGGTCTCGGGTGGCCAGCCAGTAAAGTAGTTTGCCACTCTTGTTTCTCCATTCATAGACTCGCTGCATTGATGCCCTCCAGCAGTGGGCAGGGTTGTGCCTCCTCGAGTGAAATGAAGTATCAGGGCTGGCTTTAGAGCGACCGGTGCAACTGCACTGGGTATTGACCTGGAGGGGGGGCACTGACCTCCATTGGGGACACTGTGTTTAGAAGTAACTTACTATTTAAAAGCATCTGATGCAGAGTTCCTTGTGCATCCATATTTCAGGCAGCAATAAAAATGTAAAGATAACTCTTGTGATTAATGTTCCTGATGGAGAGAGAGAGAGATCCGAGTTTTGTCTAGGGGCAGTTTTGACTCACCATAAAGTAGTGCAGAGGGTTATTATGCCTACGGCAAAGAACAGATCTGTATTTAAAGTGAGTAGCTGAGTGGATTAGTGAAGCCAGCATTTACCATTGCTTTAAAACAAATGAATGTATGCGAAAGAAGACTATGGAGAGATGAGGGGGCCTTTTGCCAGGTGGTAGTGAGGGAATCTGAGGAGGAGAGTGTATGAGTAGGTGTAAGAGTCAGGGAGGTCGGAACCAACTCAGCCCCAGCGGGGGTTTGGGAGTTGGGCATCCATGTATTGGATTGGAATGCCCTCACACACCCTTTCAGGGGTCATGCTTCATCATCTGGGCTTGCTCCTCGTTGGGTCGGCAAGCCCAGATGATGAAGCATGACACCTGAAAGGGTGTGTGAGGGCATCACAATTCCATACATGGATTCCCAACTCCCAAAACCCCGCTGGGGCTGAGTTGGTTTCGACCTCCCTGACTCTTACACCTACTCATACACTTTGTCACTGAGGAACAGCATAACCTTCATCTTTGAATCTTGACTCTAGGGCATTTATGCTGGACCTCCCACTCTCGTTAGGGAGTAAAAAGCCCTTTTGTCCCTTGTTTTGTATACAATCTGAGGAGGAGGTCTGTGGGGGGGGGGGGGGGGGGAGGTGAGGGGGCTCGAAAAAAGATTTTAGCACCGGGTGCCACCAGCGCTAAAGTTGGCCCTGTGAAGGCTTAGGAAATCTCATGCTTTTTATATCCATTTATTTTTTATTACATGTCTATTTGAACCAAATAAGTTTTCATATCTGACCCAAAGGCTTTTAGTCACAAGCTTAATTAACTCAACTAAACTCTTAGAAAATGAATATGGTTGAATTTTTTAGTAATGTCAGAACACATCTGACATGCATTTACTTCAAAGTAGAAACACCTTTAATAGGCGATGATGATCGTGGGCAGATAGAAGGATTTAGAAGTAACAACCATTTCAAAAAGTTATTTAATGAATTTTTGGAAGCGATTTTGAAACTGTTGAACGACGGGGTCTCTGCATGAAAATACAGCACGGTATTGACTGACATGTTACATTAAATTAATGGAACGTGAGCGCTTAATTTTCACCTCCTCGTAGTCTGCTTGATTTAAGGAGCATAACCTTCGAAAATCCCATTAATCCCTCGGTCTATTTGTCGTATGTGGGTCAGTTAACATCAAGCCCTGCCAGGTTTTAGGGCATTCGTAGGTAAGCCCTTGGTCTTTGATCTTTCGAAATAATTTTTAGATTGCTAACTCTCTGCATGCCCTTTCTTGTCTCCCAGCCTGATTCGGAGAAATGATTTATTTTCCATTCACTCTCAGAAAGTAATCACCAGGGGGTGCAGAAAGACATTAGCACAGTGCGATGAAGCGGGCAGCCGCAGGCGAGCAGTAGGGCGGTGTTTGGGGGTAGGAGGCACAAACCAGTACAAATTCAGACCTGCATTCGCAAAATACACGTGCCGGCCTGCAGACGCACACGAACTACACACAAACAAGTTTATCGTTAAAGGTGCACATCAACAGAAACACTTCTCAGGCGTTGTATTTTTAACCCCTCCCTTTAGTTTATAAAATATACTTTCTTTTCCCTCACTACTCAGTTTTGACCATTGTGCCAAAAATTCGCTATTTTCCCATAAACGCCTAATGGACATTTAAAATTAATATTGGATTCAGAGCACAGTTATGGGCATGGTAAAGTGGCTATATTGCGCCATATAATATATATTCCTCTCCATGCCAGCCCCAGGCCACTAAGAACGAGGTTTTAGGCCCAGATAAACAAAGCTTCCCGTTTGCATTTCTTATATAGCGACTCTGTAGGAATCACTATTTAAGAAATGCAAAACGATATGTAGTAAATGTGCGATTGCTATTAGGGATTCGCAAATAAGAAATTCCGTTGTATTCTCGCCTATGGGCAAAATAGGAAATTGTTTGCATTTCCGAAATTGCGATTTCCTAATAGGAAATCACTATTTAAGAGATGCAAAGCCAAGTTTGCCTCTGTGCTTAAGGCCGCCCGAGGCACCCCGAATTTCCTAGCGCACATGTAAGTATGCATATGCTCTAGGGGCATATGTGCGCTTCATGTCACATTAAAAAATGCAATTTTAAATGCATTTTTTAATTTTGCACATGGTTACCATCGTCTTTAGGCAATGGTAATAGCATTGCCTAAATGCCCTATTCGCATTTAGAAAATTCTATACATATGTGCTTTAGAAATCGTAAATAGGTAATCCCTATTTGCGATTCTTCAATCGTGTCGCAATTTGCGATTTCTACTAGGTAGAAATAGCACATTGTGACCGGTTTCGGCCCTTTGTACATCTGGGCCTTAGCGATAGTGATTCATCCGTTAAGAAATGCTAAATGGCTTTGTACATTTGGGCCTTAGATCTCGGTCTCAAACCTCACACCATAGACTGTGATGTGGGGACAAGCCAGAAGGGACCTGCGCTGAAGGAGCTCCCACCCTCCCTTGAGAGGCATTGCAAGCTGACATTTGTCAGGTGGGTAAGAGGGACCCTACACCTTTGGCTACACCAAAGAGAAACTATGATGAGTTCTCACAAATCCGCAGAAAAAAAGAAAGCAGAAGGTAAAGAGGGTTGACATAAAAGAAAGAAAAATTGGAAGGAAAGAAAAATGGAAAGGAGAAAGGAAGAAGGAAGGAAGGAGTCTTTCCTTGGGGAAACAGTTCCTGGAGATCTTCCTTGAAAGGGCCTGAATCGCACACTTCACTTCCTCAGTGACAGCATTTTCGTTCCAACTGGGGGGCATATTATTTTTCTGCCTATTCCCTTGTTACACTAACTAGCTCAACACTGTCTCTGGTCAAACCCAAAGACTGCACTCCTACTCAAGAATCTAAGCTCCAACGTTGAATATCCGGGACAGTATCTGAGCACCATAACACCGTTTACTGAACTCTGCACCAGAAGAGAAGGAATCAACCCAGAATTACCAGCGAACCATGCACACCCAGTGCTTAATTTGAGCCAGTGTTTTCCGGTGCTCAGCGCCGGCACTTAATAGATCAACACCAATGGCGACGCTGACAGGCTAATTAGAGATGAGCACAACAACAGTTGTTTTTTAATTAAATATATATTAAAAATAATTAAATTCCTGCTGCCCAAGTTATTCTTATAGGTTAGGGGTCCTGCAATCGCCTGAATTGTCACAACTGTAGAGGTGTGATGGTTAGAAGTTGTATTGGTTCTGTCTTTGGAAGAGCTGGTAGGCGTAATGGGTGGTGCATTCTCCAATGGTCCCCTTAAGAGAGCCCTAGCACTTTCATGTTTACAAATTAAGCACTGTGCACGCCCGAAGACTCAGAGTCCCATGCATTGGGAGATCACCTTAAGGGGCTTTGGGAACGTTGATGGGCACCCATGGCCTTACCCATGATGAGGTTTCGTGGAGACGGTCATTCTACTCTTTTTTGGCATGTCCATCAAATAGGCTGCAATCATAGCACTGCTTCTGGACTTAAAGACTTTAGGCGTTATTTAGAGATTGGCACAGGATATGTGTCGGATGCCCTGTCTACCATATTACCAGTGCGTTATAACCTACAGCACTTGTGTTACAGTGAACAGGATATCTGCCACGTTTTGACGGAGTATCCAGTCGCCAAACTCTACATCAGTCCCTTTGTCAGTCAAATCCTGGAGAAGCCAGATACTCCTCCCATATCTAAACCATACCATGTTGGCTGATGCCTCTGCTCTCTCTCACCCTCTCTATCGCTCTCTATCTATCTATTTTCTCTTCGTATCCCTCTCTCTGTTTCTCATGGAGTGAAGGTTGGATATAAAAACATTGTGTAACAAGAGAAAGTGTTTGTTGGGGTTTCAGACACACCCTTCAGGTGCTCTGAAAAATTACATTTCTGGACTCCTTCTTTTTCTTTTTTTTTTGTAAACTAGATTTAAGATCACAGCACGGGAGTGCTCCATGCTTAGTGACTGTGCAGTCCGTTTGCAGATACTATTTATGTATGCTTAGGTGCCAATTACGATCCTGGAAAAACCGGGTACGAACGGTCGGTCGGAGCGTTTTCTCCGTCCGACTCGTACCCGGTTGTAAAACTTTACAAACATGGAAGTACGATTCGCACGGAAACACCATTTCCGTACGAATTGTAAAAAACACCGACCGACGAAAATATACATACGAATGTGATCCGGGAATGCTCCGACGTGACGTCGGGACGCTTTCAGGCAGCGTTTCACGACCCAGGAAGTACGATTCGAACCGACAGCAGTCCGGACGGCAATATTTTCACGGCACCCAAAAAGTGCCGGAAAAGCGAACTACGCCGCGAAACGACCAGATTAGGGGGCCCGGTACGCGCCGTACCCCCCCCCAGCCCCCGTGAGTACGCGCCGAACCTCCCCGTGTATGTACACCCGTGTACGAGTCGAGCCCCCTCCGTGTATGTACACCCGTGTACGTACGCGTCGAACCCCCACCCGTGTATATACACCCGTGTACGAGTAGAACCCCCCCGTGTATGTACACCCGTGTACGAGTCGAACCCCCCCGTGTATGTACACCCGTGTACGTACGAGTCGAACCCCCACCCGTGTATGTATGGTGCATACCCCCAGCGCTGTCGACTGTAAAATATCGTTGTGTTCAAATATCTATTGTATTATATTTTAATCTTTTTAAAGTTTGTTTTGAGTATAGTGATAGTTAATGTTATAAAAAATAAAATTTGTATAATATTTTTAGGAGCGGGATGTAGGGTTTATAGGGGATAAGATTGGGGAGTGTTTAAAAACAATTGAATTACATTTTAATTAAATTAGAAATTCAAAATTATAATTTTGAAATATATTTTAGAATTAAGAAAATATTGTTTTAGGAGTGGGATATTGGGTTTATAGGGGATAAGGGAGGGGATTGTTTGAAAATAACTGAATTACCTTTTTATTAAATTCGAAATTTAAAATTATAATTTTGAAAATATATTTTCTAATTTAAAAAACATTGTTTAAGGAGCGGTATGTTGGGTTTATAGGGGATAATGGTAGGGAGTGTTTTAAAATATTGTAATTAAATATTTAATATATCCCCCAAAAAAATTTGAATTTAGATTTTTTTTTGTGAATTTAGAAAATATTGTTTTTGTATTTGGAAGTTGTGTTCATAGGGTATAAGTTTGGGGATTTTTCTACAATTTTTGTAAAAATATTTTGATTTTAATTTTTTTATGAAAAGCAAAAAAAATGACATAATAATATATGTTTGTAGTGTACATTTTTACATAAATAATATTAAATATTTAATTGTTTATTAAGATGTAAACATTTTAATGTTAAATAAAGCAATATTAATAATGTACAATATTAATGTATATATTAATCTATGAAAATATGATATAAATATATACATATTAATTTGTAATATGTAACATAAAATATAAATTTATGAAATAATCAAAAATCTAATATTTTAATAAGTATTAGGTATAGTATATAGATTAAATATTAATTATATGTAAATTATAATATTTAAAAACATACTATTATTAAAATAAATGTTATAAAAATAATTATATTAATTTTTCAATATTAAAAATATTTTAAATAATTATAATATATAGGGGTCTATTAGGATGTCGGGCGGTGGCACCACCACGGTGCTGGCGATGCGGAAAAATGCATCTTAGTATGGACAAACATAGCCCATTTCCCGTCCACCGCGGTGCGACGCGCACCACCATTAAAGTGCGCCTGCCACCGCGGCGGTGGAAGCCAATGGAGACTCACCACCGTGCAGAATGACGTCCGCCCCGCTCCACAAATTAGGATGCCCCAAACAAGCAGACGCATCGCAGCGGAGAAACCGCCCAACCGGAGACGGCGGAAGCTCGACAGCGGAGCGCGAAACCAGAGTCCCGGTCCCTTCCACCCAGTCCCGACTGCCATGCATCCAGCTTTACAAGTTTTTCCGGTGCTGTACCTGCTACATCACCAGCAACTCATGGACCGCCGTGGACGCCGCTGCAGGTACGCAATGACATAAACACAACACACAACACACAACACATGGGCTGACACAGGGTCCAAATCCACAGCAGACATCCTGGTGGGGACAGGAACACATCCACAAGGGCACCCACACATGACCCACCTGCCACCAGGTCACCCCACCGTATCCTGGACACACATGTTCCGCGACCATGCAGCAATGTCCCGGTCACGTCACCGCAGCGGTGAACACATGCGCACAATGCAGAAGGCAGGGCCAGAGCGAGGCATGAGCATGGGCATGGCACAAAGAGCACAGGGCCACACCTCCACCCACCACACACTAGCACACCACCTGAAGGCACATGCCATGTGCCCCTCCTGTGCACCCCCATGCACAATAACAAGCCCGGCGAATCCACACCCTGCACCACACAACAAACAACCAGGGAGACAGCCACTGCAGGAGTGGATGCAGAGGAATACACAGCACAGTAGCACAGGGCCAGGGAAACACACACACCACAACAACACCACACTCAGGGCAACAACAATGAGTGCAAGCACCAAATGAACACATACAAGGAACAAACATCCAAATGGACACACAGCCTGCCAAGTCACACATACATACCCCATACTGACACACAGACACATACACACACCACATGCCAACAGCAATGGAGCACAAGAAATAGGAAAGCCAAAGTGAGGTGCACACAAATGGAAGGCCATGGAGACAAACAACAAGCATGTGTACATCACATCAAGACAAGGAACAGAGAACAACACCCTCAGACCATCAAAGCACACATGGCTGGTACAGTCAGTGAAGTCAAACCACAGACATCACAGTGCAACAACACAGGGAGACAGCAAGGCAAACCATGAATAGGCACAAGGATGAAAGGAAGGCCCTGAAGTAAAACTGTGAACAGCCACACATGTATACAACTACTTCACAGGAGTACACCAGCAGCACAACACACAGGGCCCATTGACACACTGCATGACTGCCAAACCCCAGTAGGATTCTACACACATACCCCCCTCACACCAGCAGCACACAACACCAGAATCAAACACACTGAAGGCTGGCAATACTTGCCAGTCAATACATAGACAAACAGTCACACACCCTGGGGGTAGCCACAAACATCACACACACACACAGGGATGCCAGAACAAATGTCTGCACAAAAACAACAGACAAACACATAACCCAACAGAAACACACATAGAACCACAACAAGAACAGACATGCCCTGTGCAGCTAAACTGTGGAAAGGTAATGGGAGCACAGACACAACAGGAGTGCACAACCTCATCACTCAGGAACAATGCACAGACAACATACCACAACACAGGCAAGAAGTGCACCATCACAGAACAACACAGCCACATCAAACAAACAACAGATGCACAGGCAAAGAAATCACATAGCAAACACAGCAGGACATCAGGGGATGCACACCAGGCAATGACAAGGGAGAGAGGAGTTGGCCTAATGGCTAGGGCGGTCGACCTCGAATCTGGGGAACTGGGTTCGAGTCTCGGCAATGACGCTGAGCATCCTGTGATTCTGGGCAAATCGCTTAATCTCCCCGTGCTTAAAAAAAATAATGAATGCGTCCTCATGTAACGCAACTGGTGCTATGTAAAGCGCTCTGATACCCGATATCTACGGGTCTAATTCGCGCTATATAAAACTCTGTAAAAAAACAAAAACAAAAAAAACATACACACACGGCACTGCATGCACAGCAAGCAGTGTGTGCACACCAAGCATACCAGCCACACACAGACATGAGTGACATAACACCAACCCACACAGCACCAATCAGCACAGCACAAAGACAACAGCACACCCAGAAAGTGAAGCAATACCACAGCCAACACACATACATCCAACACAACACCAACAGATGCATAAGTCTGGGACAGAAAGGTGTAAACAACTTGACCAGAGACTGGGCAGCACACACAGTTGAACTGCATATGACAGTGACAGTGATGTTCTTGTGCTACCAAACAGCACAAGAACATCACATACAACCCATTGGTGAAATGCCCTGAGTGACACATTGCTCCTGGCCAAAGAACTGCACCACAAAGCACAGTGTCACAAATGAAGTGATGGGGAGGCACACACACATGCAAAACAAGGGGACAGCTGATATCAAAGTGAAGTGTACTGCATGTCAGTAGGGGACATGGCAGGAGTGTACCATACACAATGAGAGGGAGTGCAGACTCACAATGGGTAAGCATCTGAATCACAGATAGGGGATTGTATGATAACACACACAACATGCCACACTGGAGGCAAGAAAGCACCTTGTCACAGCAAGGCATGAGAAAACACAACCACAATGGCAGTGTGGAGCAGCAGGTCTGCACAGTCTCCGCAAACAGTATCAAGACACATGGATGATCAACAAAACACAACACTGACTTGCCAGTCACACACTCTGCATACTCACAAGTGACAAAAACAACAAGTAGGAGTCAGCCAGAACTGCAAGGACACACCAACACACTGCACAGTGCACAACATACAACTCACACATGTGCATACAACCACATCCACAGGGTTGAACAATCAAAACAACAGGCATACAACTCCTGGGTGACACATGTGTGTAGTTGACAGTGCAGGGGCATGCACACATCAACACTTCCGACAAACTCACCCCCTTCACACTGCACACTTCCTGACCATCCAAGAGCACACATTGAAAGTAAGCCATGGGACTAGGATGACTGGCCATCACAATATGACCAAACACATACACTACTGGGCACACATAAAGGAAGAATACACATACATGATGACCCTGGCCAGCCTGCCTGCAATACTGTGGATAGAATCACACTCTGTGCTGGCAGTGCCACCCAACCTGACATGTGTCAAATATAGCCAACATGAACAAATCAAGAAAACGACAACTGCTTCCCATTTTCAATTGACATCATTGTCCCCACAAGTATCTGGGTCAGGAAGAACTGAAGTCCCTGTCACCCCTGTAAAAAATAGAGTAAGTGAGCCAAGACATTGGCTATGTTGAAGTGGCACACAGACCATGTGGCACAGTAAACCATATACACACAGAAAAAGAACTTTCTTCAGTAAGGACACTGACAAAACAGACAACAAGAGCAACTGTCTTTATTCACATATTGCTCAGATAGGCACCATGAGAAGAGAAGAGCAACGCACAAAATGCAGAGCATGTCCATGAGAAGCTGCACAGGCATGGGCAAAACAGCAGTGAACAACAAGGCCAGTGGGCAGGGAAAAAAGTGCAGAGTATGTCCATTAGAAGCTGCACAGGCAAGGGCAAAACAGCAGTGAACAACAAGGCCAGTGGGCATGGCAAAGTGCAGAGTATGTCCATGAGAAGCTGCACAGGCAAGGACAAAACAGCAGTGAACAACAAGGCCAGTGGGCAGGGCAAAGTGCAGAGTATGCCCCTGAGAAGCCGCACAGGCAAGGGGCACACAGCAAGGCCAGTGGCCAGTCCAGGGTGCAGAGTATGTCCATGAGAAGCTGCACAGGCAAGGGTAAAGCAGCAGTTAACAACAAGGCCAGTGGGCAGGGCAAAGTGCAGAGCATGTCCTTGAGAAGCTGCACAGTCAAGGGCAAAACAGCAGTGAACAACAAGGCCAGTGGCCATGGCAAAGTGCAGAGTATGTCCATGAGAAGCTGCACAGGGAATACTTGAACACAGCAAAGAGCAACAAGGCCAGTGGCAAAAACGAAGTGCAGAGTATGTCCATGAGAAGCTGCACAGGGAATACTTGAACACAGCAAAGAGCAACAAGACCAGTGGCAAAAACG
Organism: Triturus cristatus; assembly: GCF_964204655.1. Classification (NCBI taxonomy): domain Eukaryota; kingdom Metazoa; phylum Chordata; class Amphibia; order Caudata; family Salamandridae; genus Triturus; species Triturus cristatus. Next base: position 844,367,526 of record NC_140592.1, read on the forward strand.
AAGTGCAGGGAATGACCAGGAGAAGCTGCACAGGGAACACTTGAACACAGCAAAGAGCAACAAGGCCAGTGGCAAAAACGAAGTGCAGGGTATGTCCAGGAGAAGCTGCACAGGGAATGTACCTTTCCATGGTCAGCAACACAGTCAGGAGGTACCAATGTGCAGCACAGGTCCACCTGTGTGAGAGACAGGTGTGTGAGGGTGACTACCACTCAGACTTGGCTGTCAGGTGGACTGGGAGCTGGCTATGTCTTGGGGACTGTCGGGGCACTTGACCGGAGAGAGAGCAGACCAGCTGAGGTAGAGCTATCAGTGGCTTGGTGTAGTGGCACGTGGAGGCGGAGTCATGCAGACGGGAGACACGGTGTGACTGGGAGATTGTGGAGGGGTGCCTTTCCACTTCTTGGGGATCCTAAATGGCTTGACTGACTTTGGATCAATGGGATGTGGTGTGGACACAACAGGAACACTCACCACCAAAGCTGCATCAGGTGCAGACACTGGCACCTCCTCTGGTGATGTGCTGGAGCCAGCAGAACGCTTTGCCTGGCTTCGTCCTTGCCCCCCCTTCCCCTGTTTACTAGGTGTCACCCCAACAGTGCCCTCCTTCCCCTGCTTCACTGGGTTTGGAATGGGAGTCACGGTGGTGGGTGAATCTGCCTTGGAGCCCTTCCTAGGTGTACACTTGGCATGCACCGACTCCTCAGTGGGCACAGAAACTGTATGCTTCTCTTTGCGAGATGCTTTAGGGACAGGAGAGTCCTTGTGAGGAAATATGAATTTTGTGATCAGTTATGTCCCCTATCGTAGACCCCAACGGCTCCATGTGCATGCTATAAGTACATGTATGTTCCCTCCTGCTCCAGTTTTGAAGACGCAAATATATGTGCGTCCACCGTCAACATGTCCTCTTTCAGATTCGCCATGAATGGGTCAGATATTCCATTCCTAAGTATGAAAGGCCACCGACTTTATGTGGTTCACTTTCCACATTTTACAGATTCAGGCGAGTAGGCCCCGAATTCTGTCATCAAGCCTTTTCCTGCCTTCTGCTTCTGAAAGCTCCAGTCTGAGCCTGCATCTGTATCCATGAACTTTGTCCTACTCCCTGCGCGGCTAGCGGTGCCTGATCCAGCCTGTCGCCTGCCAAAAACTGTATTTCACCTTCAAGATTATCTACTCCGCTCCTCATCCGATGCATTCCTGTCTAGTAGTTTAGGTAAACATTCCTCCAGCTACCGTGCAAAGGGCCAGGCCTCGCTGTCCTCATGCAAGTAATTCATAGCCCCGTTACCATGGAATATTCCTACCCCCTCGCATCTAGTGTAGACACTTAGACGCTTGTACACGCACTAACAGTCAGTATAGAATAGATTCTATCCTAGAGACCTCTCCTTTTGGATAACACAGTTCTTTAAACATAGGATATTAGATATGATTTGGGATTAGGTTGACATGACCCCAGACTTCTGTCTCCACATGTAGAGCTAAATGTCAAATCCCCTTCACCCTCTAGTTGCACGTCAATCACACGTCATGCGGCTGCGCGCGCATCTCTGCCAAATATTTCTGCTGACATTGCAGGATTCTCTTATGGATCCACCCACTTGTGACATCATGTATGATGACGTTTATTAAATTACGCCCATACATCCGCCTCTATTAGTTACGTATGCACCTTTTATCTGTACTATCAGCTGTTACGCCTCTTGCATCTGTTTCACTGTAATGTATTTTCTATAAAACTGCCTATCTGTCAATAATGTATGCCCTTCCTTCCTGAACTTTCGTGGTGATGGAATAGAAAGCCTACAATTCGAATTGTATTCCTTTGTATAGGAATAAAGCCTTTTAAAACCTCTAATACCACGGATTCTGCCTCTTATATTTACTGAGTTATTCTTAATAGACTTTACCGCATAAAAATAGTACCGGTACTGAAATATTTACCACATAAATTGGTGCCCGAATAGGGACACTTTCTCATCTCACGCGCCGGCGGTGCGTTGCAGGCCCGGTCTCCTGCCACAGCTGAACGGACAAAAACGCGTACCTGCAGGATTTCCTGTATCTCCCTCCGGCCAAGCGGGGACGACTGAGGCTGCGATCAACACCCAGACGAGGCGGTGAGAAGTGCGAAGTATCCCGACCAGAGCCTAGCTGAGAGAGCAAGATCCGAGGTATACAGAGGCCCACCAGGTTCCGAAGTTCCGAGTCCAGTCGAGTCGAGTCCAGTCCGGTCCAGTTTCAGTTCCGTTCCGAGGCCTTCCGTTCCGAGCTACCCGGTGAGTACCATTACCGGGGAGGCATTTAACGTGCACATAGTCTGTGCCGGTCAAGACGGGTTTGGGTACACAAATCCGGTCTGCACTGTTTTAGCAGTGTATCTGTACTGTTTAGCAGTATATATAGTATGTCTTGCATATAAATAAGTACTCTCTAGTGTCAGTATTATGTCAGTAACTAGTTTTCTATTAGTTATCATTGTTCGTAAAACTGTTAAGTGTTAAATGTTTTAAATACGATTCTATATATTGTGGTGTGAATGACTGTTCATTATTGTGTTTTCTTGTATAAAGTGTGTTCTAGTAATAAGGTCTAAAAATGCCGCTCTTTTCGAAACTAAGACAGATCAAAACTAGAAAAGGTGTACTCGAAGAAGCTGTTCCCATCCCACCTAGGGACACTCCAGGGTACTTTATGTATCATAAGCATGGCCTAGATGCCGTATTATTTCTTGATTTATGGGTGGACTACACCAAAGAATTACCAGAGAGTCAGAGATGGCCCGCAGCGGGGACCTGGGATGCAGATTGCATCATGAGAGTAGAAGAAGAATTATGGAAAAAGAAAGCCAGACAGTCACAGAAAGATGCCATTGAATTATGGCGTAAAGAATCATATAGACGTATAGAAAAAGCACTCAGACAGGAAGAGAAAGGTAGAGAGAATTCAAATAAAACCAGAGAAAATCTATTACTTGAGGAAGGTACCCGAGTAAAATCAGAACAAGTAGATAGACAAAGAAATACTCTTATGAATGGTATGTATCCTCTTCTGGCCGAAGGGTTACCTAAGGCTACCCCGGAAATACCAAAAGACTTAACTCCTCCATTGCTCCCGATAAAAGCACATCCCAAAACACATCCCAAAACAGCAAAGGACGTTTTCCTTTCCTCCTATTTAGATGACGCAGCTCCCGAGTATGCTAATGCCATACCACCCACACCGCTTGCCGATGGTGTTCAACACCAAGAGCATTCGTCTGTATCCCCGCAACTACAAACTCCTACACAAGTTCCAACAGGCCCGTCCGTCTCTACAGTTTTTCCCGCATCTACAATCTCTATCCTACGCCCAACGAATCCTTTCGTGCCTAGCACCTCAGATGGTGCTACAGGAGGTACGACAGACATGTTTGCCACACCGCCGCGAAATAAACAGACCCTTAGAGATTTAGCACTCCAACGTACACCCCAACTAGCGACATCCGACATGTTTAAAGAACAGCTTGTGGATTGTAGATACGACCCAGTACCAGGTAGACAGGATACATTGCTCATATCATCACTACGTATAAGACGAGCTACATTATATTTAATGACGATACCAGGAATGGGTGAACACCTAGACGAAATATATCGCTTTGTCCAAACAGGGCGAGGTCCAGAAAGTATTAACGAAGCTATGGAATACCAGAAAGTGGATGTCCAAAGACAACTACTACGTTTTTTCATAAATTGTGTAATTAGGAATCAAGACAGGCCTGGGGCAGATCACGATACCATGCAAAGACTTGCCAAATGGGGTCAGAACATATCAGAAGAGAAACATGATAGACAGGCGTGTATAATCCCCATGTGTCGAAAGATCCGCAAGGAAGTAGAACGAATACATAAAGAAAGACGAGAAACAGACAGAGTAGAATCAGAAGAAGAGGAGGAGCAAGAATCAGAGCAATTAGAAACGATAGCTTATGTAGGTAGAGGAAGACCCCATAATAATACTAGAGGTTTTAACGACCCGATACGTCCAATACGTCCAGAATATAATAGACATTTTCCAAACCCTATGTTAAATACAAAATCCCCTGAACACCTATTCCAAGCCGCTGATAAATTACTCCGAGATCGAAGGGGGTACCACATGCTCGATTCCATGGACGAACAAGAATTAGCCAGGTCAGCAGTACAATGGGCTGACAGTCCCGGCGAATACAATGATGATGTACTTGCACACACGTTTCTGAATCTTGACCCATACGAACAGCGTTTAGCTAGTATATACATGATTCAACACCTCCTTATATTATATAAAAGCCAACACTCCGATCCAGGACCTTTACCTGACATATTGACAGAACTACTCACGAATATATGGAGAGGGTCAGGTACTGATTTGATTAAAGAGATTCTAGAATCCCGAAACCAATATTTAAATTTCGTATGCCCAGAACACGTTCCCATTATGGGAAGAAAAATGTATCACATAGATAGACAGAACCCGTTACGCGAAGTGCACCCAATCAGAGGTGACGGTAATAACTTTACACGCGTGTTTGTGTACACGCCTATAACTAAACTGGAATTATTAGAAATGAAGAAAGTAGTACCCAGCCATGACAAGGACCCAGCAGGTTTCCACCGTGAAATAAAGGACATGTTACTCATGGGAGAGTATACCTACCCCGACATTATGAAAATATTAAAAGTCCTATTACCCGCCGGTGTTTACGAGAAACTCAAAGAAAAGGAATGGGAGGTGGGAGACCAAAAGATAGATTGGATAGCATTAGAAAACGAAGAAAGGGCCCGAGCTGCAGGAGCAGGGCTTGGGGAAAAGACTACAGCACTAGCAGGATTACTAGTGCAGGTACTGCCACGTTTATTAACTACGAAAAAGGAAGACTGGGGTGCAATCTCAGCCTGTAAACAAAAGCCAGATGAAGACACTAGTGATTTCTATTCCCGATTTGAAAAATGTTTTGGTATAAATAGTGGCATAAAAGCCAGTAGTGAGTCATATCCACATCTGTTTGTGACAAAATTAGTTGAAAATTCTCTGCTGCAAATCAAGAATAGAGTATTGAAATTCGAAAGTACCTGGCAAGGTAATACCCCATCACAGATGTTACAGATGTTACAATATCACCACAATAGAATTAGAGAAGAACAAGAACACGAACAAAGACGTATGAAAGATACAAAAATGAAAATGCTTGTTGCACAGTCAGTTCCAGCCGATGGTCATCAAAGGGGTGATTCCGCAGGTCCTGCGAAAGGGACATGCAACTATTGTAAACAACAAGGTCATTATATACACGATTGTCCAGTCCTGAAACATAATATTGCCACAGGTAGAACGCAGGAAAGACCACGTCCACCTAGACAGGATCAGAATCAACAACAAATCCCTCAGTATGCACAACCTAGGTTAGCTCCGCAACAATTAGCTCCGCAACAGGCAGCTCCACAACAGATCGTAGCACCACCACAAGCGCAGCCTATTGCTGCAACACAAGCAACTACACAACAGATGTATCAGTATGCACAAACAGATTATCCCGATTATCAGCGATTCACATGAAATAGCCTAGAGAGGGAAGTTGGCTTACCCCTTATAGAGGTTCCTGTAGACCAAGAGGGACCTTATGTACATAGTGAACTATTAGGGGAAGACAGAAAGTTTTTACTTGATACAGGGGCAAGCAGAACAACTATAAGACGAAGTGAAGTTCCAGGGGCACCCCTCTCAGGCTCACAGAATATTTCCCTTGGATTCTCAGGAAAACCTATAATAAATGACGTAACACAACCTCTTCCACTTACGGTCGGTCCATTGACATGTACTACAGATTTATTGCTTACTAAATCATGTCCAGAAAACTTGTTAGGCATAAAAACATTGAAAGCTCTAGGAGCCATAATATGTTGTTCTCCGGAAGGAGTGCGACTATTTTTACGTGACTTTAAAGGTCACTACGTGTCCAGAGACATGGATCACCGACTGCAGAATTTACCTACACATTTATGGGCACAAGGCCCCACTGATGTTGGTTGCATGAACATTACACCATATCGAGTCACACTGAAAACAGGAATAGTACTACCACGAATGCGACAATACAAGTTACCACCAGATGCTGTTGTGGCTTTACTGCAAATCATTGACGAGCTCATTGCACAAGGAGTGGTTGTCGAAACCGACTCCAATGTATGTAATTCCCCGATAATTCCGATTCTTAAAAGAACGGATCCAAAAGCACCACCAGTATATCGATTAGTTATTGATCTGCGCGAATTAAATAAATGCATTGTACCACAATACCCTGTGGTCCCAGATATCTCTTCATTACTCACCGCTATTGACTCAGAAGCAACGTTTTTCACTGTAATTGACCTCAAGAATGCTTTCTTTAGCGTCCCAATCGATCCGGAAAGTCAATATCTGTTCGGATTCAGTTTAAATGGACGAAGTTTTAAATTCACACGCGCACCTCAAGGGTTTACAGAAAGCCCCAGCATCTATAGCCAAGCACTGAAACGAGAACTTGACAGTATCCACATGCCAGTTAACACTGCCTTGCTTCAATATGTCGATGATCTGCTGATCACCGCCCGAAGCGAACATGAATGTGAGACAGCGTCACTGACGGTTTTGAAATTTCTGGCCGACAAGGGGCACAAGGTGTCCCCTTCTAAGCTGCAATTCTGTGTCCAGCGAGTTGTTTACCTTGGGCACTCGCTGTCCAAGGAGGGAAGGCAGCTTACACCCGACCGCATCCAGTTAATTGCTAACATGCCACCACCCAAGACACAAAAGGAGGTACGGGCTTTTATAGGCCTCACTTCATACTGTAGGCAGTGGATCCCTCAATATGCATTTCTAGCAAAACCACTCATCCAGTTGACAACACAGGAGGCAGCCACATCGACTGTCCTCCTTTGGACTCAAAAACATACACACGCCTTTGAAAGCTTAAAGAAAGCTTTATGCCAAGCACCTGTTTTAGCAACACCATGTTACAGTAAACAGTTTACACTTTTTGTTACAGAACGCGAAGGTACTGCCTTGTCAGTGCTCACTCAGGAACAAGCAGGATCACACAAACCATGTGCTTATTTCTCTAGTACATTAGATCCAGTAGCTCAGGCACTTCCTGCGTGCCTGAAATCGGTGGCAGCAACAGCTTTAGCAATCAGACAAAGCGATGCCATAGTGTTAGGACACCAATTGACAGTACAAGTACCACACGCAGTAGAGGTTCTCTTGAACCGCACACAAACACAACACTTGACTATAGCGAGACTCACCGGTTACGAATTAACATTGTTTCAGCCACATATAGAAATCAGACGTTGTAATACGTTAAATCCTGCCACACTGTTACCAGTAGGCGGAACAGATCCATTGGCACATGATTGTGTCGAAGTCATTACTATCACGACGAAACCCAGACAAGACTTGACAGATATCCCTTTGTCAGATCCAGACTTGACATTGTATGTAGATGGGTCATGTATGAGAACAAGTACAGGAGAGTTAGTGGCCGCTTACGCAGTTACAACAGACACTGAAGTCATTGAAACAAATTGTATTAACACTTTGTCAGCTCAAGCAGCAGAGCTCACCGCTCTGACACAAGCCTGTATTCAAGCCAAAAATAAGAAAGTCAATATATACACAGATTCCCGTTATGCATTCGGAGTCGTCCATGACTTCGGCGTACTGTGGCGAGAGAGAGGTTATTTAACTTCTCACGGTGCCCACATCCAACACGGACCCCTCATTCAAGCCCTATTAGACGCGATTCATCTACCTACTGTAATATCGATTATGAAATGCAAAGCCCACACAAAAGTTACCGATATCATTTCTCAGGGTAATGACCTAGCTGACAGAACAGCTAAACAGACTGCTCAGAATCAGACTCACACAACTGACACGACAAAGACAATAGTTCCGACACCAACACATTGCATGACAGTTAAGGTTCCCGCCCTTGATGTAATTGACATACAGACACATGCTACACCAGAAGAAATAAAGAAATGGACTGAATTAGGAGGGATCCAAACGGATCAAGGATGGATGACGAAGGAAAAATCTATATGGTTTCTTCCCGACTCAATGGTTCAAGTCATCATTAACACTATACATAGTCCAGCGCACCTAGGAGAAAAAGCTATGCTAGACAGCATTCAACACATTTGGTTCAACAAACACCTGCGAGCAGCAGCTAAACAAAAAGTTCGTACCTGTATGATATGTTGTCAGTTTAATCCAGGTAAAAGCATCCCCGTAGAGCAGGGTGGATTTCAAACTCCCGATCATGCTTTTGAAGCCCTCCAGATGGATTATATCCAGATGGAACGATGTCGAGGATTCAAATATGTTCTCGTAGTTGTCTGTGCTCTTTCCCGTTGGACAGAAGCATACCCGGTTTCAGATTACACTGCCCCGACTACTGCCAAACAGTTAGTTCGAGAATTCTTCCCACGGTACGGTTTACCACGTGTTGTCTACTCAGATAATGGCCAGCCGTTCTCATCCGAACTAATGAAACACGTTTCCCTTCTGTTAGGCTACCAATGGAAATTCCACTGTGTCCGACATCCCGAGGCGGCAGGTCTCGTGGAACGCCATAATCAAACTCTGAAAATTAGATTGTCCAAAATATGTAGAGAAAAAGGTGTTGATTGGATAGTAGCCTTACCAGTTGCGCTCTTTTACATGAGAATGGTAGCACATTCTCGAACAGGGCTATCTCCGTACGAGGTGATCTTCGGTAGACCACCAAATATGTGGGGGACGCCTATACCTCGCAAAGGACGTAAAGGGTGGTTGCACTCGAGTCATATCAAGAAATTTTATGGACTACCATCTAGTGTGAACGTTCAGCCCTGCATTCCCTCACAGACAGACTCAAAGCTCCCCTTGGCTGAATTAACAAACTCAGAACTTTACAAACTAAAATTAAGGTCTAGTAAGTCAGACAATTTGATTGTTTAAGTCCTCTCCAAGGTGAATCGGTTGAATTTGTCTCTGACATGTATCCTCTAGACCGGAATAGAGAAAGAAATCATCAGATGCAGCTTAAGAAGCATGCGTATTGTAAATCATTTCGTAGTCACTGCACAGTAACATTATTAATTTTGTTTTTTCTAAGTCTTCTGATCATCATTGTCAGCATACTATTGCACATGTATTACCCTATTCTTAAGCGTGCTTACAATGTAACTGCAGAACATTCTTTTAGCGAATTACCTCCGCATGAGTTGTCCTATAGATTTGCGCTGCGCAACAACACATTCATTAGTATGTTACATCATTCCCATCAAACCAGCAATGCCACAAATTGTTGGATATGTGGCCGACTCCCTCCCTATCAGAACTATAAGGGAGTTTTGCCCCTCTTTCCCTATCCGTTCACACACAATGGCTCCTGTGGAGCATGGTTTAGTTTGATTAATTCCCTAGATTCAAATTCCGCAGTTTATCAAGACAACTGGGTATGGGGAAACCTGAACTTAGTTTTGCTTAAAGTCTGCTACCCTAACAAGGAGGGACTTCCCAGAAGAACAGGAACTGATCTAGAAAATGAAGTATATGGATTAGGTAATTTTACACTTAACCTTATGATCCTGAACGTTGAATCTGAAGCTACACCAATCTTGCCCGCCATGTCAGTATTCCCAGTAAAAGGGGAATTATGTGTAAGAAAGAATGGTTCCATACACATGGGCCATAGTAAATGCACCACTGTAATAAAATTCAGTGATCAAGGCAAGTCTACATTTAGAGCTTCTCGCCATTCCTACTTTATATGTGGCCAGACCGCATATATACGTCTACCTCTAGATTGGGATGGTACCTGTTACATAGCATTCCTTCTACCACCTGTTTTCCTAGTTCCTCCTGATTATCATAGAAATACCCATTTAGTACACAATAGACAGCAGAGAGATCTCCCAATTGTCGATTACACTGAAACAGCATGGGAAAAATACACCGATTTCAATAAAGGTTTCTTTCCCTATATAGGTACAGTCACTAATAGTAAGCTGATACGTAGATTAACCAGAACCCTTGAAGCAGTAGTGAACGAAACTATTTCCGCCTTAGGCAATTTAACAGAAGAGCAGTCTGCTATGCGGATTGTTGTGCTTCAAAATCGTCTTGTCCTTGACGTCATCCTGGCCGATAGGGGCGGAGCTTGTAGGGTCATCGGATCAAGTTGCTGCATTTTCATACCAGAAAATTCGCCGTCAGTATATAAAGCCATAACTCGCCTTCATAAGATTGTAAGCCAGATACACCAGAGTCCAGGCACGTGGACTTGGTCCGGTTGGTTCTGGGGCGTGTTGTCAGCCTGGGGATGGAGAATCCTATCCTTCCTAGGTATTGGCTTTCTCATACTATTCAGTTGCTGCTTATGTCTACAATGTGGGCCAGCGATTTGTGGTCTGTGTGCCACATCGTGTATCCCACATCCAAGTTTTCGTTTGAGATCCCGGAAGAAGAAAGAAGAACAAATGATGCTATATGAACAGATCGATGGATTGATGAAGATCGATATCTCCTGAGGGTCCGTAGGGGACAAGGAGGGAATGAGGAAATATGAATTTTGTGATCAGTTATGTCCCCTATCGTAGACCCCAACGGCTCCATGTGCATGCTATAAGTACATGTATGTTCCCTCCTGCTCCAGTTTTGAAGACGCAAATATATGTGCGTCCACCGTCAACATGTCCTCTTTCAGATTCGCCATGAATGGGTCAGATATTCCATTCCTAAGTATGAAAGGCCACCGACTTTATGTGGTTCACTTTCCACATTTTACAGATTCAGGCGAGTAGGCCCCGAATTCTGTCATCAAGCCTTTTCCTGCCTTCTGCTTCTGAAAGCTCCAGTCTGAGCCTGCATCTGTATCCATGAACTTTGTCCTACTCCCTGCGCGGCTAGCGGTGCCTGATCCAGCCTGTCGCCTGCCAAAAACTGTATTTCACCTTCAAGATTATCTACTCCGCTCCTCATCCGATGCATTCCTGTCTAGTAGTTTAGGTAAACATTCCTCCAGCTACCGTGCAAAGGGCCAGGCCTCGCTGTCCTCATGCAAGTAATTCATAGCCCCGTTACCATGGAATATTCCTACCCCCTCGCATCTAGTGTAGACACTTAGACGCTTGTACACGCACTAACAGTCAGTATAGAATAGATTCTATCCTAGAGACCACTCCTTTTGGATAACACAGTTCTTTAAACATAGGATATTAGATATGATTTGGGATTAGGTTGACATGACCCCAGACTTCTGTCTCCACATGTAGAGCTAAATGTCAAATCCCCTTCACCCTCTAGTTGCACGTCAATCACACGTCATGCGGCTGCGCGCGCATCTCTGCCAAATATTTCTGCTGACATTGCAGGATTCTCTTATGGATCCACCCACTTGTGACATCATGTATGATGACGTTTATTAAATTACGCCCATACATCCGCCTCTATTAGTTACGTATGCACCTTTTATCTGTACTATCAGCTGTTACACCTCTTGCATCTGTTTCACTGTAATGTATTTTCTATAAAACTGCCTATCTGTCAATAATGTATGCCCTTCCTTCCTGAACTTTCGTGGTGATGGAATAGAAAGCCTACAATTCGAATTGTATTCCTTTGTATAGGAATAAAGCCTTTTAAAACCTCTAATACCACGGATTCTGCCTCTTATATTTACTGAGTTATTCTTAATAGACTTTACCGCATAAAAATAGTACCGGTAATGAAATATTTACCACACTTGGATGGGGATGCCTCTGAGGCATGTGTGCCTGAGGTCTACTGCTTTACTTCTTGTCCCCTGGTGTCGCCTGACAGGCTTTTCTCTCTGCGCTCTGGGATGGCTTTGGTCTTCTGTGGGGATGGTGTCTGGATGGTGTCTGCACCCAGGACCGCTTGGGTTGCTGCTGCTGTGTGCTTCGTGTGCCGTATCGTGACTTTGATGTATGTGGACCGTGGTCACTATCGTTAGACGTGGCCAATGCCAAGGGGGTGGACAAAGGGAACGGAGCTGGACTGTGAGTATGTACCTGTTGAAGGGCAGACGTTACTGTGAAGGACAAAGCCTGGACAGTCCGGTGCAGCCCACCCACCTCTGAATGTATGCCCTCCATGAAAGCAACCACCTGTGCCAATTTGTTGTCGTGGTCAATGAAGGCATTGAGGAGAGCTGTCTGACCTACACACAGCTAGCGCAAAAGGTCCACAGACTCAGCACTGATGGCAGCAGGGGGGACAGCAGGGGGAACAGGGGCAGGGGCAGCGGTACCAGGGGTGAAGGACACTCTTCCCCTCTTACTGAGGCGGACACGGGCAGCACCAGAGGAAGTGGCTGGGAGGGTGGGCACTGGCTGCTGTGTGGTGGAAGATGATGCAGAGTCCCCGTTCCCTGTGCCCGCCAACATGGATGCATCCCCGCTGGCATCAGATGATGTGGTACTTTGCGTCTCAGGCTGGGATTCCTCCAGCAGACTCCTGTCCCCCTCTGAGGTGCTGGTGACATCTGTGTCACTGGGCTCCTGTACAGCTGTTGTGCTTGTCCCATCCCCACTGGTGTGCGTCTCCTGTCCCTCCATGACCACAGGAGATGCTGCATGAGAGAGAGAGATGTAGGGTCAGGTCAGTGGCAGCAACAGAACAAACATATGCAAGCAATGCATAACAAAAGATAACCAAATCTACATGCTGCACACCACCCTGTGCAATCACATCGTGCCAACTCACTATATAGACTTGAGCAGTGCGTGGAAACTGGAAATTCAGGCATAAGTGAGCCATGTGATGACCACACAGCACAACACCCTGCTAGTGGCTCCGTTCAACCAGACACACAACTAGCTCTGAGCACACCTAGGGACATGATGGGGGCACACTACTTGTTGCCTCTGACAGATCTGGATGGAACAGGAGTAGACAGCACAGACACAGACTACAACATGACATTCTCCAATGGCCATGAGCCCATGCCACCCACCATGTTGTACTTTGGGGCCCAAAGACTGGTGCACATTGTTGTCAGATGTCTAGGCCTCCCAAATCTGGGTGCATGCAATGGACGCATTGATGAAGGCACACTCAGATCGGGCACACTGCCGTTTCCTCCCATGGTATTCCCCAGACTACCCCAATGCAGAAGAAACCTGAAGACCACTACTCCTGTGATCAATCAAGCTTTATTCGACAGTTGAGTCATAAAAGCACATTACAATCATTACATAAAACAGTTAATAAATTATCTAAAAGAATTAAAATTACAATTAAATCTCTAGACAACCGTCAAACAAGATGTTTTAAAAAGATATGTTTAGGCCAATCTAAAAAAAGAACCAATCCATTTGCTCTTATATTACACAACTATTAACGTGGCTCAGCTTAATGGTCATACTACTTTAGTTACCAACCTATATTAGCTACATCAAGTGGATTCTACTAAATGCAGATTTTTTAGGAGGGAGAATTTACAACGTGCCTCAGAGCTTTTGACCTTATGCCCCAAGCCCACCCTAAGAATTTAGCCACGGCTACTCAGAATGCAATGGGAATGCACAGCATTCAAATTACCTTTGTAAGTACAGATAGGGCAAATGCGTAACACCGGCACCCAGCATAGCAGCCACTTACATGCCACTGCATCACACTACCAACATCACATAGGCAGCGCTGGCACAGGCTCTGTACACATGCAGCCACTCCCAGCCAAAGTCACCCTCCCCGAATGCTCACCGCTGGCTCACTGCTGATGCTCCTTCAAACGTGCATCCAGCTCAGGCTGTGTCACCGCCAAGATGCGGCCCATTAGTGGTGTCATGCTGCGCCGTGCCAAACGCCCAGTGCGAGGAAGCAGCCCCAAGGCCATCTCCGCCACGTTCTTTGCCAGCCGTCTGATGTCGTCCTACCTCTTGTGGCAGTGGGTGCGCCGTCGGTTTGAGACCCCCAGAGCTCGCACCTTGGCCGCAATAGCCCTCCACATGGCCTTACGCTGGTGTACCTTGAGCTGCAGGCATGGGAGACAAGAGGGGTCAGTGACACAGTGTTATGTACCTACATCTATCAGTATAGCAGCAAGATACAAACTCATCACAAATCCAACGATGTGTCTAACAGAGACAAGAATACATCTCACATGGTACTTCTGCATGGGAAAAGCTGATGTAAATGCATGCAGGTGTGAGGGGGAACACAGTCCCTGCACATCTCACACACATGCAGGATGCCAGCACTGAAACCCCTATGTAGCCTGCCCACATCTCCAGTCCATTGTTGGGTTGAGCAACACATACATCACATATCAACCTGTGTTTGGGGGTAGACTCACTGTGTCCAAGACTGCGCAGTCCTCAATGTCCCTGCCCTGTGAATAGATAACTGTGTCATGGATGTCACATTGAGGGACATGATCTCACAAATCCAAAATCCTCATCACAACGCCGGACGTGTGCTATCTACAGTGCTGAGATGGCCCATAGCTGGAGTGCAATGAGAAAAGACTGATGTAATACTCTGTAAGTGAAGTGATGTGTCCTTGTCTTTGTGGGCGGGGACTGTGCAGGCCAGCTGGGCTCACACTGAGATGGACAACAGGGGCACACACAGCCATTCAGCCAAGCAATCACTGTCCTGACTCCTGAATGAACAACTTTCTGCTTCACTGTATGGCTGACAACACAACACAGGTCACTCATACATGCATGTGCAGGCAGGGAAACCTGTGGCATTGGGTACACACCTTGCCCTGGAGACAGCATGCTATGCTGTGCATGCCACAACCCCACACTCTCAGGCACATACTGCATCAGTCCAACTACATGTTTGCCCCCCCTGCCCTCCCTCCCACTTACCACGACATTTGGGGCACCATATAGCCTTGGGTACTGTGTGAGCACCTCGTCCACCAGGACCTCCAGCTCCTCACTCATGAAGGGACTGGCACGGATCTTCTCAGTCCTTGCCATCACTGTGGACATGAGACAACAGCGGCGGCAATTGGGTGGTGAGGGGTCTCTGGCAGCAGTCCCTGGAGGCAGCAGCAGGTGGGGGGGTCTCTGGGAGCAGTCCCTGGAGGCAGCAGCAGGTGAGGGGTCTCTGGCAGCAGTCCCTGGAGGCAGCAGCAGGTGGGGGGTCTTTGGCAGCAGTCCCTGGAGGAAGCAGCAGGTGAGGCGTCTCTGGCAGCAGTCCCTGGAGGCAGCAGCAGGTGGGGGGTCTCTGGCAGCAATCCCGGGAGGCAGCAGCAGCTGAGGGGTCTCTGGCAGCAGTCCTTGGAGGCAGCAGCAGGTGAGGGGTCTCTGGCAGCAGTTCCTGGAGGCAGCAGCAGGTGGGGGGTCTCTGGCACCAGTCCCTGGAGGCAGCAGCAGGTGAGGGGTATCTGGCAGCAGTCCCTGGAGGCAGCAGCAGGTGGGGGGTCTCTGACAGCAGTCCCTGGAGGCAGCAGCAGGTGAGGTGTCTCTGGCAGCAGTCCCTGGAGGCAGCAGCAGGTGAGGGGTCTCTGGCAGCAGGCTCTGGGAGCAGTGGAAATGTGAGGCTCCCTCCCACACATATATAGCCCCCTGGGGTCGTTTCAAAGGTGCCAAGCTGCAGCAATTGGTGGTCCAGGTCTGCCTCTTTCAAATGCATCCAATGACCGCCTCCGTGGTGGCGGAGCACGCCTACCGCGATTTTCAAAATTGCATCATGCCACAGCAATCAAGGTTCCCATTGGCTGTAAGGGCATGCTCCATGGCGGGTACACACCGCTGGGGCCCAGTGTGCGCTACCTCGATGGTGCATCTTTCAAATGCATCCAATGACCGCCTCCACGGTGGCGGAGCACGCCTACAGCGATTTTCACGATTGCATCATGCCACCGCAATCAAGGTTCCCATTGGCTGTAAGGGCATGCTCCATGGCGGTGACACACCGCTGGGGCCCGGTGTGCGCTACCGCGATGGTGCATCTTTCACAATGACCGCCCCTGCGGTGGCGGAGCATGCCTACCGCGATTTTCAAAATTGCATCATGCAACCGCAATCAAGGTTCCCATTGGCTGTAAGGGCATGCTCCATGGCGGTGACACACCGCAGGGGCCCGGTGTGCGCTACCGCGATAGTGCATCTTTCAAATGCATCCAATAACCGCCCCTGCGGTGGCGGAGCATGCCTACCGCGATTTTCAAAATTGCATCATGCAACCACAATCAAGGTTCCCATTGGCTGTAAGGGCATGCTCCATGGCGGTGACACACCGCAGGGGCCCGGTGTGCGCTACCACGGAGCATGCCATTCGCCATTTGGGCATGTCTCCATGCCTATCACTACCGCACTTGTGTGAATGGGGGGTGCTGGTGACACACTGCTGGGGCCAGGCGGTAGCTTCCACGATATGGGTGCCATACAGTGACATGAGGCACTGTGATTTGGGCGGCGGAGCATGCCAACCACGATTTGGGCATTTCTCCATGCCTATCACTACCGCACTTGTGTGAATGGGGGGTGCTGGTGACACACTGCTGGGGCCAGGCGGTAGCTACCGCGATATAGGTGCCATACAATGGCAATGGCCATCTGGCAAACGTCAACAGTGCACAGTGCCCACATGGTCAATGACACATCATTATGCACATGATGCCAATGTTCCATTTACTCCACTGGTGACTACACATGCCATGTTTGTGTATGTGATTTCGTTGATTGGCCTGTACTCCCTCACATGTCACTTATGAATTTGATGGTCGCGTAGACAGGTCTCTACAATGTGTACACATGTCAATGTGTGAGGTGCAGTGACAATCACAGCAATGTTCGTCTCAATGAATGATATTTTTTGCATGTCCTCTTCTGTCTGATCATGCACACAATCGTCATTTCGCTCCGACTGTGGTCATTGTGTTGTGGATGTGTGCCAGGCACGCATGAATGTGTGTCAGGTACAGCAGCTAGGTATGAGACTGTGGGGTTGATTTGTTACACAGATCCTGGATGCTATACTCCCAGGCGTGCCCATGGTAAATGTGGCCATATCCCTATGTGCATTCACATTGACCAAGGTGGTGTTTGAGGTACTTGTTTTGTGTAAGTTGACCTGTGTGCCATTTGTGTAGCTGAAGGTGTCCCTACATGTAAGCTGGTCTGTAACTCAATTTTGATGACAGTCATTGTTGGCGTTGTGTCATCCAGAACGTGAGATGCTGTGCCCATCTCATGATGTATTGCATTGACATGTGTCCTCTTTCATCTCAACTAGGAGGAGACCAAATCTGAGTCGTCACTTGACAGTGCTGGAGAACATGGAGGATGTGGTGATCATCCGAAAATGCCGTCTGGATAGAGCCAGCCTAAAAACCCTTTGTGATTTGTTGGAGCCCCACACCTGCAGCCTCGCAGGACATATCCAACAGCTTTCACCCCAACTTATAAGGTGATGGCGGCCCTGCATTGTTTTGCCACTGGATCGTTCCAGCAGACAGTGGCCAGCGCTGGTGGGATGTCACAACCGATGTTCAGCATGGTGCTGCGTGATGTTCTGTCCGCCATGATGATATACAAGGACAGATATATCTATTTCCCCAGGGGTCCTGAACTGGCAGATGTCCCCTTGGACACATCCCCCATGTTGTTGGTGCCATTGATTGCACCCATGTCGGGTTTGTGCCACCACAGGCAAGTGAGCACATTTACAGGAATCGCAAACATTACCACTCCATAAATGTGCAAGTGGTGTGCCTGGCAGATATGATCATCTCCCATGTGTGTGCCAAATTCCCAGGCTCAGCCCATGACTCCTACATCCTGCGTAACAGCATTGTGCCCCAGCTGATGGCTAATCTGCTTCCCGAGCGTGCATGGATTGTGGGTGAGTATGCCTAGTCGTATGGCGTGCTGTGTGTGTGACCTGCTGCCCTCTGCCTCAGCGACATTGCAATGTCTATTTGTGTTTGTCATACCTAGGTGACTCTGCATAACCCAACCGTCCTTGGTTGCTGAGCCTATTGCGGAATCCCAGGACCCCGCCTGAAGTCCACTACAATGAGGCCCATGGGAGGACACGTCGTGTGGTGGAGCGTACTTTTGGTCTGCTCAAGTCACGTTTCCGCTGCCTGGACAAGACCGGAGGTGCACTGGCATACTCGCCCAGGAAGGTTGTAGTGGCATGCTGCATGCTCCACAACCTAGCCATTCACAAGGAGATTCCCCTGCTCCTGGATGATGATGAGGACCCAAGGCCCCCACCTGCAAACCAACCCATGTCCAGTGATGAGAACAGTGGAGAGGAGGAAGGTGTTGACCTGCGTCAAAAGCTCATCACCTGCTACTTCACTTGAAGGTGGGTGACAATGTACAACATACCCATTGTCTGATGATATTGCTGTTGTCATGAAGGGGTATGTGAGAATTGTAACAGTAGCCAGTTGTGGACTCAGTGGTGGTTGGCAATGTTTCTGGGACAGGTCATTTAGGAACATCTACAGGATGTGTATGTTGACACTTGTTGCCCGTTGTGACGTGTGCATGTTGGCTTATCTTGATTGTAGGTGTTGTGTGATGTCTGTGATGCCACACCCAGACCAGTGAATGTTGTCCTGTTGTGTTTCCCTAGGTGCCTTCAACTTCTTCTTGCCTACATACAGTCCATACTCCTGGTACATTGTGATCATGTTGAAGACTGTACATCCTGCAATAAAGACGGAGCAGACACAACAACATGTGGGTAAGGATTTTTCATTTACAATGGTGACATGTGAGCGGGGTGTACATTTACATTGAGGTGGTGGTGGAGCAGTGAGTTGACAGTTATGGTAAATTAGATAATCGAGTAGTCACCACATTGATGTGGTGACCCAGTCTAACAGACAGATGCCATTCACAGGGCAGTGTGGGGAAGGACAGTCAAAAAAGTCAATGCAGTGGTGAAGAGGGTTGCCATCAGGGCTGGCTCCGTGACTGGCGTTTGGCAGGTGCTTTGCCTCCAGATACTCCCAGGATTTTGCTAGGATGGCCCCTTTGTCGCTTGGCAGGGGGGGCCCTGCTGCAGGCCTAGTGGGGTCTGAGGACTCACCCCTCTCTGTGGGCGCAGGGGAGGATGGTGAACTGTCATCCTGCGGCCCACCAGAGGGAGGTGGAGGTGTTGTTTCTGGCGCAGGCCTGTCCCTCAGTACCACCACTTGCTGGCCCAAGAGGTCCACAATTTGTCCCATGCGGGTGTCAATGGACCTCATCAGCAGGATGAGCTCGCGTAACAGTTCGTCTGACCAGCCCGTTCGTCCCTGGGTCCGTTCATATGCCCCAAGGACTCTGGTGATGTGGTCCAGGGATTGGGTCCGAGCCTCTTGGTGTCTGTGGGTGACCCTGCCCCTCCCACCTACCCTGCTGCCACGGACCTGTTGCCTCACCACTGTGCACATCTGCATCCTCTCCCTGCCCTCCTCAGTCGGTGGTGTGGGGTGGTCATCCTCTGGGACAGGGAGGGTGTTGCAGGCAGCACTGGTGGTGGTGGTGGTGGACGCACAGGTCGTAACAGCAGGGGTCTGCAGTGACGTTGTTATTGCAGCAGATGTGGTGGGGGGGACGATGGGGTCCTGGGACCTGTTGCTCCCTGGCACACCAGATGGGCCGGCTTCGAGCTCATCGTCCAGAAAATCCCGGGAATCAACATCCAAGAGTACATGTACCGGGGGGTGGGGGGGGGGGGAGACTGGCTCTGCAGGTTGCTGGTGTTGTCCTCTGCAGTGAATTCTTGGTCACCTGTGGGTCAGATGGGAAATGGTCATTGTAGTACACCCCACAAGCTTTGTGTTAGCTGTGTGTCATTCACTGTTTGTACACTACACAATTGACTGATCATCACATTGTTTACTCTGTGCACTACTGTGCCTCCTGACATGATGCTGTGGTACATGCATTACTTGTCCATGGTGTGAGGTGTCAATACATACCATGCGCCACATGCATAATTTATGATTACTGGGACCTGTTGACATCTAGGGACTGGCACAACATGTTATTTCATTGAGGACTCTTTGTTGATTTGTTTTAACTGGCAGACGTCACATCTGGCCATGGACTGGCCATTGTCATCTCTTGCATACCTTTGTCCTGTCATGTGCATATCTTGATTTGTACCACCAAACATGCTTTCTTATTTTTCGAATGGTCCTTGTTGCTCTGGTCCCATGGCACTGCACATGTCAATAATGGGGTCAGTGTGCATATTTATGCAATGAGAGGGCTGGTGTTGTCATATGGCACCATTTCTTTTGTGGTGAATGGGTGGGAGCACATACTGGCTACTTACCTGTTATGTCCTCACATTTGGCTTTGTTATGTGACACATCTGTGTGTGCGTTGTGGAGGTTTACATCCTGCTCAATGGGGTCATAAGACAGAATAATATGTCTACTGACCTGTTAGTTTGTTTGAGGTGGGCCATTAGATGCCACGTGCATCTGGGTGGTATGGAGAGCTCCATCTTGCTGTACTGGGGGACAAGGGCCCAGGGAAGATGGCTACCTACCTGTAAGTTTGTTTGGTGTACTGCAATGGCTTCCAACTGCTTCTGTGTGTGAGTGAGTGCTCCATCCAGCTCAGGTGTGGGCCAGGGGGCATGGTGAGAGTAGTGGTACAGGCCTCCCACCCACAAACACCCTACCAGGGAGGATGGCTACCTACCTGTAAGTTTGTTTGGTGTACTACAATGGCTTGCAACTGTTTCTGGGTGGGGGAGTGCTCCAGCCTGCTGAGGTGTGGGACAGGGGGCATGTTGGGAGTTGTAGTGCTGGCCTCCCACCCACAAACACCCTCCCAGGGAAGATGGCTACCTACCTGTAAGTTTGATGTGGGTTATGTAATGGTTGACACATGCTTCTGGGTGGGGTGGGGGAGGGCTCCATCCAGCTCAGGTGTGGGCCAGGGGGCATGGTGGGAGTAGTGGTACAGGTCTCCCACACCCAGACACCCTCCCAGGGAGGATCGCTACCTACCTGTAAGTTTGTTTGGTGTACTGAAATGGCTTGCAACTGCTTCTGGGTGGGGGAGTGCTCTATCCTGCTGAGGTGTGGGACAGGGGGCATGGTGGGGGTTGTAGTGCTGATTTGATACTAACTGGAGTGGGAATAGTAAATTAATTAAGTTTAGTGTCCAGCACCTTCCCTGATTAAATGTTAACTGGAGTGGAAATAGTAAATTAATTAAGTTTAGTGTCCAGCACCTACCCTGAATTAATACTAATTGGAGTGGGAATAGTAAAATAATTAAGTTTAGTGTCCAGCACCTCCCCTGAATTAATACTAACTGAAGTGGGAATAGTAAATTAATTAAATTTACTGTCCAGCACCTACCCTGGTTTAATACTAACTGGAGTGGGAATAGTAAATTAATTAATTTTAGTGTCCAGCACCTACCAAGAGAAAATGCTAACTGGAGTGGGAATAGTAAATGAATTAGGTTTAGTGTCCAGCAACTATCCTGATTAAATGCTAACTGGAGTGGGAATAGTGAATTAATTAAGTTTAGTGTCCGGCACCTCCCCTGAATTAATACAACTGGAGTGGGAATATTAAATTAATTAAGTTTAGTGTCCAGCACCTACCCTGATTAAATGGTAACCGGAGTGGGAATAGTAAATTAATTAAGTTGAGTGTCCAGCACCTACCCTGATTTAAAACTAACTGGAGTGGGAATAGTAAATTAATTAAGTTTAGTGTCCAGCACCTACCCTGAAATAATACTAACTGGAGTGGGGATAGTACATTAATTACGTTTAGTGTCCAGCACCTATCCAGATTAAATGCTAACTGGAGTGGGAATAGTAAATTAATTAAGTTTAGTGTCCAGCACCTACCCTGATTAAATGCTATTTGGAGTAGGAATAGTAAATTAATTAAGTTTAGTGTCCAGCACCTACCATGAATTAATGCTAACTGGAGTGGGAATAGTAAATTAATTAAGTTTAGTGTCCAGCACCTACCATGAATTAATATTAACTGGACTGGGAATAGTAATTTAGATATGTATGTATTAATTTGTAACCTTAAACAATTAATATAGTTTGCAGTACTAATGTATTGTAATTATGACATAGTTAGAAATGAAAAAAATGACTTTATATATATAGTTAATTAAAAATATTATTTAATACAGTATATTTAATTAAAACATAATTTTTAACATTAAACACAATATTAATAAAATGATACACAAAAATATAGACATTTATTTTTTATCGATGTTTATTTATTGTAAATGATTTTGTCATCAACAAAAAATATTTCTTTTACTAAGTTCATAGAATATAAAACAAGACATATAGATAAAAAATCATATTTATTTTACACACACAAAACATTAAGTACATATGTATATTTTTACATTTCATAAGTATGTAAACAACATTTTTTAACATTGGTACATTTTTTAATGCAGTTATGTAAACTTTGTAATATCAAATAATGTAGTTTTACATTTATTTAGAAGCATTTGAGAAAATAATATAATTATTAATAATAGTTGTTCATTTCTATTATGTATTCTGAACATTTGTTATTTAGTTACATATACTGTTAATATTTTGATAATATAACAGTTTTCATATTTTTTGTATACATTTTTAATTTTATACTTTGTAACATTTTGTAAACAAATAATAATACATTTAATTAATGTCATTAATATATAAAATATTAAAATTATTAATTATCACATGGCTTAATTTTTATACATTTTTTCATAAGGTTGACATTTTTAAACAATAAATAAAAATATTCCATGTTTTTAATAAACATATATAACTTGTAAATATATGGAATTATAATAATAAATATTATAGGGCCGATTCCAATCCTGGAAAAAGGCTGTACAAATCCTTGTATGGAGCGTTTTTTCCGTACAACTCGTACCCGGTAAACTTTTCTTACAACCTAGGAAGTACGATTCGTACAGAAAGCCTCTCTCCATACAAATCGTACAAAAGACCATACAGCTAAAATAAACCAACGATTCTGATCGGAACAGCTTGCACGCGACGTCTGTATGTTTAAGCAGCGGTTTCCAGCCCAGCAAGTACGATTCGTCCCTACGGCACTCCGTACGCCTCTTTTCTTACGGGAGCCAAAAACAGCTGTAAAAGCAGAGTCCCCAGGGGTACGAGTCGTACAGGCATACACCCCTGTGTGTTGTGTTGGTACGGTGCATACCCCAACATCGTGTATGTACTGTGCGTACCCCCAACATCGCGTACCCCAACATCGCGTACCCCAACATCGCGTATGTACGCACTGAACATACGCGATGTTGGGGTATGCGATGTTGGGGTACGCGATGTTGGGGTACGCGATGTTGGGGTATGCACAGTACATACGCGATGTTGGGGGTACGCACAGTACATACGCGATGTTGGGGTACGCACCGTACATACACAACGCACTGGGGTGTAAGCCTGTACGACTTGTACCCCTGTACGACTCACACCCGGGAACAACTTTTCCCGGGATACGAGTCGTACAAAGTTCGCTTCGTAGCGGGTAATGGCATTCCCCATGTACGGGACGTTTTACGTACAAATCGTAAATCGAAAAGCCGGTCCGGATCGTACTAGTATGGTTGGACTGCATTTTTACAATTTGTACGGAAAAGTGTCCGGGTCCGTCTGGTACAACTTTTCCCAAACCGATTTGTAAGGATCGGGCCGATCCGTACAAATCGGATCGGGAAAAGTTGTATTTTTCCCGTACGAATCGTACTTCACGGGTTGGATGGGACTTGTACGATTTGTATGGAAAAATTTACCGATACGAGTCGGACGGGAAAAAAAATACAGGATCGGAATTGGCCCCTATATGTTTAATAACATTTATTATTATAATTTTACAATGCTGGAAAAATGTTAAATAAATGTAAACATATAAGTAGTATTTTAATTAAACATTTTCGTAATTTATAAAGAATATCATTTTTTTTTTTAACAAAATACATTTATTTATCTGTTTAAAGCTGCCATATTTGTTTGGTGCTTGTATTTTGTAACCGCTCGCGTTTGTTTTGGGTTATTTCGAAGGGGACAAGCTCGAGGTGGGGAAGTGCGTCGCGTCGAGGAAGGTAGGATCACTTTCCTTTATTTTAACTATATTTTCATTGAAATTTGAAGGTAGTTAGGTTGTAGTTATTGTGTGTAGTGTTAGGTTTTTGTAGTTGTGGCATTTTTGGTGTGTAAGCTAGGGTTTTAGCAATGTATGTATCGTTATTTTTTTAGTCCTACTTCAGAAAACGTAAAATATGTTAGAATATGTTTGAATATGGTGTGTATAATGTTTGTAATAGTGTTATATTGTGTACTATGTGTATATTTGTATGGATGGGAATGTTTGTGTGTTTTTTACAGGTTTTGGTCAATAGAAGTGGTGGATACGAGAAGATTGCGTTATTTTTCATTAAGGAAGTGTATATTAGTTTAAGTAACTAATAATTATTTAACACTTCCTTCATTTTTCGGGCATTCATAGAGCATTTCTTTTTTTTTAAACACTTTTTCGGGTTTTTTATGGTTTATCGTTGGTGGATTTACGAACAGAGGATTACTTTTGGAACAGTTGGATTTTTACATTTTTTTGGGGTACTTTTTTGTTCTATTTGGATTATGAGATACCTGGATTGTTTTACAAGATTTGGGATTTTCTGTCTACAGCTACAGAAACCGTAAGTTAATTTAATTATTTATTGTGGGAGGGAAATGTAAAGAGAGTTACTGTTATTGTCGTTTATATTTTCATAAGTTCAATTAAAATGTCTATATATATTATTATTCTTTTAATAAAAATATATTAGACAAATTAATTACCTTTGTGAAAATATAAAAATTATTTGTATGCATTTTAAATTATTTTTACAGAAAAGTATTATATATTTTAAACTTGATTGATAATTTAGAGTAGGCTTTTGGCTATGATTTCTAAGTATTCTAGGCCTCTTGTTGTTGGGTATAGTCTGACTTGATGTTGGAGGTATTCAAACATTTATTTAGTTATTTTGGATAGTTTAGGCCAGATTTGTGTTACAGATTGCTCCATTCTTAGCTGTTGGTAGCTCTGTTCTTTTTGGAGGGAGAGTAGGAGTTTATGTAGTGTGGGTGGACCTCGTCCTGTTGTTGCTTGGAAGGCATTATGCCAACCTTCAACAGCATTGTTTGTTTTTGCCTCTTGCTTTAATGTGCTGAGGTATACATTCCACCATGGAATTTGGTATTTTGATTGTCTCCTATGTCCTGATCTATGGAGTCTTCCCATCCAGGTATCTTCAAAATAGTCTAGGAGGGGACTTAATTTTTGTTTGTGTTGCTTGTAGCAAGAACTTTCTATTAATAGGTTGTAATGTTCGGCCATGTCAGTAACTGAGACGTAGGGCAATGCCATAAGTTTTTTTATTTGGTATGCGAATGAACTGTTTGTCGCATATTCAACACTTTTGGGCTGATTCCGATATCCGACATTGGTCAGGAACTGTGACCGACCAACCTACTGTCGTCGGTTACGGCCCTGCAAGTACGATGCGACCGAACCCTGTCGGTTGCACTCATAAATTTCACAATGGGAGCATGCATTCCAAGCGGAATGCATGCCCACATTGTGAAATGGAGGTGTGCAGTTCATCTCTGCACCCTGTGGCCGGCACACCAAGGTGCCTGCCACCGGGTGCAGGGATCAACAGCAGCCTCGCACCCATGGGGGGTCCTACTGGGGCCCCCCAAAGACAGTTTCCGACTGCCTTTTCATGCCGGAAAGACCGGCACGAAAAGGCAGTGGAAAACTGCCATCGTACTACCTCGATCATAAAGAGATGGCCGGGGGAGTACTAAGGGATTTCTGGATGGCGGACGGGCTCTCCGAGCACGTCGGAAGCCACCTGTAAATCCGAGGCGAATTCCTTTCCGACCGATCCCATCGGAATGGCTCGGTCGGAAAGGAATCCGAATGGCACCTTCCGATTCAGACGGAAGTGCTCCGACCATCGGTCGGAGCCCTTCCGTCCGACATCGGAATGGGCCCCAAAGGGGCCGATTCCGATCCGGGTCGGAAGGGCACCGAACACGATCCAGCCGGAATAACTACGCGCCGTACGTGTGTTTTCCACCCGACCCGTACAGCTGTACGAGCGAGCAAGTACGATGCGAGCTACATGAATTTCACCTACCGACTCGTTTCCGGGTCCGAACCGCTCCGTACATCGGAAGCTAATCGTGGCGTGCAATGGATGCGATTCACGACC
The DNA here is from genome assembly GCF_964204655.1 of Triturus cristatus. Taxonomy (NCBI): domain Eukaryota; kingdom Metazoa; phylum Chordata; class Amphibia; order Caudata; family Salamandridae; genus Triturus; species Triturus cristatus. The sequence continues at coordinate 844,393,808 of NC_140592.1, forward strand.
AAGCCAGTACGATGCATGCATCGGACAGCCTGTGCGAGCCGGAGTGTCCGGCTCGCAAATCGTCTGGGTGGTTGCCTTTGGGGGTCCGTGTCGGACCCCCTGTCACCCGCAGCCATACGACTCGGACACAGGGGGAGACCCATGGGTCTCCCCAACACAGGCATGTAAGTGTGGATGGCACCGACACGTACTCACTGTAGGGGGTGCACTTGTCCGCGACGTACCCATTCAGTCAATGGTAGCCCCTGTACGCGTCGTACGACCGGCTCCCATAGACTTCTATGTGAGTCCGACCGAACCAAGCCCGACAGCATACGGCCGCATCGTGCTCGCTCGGTCGGACTGCAGGACTCCGGCTCGGTCGGAAGACACTCCGGATCAGGCTCGGTCGGAGTGCTTTCCGACCCGGATCGGAATCGGCCCCTTAGTGTTGATTTCTGAAGGTGTCGCCATATACACTGATTGAAATGATAGTAGCAAACCTGAATTGATGTGTGTGGGTAGGATTTTAGAATTGCATTTATCATTGCCTGTTCAATATCAATAATAATTTTCCATGATAAATAATTATTTGTTTCTTGTTTCATTTTATTTAGCATTTCCATATATGTAGAATTTTGTAGTAAGGCGTTGATAAAAAGGGATGTTGGTGTTTTGCTATAGGGCATGGATAGTATATAATTGATAGAATGGTTTGGGACAAATTTTAAAATCTTTAGATTTGTTGTCATAAAGAACAAAGGGGTCTATTCGTCCGCCCGCCACTGTAACGGCAAATGGGACATCCCGCATTTTTTACATTGCGGCCGGCGGTGCTGTCAGCAGCACCCGCCTCAATGTAAAAAAGGCATATTATGCATTTGCATGCACAACTTGGCAGGCACCGCGCGGTGCCTGCCACCTTGTGCATGTAAATGATGGTACCCCCCATGTGCACCCCCCCATCCCCGCAACATCCTGGTGGCCCGCAACGGGCCCCCGAAAGTGATATCCGCCTGGCATGCCATGGCGGGATCTCCGCCATGGAAAGCCCTGCACCCCCGCACAGCATGATATGGATGGCGGTGTCTTGCAGACACTAACACCATATCTGAGCCCTTTTTCGCCCGGTCGCCTGTCCGACTGGCGGGAAACCGGCAGACGGTCTTTCCGTCCTCCAGCGTCCCCACCGCCATCCTGATTTGGCGGGAGGAATGGTAGGTGGGCGGTGGGAATTGGCGACCGGATCGCCACCGCCATACGGGTGGTGGCGAACCGCCCGCCAACCTAATCGACCCCAAAGAGTTCTTCATTGTGAGTTATAGATAGTTCTGGGGGAATTTCTACCTCTCAAATGTTTTGGGGGCAGGTGTGGTGGTGGTTGTGGCTTTTTTTGTTCGAGCTATAGTCCTTTTTAATGATGAAATAGAGGGCATTTGGCCAGTAGCATGTTTAGGTACTTTGTGCCGCAATTCTTTAAGTATTTGAGTGGTAGGTTTCTGTGAGCGTGTGCTAGCTCTCTAATGTTGTCTAGGGCATTCAAACCTCTATTTCTGTAACATTTGGGGGGATGATTATACTCCCTTGTGTACAAAAGAGTTGTTTCTCTAGTTGTTGCCCTTCCATAACACTTATTCGAATAGTACTTGCTACATTTCCAGTTTACTTTAAGTCCACTTTGCTTTTCCTGGGTATAGACATACCCCATGTAACATGGCAAAAACGTTCCTTTCTGGGAACTGATATATTGGGCGCCTTCTGTCATTGAGATGTTTTAAATGCTACGGAAAAATGTATATAAAAATTGATAAAACGAATAATGTACAGGTTTTTTAATTAATACATGCACATTGTTATTAATATACTTACGAGGTCGATTCCGAGCTCGTTTTCAATGTAGATGTCCTGTCTTTGTTAGTTGAATTCTGTTTTGTTGCAGATGTTTCTGTTGGTAGAATAAAACATAGTTTAAATTATTTTGTTCAATTGTATATGATGTGGGGCGGGGGTTTGGTATGAAGTTGGGGTTTGGGTGGGGGTTTTTAGTTAATTTTTAAAATGCTTTTTACTGAATACTTACTTTATTTGTTAGATGATTTTAGTAGCTGCTCTGTAATTGTTGGAATGCTTTGAGAATTATCTGTAGAGGAGACATTGGGGCCTATTAGGATGGCAGGCGGACCTGAGTCTGCCCGCCATCCTAGCGGGAACGGGACCACCCGCCTGCCATGCATCAGTCCCACCCCCCTGATCATGATGCGACCACCACCGCGGCGGTCGCATCTGGCATTTTAACATTGCGGCGGGTGCTGCTAGCTGCAGCACCCGCCGCAATGGTTAAATGTCATGTTGTGCATTTTCATGCACAACGTGGCAGACTCCGCGCGGTGCCTGCCACCTTGTGCATGGACATGTAGAGTACGCCCCAAGTGCACCCCCCACACCCCCATGCCCCCGGGGGCCCGCCACGGGCCACCAAAGCAAATCCCCGCCAGCCTTTCCATGGCCATTACAAATAATGGGGTAACCCAATAGTCGAGGACCTGGGTGCAATTGCGATACAAAAAACAGTGGTCCTAGACCTTCATTACCAGAAAGGGGTATAGATCCTTACTCAGTGATATCATTCAATTAGTTATGAGCTAAAATGAATGGGTTTGGTAGCTCTCTTCAGTTAGTGGGCAGGCTTTACATGATCCACATTTATGGTGCCCCCTGATCGGAGGGATACCCCATAAGGTGGTCTGGCAAATGGTCCGTGGTTTGGGTAATAAGGACTTAACCAAGTGGTCCCTTACATTCTTGCCTTTTCTAAAGGCATGTAAGGGAGCCCACAGTCATGTAAAGCCTGCCCACTAACTGAAGACATTACTGAGTTTTCACATAACAACCAGACGCACACACTAAAGGAACATAGCAACTGTAACACAACTGGCGTTATCTATGCGATCGTCTGCCCTTGTGATTTTATGTATGTGGGTCAGACCATTCAGAAAGTCAAGTGTCGCATCCTACAGCATTGTAGCCGCATACGGTGTAAGGTACAGGGTGCACCTCTGGTAGAACACTTCACTACATTTGAACACACTGCGGAAAGTTTAAGGTGGTGGGTGATTGAGAAAGTCAAGCCTAACCCAAGAGGGGGTGATTTTTCCAATATACACAATTAACGCGAAGGCAGATGGATACATTCCTTAGATACGATTGCAAGGGGCCTGAATGAATTTGAAGAAATCAGCAAGCAGGTCTCTATAATGAGCAATGGATGAACCCACTGTTGAGGCCACCTATCACATCATTGAGCTAATTTGGTACCATTCACTGGTCATTAGCACTAGGGCTCTAGTGCCTCGCTCCTACACATTGATTAGTTTTGGCTTTTCATACATGAGACCTCTTGTAACCTAATCACATGAACTTTTTGGCTCACAACCTTTTATACATACTGCACTGTAATGGTTGTCACTGCCCTTTAAACCTTTTACCCCCTTCTAATACCGATTTGTCCGCATAATACATTGTATTATTAGATTTTGTGGGTTAGCATACCATAACAGCGGTCACTAATACTATGGCGTTTGTACCTACATATTGATTGGTTTTTCATATATGAGACCTTCTTGTAATCACCAATCACATGATGCTTTTGGTTCGCAACCGTTCATACTCACTGAACTGTAATGTTTGTCACTGTTTTTAAATTTTTTACCATCCTTGAAAACTGATTTGCCCGCTCAACACATTGTACCTATTGAAATTGTGGTTTAGTAATCTTTCGTTGACCGCTCAGCTCCTATGCGCTTACTCATCCCCTTGTCTAGCCATTCCGATCAGGGTTAACTGAGTAACCTTTCTTCCACTTAGAATAGCTTTCCGTTATAGTCTTTTAACTCTGTCTCCTGAAACGTACTGGAGCCGTCATGTTGACGGGCTACTCTAGTATAAGCGTCCTCGCGGTAAGCCGCATTCTGGCTGCGAGCGACTCGAGGCACAGCACGGATGCCACAACTGAGAAGATCCAGGTAATGCAATACCCCCCAAACTCCCCCCCCCCGCGCCCTCGCGCTAATGCATCTAGTGATGCCTCGCTAGACACAAGGCTGAATCGTCTCCCTTTTACTTAATTTCAATGTGGCACCACATCCAGCTGAATGATACTCACACGTCCTTCTGGTGGATTTTTGCATTCTTCTACTCCAAGGTAAACCGACTCCCCATTCACGAGCTCATTTGGCTCATTTATATATACATGTATCAAATGAATTGACTTTGACTTCCTTCTTCAGTTTTCAGCCACTGATCCAATATGTACCCTTGAGCGGATTAACACGCTTGGACACAGGAACTATGATCCCTATCCCTCACATTTTATACTGAAGAGTCCCACCCCACGATCGACAGCGGGTAAGCCAACTTTTAGGCCCTTTAATACAACAAGTAGCCCCTGGTGCAACATTCTTATGACCGTTTTTAATCATTTTAGGCACACGCCAAGGTCCAGTACCCACTCAGATTGCTTCCTTCTGTCCTGATGAAGATCCGCACGGCCAAGGATTAAACCACCCTCAAGGCCACTAAGACGGGTCGAAACATCGACGCCCCCATGTTTTAAGCCTGGGACACGTTACAGCCCCACGTGCTATACTAGAAATTATTTCTAGTTGAATTTGGAACTGTATGATTTAGACTGCATATTGTGAAACGTGACCAGGCCCTGTAGGACGGTAATTGAAAACCAGTCCAGTGTTGAATTGTGCCAAGCTTTCCTATGTCACCACTCTGAATTATCTCTTCTCTCACTTAATCACCCTTAAGCACCCTTGCTACATGCACGTTCCCTCTGGAGCAATCTTTACTACAACAATTGTCAAAAGTAAAGACTGTATGGCTCACCTTTTATCCGAAAATAAATGTATGGTGAGTTAGATTTTGTTTTGTTGCACTCTCTTTGTTTATGTTGAATATTGTATTGCATACCGAGAGCTACCGAGCCTTTCCATGGCAGCATCGCCGCCATGGAAAGGCCTTAAAAGCTAAACATCATAATATGGATGGCGGTGCCTGCTAGGCACTGTCACCATATATGAGCCTCAGCTCCGCCCGGACTGCAATTGTAACGATTGCCGACTGTCAGAAAAGCGGCGGACGGACTTTCCGTCCGCCGCGGTACCCACCTCTGTCATATGGCGGTGGGTAATTCACGTTACGATGGCGTGACGGTCGGTGGCGGTCGTTACGCCATCGTAATCAGCCCCATAGATTGAAAAAGATATATATTAATTATATGTGCATGATAAATAGTAGTTTTTGAAGATTAGCATTACTGTTATATTATAAATGATGTTTTGCTTACTTTTTGAAGTATGAGACCACGACCACGAGCGGGCCATAGATACACTACCGCGTGTGCGACCCTGAAACTCCCCCCCTCACCTGCACATGCCTAACTAGCCACCATACCATACTGCAACACTCAGGCGGCTACCACCGAATGGGGCAATATACGACACAGTGTATCCCAGTTCTACCTCCCGGTATCGTTTAAGTTCATATTACTCCTGGCACGAAACAACCCCTACGATATAGTGCTAATAGGGAGAGTACGCCTCACATCCCAAAACACAACACAGACTGCCTTGCATGAATGCTGATACTGCCTCACCACTCGCTCCTTAAAAATATCACCAATTCTGGGACTGTACGGGAGGCTATAGAACACGATGTTATTCGGCCTCATGTCAAGGTGTAAAATGTATGTGATATATCTTTTTATGTCAATGCCACCAATACTGATGTGATGTACTTAATTAAGGAAAATGGCAATAAAAAAAATGAAGTCCTTGCTTCTGGCAGAAATCCAGTAGAGTTTTGTCTTCTTTATTCTTTTTGGTGTAGGGTGTAAAATAAGAATTTTTTTCGTTCTTTATATAGTGTTCAATTAATTGTTTGGTTAACATTATTGGTTTATTTTAATATTGTGTGTATTTGATTGGTTGATCTTTATTGTTTTAATTGTTTTGGTAGTTGTTTTCCATTTATGGAAAATGCTAATTAAGAGTCAGTTACAGCTTTTTTTTTTTAACAGGTTAAATGATCTAAATGTGTATTATAATATATATATAAAATATAGTGTAGTTGATATTTTTGTATCAATAAAAATGTAGGTCTATATTATGTCTGTCGATATTATGTCAGTGATTCGTGACGCACACGCACACATGCACACACACACACACACACACGCACACACGCACATACACACATACACACACTCACCCATCCACACAGCCCTCTCTTTCTCTGTCTATCTCGGAAGCAGAGCACCCCCTTAGTTCTAAACACGTGGACACAAAGAGCGATATGCATACACAGACACATGCACACACAAGTGTGTAGTGTCTTTGATATTATTTGTGCTAGGACCCTCGCGGTTCGGGGCGGACTCTCAACAGGAATTATGGAATCTGGTGGGAGGTGTTACAGTGTGGTTATGAAAATGATGACGCAATGCGTACAGATTGTGATCGTATGTTGAAGAAAAAAGACCTCTTTACAGATCTGTGTGTGGCATGTTCATTTACATGTTCCTGGGGAAGATGCTACAATGTGCACCCTTGATCCATGAAAATAGCATAGTAAGAGGTCAAACAAATACTATGAATGGGTATGAAGTGTTTCACCAGGAGAGGGAATGGTCTATATAAGGGGGTGAGGTTTACTGCGGTGATTTTCTAGTGCTCTCCAGAGGCAGATGGACCTTTTTAACAGCTAAGCACCTTTTTAATTCTTGCCCAGTTGTTGCGAGACACACTGTTGCCTGTTTCTTCTCCCCACCCTCACCTTCATGTTGCTTACCCCGGCTCCCTGACCCCTCCTGCCCCATGTTGCTTTCACTCCTTGTCCCCGTCTTTCTTCAGCCCCCACCTGTGCCTACAATATTGCTTTTGCCTCCCCTTGCTTCCCCCCAACCTGCTTAAAAAAAGAAAAAGAACACTTTTGTGCATTTCTTTTAATGTTTTAATGTTAGTTACCTATGCAACTCAGATGTTTAACTAAAAATAAAATAAAAGTGTCCATGTAATTTTATAGGCATGTGCAAGCAAGGATGCTGTGCTGCATGGCTAAAACCATTGGCAAAACCCATATGTCTTACAGGTAAGATCTGTTGGCTTTTTCAGTGCTTGCTACTTCTGCCACAGGGTAAGGACATCCTAATATGGACCAGCCATTTGTTTTGGAGACAGCTGCATCTTAAGCCACTTGGGGGTTATTCCATACCAAAGGGACCTTGAGAGCTGTCAACTCCATCTATTAAATGACACAATTACGTAAATGGACTTGCAAGTTTGGTTATCAAGATGACGCCAAACAATCTAATGGGTTGTGGGACCATAAAGATAGTGTCTATGTAACCACACCTGAGATATGACAAAATCAATTGCACTTGGCACATGCATTGAAGTTGGTGGGTAATCCCAAAGATACTAAAACTAAAGAAGCACCGCATATATTCGTTTTTTGCACCTCAGTATCCACAGATGGGCAGAATACATGTAGTCATGTGTTTTATATGCACAAAGGTTCTGAATTTCCATGTCAGAGATTCTTTTGGACCTATTCCTGCTCTATTACTTCCACAGCAGACAGTTTCCCTGGTTTTCCTGATGGTTACAGTACCATCCTTGTTATAGTTGACTATCTAAGTAAAATAGGCAATTTCATTCGAGTAAAAGGATTAACAATGGAAGCAAATCTGGCCAAGATTGTTGTACACTTAAGGGGCTCAATCTTATGGCCTGATTTGGGGTTTGGTGGACAGGTTACTACATCACAAATGTGACAGATATCCCACCTGCCTTATTACATGTGCATTTAATCCTATAGCACTTGTAATAAGGAAGACGGGATATCCGTCATGTTAGGGATGGTGTTACCTTTCTGGCAAATTCCAAATCAGGCCCTCAGTCATAATATCTCACTGTGGAGCAAAATTTTACTCCTATTTCTGGTCTGCATTTCGAACACTTTTGGACATTGATGCTTGTTTACTATAGAGTTGCCATCCACATACATACAGGCAAACTGAAAGGCTGAACCAAAAATGAGAAGAATGTCTGTGTTGCTATTCCCATCAAGAGGCAGATGAGGGGGGTATTTACTGGGCTTCACAGAGTTTGTCTAAGATAACTCAATCCACTTATCTTGAGGGTGGTTGGTATTCCTCCGCCTATGGGCCTTCATCAAAAGATATATCTTAATAAAGCAAAACAACCTCAATCACCCCAGCTTGGAACCTCATCAAAACACCTTGAAATATGCATTCTTTAAGACCAAGGAAACCTGGATCCCACTAAAGCATCACACTAAAGATACCAAATGCCCATAGACATTGAGATCTCTTCTTTGGCGATGGTGTTAGGTATTGTCATCAACCAAGAATGTTTGACTGAAAAAGAAATGTGTGAGCCAGATAGCCATGCATCTCCAACTAACGTTCATATTAAAAATACATCCAGCGTTCTACATATTGCTCTTCAAATCCTGTTTAGGCCAAAGGCAAATCATCCACCCATCACCTCCAGTAGTTGTTGAGAGAGTAAAAGAAGGTTAAGAAGCTACTGGACAGTTGTGTCTGTTGTATCTCGGAGAACAAGCATTAGTGTTATCTCCGACTCTGTAATGGCTCCCGCGACATACCGTAGGACGTATTCTTACGTGCCTGTTGGACCTGTCAGCCTTAGGGTAGTCTCCCCATTTATTTTTGATCGTGCCTCATTTTTTCCACCCTCATTTTTGATGTTGGACTTAGGTCTCCGGGCGCCTTTTCATTGCCAACCAGTGTTAAGGTGCAGGTGCTCCCTTCTCCCAAGATGGCTGCCACAGACCCCTGTTACTGCAGAGTGGTCTTTCATAGTAGCACCCTAGCTGCCAGGAGCTGGCTGGAACCCCACAACAATGTTGCAACACCAGCCCGCCTTTTTTTGTCCCTTAAGTAGTATGGGGAAGCTCCTGGAATGTGCTGGAACCTTCTAGAAGGGAGGTGTGGTTTTTACTTTTGCCGCCTTGGCTAGAGGTCACCTGACCTAGGGATACATAAGTGAGGGAGGGAACTTTTTGTAGTTAGTTGGCCAGTTGGGGTGAAGCAGAGCTGGAGAATCCACGCAGGAGTGTAGGCGGTAGGGCCTAGCCAGGGACTTATGCCTCTGAGAGTGACAGGGCTTAGGTGCTGCCTCTTAAGTGAGTGAGGGATCCTGTGAAACCCACTGATCTTGCCCAGCAGTAGGAGGACCCAGGGAACCTCTGCCCAGCCTGACTAGGAAGGACCTAGTCGCCAACTCATCCCCTACCCCCCAAGGAACAGAACCCCAAGGGCGCCAGCATCATCTGCGCCACAAAGACTGACTTTTAAAACTGCAGAAGTACCATCCTGAAACTTCATGCCAAGCTAACTATTGTAACTTCGTGAAACGACTGATTGCCTGACTGCTGGGGATCGACCAGGTGCTGGCGCTGTGTTTCCTGCGCTGCCAGACCTGACCTGTGACCCCCTGTGCAGATCTGCTGTCGAGCGCGGAGCTGGCCGACCTCCCGCTTAATTTGTGACCCCCCCGGGTGCCAGGACCCGCAACGCAATCACCGCCGCGGCCCGTGGGCCTCAGGGAAGTGTCAGTGTCAAGTCGGAGCCCGCGGAGAAGCCCGGGGCCCCGCCGCTGCCGTCGCAGCGTCCGAAGGAAGAGCGAGTGTCCGGGAGTGTCCCGCGCCGTTGCGCGCATCGGAAGGAGGACCCGGAGCGGAACCGAGCGACGAGATCAAGGTAACCCCCCGGGGGCTGGGAGGTAGCGCGGCCGTGTGGCGGCCTGAGACTCACCCCCCCCTGCTCCCCGGGAGTCGTGGGAAGGCCCGGTGCGCCCCCTGCCAGGTGGGAATGACACCGCATGCAGGAACTGTGACTTTCCCCCCTCCGTGGGATTTCCCGCCGTAATTGTGCGTCTCCCCTCCGTGGGATTACCCTCTCCTGGGGGACTGCCGTTCGCAGGACTCAACAGTGCTCAAAGCGTTCTATGTCCCCGTAGCGCTGATCGTTCAATTGTACTCAACAGAGCTCCATGCGTTCTATGTTAGAGTAGCGCTGATCGCTCAAGTGTAGTTACCAGTGCTCCATGCGTTCTATGTTAGAGTAGCGCTGATCGCTCAAGTGTAGTTACCAGTGCTCAACGCGTTCTATGTTAGAGTAACGCTGATCGTTCCATTGTATTCAACAGTGCTCAATGCGTTCTGTGTCTCAGTAGCGCTAATCATTCCTGTGTATTCACCAACCCAAAAGCGCTCCTTTCGCCAGTGAAGGTCCCAAGTGCAAGGCGCTTACTGTGCCCACCACGCTTATGCTCAGGGTGCTAGGCAGGCATTATACGACCGCCAGTTATGCTCATGTGCCTTTGTTTCTTCGTAGACACCCGTAGCGCCACGTGTGCAGGCCCCGGCCGGCAGCACTAGGGAAGTTCATACTGCAGGGGTTGCGGAGGTAACAGTACTGAGAGGCTGTAATGCACATGTTAAAGTGTACAGGTAATGAACAACTGTAATGCACATGTTGAAGGGTACAGGTCATGAACAACTGTAATGCACATGTTAAAGCGTACAGGTAATGAACAACTGTAATGCACATGTTAAAGTGTACAGGTAATGAGAAACTGTAATGCAAATGTGAATGTGTATAAGCTAAGATACATTGCCCTCCAATATCACCGCGTGTGATCCTTTGATTAGATAAAACTTGATTAATTTGCATTCACCTTATTGTGTGGCGTCCATTATTGTGTGCGTTTACTGCTTCAGAGGATGCGTGTGTTGTATGGTCGCTTAACACACAGGCCTTTGGGTGCCCAGCCGCTCGTGTCACGTTACCCCCTTAGGGCCTGGAGACCCCAGGTCTTACATTGTTGGCGAGCGGTGGGATTTTAGGACCTGTGACCATACAGCACCCTTCCGTGAAGCAGAGGGCGCCACAATTAAACGCCTATTGTTTTTCTCCAAAAAGCTCTGAAACCATTGATTGCTGTGTATATTGATTCCACTGTCCAGGCTGAGAGTGCAAGAATCCTGGTTAGCTGGTTACTGTCACCCATATCCTAGGAATTTCTTCCTTAGTATCTAGGTCCCCACCTGTCACGATGGATTTCCGGTTAGCTGACCTCGAGGGGTACACTGTAAAGCAACTGAGAGAGTTCGGGCAGGGGATGGGGGTGCCTGGGGTGCGGAAGGCCAAAGGACCGGAACTCCGTACCGCCATTAGGGCATGGGTAGAGGCCCACCCGGAAGGGAGAGAGGATGAGGGACAGGAGGCGCCAGATGCACCTCAGGAGGAGAGCGCCCAGGAAGTACTAGACATATTAAATGTAGATGTGTCTGAAAATGTGCCCCCAGGAAGACGTTCTGGGGCCTGTAGTAGGACAGGGTCTAGGAGGAGCGCGTCTCCAGAGGAGTACGAGGACAGAAGGGAAGAGAGGCAGTTAAAATGGGAGCTGGCCAAATTGGAGCATGAAAGAGAAAGAGAGAGAGAGAACAAGAAATGGGCAATGGAGGAGAAGAAGCTGGCGCACGAGCTTCAGCTAAAAGAGTTGGAGCTGCGCGCCCTCCAATTGAATGCGTCCAATAAGGACAATGGTGGCAGCATACTTAAGGAGTCTCACGAGTCAAAATTCTACCTACCTAAGGAAGTCATTGCCAATTACACAGTGGGGGACGACATTGCTAAATGGTTGGAGGCATACGAGGTAGCCTTGACTGCCCATGGGGTTCCCGAGAGTAATTGGGGAGGTGGGTTATATCGGTATATACCTCCCAACGTCAGGGACACCCTGTTATATTTGGCCAAGGCGGATCAGGTCAGGTATGCCCCCATGAAAGAGGCTTTACTGAAAAAGTTTGGTCTTAACCCCGAGAGGTACAGGCAGAAGTTCTGTGGCAGCCATAAGCTGTCCACACAGACATGGGTGGATTTTTTTGATTATGCGAGAAAGGCACTAGATGGTTGGGTGTGTGGCAGCGAGGTGCAGGACTATCGAGGGGTGTACAATCTTTTTTTACGGGAGCACCTCTTGGATAAGTGCTTTCTGGAGCTGTGCCAACATCTGGTGGACCGCAAGTTGATGGATCCCCGTGAGCTTGCGGAGGAGGCAGATATTTGGGTGAGCACCCGGGTGTCTCACAAGGGTCCCGGGGGAGATGGCTCGAAAGGCGGACAGGGTTTCCCCCAGAAGAAAGAGGGGGAAGATAAAAAGGTGGAGTTCTCGAAAGGTCCCCAAAATAAGTTTGGGAAGGGAGTAGGAACCCCACCCCCGTCCAATTCCACAAGACCCACTTACCCTGACAGGAGTCAGCAGCCAAGGATTGTGCGGTGCTACGAATGTGGGGAGATTGGACACTACAAGGGAGATCCCAAGTGTCGCAAGCGACCCCCAGCCCCAACGGGCGGGAAAAGTCCCGGGGTGAGTAGTATAGCGCTTGGGGCGGAGCTGCCCTTAGATAGGGAAGGGGAGTGGACAGGCCTGACGCTGGTTTCACTCGGGGATAGAGAGGTGGTTCCCGTAGTGTCCCTGCCCCCGAACACTGCTAAGTATCAGCAGAGGGTGAGAGTTAACGGGGAGGAGGTGGATGCTCTGAGGGATACAGGGGCCAGCATGACCACTGTCGTGCGGCGGCTGGTGTCCCCAGACCAAGTAGTCCCCGAGGAGTTCCATCCCGCCGTATTGGCTGACGGCAGTCTGAGTCAATATCCAGTGGCTCGTGTTCCATTTGAGTGGGGAGGAGTCAAAGGCCTACTGAGAGTTGCTGTGAGCCCTGCCTTGCCTGTGGGGTGCTTGCTAGGGAACGACCTGGAGCACACCAAGTGGAAAGATGTCGAGTTTCGAGCTCACACTGAGATGCTGGGATTACCAGGGTGGACTTGCGTAGCCACGCGGTCCATGGCTGCCCAGCATGAAACTCACCCTGGGTTGGAGCCTGGAAGAATGGCCCAACCCAACACCAGAAGAGGAAAAAAGAAGGTGGTAAAGGACACGCCCCGTGAGATGGATGGGGAGGCCGGAGTGGTGCCCCCGGAGTCCGTGGAGGTGGATGTCGTTCCCGTGGAGGACTTGCCGACCCTTGCTGACTGGCATGTGGGAGGAGGCCCTACCCGGGAGGAATTTTGTCAGGCACAAAGGGCGTGCCCCACGCTTGAAGGCATGCGGCGACAGGCCGAAGCCCAAGTGGCCAGTCAGGAGTTGGGAGGATATCATGTGTATTGGGAGGATGATCTCCTATACAGTGAGCCCAGGGTGCCGGTACATGGATCTTCGAGGGCCATAGTGGTCCTCCAATGTTACCGGGCCTTCCTGCTGGAGCTAGCGCACGAGATTCCCTTAGCCGGACACCTGGGCCAGGACAAAACCTTTGCACGGTTGGTCCCTCATTTTTATTGGCCCAGGATGAGGATTGCCTCAGACACCTTCTGTAAGACCTGTAAGTCTTGTCAGGCAAGTGGCAAGACTGGGACTAAATTGAAGGTCCCTTTGGAACCGCTCCCCATGGTCGGGACCCCTTTTGAGAGGGTCGGTATTGATATTGTTGGGCCATTGGACCCTCCGACCGCAGCGGGACACCGGTTCATTCTGGTTTTGGTGGACCACGCCACAAGGTACCCAGAGGCTATTCCTCTGAGGACCATCACTGCACCGGTGGTGGCGCGGGCACTGTTGGGGATTTTTACCCGAGTGGGATTCCCCAAGGTCGGGGTGTCGGACAGGGGCACCAATTTCATGTCGGCCTACATGCAGGCCATGTGGAAGGAGTGTGGGGTGACCTACCGGTTCTCCACTCCTTACCACCCCCAGACTAACGGACTGGTAGAGCGCTTCAATAAGACATTGAAGGGTATGATCTGAAGCCTGCCAGAGGGCTTGAGGCGTAAATGGGACGTCCTCCTCCCCTGCTTGTTATTCTCCTACCGGGAGGTACCGCAGAAGGGAGTCGGGTTCAGGCCGTTTGAGTTGCTCTATGGCCATCCCGTTAGGGGTCCCCTCAGTTTAGTGAAAGAGGGGTGGGAGAAGACTTCACAGAAGCTTCCCCGTGACATTGTCAGCTACATGCTGGCGTTCCGCAGCCAGATGGCCATGCTGTGGAAGGCGGCCTCAGAGAACCTGGAGGCTAGCCAGACCGTGATGAAGGAGTGGTATGACCGCAACGCTCGGACGGTCGAGTTGGACGTTGGACAGAAGGTGTGGGTTATGGAACCTGGGGAGCTTTGTGCCCTCCAGGACCGGTGGACTGGTCCGTACGACATTGTGGAGCGACTAGGCCAGACCACGTACGTTGTAGATTTGAAAAACCCCCGTCAGCCCCGCAGGGTGCTCCACGTCAACCGCCTGAAGCCGCACCATGAGCGATCAGAGCTTGCTCTCCTTATGGTGACGGATGGGAGCGAGGAGGAAGAGAGTGAGGCTCTTCCTGACCTTCTAGCGGTACAAGAGAAGGATGGTTCGATGGAAGGTGTAGTCCTCTCCCCATCCTTGACCCGAGAGCAACAGAGGGACTGCCGCCATGTCCTGGGACAGTTCGCCTCGTTGTTCTCCCTCACGCCTGGAATAACTCATCTGTGTACCCATGATGTGAACACAGGGGACAGCCCCCTGGTGAAGAACAAGTCTTACCGGCTCTCCGACCGAGTGAAAGATAGCATCCAGCGTGAGGTGGCAAAGATGCTGGAGCTGGGGGTGATAGAACCTTCCAGCAGCCCGTGGGCTAGTCCAGTGGTGTTGGTGCCGAAAGCGGCCCCACCGGGTACGACACCGGAGCTTCGGTTCTGTGTGGACTACCGGGGGTTGAACTCTGTCACGAAGACAGATGCTCACCCCATCCCACGTGCAGACGAGCTGGTGGACCGGCTGGGAGCAGCCCGGTACCTCAGCACCATCGATCTGACATACGGATATTGGCAGATTGCCATGGCCGAAGGAGCAAGGGAGAAGACAGCGTTCTCCACCCCCGAGGGCCACTACCAGTTCCGAGTGATGCCCTTTGGGCTCAAAAATGCTCCGGCCACATTCCAGCGGTTAGTGAATCAGGTACTATCTGGCCTGGAGTCCTTCTCAGCGGCCTACCTGGATGACATAGCTGTCTTCAGTGGTACCTGGGAGGACCATCTGCAACACCTCCAGGAGGTATTGCAGGCGCTGCAACGTGCTGGCCTAACAATTAAAGCCAGCAAGTGCCAGATTGGACAGGGATCTGTCGTGTACCTGGGACACCTGGTGGGCGGAGGTAAGGTGCAACCCCTCCAGGCCAAAATAGAGACCATCTTGGCTTGGGAGCCCCCCAAGACCCAAACAGAGGTCCGAGCTTTCCTCGGCCTCACTGGGTATTACCGCCGGTTCGCCAAGGGATATGGTACCATCGTAACCCCCTTGACGGAATTGACTTCGAAGAAGCAACCTAGCAAGGTCATATGGACAGCTGCATGCCAAGAAGCCTTTGACACGCTGAAACATGCGATGTGTACCGCTCCAGTACTAGCAACACCAGATTTCAGCAAGGAATTTATTGTGCAGACCGACGCCTCAGAGCACGACATAGGTGCGGTGCTCTCGCAACTCAACACCGAGGGCCAAGATCAACCAGCGGCCTTCATATCCAGGAGACTCCTCCCTCGGGAACGGCGATGGAGCACCATTGAGAGAGAAGCCTTCGCGGTGGTCTGGGCTCTGAAGAAGTTGAGGCCATACCTCTTTGGAACTCACTTCCTTATCCAGACCGACCACCGCCCCCTTCGCTGGCTCATGCAGATGAGAGGCGAAAACCCCAAGTTGTTGAGGTGGTCCATTTTCCTACAGGGGATGGATTTTCGGGTGGAATATCGGCCCGGAGTTGACCACGCCAATGCTGACGGTCTCTCCAGGTTTTTCCGCCTTAGCGATGAGAACTCCCTAGAGGTTGGGTAGCTCTCCCCTCTTTCGGCTGGGGGGGACGCGTGTTGGACCTGTCAGCCTTAGGGTAGTCTCCCCATTTATTTTTGATCGTGCCTCATTTTTTCCACCCTCATTTTTGATGTTGGACTTAGGTCTCCGGGCGCCTTTTCATTGCCAACCAGTGTTAAGGTGCAGGTGCTCCCTTCTCCCAAGATGGCTGCCACAGACCCCTGTTACTGCAGAGTGGTCTTTCATAGTAGCACCCTAGCTGCCAGGAGCTGGCTGGAACCCCACAACAATGTTGCATCACCAGCCCGCCTTTTTTTGTCCCTTAGGTAGTATGGGGAAGCTCCTGGAATGTGCTGGAACCTTCTAGAAGGGAGGTGTGGTTTTTACTTTTGCCGCCTTGGCTAGAGGTCACCTGACCTAGGGATACATAAGTGAGGGAGGGAACTTTTTGTAGTTAGTTGGCCAGTTGGGATGAAGCAGAGCTGGAGAATCCACGCAGGAGTGTAGGCGGTTGGGCCTAGCCAGGGACTTATGCCTCTGAGAGTGACAGGGCTTAGGTGCTGCCTCTTAAGTGAGTGAGGGATCCTGTGAAACCCACTGATCTTGCCCAGCAGTAGGAGGACCCAGGGAACCTCTGCCCAGCCTGA
The DNA here is from genome assembly GCF_964204655.1 of Triturus cristatus. Taxonomy (NCBI): domain Eukaryota; kingdom Metazoa; phylum Chordata; class Amphibia; order Caudata; family Salamandridae; genus Triturus; species Triturus cristatus. The sequence goes on from NC_140592.1 coordinate 844,410,387, forward strand.
CTAGGAAGGACCTAGTCGCCAACTCATCCCCTACCCCCCAAAGGAACAGAACCCCAAGGGCGCCAGCATCATCTGCGCCACAAAGACTGACTTTTGAAACTGCAGAAGTACCATCCTGAAACTTCATGCCAAGCTAACTATTGTAACTTCGTGAAACGACTGATTGCCTGACTGCTGGGGATCGACCAGGTGCTGGCGCTGTGTTTCCTGCGCTGCCAGACCTGACCTGTGACCCCCTGTGCAGATCTGCTGTCGAGCGCGGAGCTGGATGAGCTCCCGCCTAATTTGTGACCCCCCCGGGTGCCAGGACCCGCAACGCGATCACCGCCGCGGCCCGTGGGCCTCAGGGAAGTGTCAGTGTCAAGTCGGAGCCCGGGGCCCCGCCGCTGCCGTCGCAGCGTCCGAAGGAAGAGCGAGTGTCCGGGAGTGTCCTGCGCCGTTGCGCGCATCGGAAGGAGGACCCGGAGCGGAACCGAGCGACGAGATCAAGGTAACCCCCCGGGGGCTGGGAGGTAGCGCGGCCGTGTGGCGGCCTGAGACTCGTCCCCCCCCCCCCTGCTCCCTGGGAGTCGTGGAAAGGCCCGGTGCGCCCCCTGCCAGGTGGGAACGACACCGCATGCAGGAACTGTGACTTTCCCCCCTCCGTGGGATTTCCCGCCGTAATTGTGTGTCTCCCCTCCGTGGGATTACCCTCTCCTGGGGGACTGCCGTTCGCAGGACTCAACAGTGCTCAAAGCGTTCTATGTCCCCGTAGCGCTGATCGTTCAATTGTACTCAACAGAGCTCCATGCGTTCTATGTTAGAGTAGCGCTGATCGCTCAGGTTTAGTTACCAGTGCTCCATGCGTTCTATGTTAGAGTAGCGCTGATCGCTCAAGTGTAGTTACCAGTGCTCAACGCGTTCTATGTTAGAGTAACGCTGGTCTTTCCATTGTATTCAACAGTGCTCAATGCGTTCTGTGTCTCAGTAGCGCTAATCATTCCTGTGTATTCACCAACCCATAAGCGCTCCTTTCGCCAGTGAAGGTCCTAAGTGCAAGGCGCTTACTGTGCCCACCACGCTTATGCTCAGGGTGCTAGGCAGGCATTATACGACCGCCAGTTATGCACTTGTGCCTTTGTTTCTTCGTAGACACCCCTAGCGCCACGTGTGCAGGCCCCGGCCCGCAGCACTAGGGAAGTTCATACTGCAGGGGTTGCGGAGGTAACAGTACTGAGAGGCTGTAATGCACATGTTAAAGTGTACAGGTAATGAACAACTGTAATGCACATGTTGAAGGGTACAGGTCATGAACAACTGTAATGCACATGTTAAAGCGTACAGGTAATGAACAACTGTAATGCACATGTTAAAGTGTACAGGTAATGAGAAACTGTAATGCAAATGTGAATGTGTATAAGCTAAGATACATTGCCCTCCAAGATCACCGCGTGTGATCCTTTGATTAGATAAAACTTGATTAATTTGCATTCACCTTATTGTGTGGCGTCCATTATTGTGTGCGTTTACTGCTTCAGAGGATGCGTGTGTTGTATGGTCGCTTAACACACAGGCCTTTGGGTGCCCAGCCGCTCGTGTCACGTTACCCCCTTAGGGCCTGGAGACCCCAGGTCTTACAGTGCCAAATACCGGAAATGTTTTTAAATGTCTCCAGTGAACACCTCTGTAATACAAGCCCGAAAGGAACTCTAATAATGTCCTCGAGAGGCGGTAAGAATCACATATGTAGGAAAGGCAGGTAGATGGGGAGAGGCATTTCAGCATTTTTTAGACTGTGGTATTCCTATGCAGCCATATGCTTGATAGGAGATTGATTGTTATCCAGTGGGGGTCTATTATACCGCGTTGAAAAAGTGTCAATGTGGTATCTATATGCAGCCACAAGCTTTTTAGTTAATTCACTGTTACCTCGTGGGGGGTCACCATACAGTGAATAAGACCACTGTATAATGTTTTGGTAAACAGCAATAAATAAATAAATATTTATAAATAGAACAGGAATACAGGGGTCTATCCCAAAGGGGATAAGACCACTGGAGAACATTTAAATAAAAACTAATAATAACAAACAAATAGGTAATACAAATTTCTTGGACAGCGAGGGTAACAAGTAATTTGTTAATAATTTCCTTAGGAATTTCTGGATCAAAGAAGACCAGGGGTCGCTTGTATATTAACACCGGACGGAAGTTCTATACTTTGAAATAGAACCATATACCATCTGTGACTGACTAAAATCCTACACAGATGTGAAGGGTAAGTGAAAGAAATGTCCTTCTATGTTCCCTTCTAAGGCATTTAAATTGCCATAGTAACCTTATTGCCCTTGTGTTTCTAATAGGTGATGAGTGCATGAATAGCAATTGGAAGCAAAATTCACATTTACTTCATAGACCCCACAACTGTTTTAAGCAGGAAGTGATATATGGGATTAAATGGGACCCGGAGTAGGAGTGGGTTTTTGATGACTAATAGGTCTATTACAATGTTGACCATATATCCACAGATTAATACTCCGTAATAAGTGCTGGTATCAGAATCAAGAGATGTATCATTGAGTTCAATAGCAGCAGTATAATATCCATCGCGCTATCGGGTAAATTATGAGTGTAAGTAAAGGAAATCCATAAATTAACAGCACGATAGAGGAAATAATATAAGTTATGTACAGATTCTCAAGAACCCCCTATCTTGGGGACTCTGGAAGAAGAAAAAAACAGAATAATAAAGATAAATATTCTGTGTAATTTAATCAAGGAGTAGCAACCCATCTAGTCATTAGAGTGCACTGAACAGATTATCATATGAAATCATGTTTTGTATCTAACCAGATTTATTATTCATTTCTGTTTCCTAGATTAATCACTGTTTTTAAATACATGTTATAAGAATATTTGTATCTCTGAAACTGTCCTGAAGAAGGCGGGGATGACCAGATATTCTGTCGAAATGCCGCGTCGACATTAGTTTCATAAATATGAGTAGATTAATTATTCTTTCAGAAGTTTTTATGTGATAGAAATCTACATGTACAAGCAACATTTTATTCATATGTGTAAATTGATCTTATGATTGTATTGCTGTGTATATATACAATGTTTTGAATTTTCTCATTTTTTCTTTTTGATATGTATGAATATGAAATAAGCATTTTGTGATTATATTGAAAGATAATTGATCAATATTTTAAATAATACAAATAACTTTTTAAAGAAGAATAAATAAAGGAAACAGAATTTTTGTTTTTGGTAGTTTCTAAAAGACTATTCTGGTTCAGTGCACTCTGTTTAATGATAGGTTTATGAACTAAGATATAGCACAAAAGGGATCCTTGTGCTTTACAGTTTTTTATCACCCAGCCCCTTTTGGCCTTTTGGGTAACTCTCTGTTTGTGGAGTGTTTACCTCCGACCCTCCCTTTGGGATTGAGTAAGAAGCTATTGGATTCAAATCCATTCCAGTGGTCATTGGTTTATATTTTGGACTGGAAAAGATATGGGCTCCTGGAAACAAGTATGCAGCAGTCTTGCATCCCAACTTATACTACAGTTCCACAAGAAACCAGAGGATACAACCAGGGAAAGAAGATCTTTGAGGTGCTGTGCTGTTATAGTGAGATCCAAATGATCACCGTGTTTACAATGCAGCCCTACAACATTTTACGATAGCACCAAGCAACACAAATAAGAATGGTGCCTTTGAGAGATGTCTTATGGTCAACTCTTGTTAGAGCCTTGGTCCCTCAACAAAGGTTCCTATGCAGTCCTGAAAGTCACAAAAAACTATAGTACCCATCATGGGACTTGCAACATTATTGTGAGTTTAAAGTCCTTAACGCAGAGTTTCAGGCTCTCACACAAACCTTGCAACAAGACATGGTTGTGGTCCATAGTTCCTGAAGTTACCCACTGAATCTATACTCATCTGACATCTTTGACCCTGATGGTTAGCACTCATTTACAATGGCAGAAGTCTTGACTTGTTGGACAGCACAGTCTCTCTCTGGTAAGATCAGCTGCATTCCCCTGGAAACAAGCAAACAATCAGTGCTCAACACAGCCTATAAAAACAGCAATCAGTGCACAGCATAAGCACTTGTCTAGAAGAATATTAATGTCAGACAGCAGACAAAATGCAATTACAGCTCAAAGCGACATTTAAAATGTTAAGTGTTCAGTATGAGTATCTCTTGTTTCTCGTGGTTTCTTAAGAGATCTGTTTGAGCTTCATGGGGGGAGAGGCGTTGCATTGTTCCTGCAAAATTCTGAAGAAGGGCTAATGGCTTTCCATCTGTGAGGCACTCTTTGAACATTGTAATGCATATGCCCTCAGGTGGGAGGCAGTTTGAGTCTATGAAAACAACAGTTTGAATCAGGGGTTTCCGAAATAAGTTTGTCAATGCACATTCTGCAAATCATCAAGATTTTTGCCACTTGGGCTCTAAAAGCAGGCAGGCAGGACACTGGAAGCAGGTAGAAAACTCCCCTAGGTCTGTAAGCGGGAACGCCCAGTCCTGGTATGCACGTTCATTCGAGGCAAGGGCATTACTACAATGGAGAACTCCTATTATCTGCTTCTTGGACCAAGAACTGATCAATTTTCTTCGTAATCCAAAACTGCGAAAAATGTTCAATGGTTCTCTCGACATTTTTCATAGGGAAAGCCGTCAATCAAACGGTGCAGTTTTGAAGCCAAGAATAGATCAGCGCTTGCTTTTCCATCCTGCACCTTATCGTACAGTCAGGCATCCACAACCTTGCCATCTAATTTCAGAGCCAAAAGCTTTGTACTGAATTAGGCACTGCCTGATAGGCCTCTATGTGTTTACAAACTGGCAACCTCAAGCTACATACCAAAATGGATTTTATGAAGATGAAATAATTTAGGGCCTAATTATGACTATGGACCGCTGTAGCCACGGTGGCAGTGCAGGCACCACCACACCGGCGGTCCGCCCGCCCTATTACAAGCTGAGCAGTTGGACCCCCTTGGGACAGCTGCAACTGCCAGCAATCAGAGATCCCTGGCGGTTTTGCATTGGTCTTTTGGCCGCAATATGCTTTGCGGTGCCGCTGCAGCACCGCTAAGCATATTACGAGTTTCCTCTCCACCACGGTATTCATGGTGGTGAGCCTGCCAAGAATAATGTGGCAGAGAGGAAACTGTTTCCTCAGGGCCATGGGGTTCATGCAAGAGGGTACATGTTGTGCCCCGCTGTGTGCATGCGCCCCAGTTCCTGCACCGCATGGACTGCGCCAATCCATGCCATGCAGGAACTGCCTTTGACTCTCCCATTGCCATGCCTTTTTCATAGGCACCGCGTTGGGACGGCCAAAGAACCTGCTACATAGACAAAAAAAATTGTAATCTGGTGGGTGGTGTTAGAACGGTTTTGGTGGTCTTGGAGCGGGGCGGCGGCATGGCAGCCCTGCACCAAGACTGCGAAAGTCATAATTAGGCTCTTAGTTTGAAAGCATGGTTAAAATGTATTACAGCGTTTTGGAGAGGCTTCTGTGCATGGTCAAGGCATATTTATATCTGCAATGTTAATAAACGTAAGCACCAACAGGCTGACGCATTTTCGAATTCAATTTTACTAGTTTGGTTTGTACTGGAGTAAACCCTTAGTCCACTGAACAAAAGCCAAGAAAATAAACGCAGGCCTTAGTCCTCAGAGGTTAAAAATGAGAGCAGATAAAGCACAATATCTGTGGGGAGAAGCAGATGGCCTCCTTAAATACCTGAATATTATTCATTCAGCCATGGCTCCACAGCCTCTGTGCCGCACACCCAGTCTTACTTCCCACTCAATTTCACTTTATATTTACTGCAATTACCGTGACTGCACGAGCAGTGAGGTGTGTTTAGGTCATCGTGAAATGTGCCCTCGGGCAACCCCACATAAAAAGTGATAGTTCTTACCACCTCAAATGTTACTGGCGTAGATGTTTAGCATTGCATTTGGCTCAAGCAATATTCCAGCTATGTTGCTTTGCACACAGGGGCATAAATAGATTTGAAAAAAATACCCAAGAACAATGATTACAATAAAAATGCAATTGGTAAATCCCTATTAAGAGTCTGAAGTAATAGTTGAAGGGAATGCAGATTTTTTTTTAAGGACCTTAAGAGGAACGTGGAACCTCTCCCATGATTTGTTAATTAAATTTAGCTGCATGTAAACTTTTCCCAAGTACATTCTTTAGAAAATAAAGGCTCTTGAGAGCGTTTTAAAGAACTGCTTGTGAATTCCTCTAAATACTTAAGGATTTTCCATTTCCCATCACAAATATTTATTCATACAAGCCTTGGCATTTCATTGCTCAGCAGAGATTTGGTATGGTCAGCTGAGAGATATTTTCATGTCCCAAGAAAGACATTTTTTATGTCCCTGCCATCACTTTTTTTTGCTCTCAATAGAAATACCTCATTTGAACTGCAAAGATTTTTATTGTTGCGACTTCATACACGTGAAACTGCAACAACAGCTTTAATTGGAAGGATGCGGACCAGCAGGCTCACTGGATGCCAGGATGTAATTGACAAACCAAAGGTAACCCCAAGATTTTAAAAGGGGGTAGGCGATCTTATGTCAAAAGAACTGTTAAGAGGCCAAACTTTAAGTGGAACGGGATCTTGTCCTTGCTTCAAAACTAAAATATCCGTAATTTATGAAATTTAGTGTCACGACTAACAGTTTCAATTCACACAAAGGAGATCTGTCTCACAGGTCACGCAGACAAACTTTATCAACGCGATTCCTTTGAAGACGGAGAATTTTCTAGCTCACTATAGTCCTAAGAGGAGTTTTTCCTCTGATTTCATAACCGTAGACAACTTTACCTCTCAAATAACAAAAACATACAGGCTTGAGGTTTAATACAGCAAAGCTGTGTTTCACTGTCCCAAACCCTATAAGCACACACTTCAAAAAGCAGAATTCTTCAAATCAAACAGGGCATCAGGTTTGGGCAGCAGATTTTGCAGTTGGTTGATCTATGGCACGCTTTTGTAGTAGAAATATCTCCCTAGCTGTAAAAATGTACAGTTCTAGGCCTTGCGCAGTAGAACTTCCCATCAGGTGACTTACAAGGTACAAGTAGAGATCTCAGACAGAGAAGCTATCGCACAGCTCATATTCCATGTCTGATTAAGTTGCTGACGGTCACACTGAGTGTCAACAATGAGCTAGTCACTCATTAAGTGTAACTTTGAGGCTGAATTGCAAGTCCCTATTCCAGCTACACCCTGCCTGTGCTCTGATGGATGCACTTTTAGCATTTATAGCTAATGTTAGTTACTTTGATGTTCTTGTAATATTTTTAGTTATGCTGTAAATCTGGTTCTTCCACAGTGAATTAATGCTAAGGGGCCTATTAGGATGGCGGGCGGACTTTCGTCTGCCCGCCACCCTAGCGGTGCTGGGACCTGCCACCAGTGGTGTGGCAGTCCCGCACCAGCAATTAGAATGCCACCGCCACTGTGGCGGTGGCATCCTCCATTCCCAGCATTGTGGCGGGCGGTGCTCACAGTACCGCCCGCCAAAATGCTGGGAATGCACGTTGTGAATTGTCATGCACAAGGTGACAGGCACCGTGCGGTGCCTGCCACCTTGTCTGTGACAATGTACCCCCCATGTGCACCTCCCACCCCCCCAATACCCTGGGGGCCCGCAACGGGCACCCGAAAGCAGAATCCGCATGACTTTCCATGGCGGGGTCTCCGCCATGGAAAGACCTGCACCGCTGCCCATACTAATATGGATGGCGGAGTCTATCAGACACCACCACTGTAGGAAGGTGAATATCTGACTATGGTTACCCCCAACTTTTTGCCTAGTGTCTAGCTGGTTTTTCGACTTAGTTGGCCTGAGATCCTGCCATTCAGGGTCTCAGGCTGTCTGCTCTCTCTTTAAAATGGACTCCATGTACCCTAGGTACATACACAATTGGGAGGGATCCCCTTATCAGCCCCTGTACAGTGTACCATTGGTACCCAGGGCATAGGTGTACCCTAGGCCTACCAGGGGCTGCAGCATGTATTATGCCACCCCTGGCCTGGCCTCACAATCAGACACAACTGGCTGATCACTCAGCTGGGGCAAGGTCGTGTAATCACCCCTTGCTTAGATATAGTATACCTGTATCTACACTTAAAATAGACACATGTGTACCTGTGAGCCACTCCTATGGCAGGCCTTAACAATCCTGAAGGCAGAGTGCTTGGTAACATGTGAGATGGTGCTCTAGCATGAGCTGAGCCTGTCTGCAGCTTTCGGAACCATGTCCTTATAGCTGTTCTATGATATCGCCTACCATATACTCTTAAGTGCCTTATAATCTTAAACGGTTATGGTAACTATGGTTTGGCTTTATCAAAACATGTTGTGTAAGGTGTCTAACACTTTGGAATAATACCCCCATACCATTTCTGGTGATGAGGATATTATTCCTCCCTTCTAGAGGGAGAGACATGTTAAAATCCTACTTTGCTGTTTAACTCTAACCAAAGACTCAGCATCACAAAATTGATGCTGCTGCCACAGACACGAGTCTTACCTCCTGCAGCTGGGAGCCCTCCCAGCCAGGGAGGCCTGGACAATAGGTTTCCTGCGTGGGGAGGTGCTAGCACCTCCCCAGACAGACTTTAGTGTATTGGGGCAGGGAGGGCTGAAAGGAATGAGACACTGCCTGGGCCACACAAGGTGTCCCATGCATAGTCCAGTTCAAACCGGTCCTGGGGCACTCCAGCCCCAGCTCTGGTGCGAAACTGGACAAAGGAAAGGGGGTGTAGCCACTCCCCTTTCTGGTCCCCACCCATAGGAGGGACCTTGCAGGTAGCCCAGCCCATTAGCCTAGTATATTAGGAGGTAGCTGAGCCCTGCAGAATTAGATTACCCTGAAAATCTGCAACTTGTACAGAAACTCTGGAGCTTCGACATTCGACCTCAGGAAGAAGACTGAAGAATCTCCCTTGTGGCCAAGGAGTGACCACCCTGGGCAACCAGGCACTATCCAGCGACCGCTGCTTGCTTTGCGACTGATCCACGAGGAACGACTGCAGAGACTGACCAGCGCCATGACTTCCAGACACCTCTGAACCCGATCCACATCTACAGCAAAGCTGAGACCCATGGAGGCGACGAGGGACGTGGGACCGGTGACTTGGGAAAAGTGGCTAGTAACTGACTAGCGCAACTTCTGAGGCTTCCTCGAGGTTGTGCTTGGGGAATTGAGAAGCCCCACTCCCGAGCACCATCTGCAAAGAAGATCAGCTCCCCACACTTCCCGTGTTCTGCGTGGGGCCCTTCTGCACCTGAGCTGCTCGACGCGTTGTCCGGTTGCTGGCCCGTTGGCTAGTGATCTCTGTGACTACGAACCTGCTATTTTGCTTGGCTGGTCCGGCTCCTCCAGACTGGCACTCGCTCCCCTGTGAAAGGGAAGCACCCCAGACCTTCCTGGTCTGCAACAGAAGCAAGTCCTCCATCCTGCGTGGGTTAGGCTTACCAAGGCTTGTTGGGTCCTAACTTGACATCGACGCCGCCGACAGTAAGAGCCTTCGTGGGACAGCTCGCCTCCTGGTTCTGGTCGTCATCGACGCCTCCTGGTACCCGTGGCTGCTGAGACAAGCTTCACCTCTCCACCTGCATCTTCACGACATCGCCTGGCTCCTTCCTGGTTCCCTCCTGGTCCTGGGCTGGTGGCCTAGACTCTGTCCCTTCTCTTGCAGGACTCCTTCTTCTTGGTTCCATCCCCGGAATCCACCGGACACTCTTCACTGACTGCCTGTCAGCAACTTTTCTTCAGGCATCCATAGGAGTCAACGACGAAACCCGACGCAAGTTCACACCTATGCACCCGCAGCCCGTGGGCTAAGTAACTTGAGTACTCTGGTGCTCACAAGGGTATTGACTATCCTAGGGTCTAGTTTCCAAGTCTTGAACTCCTAGCTTCTTCAGAAGTGTCCTAAAACTCTTAATTTCTAAATACTGCATTTCTATCGACTTTTACGCATTACGCGTGAGTGTTTCCACTCTGCACCTGAATCCCGTGGGCCTCCCACTCCCTAGCAATTGGTAGGATAGTGTAGCCCCAGCGATTCCCTAGGCCTACGCCTACTCTGTGTTTGTGACAGTGGTTCTTATACCACTTACTTAGTATATGGTTTGCATGGCCCCTAGGGCCTAACTGTATTACTTACCTGTGTGACTTATGTATGCTTAAATAATATTGTGTTGTACTTACCTCGAATCTCATAAAGAGTGCTGAGGGTGTTTTGACTTAGAATAAATACATTCTATTTTTTATATATCTGTTGTGGTGTCCTTTCATTTAATATTCAAGGGGTTACAAATTGTATAACAGCTGGCTTCACATGCCATACAGAGTTTAGCCTAAGACTGCTCTTGCCCATGCTACCACTAGGATAGCTGGTCTATAAGGTTGACTTTACAACCAATCACCATAAGGGTTGTTTGGACTGATACAAGGTGTACACTAGAATTAGTGACATCATATATCAGGCCAACTTCTCACAACCACCATATCCAGCCCCTTTTCCGCCTGGTCGACTGGTTGACCGGCGGAAAACCGACCGGTGGACGGTCTTTCCATCCGCCGGGGTTCCCCCCACCATACTAATATGGCGGGCGGGGTATGATGTAGGGCAGATCGCCACCGCCATGCGGGTGGTGGCTATCTGCCCTACATCATAATAGACCCCTTAGTCCCCACCAAACATACCGCCCTTTTTTTTCTCAGCCCTCCTCCCGTTCTTGATCTGTCTGTCTTCTCGTTCTCTTTTGCTCTGATCTCCTCACTTTTCATTTGATTGACCCTGTCCCATGAATTCCAAAACTGTGGGGTAAAATGGGTTTTTTCTTAGCAACCAGAAATCCTGTTGTATATATAAATAATGCCTATGCATTTGGAGAAGTCGGAAGGGATATTTCTAGGGGTTGGCATAACTCGTGTAATTCAGTGTAGCGTAATCACACAGAATTACCTAAAAATTCAGTGAGATTACACTTGAATTACATGAGAAGAGAAATTCTTCATTTAGCACTATTTCTTAGTGCAAAAATGCAGCCTCACATCCAAAATGGACGTGAGTATGCATTTTACGCTAAGATATAGCACTATATGCATCAGAACTCAAATAGTGAGCGCAAGGAGCCACTCTCTAAATGTGTTCTCGTTTTAGAATTTCTTTCCAGTAATTACTCTTTATGCGAATGTGCCTAAGAATATGCCTGTTAGGAGAGCTGCACGGGGATTGGCCTGAGCGGGCTGAAAAGACGCTCCGCTCAGGCCAGAGAGTCTGTGGGGGTTTCTCCAGCCCTGCTGTTCAATGCAGCCGGGCTGGAGAAACCTAAGTGCCCATATGTGTTTTGGTTGGCTTGAGATGGCCGGCCAAACACATATGCGCACTTAGGGAGTGCACATAGCACCCCTCCTTCCATGCTTACATCCTTCCATGCCCCGCCCAGCCCCTCCCTGCTCAAGCTGGCTCAGAGCCGGCAAATGAAAAATAAAACAAAACTAAAACATTATTTAATTTTTAATGTGCTGGTTTTGAGCCAGGCAGTGGGGCGATGCTCCTCTGCCATTACAGAGGAGCCCCCACTGAGTCCTAGTAAGGGTTAATGTGGCACCCTTACAGTGTTATGCAAACATAAGTAGCGGGATGCACACCATAGTCCTCCGAAATTGATCATAAGCTTAACTTGTATTCCTGTGTAGGCGTGCATGCCAGGTGAGCGCTCCGTCCAAATTGCGCTTGCAAAAATGAACAAAACCAGTGGACCCTGTTACAGCTCCATATACCGGCAGCACAGCCAATCCTTTGAATGAGTCCAATCAATTAAATCAGGTTATTTTCAATCTTTATGTACTCTGTCAGTTTTCTCTATAACTTTTTTCTGCCATTTACTCTGCCGTTTACTTCAATTCATTTTACTCATTTTAATCCAAGTGAATCACCCACACACAGGAGGCATGATAGTTTCCAAATGTCACGTGTTTAATTGAATTTGCCCAATGCATTTCGGGACGAATCCCTTCGTCAGGGGCATCTAAAATACACAAATTAAATAGATGTCAACATAATCTTTGCAAATACTATAATGCACTATACATATTAAAAATAATAATTATATCGTGATGCATACTCAATGCTTAGACCCATGCCCTGAAACCATTCCCGTTAAAAAATGACACCATCCTGTCTGTAACGATCCTGATTGAAAACCTCCCAACTCTAGGACTTCGCCTATCTTGTGAATAACCCACCTCCGTGCAACTAACACTTCAACATTCGTTAAAAAAACATGCTGTGGAATGCTTGACACACTGCTGTTTTCCTGCGCTTACCGTGACAGTATATAATGAACTTCTCCCAGAGTACCGAAGCTGCAGAGCCGCGCTTGCTCCCAATTTCTAGTTCCTACGCACATTTTGTATTACGGTAGCATTTTCAAAGTGCTCGCGCGCTCGTCTTTCTCTCTGTTAATGAAAAGCCTTTTCGCTCCTCAACTGGTTTTTATACTAATCACTGCGCGCCTATTGTTATCAGGTGCTGTCAACTCGTTATCTCAGAACAACCGGCTTCCGGTCAAGTTTAAAAAAAATTTGTCAACATGCTTTTTTTCTTTTGTTCAACCAGTGAGACACTACGTTGCCCAGAATCCCATATAACGTGTCTTGATCCTCACCCACTCCCCCGTTACTGGTGCCATATGTCCCCTGACTCCAGCAATAATTTATGCTCCAGCACATAATCTTAATCAATAGTACATTGAGTAGTAACTGTTTATAGCCAATTAAAAGTCGCAATGACATATTGACATTTTTCCACAAGTGCATCAATCGTGACACCGACGACTCCTGAGTGTGTGTACTCCATTTCAGTTCTTTTCTTTCAATCAGTTAATCTTGCATTTTTCCATAATCATCAAAGTCTATTCATGGGTGCAAACTCGCAGGTAGGACGGTTGCATTGTACTGATTACCGTCCTACCTGCGAGTTTGCACCCATGAATAGACTTTGATGATTATGGAAAAATGCAAGATTAACTGATTGAAAGAAAAGAACTGAAATGGAGTACACACACTCAGGAGTCGTCGGTGTCACGATTGATGCACTTGTGGAAAAATGTCAATATGTCATTGCGACTTTTAATTGGCTATAAACAGTTATTACTCAATGTACTATTGATTAAGATTATGTGCTGGAGCATAAATTATTGCTGGAGTCAGGGGACATATGGCACCAGTAACGGGGGAGTGGGTGAGGATCAAGACACGTTATATGGGATTCTGGGCAACGTAGTGTCTCACTGGTTGAACAAAAGAAAAAAAGCATGTTGACAAATTTTTTTTAAACTTGACCGGAAGCCGGTTGTTCTGAGATAACGAGTTGACAGCACCTGATAACAATAGGCGCGCAGTGATTAGTATAAAAACCAGTTGAGGAGCGAAAAGGCTTTTCATTAACAGAGAGAAAGACGAGCGCGCGAGCACTTTGAAAATGCTACCGTAATACAAAATGTGCGTAGGAACTAGAAATTGGGAGCAAGCGCGGCTCTGCAGCTTCGGTACTCTGGGAGAAGTTCATTATATACTGTCACGGTAAGCGCAGGGAAACAGCAGTGTGTCAAGCATTCCACAGCATGTTTTTTTAACGAATGTTGAAGTGTTAGTTGCACGGAGGTGGGTTATTCACAAGATAGGCGAAGTCCTAGAGTTGGGAGGTTTTCAATCAGGATCGTTACAGACAGGATGGTGTCATTTTTTAACGGGAATGGTTTCAGGGCATGGGTCTAAGCATTGAGTATGCATCACGATATAATTATTATTTTTAATATGTATAGTGCATTATAGTATTTGCAAAGATTATGTTGACATCTATTTAATTTGTGTATTTTAGATGCCCCTGACGGAGGGATTCGTCCCGAAATGCATTGGGCAAATTCAATTAAACACGTGACATTTGGAAACTATCATGCCTCCTGTGTGTGGGTGATTCACTTGGATTAAAATGAGTAAAATGAATTGAAGTAAACGGCAGAGTAAATGGCAGAAAAAAGTTATAGAGAAAACTGACAGAGTACATAAAGATTGAAAATAACCTGATTTAATTGATTGGACTCATTCAAAGGATTGGCTGTGCTGCCGGTATATGGAGCTGTAACAGGGTCCACTGGTTTTGTTCATTTTTGCAAGCGCAATTTGGACGGAGCGCTCACCTGGCATGCACGCCTACACAGGAATACAAGTTAAGCTTATGATCAATTTCGGAGGACTATGGTGTGCATCCCGCTACTTATGTTTGCATTGTACTGATTACCGTCCTACCTGCGAGTTTGCACCCATGAATAGACTTTGATGATTATGGAAAAATGCAAGATTAACTGATTGAAAGAAAAGAACTGAAATGGAGTACACACACTCAGGAGTCGTCGGTGTCACGATTGATGCACTTGTGGAAAAATGTCAATATGTCATTGCGAATTTTAATTGGCTATAAACAGTTACTACTCAATGTACTATTGATTAAGATTATGTGCTGGAGCATAAATTATTGCTGGAGTCAGGGGACATATGGCACCAGTAACGGGGGAGTGGGTGAGGATCAAGACACGTTATATGGGATTCTGGGCAACGTAGTGTCTCACTGGTTGAACAAAAGAAAAAAAGCATGTTGACAAATTTTTTTTAAACTTGACCGGAAGCCGGTTGTTCTGAGATAACGAGTTGACAGCACCTGATAACAATAGGCGCGCAGTGATTAGTATAAAAACCAGTTGAGGAGCGAAAAGGCTTTTCATTAACAGAGAGAAAGACGAGCGCGCGAGCACTTTGAAAATGCTACCGTAATACAAAATGTGCGTAGGAACTAGAAATTGGGAGCAAGCGCGGCTCTGCAGCTTCGGTACTCTGGGAGAAGTTCATTATATACTGTCACGGTAAGCGCAGGGAAACAGCAGTGTGTCAAGCATTCTACAGCATGTTTTTTTAACGAATGTTGAAGTGTTAGTTGCACGGAGGTGGGTTATTCACAAGATAGGCGAAGTCCTAGAGTTGGGAGGTTTTCAATCAGGATCGTTACAGACAGGGTGGTGTCATTTTTTTACGGGAATGGTTTCAGGGCATGGGTCTAAGCATTGAGTATGCATCACGATATAATTATTATTTTTAATATGTATAGTGCATTATAGTATTTGCAAAGATTATGTTGACATCTATTTAATTTGTGTATTTTAGATGCCCCTGACGAAGGGATTCGTCCCGAAATGCATTGGGCAAATTCAATTAAACACGTGACATTTGGAAACTATCATGCCTCCTGTGTGTGGGTGATTCACTTGGATTAAAATGAGTAAAATGAATTGAAGTAAACGGCAGAGTAAATGGCAGAAAAAAGTTATAGAGAAAACTGACAGAGTACATAAAGATTGAAAATAACCTGATTTAATTGATTGGACTCATTCAAAGGATTGGCTGTGCTGCCGGTATATGGAGCTGTAACAGGGTCCACTGGTTTTGTTCACTTTTGTACCCTTACAGTGTTAGCCAGGAATCTGAGTGATACAGAGACATGAAGAGATAGCCAAAGCTTAGCCTTGGCTTGTTTTCCTTTAGATCTCATGTAGCAGAAGGCAGATGGCAAGGCAGGAGTGACACACAGATCACTACACTCATCACTACTCACCTGAATTATACTACAAACACACTTCTCTCTAACCAGGCATAGGCTCCGCCTGCAAAGTCTGCATGCTTGTGGCACTTTTGTTCTTATGCAAATGCCAGACAACATAAAAGGAAGTTCCTGACTGCTAAATGGAAGAATCCGATGATGAAGTATGCCACGCTATATGGGTGAGGATCCACCTTCCTTCACAATTTTTATCCCATAGTCGAAGCTAAAAAACAACACAATAATTAAGTGTGAATTTAATGTTGATATGTATGATATACATGTTATTGATTATTTATATTCTCACACTTTTCCAACCACAATCATTCTGGCAGGCATGTATGTCCTTTCACTAGGGATGAGCAAAGGTCTGATACTCAACCCAAATACAGTCAATAGTGACTCCATGTAGGGTAGGACTGGAGTATTTTGGTTTGTGCATGACTGCCATACAGGGAAAATGATCAAATCCAGACATTTCTGAAAACTAGACACCTAAGGAAGTCCAGGGCACTGTGGCTTGTGTGGTTCCCAGTATGCTTTCGGACCCAAAATACCCTGCAAATGTCAACCTTTGGCTAAAATATTGCATTTTCCTCACCTTTCTGTGAGGAAAAGTTCCGCAATCAGCAGGGATACACACATCAGACAAGAACACACCAAATAAGGGACTATGTAAACTAACTTGACAACCTTCACAGCATATGGACACAGTTTTAATCCGTTCCTGTTGCGGGCCACAGGTTCAGCCCCACAAGTGGTACACAATGAAAAATCATTAAAAGAAAAGAAAAATTGACTACCACTTAGAAAAATGCAAAAACAGTGGTTACATTTTTTTTCACAACTCCTCCTGTTCCTGGGAGCTGGGATGAAGATGATCTTAACACAGCAAACCTTTTGTTGATTTTATAAAAAAATATACACTTCTTTGCACAGCCCATTAAAAAAAAAATCCTAAATGTTGCTATATTATGACTATTTTGTTGGCTCCTTCCAGGGAAATCTTTAGAATCCCCAACATGTGGGGAAAAAGGAAGACACATACGGCCCAGATACTGTCGCAATAAAGATAGTACTAGTTTCATACAAAAGACAGCTCTTTATTATGAGCATAAATGCACTGCCGCTGGCTGCACAATAAGTCAAGGACAACTGCTATGAAATAGAACTACAATTGAACAGCACTGCTCGAACAACCACTAGCAAAAGATAGAACATACAATCAGCATATTCTAAAGTTGAAACAACAGTAACTAGGCAACATAAACAGAATAAAACAATACTTATACACAACTATAGATACATCTTTTGTGGAAAAAGTTATAAAGCCTTAAGTGCGATGTGCCCCAAATATAGCACTGGGGGTGGAGGATGTACTGCAGAGCTTAATTTGTGAAAGAATAAGAGCTAGTTCCCAATGTTTTGCTCAGACGCCCGTGGCTGGCGCTATTGAATGTCAGTGCGCCGAACACTAGAGCTGCGTAGTCTTGATTCCACCTCATGCATCTTAAATCTACTATCAGACACTCTCTGCCCCTTGATCTCACTCTTGTAGGTTTCTGCTTTCTCCTTTTGACTCGCTTTTTTCCATCTTTCTCTTGCTCCTTCTGTTATATCATTCCTATATACTAATGTTACTCCTATGTTACCTAGCTCCTAGCTGCTCAGCCAGTGTGAGTGTTCCAAGTGGAATGTAGGTGTGATGGAGATGCATGGACTGTTTAGGTTCCTGTGGGGTGAGGTGTGACCAGGGCCGGACTAGGAACTGAAACCGGCCCTGGCAAACTGCTCGGTCCTGGGGGTAAGGGTGTGCGGCCGAGCTGTGTGCTAGGGCCGGTTTTGGCCGATTTAGTTACAGGGGCTAATACTGCCAGCCCCCGGTAACAAAAAAAGCCCCCTAGGTTCCCAAAAACACCCCAAACCCAGTCCGGCCCTGTGTGTGACAGTTGAAGATGGGCTGAGCAGCAGGCAGGCTGCTCTGGTGGGGCTGCTTTACGTGGATGCTAACCTGTAACTAAGACCGAATAAAAAAACACACAAAGATACTCCTCGGCTATGTCTGGTACATCACAACACCTTCTTTCTCCCTTGGGTGTTTTCACTCCTCTTGCTCTGGGTGATGTTCAGCACAGCTGGGGAGAAGGACTGACACGTGAATCCTTTCTTGCCCATTGCCCGTTGCTAACAGGGTTGAAATAACGAGGACCGACCTTGGAAAGCGCGCCGATGACTGTCTGAAAATATGGAGAACCGCTAAATTTGTATTAACTTCCACTTCTTAGCACTATAAACTGGAGCGCCATTTTGGTTCTGGAAGTCACATTTTGTGCGTGGCTACCAATATGTATCCATACGTACCACAGAGAACCACGTACACCAGAAACGAAAAACAAATAAACGTTTCATTGTCATTTTCCATCCGGAAATGTGCCACAGCAAGTTGTTTTGCATTTTTTTGTATTTCAGTCCTTTGCTTCAGCTGAATAACATGCTATTTTAACTGTTCAGTGACATTCACAACATCTGAATGAAGTGACAAGATTGCATTTGCGCAAAAGGGAAATTCCAAACTGCTGTAGCTTTTGATACTATCTGTTTACTGCCTTTGATAACGAAATATGAACTTTGCTTCTTTTCAGAAAAGGACCACATGGCAGCTTGATAAAGCTTTCTATTTGCTTCGTTTCTGGCTAGTCTGCATGGCCTTGAGTGTCCCTTTTCTCTCTCTACCTCCCGGGCGTGTCATTCAACGGAGGTCAAACGGAAACAGGGTTTCTGCTTCTGGGACCTTTGTGGTGATTAAGTGATTCCCGGAAATGCTAAGGCACAAGATGTAATGAATATTTAGAAATAATAAACACTCATTACCCAGTAGTCAGTATCACTGGGTGCTTTTGGATGTCTGTAAACAGTGGTGCTGGAACACTTTTCGGAATGAGAATTGAGTGTTTCATCGATGCAGTTATAGGGATTGTGAAAAATTCAGCCACAAATAATAATGTGTGGAAATCGACTGTCAGTGAATGTTTATAACTTGGACATCGCCAAGTAAAGTGTGGAGTTGTTCTGATCCTATTAAAATGTTTGAATGTTTGTTTCCATCAAACTTGAGAATTACAAATGAAGAACCTCATTTGAGCCTTGCTAACTGCTGATATACTTTGAAATATTTGTACAGTTCAGGTTTTGTTGTGTATTCGAAAAAAAAACATCTTACAGCCTTTTCTTTTACACTCAGCCTTATTTTCAAATAGTTCACTCTACAAAAGCTTCTTACTTTGCAGTCAGAGAAAGAAAAGCAAACATCAGTTTCCATGTTAAAAGAATAAGCAGCAATTTGCTGGAAGCGAGCCTAACATTTGACACCTGCGACAAGCTAAAAACAAAATTTAATGGAATCTTTGTGGTCATTCACCTTCTGAAATCCAGCATAGTTGTCTTGGGGGTGTGTAACCGTACTTCCAGCGCCTATATCTGTAGGCCTGGCTTGGGCTACTTGGTGAGGAGAGATAGTAATATAAAGAGAACGTTGCTATTAATGTTGTTCATGATCCAGCGCTCTGGGCCAACCCACTTACCATTCGTCCTCCGATGGACCTTTTCTTTCCTGACTTAGAGGCGACGGGAGTTAACATTACATCAATCAGTTTCAATTAACAGTGTAACTCATTTAGCTACACAATAAAGACCAGGAATCAGTGACTGAAGTTAAGAAGGCTTATTACAAATTAGCAATAAAGTCAAGGTACACAAATATCAGCACCATGCTATAAAGATACAGAATTACAACTGGGAAACCCAACCTCCTAAAGATGTTTAGGTCTACCAGTATTAGACAAACAAGAAGTTTAGTCACAGCAATACAAACGATCAATATAAGGTCTTCTCTTCTATACATGAGTATAATCTAGAATCATCAAAGTTAAAGTCCAAACTGCAGCAAAATAGAAAAATACAGGAAAATGTGGGACGTAAAGGAAGGTGTCAGCGTTGCAGAAGCTTGGTCAAGATTCTTATTGGGTCAGGAGAATTTTCCGTATTAGTCTAAGCCACACTCAGTAAGAGTCAAAGGGAATAAGCATAGAGGTATAAACCTCTCAAAGTGCAAGAAAAAGTGGCAGCAATCTTACACAGATTAGACTCCAGTTGTTTGCACTAAAGCCACTCAGGTACCACCCCTCAGTTCACATCATCAGGATTTCCATTGTCCTTTTCCATTCTCATGTAAACGGCAATATCTCAAAATGTCCCACACTGAATATGAAAATGACAGCATACTTGCTCAATCAAACCTTGTTGTAACATTGCTGAATAGAACTCTTCAGTTAACGCTCTTACTCCCCATGTTCGTTTGTCAAGTTCTTCTCAGGCTCTCTCTCCATTGCTAATACAGTGTTGTATCTATTCTCAAACTAACAATGTGTGTGAATGCACCTGCAAGTCAAGCAAGCAGAAATGGCAAACAGTGTTTACTAAGAATGGAAAACAGGCCTAGCAAGTGCAATTTTAGAATATTAAATCAATGGTGCACATTTAATATGCATGTGCACTTTAAACACAAATGAATATAACTTGTTAGTACATTAGATTCATATTGCATGTGGCATGTAGTAAAATCTTTAATAAGCATGGGTAAGTATGGCTAAGAACGACATTTCATATGAAATATTAGTGAAACATTAGGGCACACATTACGTAAATCATTATTGTTTCTATAGTAAACACAGTCTAAATAGGTGAGGATGGTTTATTCATCAAGTCTCCAAAGATTATCTCATTTAATATGATTAAGACACAGAGGAGGAGATTCAACAAATCTCACCGCAATGCAACACAGCCTCCCGCGAGGCTGCTCTGCGTTGCGCGACAGGGAGGGAGCAGGCGAGCGCCATATCTTCAAAGATACGGCTCTCTCCTCCCCTTTCCCTTGGCCGGCGCTGATTACAGCTGCCGTGCGCCAAGAACACACCTTAGCGCCATAGCACTAGGGTGTGTGTGTGAGAATAGCATAGGTTTTGTACAGGAAGGGGACCCTTCCTGTACAAAATACTATTCTAGACACAAGGGTAAGCGTTTGCCACTTTGTATGCGTGCTGCACAGTGCGGCACGCATTTAAAGTCGGAAAAGGAAGGAGAAATTCAAGCATTTCTCCTTCCTTGCGCCTGTTTAAAAAGGCGCAGTTTTCTTACGCTAAACCCAATCTACTGTTTTAGTAAATTGGATTTAGCGTGAGAAACATTGGTTGGTTGCATGGGAACGCCCATGCTCCACCCTTGGTTCGCCCCCATGGCGCAAAGTAACCCGATGCATTACTTTTACGTTATTTCCAGTGCTAAACAGGTTTAGTGCTGGAAAGTAAATGACAAGAAAAAGATTTTGCGTAGTTTTGCGTCACTTTTGTGACGCAAACAAGGTGCAAAAGCTTAGTCAATCTCCCCCACAGTGTTATGTAGAAATTCTCTAATTCTACAGTGAATGCACTGCAATAACGATGTCAAGTGCCACACTTTTATTATTAATGTTGTGAGGTCACACAGAAAACATGTGCTAAGTGCACGTTTATGTTATGTATTCTGACTTGTAAAGTTGAGAGTCAAAATTACGCTGCTCCATTTATGATCAGTTTTTCTCCCTGAAATGCCTCGTTATTTGAAAAAAACAGATCTCTGGAGATCGCATCAGCTTGCCTTCTGTAGCCGCCACTTGCCTTGTTGCTGTAAAAACAGTGGAAAAAGTATGTAGGCAATATTTCCTTTTCAAAGAAGTCACCTTGAAATTCAGATTGTATCTGGAATGCTGACGATATTTCTGATTGTGGGAGGATAATGGGGGTCACATTGTAACAGTCTTGTCCGTCTCTTCAAAAACAATGCAGGCACTCTGGCTGACTGTATCACATATGTCCATGCACAGGAGGGCATTCCACTTGGCCATTTCAAAGTTCAATTCATTCTGGAGGAAGCTACAGGTACCAAGGGCCAAAAGTGAGCCCCTTCAATGCAGGAGGGCCCCATCATTTTCCCACTCCACCTCAAGCTTTTGAATATCTGCTCAGTGCTTAGTACCAGTGTGTAATGGGCTAAAGTTTGTTTTTGTGTTCGACCAATACAATTTTCCTTTTGTTTTTTTCCTTCTGCTGAACGTATATATAGAACAAGGGCCAGAACCCCTTGTTCGATAGATGGATCCAGTTGATAGCATTTGCACAAGATTACCCGACTTTCCCATCAGGATGAAGTCATACCTAGACTTCACCTACTACTGATAAATAGGTACTGCCTGACCACAGAGGGGTCATATGCCTTGAGGGGGTGGCAAGGCAATTATACCATTTCACCAAATCTTAAATCACCATGCAGTGCACTCTTCAGATAATGAACCATCTGTTACAGAGATGTTTGTTATGTTATGATAAATTACCTGTAGCACGCCCCTACACTGTCAAAAACTGGACCTCTGGTACTTTCTGACTGGGGAAAGGAAGGTTCCCTTTTGAAGACCGATCCAATTCATTTGTGACACCACTCCTAGAACACCATTGCCTGCGCCTCCTGGTCTACTTTGTTGAAGAATCCTGATTGACAGGTCACAAGCGCCAGCAGCAATGTTGTGCCAGTCAATTGCTACCTATTCCCGCTACTCCTGTCTTGTTGGAAAATTGATGATGGGATTTAGAATAATGTTGTGATCAATGAGATATTTCTGCTAGCAGGTCAGGTAACTATGCTGGAGGGAAGAGAGCTCTTAGAGATAATTTGAAAATATGAAAATGTCACATAGGGCAGAGGGCATGAGTTGGGTTTCTAGAAACATATATGCATGAGCTCCCTTCTCCACTTTTAACTACTAGAAGTGGCCTTACATCTATTGCAGGGGAGTCTCAGGTACCCCTGCTGCCCACCATTTTATTCTCATTCTGGCGCAGCCAATCTGAGTACTCCTCCTCCATTGCAGCACTCTTGGAAGAGCGAGCTTCATGGTGGTCCATCCAGCTCATGACTGGGCAAGTTCCCTCCTCGCCCCATATCCAGGTGGAGAATGACACAGTGTGACCTGGGATCCTCAGTGCCAAAAAGCTGCAATATCCTTGCAATGACACTATGAGTGTGGATTTTAGCAATACCAATCATACTGAACAATAATAAATAACAATTACTTATAACCCTCCTCAGCAAGTTCTGCTACAGCACCACTCCCAAGCCACTGCACTGGTTATGACACTTGCAATTGCACCCCTGTACCAGCCTCTCTTTTTACCTTCAGAATTGCTATTTCAAAGTTTTTGAAACTTTAAATTGTGTGAATCCGTTTTCCAACCTAACTTCTAGGGAATCAAAGTTTGAGATAGGAACAATATGAACCGCAGTGTGGAAGATATTTCACCGAGCAATGAGCCTGGTTTCACCTGGGCAGAAGCATGTATGCCTAGATGTCTATGAGGCTAAAATAAAATCCAAAATGACATTATATATGAAAAAGGACTTCAGGGTTTATTCATTCAAAATGGTGGAACACTCTGCCACAGAGAATGTTTGAGGTACAGTCCTTCTCCTTCGTCAAGAGATGTATAATAACAAATACTTGTACAGCTCAATAGTTTGATTAACTGTATTCACATATTGCCAATTTGACAGGCATGGAATAACTGTAGTGATCTGCTACGCACTACTGGCCATCTCAAGAACTACCGACCCATCTCCCTCCTCCCCTTTGTGGTCAAAGTCACCGAGAAGACCACCAATGCCCAACTAATGCAATTCATCAAAGAAAACTCCATCCTCGACATTACCCAATCCAGATTCTGCAGGAACCACAGCACCGAGAACGCTCTACACACCGCCACAAATGACATCTGCACCCTCCTTGACCAAGGCCACACTGCGACCCTGATCCTACTCGACCTCTCAGCAGCGTTCAACACCGTCTCCCACCACACACTCACTGCCAGACTCCACGACTCCGGCATACAGAGAACCGCCCTCAACTGGCTCTGCACCTTCCTTACCGGCAGAACCCAAAGAATCAGACTTCCAGCCTTCCTCTCCGAACCCACAGAGATCAACTACGGAGGACCCCAAAGATCTTTGCTCAGTCCCACGCTCTTTAACATCTACATGGCCCCCTCGCTGCCATTGTCAGACAGCACGGACTCAGCATAGTATCCTACGCCGACAACACCCAGCTCATCCTCTCCCACACCAAGGACCCCATCACCATCAAACTCAGCTTCCAGGAAGGAATGAAGGACATAGCATCCTGGATGAGCAGCAGCTGCCTTAAGCTTAACTCGGAGAAGACAGAGGTCCTTGTCCTCAGACCCTCCCCCTCTGCTAGGGACAACATCTGGTGGCCCAACGCCCTCGGCAGCCCCTCCACCCCCACGGACCACGCCCGGGACCTCGGCATCGTACTCAATTTCTCCCTCTCCATAACCCGACAGATCAACGCAGTCGCCTCCACCTGCTTCAACACACTCCGCATCCTCCAGAAGACGTTCAAATGGATCCACCCAGAATCAAGAAAGACTGTCACCCATGCACTCATAACCAGCAGACTGGACTACGGACACGCCCTCTACCCCGGGATCAACAAGTCTCTGCTCCGCAAACTCCAGACCATAAAGAACACGGCAGCCAGACCCGTCCTCGGCATCCCTCGACACAAACACACCACCCAACGCCCCCGAAACCTCCACTGGCCCCCTGTCGAGAGGAGAATAGCTTTCAAGATACTCTCTCATGCCTACAAATGCCTCCACAAAACGGGACTCCAATATCTCAACAAAAGAATCTCCTTCCATGTACCCAAGAGAAACCTACGTTCCGTCGACCTCGCCCTAGCTAAACCCAGCTCATCCGCAGAGCAAGAACAGGTGGAGGAATCTTCTCCTACATTGTGGCTAAGACCTGGAATGAACTCCTTATTGACGAGCCCCCACTCTACACACCTTCAGGAAGACCCTCAAGACCTGGCTCTTCAACTGACCGGAGCTACTCTCCCCCGTCCCCCCTTTAGCGCCTTGTGACCCTCACGGGTAAGTAGCATGCTTCAAAAAATTCCTGATTGATTGTCATACAACTGACCTGCAGTATGCTACCCATGCGGGCTAATGCAACAGCACCCTGCGTAGGGGTGGTGAGCGCTATGTAAATGTTATAGTACAATACAACCAATCTACATGGAAGTATTCAAATTCTTAGAGCACTTCAGAACTATTTCCCAGTGAAAATATCTCCAGGAGTTTAAAATCACCGTTCTTTTCTCTTTTTGAGTGGAACTATATAGCTAAGTGAGTGCTACATAAATGCAATTTAAACTTGAGCCCTTCACATTTTTCTAGTGTTGCATATACAGTATGGTTCCATTCTCTCTGGACTTAACTGGTACTGCCTGGTGGTTTTAGACAGGCTGATTATTGTGACAGCAGAGCTGCTCGGTGAAAACAGCCTTGAGCAATGCTGGAGGTCACCTTATCACCAGGTACAGTGACAACAGTAAAAGCGATTAAACATGAAAACAAAGGTTGATGACTGTACGGTGACTACGTGCACTCAGCACAGGTACCCTTCAGCGTATAAATGTCACCTTTGTGAAGTGTGCCAAGGCTATGACCTCACCGGCAGTGGCGTAGCCAGATTCCATGGGCCTACCCTGTGTTTCATGGGCCCAATACACAGCTTATATTTTGTTTATATTGTTTTGCATATAGGCGGGGGCCAGAGATATAGCATTTACTATAAGTCATTTCATCCTTCATTCTTAAGGAGATGTATTCCCATGTGCACCCACTTTGGACTTCATTCCCCTGTTTGGTCACATCTGACTCAGGACATGTTAAAAACAGAAAGGGGCCTTTATGACTGCAAAAATCCTAATCTATGTTGATATAGGACTATCATTTCTACATATGTGTTAAATGTAGGTGTAATACATCTCAAACAATGCAGAGGACTGGCCCTATTATATAATAGACTGGCCCTTTAAGTCTGTTTCTTTGTGCATCCTCCACCCACCTACGTGAGTAGAGGGCTAAGGACCTTTTTTGTCTTCAATCTCTTTTGTTTAAAATATCTTTTTTTGTAAGTTTTATCTGTATTCAACAGTAAACAACACTGGAAAAATAACACATAACACGTGTTCAGTCACTCACTACTTATCTCATTTGGAACCAGATGAGACAGTATTGTGACCATAAATCATTTCTGGCCTATCACCCTAATAAAAACAATAGGCAGCCAATAACAGGTATACAATTGTTCACTGCCATCTCAGTATTGTTGCCCTTTTCCCATACCCTTGCGTGTTTCTTAGGGCAGCCACAGGCATCATACACAGGTTTTTCCCTTAGATTGCATAAGTCCATTTCGGTCCTCCATGCGCCTGAAGTGAAGGCCGTTACCAGTCGCCACGGACGAGCTAAATCTCTTATGGCTATCACTAGGTCAAATCTCACCAATGTCCTTTCGGCATGTATGAACCCCTCATCGTCTATTACATAAATGAGGGTCACGATGGCGGTAAGGGTGATGGGAAAACCTTTATTAAGAGAGTGAGCACCTGCCTCAAAAATACCCTTGGCAGAAGAATAGTACGTGGTAATCCGTCTTGGGTGCAATATTACATGCCGGACATTCCATAGTTGATGTACCCCCCCCCCCCAATTGTTTGTGAAAGCACCTAATGGAAGCACCCCGTACCTAAACTTTAAATAAAGCTTTTTTGACAAGGGCTGGCTAGATATCATCAAGGACAGGCTCTAACCTATATTGGCTTTTTTGTGAATACAATTCCTGTGTACTTTAGCTAGTCCCCCTGTTGTCTGGGCCAACTTTAGACTTGCCTTCTTAGTTTGTACACCCCAGTCAGTTTTTTCGGTTAACGTAATTCCCAGATATTCAAAAACAGTCACTCTCTCTAGTGCTTTCCCATCTAAGCAGGGATTTGGTCACATACTGTTAGCTGCATTGAATACTATATATTTGGTTTTCTGCAAATTGATCTCTAACCCCCTGTTTTTGCAGAAAAGATAAAAAGTGTAACCAAGAATGTACAATGCAAAGTCCCACGAACATACTACACACCAAAATTAACAAAAAATGTAGTGTTGCTTAGTGATGGCGTGAATTGCGCCAGAATCTTGTACCAAACGAAAACAGATTTTAGCAGAGTGCAACAACACCAGGCACATAAAATATACTTAAATGTTTTCTTAGCTCCTTTTCCCACAAAAAACAATGAAGTTTTTAAGACAGTGACCCATACAACCACATCTTCAGTTGGCCAGAAATGACCTCAGGGTAAGGCTTTGTAACAAAAACATGATGGTGACTGTCAGGGATCAGGTGTCGCGCGCCTGCATGGCCTACAACCCCCAGAATGCCCGAGGACCAGGGGGGGAGGAGCCGCGAACACAAAAGAGACGTAACGCGCACAGGACGCTGTGCGTAATTCCCGTGTACGAGTCCGTCTTTGACCCCGTTCCGAGAAGGAAGTTGCCCGTGATTATAGCTCCTGCTGCCTGGCTGAGACCTTGATCCGATGGTCTCCTCGCGGACCTTGCCTACGGTTCCGCACTTCTACGAAGCAGCCGGTCTGTGACTTTAAACGGACTGCAGACAACCACCCGGAAGACATCTTTGATGGAGGCCAGTTAAGTGTACTACTCTTCCGGACATGAAGGGAGGTCAGCCCAGGTACCGCTAGAACCGGATGCTCCTCCCCGGATCAGACACCTTCTTTCGTTTGTCTCCCATAGTACTTGCTCAGCAGAATCCGAGAATGTAGCGCTGTTGCCTTTAGAGTTTCCTTTGGTGACCCCGCAAGAAACTCGCACCCTTCTGATACAGCACAAAAGGAAGTTGGGTGTTTGAAGTTTGTTCTTTGTTCTGTTTTGCTTCCGTCCTGGAGCGGTGATGTAACCGCGGTGAAGAAACTTAAGAAACTATAGGGAGGCCATAAGGGGGGACTGCCAGACCATAAATCAAAACACCGCGTTAGACCAAATAACGAGGTGGTTGGTAAAGGCCCTAGTGGCTAGTGGATCCTTCCCTCGTGCCTTCATGAGACAATTCAGACCCTACAATTGCGGTACTAGCAATTAGGGACTCCTACCAATCCTACCATACTCGTAGGTCCTTTCAAGGAGTCAGAGAAGGGGGGTGTCTTCCCGCATCTGCTCTGCTCTCGTGCCACGTATGAATGTTCGGTGCATGGGCTTGGATCTGGATTCTTTGTCTGTATGAGTATGATGCAATATTGCTGCTGACAAAGATAAAATACAGATTATATGACTGGTAGCAAACAGAAGGTATCGCTATTTCTAGTGAGAATTCATAAGTGTAGCATTATATGCCTCTGTGTTTCATTTGTGTTTGTATACTTTTCTTTTACAGGTTCTACTCCCCGCTGTTCCCTTCCCTCGCTTGATCACCCTAACCTTCCGTGCCATTAGTGCAGGAGTTGGGGATGTCAAGAGGTGGATACCCTATAGCATCACACGAATCCTGAGGAGTGTTGGACTTGGGACGGAAACGTAACAGAATTATGCACCCACGTATTAAGACTCCTCCCGGTTGGGGGGGTGCTGTAGGGAAGCAGTATGGATGAGGTCCTGCAAGCACTAGCCGTAGTTCAGCAGGAAATGGCGGCCTCTAGTGCAGAAACAGCAGCGTTACGAGAGAAGGTAGAAAGGCTGTCAGAAACCCTTTTAACGTAAGCACAGGGTCTCCTCCCATCCAGGTCACCGTGCTCCCCCCATTCCGTTAGACAACCCCGAAAGATACACCGGGGACCCCCAGAAGATCCAGGTGTTTTTAACGCAAATATTGATGCATTTTTCTTGCAGGCCATCCTCATTCCCGAATAATCACTCCAGGGTGGCGTTTGCTATCTCCTACTTGGCTGGCGACGCCGCCAATTGGGCGGTGCCGCTGGTAAGGAACAACGACCCTGTCTTGTCCGATTGGGACGAGTTTACGGCCGCCCTAGAAGGGGTATTTGATAGGCGCACTACTACATTCAGCACGGACAGGGAGCTTTTAGAGTTAAAACAAGGGAGAAATTAATTGGTGACATATCTGACCTCTTTCAATCGGTTGGTGGCTGAGGCCAGAAGAGAAAAGGATGTCTCTCTTCTACCAGGGCCTTTGCGACGAGCTAAAGGACGTCATAGCCAGAATAGACCCCCAACCCCGTACGTGCAATGACCTGGTCAGCCTGGCCTTACGGCTGGATGGGTGCATCGCAGACATAGGCGCTGAAAGGTTCCGAGGAGAGAGAGTTAGGAAGGAGGCAGCCGGTAGCGAAGCGGCCTCAGAGCCCATGGAGGCGGGTGCGATTCGTGCTCCTCTGTCACGTTTGGAACGGGAGAGCAGGAGATCACAGGGGCTTTGTATGTATTGCGGAAAGAAGGGACATTACGTCCGGTAATGCCCCGCTCGACCCAAAAGACCAGGGGGGAACAACCGGAACAGAAAGTCCATAGCAACCGTCACGAGCCCTGATGTGCACAGCGTATCGCTGGTTGCTCCCAAGACTATGGACGACAAACAGTGGAGGATCCCTTCTCTGGCTACTAACCGACAGGAAGACACAGAAAAGCACATCGAGATGGTAATGTGGTTAGATAAAGGCCATCAACCATATCAGGTTAAGGCCATGTTGAATTCAAGGGCCACAGGAAACTTCATAAATAGCGGGTTGGTGGAACAGCTAGCCATAAGGAAAGTAGCTCGAGAGATCCCCGAAGAGGTGTTGGCTGTGGACGGAAAAACACTTACCTTGGGGCTACTCATCGAACAAACAGAGAACCTCAGGCTGACGATCAGAATAGGAGAAGGGCGACACACAGAAACCTTGGCACTGAACATCATAGAAGTCCCACAGTACGAGGTGATCCTGGGAATGCCGTGGTTTAGCCTTCACAACCCAACCATAGATTGGAGAGAGAAGACAGTACTATTCCTGTCCGAGGAATGCCAGGAGCACCTTGTTCCAGGGTGGGGCTCTTGTGCTGCGGCTTTAGTTAGCCCGTTCGTAGCAGATAACGCAGTGGAAAAGGAGGTATGTCTGCCTAGAGAATACTCCCCCTTTGCAGATGTATTCAGCAAATTTCAGGCCGAATCGCTTCCGCCCCATAGGTCCTACAACTGCCAGATAGACCTGGTGGAGGGAGCCACCATACCTACGTGTAGGGTCTACGCGCTCTCCGAACCAGAGACTAAACATCTCAGAGAATATCTGGATCATTTCCTGGAGATCGGGTTTATCCGACCTTCCCGTTCTCCTGCTGCGTCCCCTTTGTTTTTTATAGCTAAAGCCAATGTGGAATTGAGAGCCTGCTGTGATTACCGCATGCTGAACAAAAACACCGTTCGCAATCGGTATCCACTGCCACTCATCCCCGTATTATTGGATCAAGTGCGCGAGGCGAAGGTATATACGAGGTTAGACCTTAGAGGCGCGTGTCACTTGGTGCGCATACGCAAAGGGACAAGTGGAAGACTGCTTTTAAGACCCGCTATGGCCTCTTTGTGTATCTGGTAATGCCGTTCGGGTTGTGCAACGCCCCGGCGGCGTTCCAGTACTTCTTAAACGATGTGCTGAAGGAGTATCCAGACAGAACAGTAGTTGTCTACATAGACGATATATTGATTTATTCAGATTCCGTGGGCAGCCACACGGAACACGTTAGACAGGTGTTACGGGCTTTGAGAAAGCACCGCTTGTTCTGCAAACTGAGCAAGTGTGAGTTTGGTGTGTCTGAAGTTGAGTTCTTCAGGGTGATCCTCTGTCCTGAGGGCCTGAGTATGGCAGAACGAAAGATACAAGCCGTGCAGGAGTGGCCGGTTCCACGCAACGTTCGGGAAGTGCAGTGCTTCCTGGGCTTCGCCAATTATTACCGACGCTTCATACAAGGGTTCTCGCAAAGGCCCTCCCGATCACCCGGCTTCTCTGAAAGGGCATGCCTTTCGAATGGACCCCAGAAGCGGAAACGGCTTTTGGGTACCTAAAAAGGGCTTTCACCTCTGCGCCAGAGTTGCGACACCCACAGCTCGACACCCCTTTCATAGTAGAGGCAGACGCTTCTAACGAGGCCATTGGGGCCATCTTGTCGCAACGAGACAAAGACACGTGGCAGCTACATTCAGTGGCTTATCTCGTCAGGAAGCTTCTCCCAGCCGAACGGAACTATAATATCGCCGAAAAAGAGCTGCTGTCCATCAAGAAAGCGTTCCAGGAGTGGCGTCCCTATTTGTGGGGAGCTAGGTTTCCAGTCACTGTATACTCCGACCATCGGAACCTGCAGTACCTAAGAACAGCCAGACGCCTCTCCCCCAGACAAATGAGGTGGATGCTCTTCTTCGAAGAATACAATTTTGTTATCACCTTCAGACCAGGAGCAGACAACCGTAAGGCGGATTCTCTGTCCAGGGTGCTGACCACAGAAGAGGATGCTGAGGTCCCGGAAGAGGCTATTATACCTTCCTCCAAAGTAATCTGCGCACTCAAGGCCGAGGACTACCTGGATAACATGCGAAAACACAGGAGCCCCGAAGCATGGAACCGGTGGGCAGAACGAAAACCTGAGAGGCAACTCCGGCAGGGAATACCCTTTCAGCACCATTGTCTGTTTGTACCTACACAGGCCCTTAGGAAAAAGGCTTTTGCTTGGTGTCACGACTCTCCATTAGCAGGACACCCTGGCATACAAAAAACAACCCTCCTGGTACAAAGATACTTCTAGTGGGCCTCGATGGTCCCGGACGTCAAGAAATGGGATGCCAGGTGTGAGGACTGTGCACGGGGCAAAACGGACACGTCAAAAAAAAGGGGAAAGCTCATTCCACTGCCCACGCCCCAGTCGCTGTAGCAGAACATTAGCGCGGATTTTATCACAGGACTCCCGGTGGATCAGGGTTGTTCCGCCATCCTCGTGGTGGTGGACAGCCTAACAAAGATGGGTCACTTCATTCCATGCAAAAATCTGCCTACGGCTGGCCAAACGGCACAACTGTTGCTACAACACGTGGTGCGGATTCATGCCATCCCTCAAGTCATAGTTTCGGACAGGGGCCCCCAATTCATAGCAAGCTTCTGGAAGGGGTGGTGTCATTCCTTGCACATCAAGTCAGCGGAATCCACAAGTTTCCACCCCCAGACGGATGGACAAACAGAAAGGCTAAACCAAACTGTGAGGAAATACCTGAGATGCTACGTGGAAGAGGCTCAGGAATCCTGGGTTTCCATACTATGGATGTGCGAACTGGCATACAACAACGCGACGCACAGCTCCATAGGCGTCTCTCCCTTTTCAGCCAATTACGGCTTCAGCACCCGGATTCTGCCGATCACCTTACCAAGGAGGACTTACAATCAGCCTTCAGTACAAGCACACATGCGGTTGCTACGCAAGGGGCACGCAAACGTGAGGAAACACCTGATAAAGGCGAAACTAACATACAAAAGATGGGCAGATCGACACCGAGTAGAGGGCCCACAGTACAAGGAGGGGGACAAGGTGTGGTTGTCCACAAAGAACATACACTTCAAACTGCGTAGTGTGTTCCATCCCAGAAATATAGGCCCCTATCGAGTGATGAAGAGGATCAATCCAGTAGCTTACAAACTATGGCTTCCGGGCTCTCTTCGGATTCACCCAGTCTTCCACTGCAGTCTTTTGAAACCGGCCATGGGGGGGGGGCTGAGGAAACCACCACCGGCCGTCTCCACGGAGGTGGGGCAGGAGTATGAGGTGAGACGCATAGTGGACTCCAAGTATAGGGGGGGGAAACCTATGGTACCTGATCTCGTGGAAGGGATACCCCTCGGAAGAGGATTCATGGGAACCCAGTGGCAACGTGCATGCCCCGGACAGGGTACGTGCCTTCTACCGCCGACACCATGACAAGCCTGGTTCTAGGAGGCGCTGGGCAGGGGGACCTACTGTCAGGGATAAGGTGTCGCGCGCCTGCATGGCCTACAACCCCCAGAATGCCTGAGGACCGGGGGGGAGGAGCCGCGAACACAAAAGAGGCATAACGCGCACAGGACGGTGTGCGTAATTCCCGTGTACGAATCCGTCTTCGACCCCGTTCCAAGAAGGAAGTTGCCTGTGATTAGAGCTCCCGCTTCCTGGCTGAGACCTTGATCCGACGGTCTCCTCGCGGACCTTGCCTATGGTTCCGCACTTCTACGAAGCAGCCGGTCTGGGGCTTGAAACGGACTGCAGACAACCACCCGGAAGAAATCTTCACTGGAGGCCAGTTAAGTGTACTACTCTTCCGGACACGAAGGGAGGTCAGCCCAGGTACCGCTAGTACCGGATCCGCCTCCCCGGATCAGACACCTTCTTTCGTTTGTCTCCCATAGTACTTGCTTAGCGGAATCCGAGAATGGAGCACTGTTGCCTTTAGAGTTTCCTTTGGTGACCCCGCAAGCAACTCGCACCCTTCTGATACAGCGCAAAAGGAAGTTGGGTGTTTGAAGTTTGTTCTTTGTTCTGTTTTGCTTCCGTCCTGGAGCGGTGATGTAACCGCAGTGGAGAAACTTAAGAAACTATAGGGAGGCCATAAGGGGGGACTGCCAGACCATAAATCAAAACACAGCGTGAGACCAAATAACGAGGTGGTTGGTAAAGGCCCTAGTGGCTAGTGGATCCTTCCCTCGTGCCTTCATGAGACAATTCAGACCCTACAATTGCGGGACTAGCAATTAGGGACTCCTACCAATCCTACCATACTCGCAGGTCCTTTCAAGGAGTTAGAGAAGGGTGGATACCACCCAACAAACGTATAGACTAAGCATTTCTAATATATTAGGGCTCCTTGAAAATATAGCACTGGTCCTAAAGCCAAGAACCTTTGCTTCATATGCAATCCCAGCAAATTTGTAAATAATTGATATACTGCATATGTTTTCACTCCTTCCAGAGTGCATATGCATCAGTAGCTGGGGTCTCACAAAGTGCCAATCTTTTTTTTTGGGGGGACAATCTTGTCCATTATACCTGAGCATATCAGGTTCCCCAAATCAAGCCTACATCTGCATTGTGAAAGCTAGCTACCATACCATAGACAACTTCCCACCTATCATAAGTGCCCTCCATTGCACACGATGGACTGAAATGTGACCCAATGGTTGACATTCCACCAATCAGCTGTTTATTTTCATCCTTTGGACACGTCACATCTGTATCACTTGGTGTAGTGGCACATGTACAGAACAGGAATCATAGGCTCTCCATCATTTTGTGAGCAGTGTGTGAGTCCCCAGTAAGCACATGTTATTCATACATTTTCAGACACAGAACCACCAGTTGATGGTCTGAAAGTGGTGTGTACAGATGCAAAATGCTAGTAACTATAAATGACACTCATGACAGCTAGTATCTATGAGCAGGTGCTTGGCCATATTTCATGTGTAATATGTTTTTCACTCTCCAGCATAGGTAACAACAGTTACTCTATGAGAGCATGACTGATGACACTATACAACCATTTTATGACTACAGCAGCAATAGTATACAACTCTGCGTACTGGAAGAAAAGTAGCATAATAGACAGGCGTTATAGCATGCTTGAGATCCAGATTCATATGCCAAGATCTCTCCGGTGTTAGAGTCTTGTATGGATCAAAAATATTCTAACGGGGTCTCCAACCTTTTGTGTAATAAGAGCTACTTATGTTCAATGAAAATAATTGTGAACTACTAATATTATTAGTGACCACTTCAGACAAGATTACATCGCGGCCACCAAAATTACCAGCAGTGATCACCTCAGTGTATCAGGCAAGATTGCCAGCGAAAATGTAAAAATGCTTTGTCAATTTGAAATGCCTCTTTGTAGGTAATACATGGTAGCCACAGCTGCAGTGGCTGGGCATGAAAGTTTTAATATAAGTAAGAAGTGTCACCAAATGATTTATCACTCTAAGATCAACTTTAAATATATTTTGTAAATTCAGCCATTATTCTCCACACATAAATTTTGGAGTTCTGTACGTACACATATTTTCATCTTGAACCCACAGCTTTGGCATTCATATATTAATTTAATCAAGCAAAGTGTTCCAATATAGTAGGCTGGCTGCAGACAAGAGAGATACTCGTTGGAGATGCCTACTCTAACCGGATTGTTGTATCTAACACTTTCCGTAACTTGGGTGCACAAGGTGGACTGCCACTTGTTTCTGATATTCAGTTATTCCTTTGTCAAAGTCAATAAGAGGCTCTTGTGTTTCTGTGGACATCACAGCGGGGTCAATTTTTAGGATACACCGCTGTCAGTGCATGCCATAGATGTTGATTTTAATGGGGGTCCTGATGCTTTAGAAGTATATATTTGATTCCTTTGGAGATTCAATAATATTGTCCAGCGATAAATTTATGGTGTCAGCATCACTGCATGGTTTGATAATTGGTGGAATTTGGCAACGTCTTCTAAATGCTGTGTCATTTTCTCCTGTATAAGTTCCACCTACACAGAAGGTAAACAGAAGCTGATGTGAATTGTTGCTTTCTTAAGCAGCAACTTATAATTAACATATTGTATCCTTTGTGTTGCATATTATAAAAATGACTGCACACTTTGAAGAAGTGTATATATTAATTTATCTCATCAGTACTTAGACTTTGCTCTCCAGCAGGGACTTCACATGGGGTCAGGGCAGTGTATCTTTTATCATACTTCCTATGTTATGGACTCTGACTCTTATCCTCAGGCTTATATTATATCATTCTTCGAATCTATCATTAGTGGGCCAGTATTTTTGATGTTACTACTTGTTCATTAAGGGTCCAGGTGGCTTTTCTATACCGCCATATTTGATATATAGCTTGTTGAAGGTGAGGCAATAATTTATGTGAGCTCCATGTATGCAACTGGCCTTTAATGAAATAAAACACATCAGAAGACCAGCAATACTTATTGGGCATCTTCTGGTCTCTAAGGTTATCGTCTACTAACATGCTGAGACTCGAATATCCATTTCAAGATAGCCTGCCTGACGCCCAAAGCTATTCATTACAACACCCCCGTTTCCGTGGCAAAAAAACTAGAGCTATCTGGCACTAGTCGGAACTTAAGAAGCTCTAATATTCATTTAATTCAATAAGGATTTGAAACTCTCTTCCTCCCGAGATCAGATCCAACCCATCGACTGCTTCATTCAAAAAAGTCAATGGCTACACCTAAATGACCATCATTTGCAATAGCCCTGATGCCATTTTCAATCTACTTCCATATCCTGTTTGACAGTATTTTTACCTTGTGTTCAAAATGTGTTTGGTATCTCATCACTTGTCCTTTTGATGTACTGCTTTGCTGAAACTTTACAGCGCCCACTAGTTGGGCCGATACCTTGGATCACCTTTTTTTTATGTCATTTTCCCCATGCTTTCCATGAGCTTTTTATGTTTGAAATACCTCTTCTATTCCATATTGTACTGTACTCATGCTGTTACCTCACGCCAACGTATGTTCCTTTGTACAGCGCTCTGATACCCGTTTGGGTCATGTTCGTGCTTTATAAAACTCTTCAAATAAATAAATAAATAAATAATATAGTGGTCCTGGAGATCATGGAAAATGGAAGAGTCAATGTCAGCCCAATCATGCAGTAGGATCAACATTTCAGATAGCTGGTCCTGAGAACACAAAGGGTTGCATTGAGAAACTTTGCATTGCAGAGCTATTATTTTATCTAAATGTTCTGCATATTCATTTGTAGCTCGAAGTGCTTTTGTGGAAAAAAAAGCTTTGCAATGGCATTGTGATCCCATTTATTATTCAACTCTTGAAATAAATCATAATGGTGTGTACACCAATCACACGCTTGAGCAGCCATATCTAGGATAAGGCAACTATTGGCAGAGACTGTCATATTGGGTAGGGAAGAAAGGTCATCATATTTCTGCTGCCAAACAAGACCATCTCTTACATGGGAGGGAACCTCCATACTCTCTGGAGAAGAGTGCTGAAAATAATTCTTGAGAGTCTGATAAGCATTAGTTAGTTTGTGAGTAACAGTCTGAAATATGCTGCACAATGTATATTTATTTGTTATAATCTGGAAGTCACAGTCTGTTAGGTCTTTATGTATCCACTAAGAGAACACATTTGGTGGGTCTTATTCTGGTGTCCTAACAAAGGGTGGAGGTCAATTTACATGGCCAAAGGAAATGTCCAACTCCAGAGAATCATCACTATCCGTGACTTTCAGATTCGGTACTCATGAAGCCACGAGAAAAGGATGGATGGTTGTAGCAATTTCATCCCTTTGTAACATTTCTTTATAATTTTGAAATCTTCTATTAGTCATAAGAACAGTTTGTAAAGCTTAGCAAAAAGAACTCAGAGTATACCTTTTATATAATGATCACTGGTAACGCATAAATCCCTATCAACTAGTTCCGAGATATTAAATGTGGTCCACCTAGTGACTCTCATTTGTATGCTTTTTAACAACAATTTTACTTTAGTTGTGACAATTTAAACGTGCCTGATAAGAAGAACTGCAGTTTATTCAGTTTTTGCACTGTAAGCACATATGTAACGTTGATGTCCATCACATTAAACATTACCTACATCACATAACCCAGCAACCCTTCGATGATCTGGTCTCCTCTCATATATGCATTTACTGTTCACGGTAGTTACCATATTTACAATGAAAGCCCACTTTAATCGACCTGCAATTTAGTCATCCAGCAGCTTACACATTCATTTACAACCACATTGGTCTAAAAGAAAGACAAAGATGACATAACAAAGATAAAAAACAGAGGAAAGGCAGAGCAGTGTTAGTAACAAGAGACAACCGAAAGACAGAAGAGAAATCCAGGTCTTAGGGCCTTATTTAGATCTTTGTAGACGGGTTACTCCATCACAATGGTAAAGGATATCCCGTCCGCTGAAATATAATTCCTATTATATCCTATGGGATTTATATTTTGGTGGACAGGATTTCCGTCACTGTTGTGACGGAGTAACCCGTCCGCCAAGATCTAAATCAGGCCCCAAGTTTAACAATAACGTTCGATATCAGGCCAAAATGAAGCACACATTCCTTCCTCACAAGTATGAAGTGTGTGGTCTCAAAGGGACCCACATACTTGTCATTGAAAAGGAGGAGAGGGAAAGCAAAAAGTAAATGTGCAGCAAGACAGTAGAGAACAAGTTGAAAGTGAAAGGTAAATCCAGGTGCACTACGGGCATTGTGTTTGACAATTGTTGTAAATGTCGCGCTTGGTGCAGCTGCCAACCATGCCCTTAGAGACACCTAGGGTCCATTCTAGCATGTTCAATGCACATGTAGAGGGTAGTGGACCTCCTATTGCCCCACTCATTCACACAAAAATAGCCCAATAACAGACCTTGTACTGGTGTTCTATCCTGCCCGAGCACCACCTCCACAAATCAATAAACTATACAAAATTAGTCACCTATACCACAATCACAAACTCAATAAATTGTATAACAGTCAATATTCAACTGAGCCTTGTCCATACAGCTGCACTCCTTTGCTGGACAATCTAATGTCTTTAAACTCCTGATATACCAGAAGCTTATCTGTGACTGAATATACCATATTAACACCTTGCTACCCCTTAGACAAAGCCCTTTGGCCACTGCTCACAAATTCATCTAACTGCACCTAGGCACATGAATGGGGCACATGCATGCTAAAATGAAAATGTTTCCTACTTAATCAAAGAACTCTACTCCATCACTGCATATTACAGTTCTACACTCCCTCTTACCCTCTTATCACCACATAACTTTACTACAACTGGGCATCCTTTTGCATGCTAAAGTCTACACCCCTGCTTGCTACCACATACACCTATTTACAACTTGGAGCCCTACACAGTGGAACGTGCCTGCACTTTCCATGTGGCGACAACACCTATGTATAGCAGGCACACTATCTTAGAAGCATGTAAACAGTAGCAACCATGTGATCATGACATCTATGTACATTGTGCACCCTATGGAAGAGTATCTAAAGAGTAACAGAGGCTTTAAGTGATCACTCTAACACTTCAATAAGACTGACACAGCAATATGTACACTAAGCAAACACTAAAGGATCCTTATCTAAAGGGCAGAGATGGAACTAAACTGTAAATAACAGCAGAAAACAGTGAAAGCATGAGCCGTGAACATCTAATCTGTGATGAGGTGGGGTGACACATACAAAAATGTCTGTAAAAATTATAGTAATATAAGTAGAGTGAATCTTTCCCCATACTTTATCCCAAACAGGTGTAGACCAAACACACTCTACATCAGACTCCCACATAAGTTGAGCAATTTATCGCTCTCTACCAACGCATAAGGAAGTTCAAAATTGATAAATGGAGGGGCCAAACTAAGATGCATTAAAGACAAAAGTTTATTATATTGCCTCTAACAGTTCTTTGGAAGACCATATATTTGCATTAAATCATAGACAGAGATAATTTCTTTATCTCACACAAGCTGTGAAACTAAAA
This sequence comes from Triturus cristatus, assembly GCF_964204655.1. Lineage (NCBI taxonomy): Eukaryota > Metazoa > Chordata > Amphibia > Caudata > Salamandridae > Triturus > Triturus cristatus. Next base: position 844,449,583 of record NC_140592.1, read on the forward strand.
CAATCCCTCGGAACATCCATTTCTTCCAAAATAACCCTTATAGACTATTTTCTAGAGATTATAGGACATCCTCAAAAAATAATTTAATAAAAGAGGAGGACTGCTTAACCATAAGAGTAGGAGAAAGCCAAAGATTAGGACTGTGTGTAATAAACCTTTTATTTGGGAAAGACTAGAGCAAATCTGGCTTGTGCCATTTGTTGCAATATTGCATTGCTATTAATAGGGGTATGAGAGACGTAATTCCATATCTGCCTAAGGCTAAAACTAAAAGTAGAATGGTATTTCAGGAAATTAGGAAAAATTCACATCCCATTAGATATAGGGCCAGAAGTACAACCAATTTTAGCATGGGCAAACGGGTTAGCGACCCGTTTGCGCATGCTAAAATTGGTATGGCCATGTACTAACACAATTTTGCGAGTCTCAAATAAATTGCGACTCGCAAAAAAGTGTTCAGAGACTTGCTTTTTGGAAGGGGCGTTCCCTTCCAAACACCAACTCTCTAACCCATGTACTACTGTTTTGCGACCGCAATTTCGGTTGCAAAACACTCGCAATTACCACCTACTTCAAGTAGGTGGTAATGCATTTGCAAATGAGAAGGGGTCCCCAGGGGACCCCTTCCCCTTTGCAAATGCATGCGAAAATATTTTTTAAGGGCAGGCAAATTAAACAAAAACGTTTCATTTTTCTTTTTTTAAATGCATCCCGTTTTTCTTTAAGGAAAACGGGCTACCTTTTTTAAAAAAAAGCTGCTTTATTGAAAAGCAGTCCCAGACATGGTGGTCTGCTGAGCAAAGCAGGCCACCATCACTGGGAGGGCCACCCATTCCAAATGGGGTCGCAAAATGCGAGTGCCTCATTAATATTAATGAGCTTCGCATTTTGTGACCCCATTGGGAGTCGCAATCAGTGTCTCTGACATTGTTGTACATAGTAAATTGCGACTTGCATTCAAGCGCAAATTCCGAGTCGCAATTTAGTATGGTCGGACATCTGGCCCTTAGTTTTTTAACTTTTTTGCAGGAATCATTGTAAGGAAAAAATTGATAATCGCAAGGCTCATAGTCTAGATAGCCCCTGAGCTACACAACTAGCAGAGGAAGAGAGGAGACATTTCTCTATGAGGTTCTTAACTCTCTTGTTAAGTTCATAAAGCAGAGTTTCATAGTTTTTTTTATTAGACGAGACTATCATATACCTAACACTTCATTTTGGAATTGTTCGAAAAATAGCCAAATGTCTGCAAAGGCTCTTTAAAGCAATATTAATTTGAGGGTAAAACATTTGACATCTCAATGTTTAATTTGTCTCTTGAAACCTCTGTGAACATTGACAATTAATGAAAAGGCTGATATTGAGATTTCAGGCTTTGACAAAAAGTACAAAAAGTGTAGGGACCAAAACATTGAAAAATGAAGAAATAAGTACCATGATAAAGGTGTGTAGCCTTGGAGCTTTCCCTTTAGGTAATTTATCAATAGAGGCATAAGCCACCTTTAACGCCACATCTCCCTCTAAGGATGTCAAATGAACACCATTGCCGTTTGTCCTATGTGAATTGGTAAAATAATAATTTCAACTGTTTTCTGATGAGGAATTTTCAATGATATACAGGTGTTTATAATACCCAGCAATGCAATTAGACATATCTATGACCCTAAAAATGTTTCCCCTGTATCATTTATAATACATTTTACATGAATTTGTTCTTTTTCAATATTAAGATAGTTAGCTGCAAGTGTACCAGACCTATTTTTACCTCCATAAAACTTGGTGTTAATTTTTAACAAAAAAGCCATGTAGTCTCTTGTGGTGTTTCATTTAGAACTCAATTTTTTCTGCAACCAATTTATCTAAGCCCTCTCTATTATCATGGGAATTATATAAAATAGCACTAGTCATATAATTATGTTTAAATGAGGAAATAATTCCTTTCCTTTTCAAATAAACCGCCTAGAAATTGCAAGAGTCCCAAATAATGCTCCTTGAGTAGGCTTGAACATAAATAATCCTCCATAAATTTCTCAAACTTGGTGAAGAAAGCACTGTCCTGTAACAATGAGATATAAATACGTCATCTGTTAGACTTGACCCTACACGATACAATGTCCGCATCTATCAGATCAGGGGCATGAGCCAAGATCAACACAGTGCCAATGCCTGCATTAGTTAAGTGATGAGTGAGGTAAATATTTAAAAATTATATTTTCAAACCTGGATTGCAAACTATGTACTGGACAACAAAAGGAATATTCTCTAATGTCTAGAATTGAAAATCTGGCTGGATCAATTAGTGCCTTTGCAAAATACCATTCTTAAAAGTTTTTGCTTAGCATTCGGGACAATCTAACTTTAGAGATCCTATCCATAAATGGGTCAATTACTTGGTTCAAGTTATCACTTGCAATAAACTGTCATTGGGATACAATAACAATTTGGATGAAATACATTCCCAAAGAAGCTATTTAGATAATATGGATCATAAACACTCAAGCTACAAAGCGGGATAACATGTACTTCAAGATCGACCAACACCCATCCTTCTTATGAGTCGTAGTCATGTATTAAAGTGTCCAGTTTTAGACCCTTATGACACAAGATGGCCAGACCAATCTTGTTGTCCAATGCAGACAAGCAAAATAGTTTACCCACCCATTGCTATTTCAACTTAATAATCTTTTCTCTTGACAAATGTGTCTCTTGTAATAAAACAATCTTTTATTTTGGTTCAGCTAGATGAGTCAGAATTCTCTGACTTTTGACTGGATTACTTAATCCCTTGACATACTAAATGATAACATGTAAATCAGACATAAACTAATGGAAAACATCATAACAATGTCCACAGATCCATGTACAGCCCCTGGAAACAAGAAGCAAAAGAAGAAAAAAAAGACACGAACAAGGAGCAAGGTAAACAGCACAGTAAACACCCTTATTAAAGTTCAGTGAGAAAGTAGGTGAACAGAAGGTCACAGCCGATGAGGTAAACACAGACAAAAGCAAAGAAAAACATAGTTGAGAAGAAGATAGTAAAGTACTCAAAAAGAAGATGAGCCCTTCACTCCCCAAAATCATACCCTGAACACAAAGGCAGGACAAAAAATCTTGGTTGAGATCTATATTTGTTCTATTAAAGAAAGCTACAAAGGATGCACTGTTAAGATAAAAAATTATATTAGGAGAACAACATACTCAGGATGAGTACATACAAAATTGACACAGACTGTAACACATATAGGCCGTTCGAGCAGACTAGAGGACAGCACAACAAAATTCAGGATTACCACAGAAGTCTGTAAAAAGATGCAATCTATGGAGGTAAAAGAGAAATATCACTCAGGAGACCATGAAATTATAAGCAGTATAAACAACCAACACATTGAACAACAAAATAAATCCATAATCGTAGAAATCACCACAAAAGGATTTCAAGAACCTCCACTCTTTTCAGTCTCCATCTCTTCATCTTTATGTCGATGTACAAATTCTTTTAGCCTGATTGGATCATTGAAGATAACACTTTTATCTTTATATGTGACCTTGAAGTAAAAGGGATGAATAGGACCAAATATATCGTTCATAGCCCATAACATCAGACGTAGGTTGAGGAATTCCTTTCTTCCTTCGCAATAGCAAAGTCTCTTGGGACATCTTGAGAAAAAAATACTTTGTGGCCGAACCATTACAACAGTTTTTTCAGCTTAATAGCCAAGAGTACTGCAATCAAATCAGCTAACTGAAGGAAGCCAATTGCTATACCTCTGCTTAGAGCCTGTAGAAGAAATAGAGGATTTCAGCCCAATGTGATGAGCTCTTTGGATAGTAAAAAAAATAATCATTTAGGCAACTATATTAGGAATAATAAACTTCCAAAAGATAATCATGTCTGACCCTTCGGAGTCTTTGGGGATACTATATAATATCAAATGATTCCATCTGTTCTTATTTTGAAAGTCTTCGGTGACCTTCTTGAGCAAATCAATAACATCCTTGAAGGACTAAGTCTCTGCTAAAATTCAGTAACTCCTTTGTCAAGGCAAGAATACTTTTCTTCAATCCTTTGCAGAGTTTTATTATTATCCACAATAAATGCTAACAGCCTGGAAGTGGGTCTCCTTAAAGTTCTGTTAAATCGAGGTGACTCAAAATGTGGCAGCACATCTTGTTCTTGTACTACCCAGCCGATGTTCTATATCATTTAATCCCAGACAGCTGCACTGGTTGCCAATAGCGAAACACATGCAGTTTAAGGCTCTGGTGTTGGTTCAAAGAGCCTTCTACAGTAGTGGTCCAGCTTACTTTCAGGATAGGATTTTTTCTTTATTCTCCTATCAGTCGATTTTGTCTTTTGTTTTCATATCACCCTTTTTTTTGCAAATCTGTTTTTATTGCTTTTCTTTTTTAGGTATAGTAAAGAAAAATACATGGTTCGGCAGGATACATCACACACAGAAGTACATGAACATATGCAGGTTGCTGATCCGTGCCCGGCCTAGCCAGCTGAATATCCCCTGCAGTCAAGTAATGTGCCAACCGCCACCTGCCCGGGAGCCGGCTGTATTTACCTCATCAGTTCTGGTATTGTCTCTTAGAGAGGGGCAGCAGCCACCATATACCAGCCACTTAGCCGTACATGCAAATGTATGTCGCCCAGGCAACTTAGGCATTGAGAACAGATGAGTCACAAACAAGTCAAAAGAAAAACTCAGAACAGTGGCAGCGTGAACAGTTGTACACAGAGTGCTCCCCCCCCTGTCCCACCCACGACTCCCCTCCCCCCTCTGGTCAGCCCCGGGGTCGCCCCCCCAACCCCCATGATTGCAACCGTCCCATGTGGCCGCAGGCGCCCCTATCCGCGGGTCAGAGGCAGCAGGGACTATGCTATCCCGTCTACGGGGCAGCCGATAGCACGCCGTCGCTCGCGCAGGCATTCCCAGCCATCCCCGCGTGGCCCGTGTGACCCTCCCCCTCTAAGCGCCGGAGCTCAGCAAGCAACTGCTCCCAGCGATCCGCCATAGGCTCCTTCCGCAGCCCCAGGGTTTCCTCCCTGCGGCTGGCCGTCCCCTCCGCCCTAGCCCATGCCTGGAATGAGGAGCTCCATGCCCGTGTGTGCGGTGAGTCATGTGCCTTCCATCTCCTGGTGATGAGGCGCTTTGCTACTACGAGCCCCAGGTCCATGAATCGGGACGTTGCCTTGTCTTTGGGCGATCTTTTGAAGTGGTGTAAAATGTGCTCGGGCCAGTCAAATGGGATGTTGCGACCCACACTCCCCTGCAGCAGCCCATTGACCTCTCTCCAATAGGCGCTCAACCCAGGGCAGCTCCACAGCATGTGTAAAAACCCCGCCCCCAGTTCTCCGCACCTAGGGCAGAGTGCGTCATCGCGGCGAAAGTACCTGTTAATCAACTCAGGTGTGAGGTAGGCCCTGTGTACTATGAACAGCTGGATTTGGCGGAACCGCATATTTCTGGGGACACGCACTGTGCCTTTAAGAACCCTCTCCCACTCCTTGTTTGCGAATGGCCTCCCCAGGTCCCGCTCCCACTTGACGCGGAGCGGGCTCAGACTAACCGCCGTGTGCTCCCGCAACGTCTTCATATCACCCTTGATGTAAAAAATGGTGGCAGCAATTGCACCTGGTCAGTTTTTTCCAATCAGGCCAAGGGCCACATCTTGTGTCCTACCTCTCACGTAGGTACTTTTCCAGGCCCTTGGTCTAGATGAAATCATCTGCCTTTCAGAGGGATGGGTGTCCAAATATTTTACAGATGGGTCCCAGATTTGAGACCTTTTCTGATTAGAACAATGCAATTCCAAAGCGCTTACATACTTTATGAACTCTAGCCATGTATTACTTTGCTGGGGCGTTGCCTTAATCCAGTAAAAGTAGTGGGGGTACAACCACTGGTAGAGAGCAGGGAAGGGAAAGCACATCCTCGTATATCAATGGGAAGTTGTGCAAAATAAGCAGAACGAGAAGAGCACAGAAGATAACGCCCTCCCTCAGGTCCTCTTTTAGGGTGCAACCAGAAAACCCAATAGAAGAGGGAGAAGGGGCAGTGGCTGGAGTAAACATGTCTTTGAGTCAAAGGGAGAACCCTCTGGAAGTTGGTGAGGAGCAGAGTGGAAATGGGGGGTTGCAGGACACCCCAGTGTTACTAATATAAAAAAGAGTTGCTTACCTGTCTGGACTGCAGGGGGAACTACGTGATGTGCCCAAGGCTGCAAAAAATGGCCAGGAAGCAGGGCCAATTAAGGCCCTTACAACAGATTTATGAGACCGCCTAGAAAATCTGACCAAAGAAATAAAGACTAAGGGGCTTATTTACAAGCCCCTTGCACCGCTGGTACGTCAATTTTTCCCATATTAAAAGTAACACACTGGCAGGGTAAGCAGCTTGTAAATAAGCCCGTAGATTTGTTACCTCAGAACAAACTCAGAAGGGTATACAAGAAGCATTCACAATCTTGGGGGCACAGTGCGCACCCAAGTGTTGGAAGAAAGAGTACAAGATGTGAGTGATACCTAAAACAAGTGCAAAATACACAACATAGATTTTACTTGACACGGCTCAGGTTTGGCACCCTACATTATTTAATAGCATTCCCCAAACAGGAAAAGTGGTGCCATAAACTCCCGAATTGCCCATGTGATGGAAAGTAGCTTTTATACAGACATCCAGAAATCCATTTTAAAACCTTTGTTTTTTTATCTAAAATGCTTTTTTATTATAAACATGCTTTTAATTTTGTGGGTAGTTTGGAAAATCAGACAATCACGAATGCAGTTATTTTGTACATACAACAGGCAATAAGGAGAAGAAAGGTCTATGCACACTTGGATGCACTATTGTATGAAAAACAAGATGACTATACGTAATCGGGATATCTACACTGGCACTAAGCACTTTCTATTGTATCACAAAGGCCATTGTTGTTCATCGTCCATTACGTATGAACACAGCTGTGGTATCGTGTCTTGTTTTTACACACCTGAACACTTTGCACTTTATGTACCTGAATGTCTAAGAATCGCTCTTCGCTCCTTCTGATTGTATAACTTCTTCCATCTCTGTATCTAAAGAATCGAAATGTAACCGGTGATACCGCACGTAAATGAAATGCTGTTTTTAATTTATTTTTTTTGATTGTGTATTTCTAGATACTCTTTTTAAGTTTGCAATTGTAACTGTTTTCTCCGAATAGTATGCTTTTATGGTGATATTATTTACACTGAATAAAGTTGTTTTGACTTGACTTGAGTGATACCTTAGATGCCCAAACGAAGGAGTTTGCGAGCTATAAAGCAGGTGTATAAAGAGATATCTGAGAACCAATCAAGAGACTAGAAAATAATGCTAGGCGCAGTAACATAAGGGTACTAGGAATTCCAGAATGGCTGGAGGGAGGCAATTTGAAGACTTTTGTAGCTAATCTTTACAAGGAAACATTATCTTTTGGTATGTCAGAGTCTGAGTTAGTGCAAGATATCCAGATATCCAGAGAATACATCACAACCCATTTAATTTAAACCCAAACAGAGTCAAGCCATGGAATGTATTTGTTAATTTCTTGACTTACTCCCTTGACTTACTCCCTAAAAGAGCTGGTACTGACTCAGCCTCGAAACCAAAGACTTGAAAGTGGATGAGTGCCCCTTTAAGATTTGCTCAGATGTTGCACGCACGACCCTTGACAGACAGTGGGATCTGGGAAATTATATGGACGAGTTTGGGGAATTGGGTGCTAAAGTACAGATGAAGATTCCAGCCACTTTGAGAATCATGTGAGATAATTAAATGGTGAACTTAAGTGAACCTACCAAAGTGCAGACCTTTATTGCACAAATGAAGAGAAAAGCAACGTAAGGTACCCAATTTAGGTGAGGGAGATTTTTCGTTGGGGTGTATTTTGTATTTTAGTGCACGTGGTGGGTGAGTGGGAATAGAAAGTGTGAAAAACCCGAAAAAACCCAAACAAAAACAAAGAATCTTTTGGTGCCACTCCATGTTGTCTCAGAGCTCAAAGGGCAACATAAATCATGCTTACAAATGGACAGGAGAAGGTTCCCAAGGGTAGTAAGAAAGTTAAGGGGGGAAAAGGGGGATAATAGTGGGTACGGGTGAAGCATTTGTGGGACAATAGAGAAATAATAGTCCCCTGTCAAAGTACTAAGCAACAGATATTGAGGTGGCAGGCAGTCCAGGTGTAAGGGTTGATATATCAGTGAACTTTAGGAGGGAATGTCTGCAAGAGAGAAGTTTAAATTAGATGTCCTGAAGTGGAATGCGAATGGTTTTAGGATGAAAAGGAAAAGGAGGCTAATAATGGATTATGAGCAGGATAATGGACCACAGGTTATAATCCTACAAGAAACGCATCTACTTAGACACGAAATGAGAGACCTGTGTAAGAAATATAACTGGGCTCAACAAGTTGTAGCAATGGACCAGTCCTGTTGTAGTAAAGGGGTGACAATGATAGTAAGGGCAAACCAAGGTGTAGAGATAGTGAAGACACACACATGAGATGCTGCTCAGTTTGCCCTCTATAGTGGACCAGTGACTTTCAGTAGTGGCCGCGGGGTAAATAAATCAAATTAAACTTACATTTCTGCCAGGTCCCGCGTCTTCTCTGCTCCTGCTCTCCTGACTCCGATAGGAAGCATGCAGCCAGGCTCCCTTCCCTAAACCACTCACAATGCTGTAATGCAGTGTTGTGATTGGTTGGGACTGCGCCCAGCCAGGAGCTAGAGGGGTGGGCATGTTCTCCATGCAGGCTGCAAAGTGCGCATGACTGGTTTGGGCGACCCGAGGGGGCTGACCACACAGTCTTTGCATATTTAGGAATGGGCAAACCACTTCTCCCCTGCCCTGCTCAAAGAGCTGCGTAGCCCCGACCACCCACCCGCCTGCAATGTGCAAAGCAAACATAAAATGGTAATAACTAAAAGTTATTACCATTTTATGTTTTGGCGTTCTTGCAGTGGGGCGACGCTCCTCCGCCCTAGTGGAGGAGCCGACCCAGGTGACTTTAAGAATAGGACGCTTAATGTTTTAGTCCGTCATAACTTTTCCGATCACAACTACACCATCAAAGTACTCTGACGACAACCAAACACTGAGATGCTATTGGATGTGCAGAAAATCAAACTCAGCTGTATGTCATAACAAGCATTGGCATAGCCAATAGGTCTCGCTTTTGGGACTTTATAAGTATTTAGTTATGCAACTGTTGCATGGCTAAACACTTTTAAGGTCCCAAAAGCGAGACCTATTGGCTATGCCAATGCTTGTTTCTTTCTAATCGCGGCACCGGTGCTTTACTTTTAACTTTAAAAGTAAAGCGTGGGTGCCGCGATAATAGCAAAAGTAAAGAAATAGATGTTTGTTTCTATTTCTTTACTTTTGCTATAATCGCGGCACCGGCGGTTTACTTTTAACATTAAAAGTAGAGCGCGGGTGCCGCGATTGTAGCAAAAGTAAAGAATTAGATGTTTGTTTCTATTTCTTTACTTTTGCTATAATCGCGGCACCAGCGCTTTACTTTTAATGTTAAAAGTAAAGCACCGGTGCCACGATTAGCCAGCTAAAAATGCTACCGCCGGCCACTGCTTGCAGTGCATGTGCGCGAGTCGTGCGCGCGCAGCAGTAATCCGCCATATGGCACCTCTGCTGAAGCGCGTGTGCATTTGTCGCCACCAATGCCAATGTTTGCGATGAGGCAGTGAGTAAAGGGACATGGAAAGAAAAAGATGTAACATTTATGAAACAGAGGAAGAAAGAGACAAATACAGAGCAATGGCAGAAAAATAGAACATGGAATGAAAGGAAATTAAAGGAACCCAGATAGAAAATAGTGTCAAAAACCCCTCAGAAAAAGGGAAAAATAACACAAAGAAAAAAGTCTAGAAACACACACAGAGTTTGAGAGATAAAACGAGATGGAGAATGCAGAAAATGGGGAAAAAAGCTAGATGAGTAAAAATAGAGTGGCAGCAGCAATAAATTAAAAACAAAAGTAAAAAGAAGAGACTGCGGCTGAAAATGAGCCAGCACTTGAGAGGAGTGACAGGAGAGAAATGGAACAATTGAAAGAGAACTGCACAGCATTAAAACAGATACTTTAGGTTATAGGTGAATATAGCGAGTGGATTGATGTGCTTATTGCAGTATCCTTTGGGGAACCTACAGGTCAGCCATTATCATTCTTGTCAGATAGTTTAATGGGTTAAAAGACAAACTGCAGAGATATTTGTAGCCTGCAGGCTTCAGGTCGTCATCCATTTCAGAAAACGATTTGTGTTACTGCACCTGACACAAATTTCTATTTAACAAATTGGTCCCAGGTTCTTTTTATACTGGGACAGATTACTGCATTAATGCACTTAACTGCCAAGATTCGTCCGTAACTCCTCATAGTTTTTAATCTTAGTGAGATAGCTTCTTCCCAGAAGTGCGCTGGCACTGCGAGTTCTACTTCAGTGGAGTCGTTGTTAAAGTAAAAAATTAAATAAAAAAAGTTTCAAACATTTACTGCTAAAATGTACCATTGTCGCAACAAAAACCAGCTCAAAGTACGACCAGAATAAGGCTTGTCACAACCCAGCCACTCGAGGCCATATTATCAAATGAAACCCGGGTATGTGTGTGTGTTTTTTGCACCCTCGGAGCATGCAGATTGTGATGGAACATAAGTAGTGTAGGAGAGTAGGGTCTGCTATCCTATGGTCACCCCAAATTTTTGCTTTTTGCTTCACTGGTTTTTGACATATTGAGGCTGTGGGCCTGCTAATCAGACCCCCAGCCTGCTGTTCTCTCTACTAAATTGACACTATGCACTCCAGGTGCATAACCAATTGGAATTGGATCACCCTGTCAGCCCCTGTACCAGTGTACACTAGGTACCCAGGGCATTGGGGTATCTAAGGCCTACCAGGGGCTGAAGCATGTATTGTGCCACCCCTGGCCTGGCCTAGCAATTTGACACAACTGGCTGATCACTCAGCTGGGGTAAGTTGGTGTATCCACCTCTTACTTAGGTGTAGTATACCTATACCTAACCTTAAATGGGACACATGTTAACCTATAAGTCACTCCTATGGCAAGCCTTAACAATCCTGAAGGCAGAGTGCTTGGTTTCATGTGAGATGGTGCTCTGGCATGAGCTGAGCCTGTCTGCAGTGGTCGGAACTACTTCCTTCTACCGTTTCCAGATATCGCCATACCATATACTCTTAAGTGCATTATGAACCTCGCGGTTAAATGCTATCTTTGCTTTGGCTTTATCAAAACATGTCGAGTAAGGTGTCATACGAATTGGAATACTAACCCCTCGCCAATTCTGGCGACGGGGTTAGCATTCCTCCCTTCTAGAGGTACACAACATGTACAGATCCTGAAACCCGGGTAAAATCAGACATAGCCTCAGCTCCACAAAATGGACGCTGCCACCACAGACACAAGTCTGCCCTCCTGCTGCTGGGAGTCCTTCCAGCTTGGGAGAAGTGGACAAAGGGTTTCCTGCCAGGGGAGGTGCGTGCACCACCCCAGACAGGATTTTCTGTATTGGTCAGGTAGGGCTTGAATAGAATCAGACATGCCTGAGGCTCACAAGGAGCCTTGGTGCATATGCCAGTTCAAACCGGTCCTGGGGCACACCAGCCCCGGACCTGGGGCGAGCTGAACAAAGGATTGGGGGTGTAACCACCCCCCTTCCTGGTCCCACCCTTAGGGAGGGACCTAGCAGGTAGTCCGGCCCCTAGAATCCGCTTAAAGGTAGGAGCTGTGTCCTAAGACTTCAGACATCCTGGAATCAACTTAACACTAAGAAGAAGACAGGAACTTCGACGCTCTGCTGCACAGAGGACTGAAGGAATTCTCCCCTATGGTCAGGGAGTGACCATCTTGCTAACGCAAGCACCAACCAGCGAATCGACGTCTGCTTTGCCGCCGCCTCCCGCCGGAGCCCGAGCCCAGAGACCGACAAGAACTGGACCTCCAGACCTCTCAACGCCCGATCCACAGTCCCTGCAAAGAAGGAACCCGTGGAGGCACCGAGACACGTGGAGCCAGCCATCTTGGAAGACACTCGACAAGCTGCAAGCGCGACAACAGAGGCTCCCTCCAAGTTGTGCTTTGGGACCTGAGAAGCCCAACACCGAGCAGCATCTGCACCAAAGGTGAGCCCTCCAGCATCTCCACGATCTGCGTGGGGCCCCTCTGCACTTTGCAACTCGACACGCCTAACCGGACCCTGGCCCGTTGGCTAGTGGCCATCTTGGCGACCATCTTTGAAAACTACGATGCTGGTCTGGTTGCTCCAGACTGGCCCCTGCTTCCCTCTAAAGGAGCAGCCCCTCTGACCTTGCTGGTTAGAGTAAACAGCTTTCTTCAATTCCTGCGACTCCTGCTTTTGCCAAGGCTTGTTTGCTTCCTTTGAGTCGCCGACAGCGAGAGCCTGCGTGGGACAGCTCGTGAACTGACTCCTGGAAGTCGTTGACCTTCAGGGACCACGTGGCTGCGGAGACAAGCTACACCTCTTCACCTGTTTGCACCCGACATCGCCTGGTACCTACCTGGTGCCACGCCGGTCACTGGCTAGTGACTGTGAACACTGTCCCCTCTGCTTACAGGTCTTCTACAACTCCGATCCATCCTTGGATCCACCGCATCTCTTCTGGACCGGCCGCCTGCAGCATCTTTGTCATCAGGCTCCATTGAACAGATAGACGAAACCCGACGCACTTCGAGACCTATGCACCCGCTTCCTGTGGGTGAGGTAAAGCTGGCACTCCGGTGCACAAGTGTAGAGTAACATCTCTAATGTCTAGATCTGAAGTCTTGATTTCGTAGTTCAACCAGAAGACCCTTTTAGTAGTAACTTTTGAACTTTTACGCACCCATTGAAAACCTATGGGAGCCCGCTTGTAATTTTCCTCACTGCACACGCGACCCGTGGACCTCCTGGTCACTAACTGAAGTTAGCTCCTTGTAGGCCCAGCGATTCTAGAGGCCTTAGGCCTTGTTCCTTTCCTAGTCGTGGTACTTATACCACTATTTTAGTATATGGTTTGAGTGGCCACCAGGGCCCATCCATATAAAGTGCAACTTCTGTATATTGTGATACTTTCTTGTTTAACGATTTGTGCTCCTGTGCTCATAAAGAGTCTAGGGGATACTTTGAGTAATAAATACATATATATTTTGAATATATATCTGTGTGGTGTCCTTTCATTGGTATAAAGGGGTGTTACATATGGTAAAACAGCTTGCTTTACATGCCAAAACGAGTTTAGCCTGAAAGACTGCTTAGCCTACGCTACCACTAGGGCAGCTAGTCCGAAAAGGTTGACTTACAACCACACCATAAGGGTTGCTTGGCATGGTACAAGGTGGTCACTTTAACTAGTGAACATCATATACCAGGCCAACTTCTCACATTGGTGGCAGCGGTGGGATTTGAGCTTGCTGTGTTTTACCTCTGTAATCTCTTTGTTACCAATTGAAAGATCATACAGGTACCTTTAGGTACATATAAAACAAGATTAGTTATATGCTTAAGTTCTACTGAACTTAGTTGTTGTAGAGCAAAGGGAGTAGCACACCCTGACTACAACTACTAGATAGGTTTAGTAGGAAAACCCAAGTGTAGGTAGTTGCAACACATCCACCCACACTTAAGAGCAATGGCTGGGGCAGAGGGGGCCAGAGGGCACCATCCATCTTTGCTACCCTAAACCAGAATGAGCTCAGGCAGTTGGCTAATATCAGGGGCCTTAAACAGCCCAGAAACCCTACATCTGCTGAACTCAGAGAACTCTTACAAGCTGATGAAGATCAGAGAGCTCTCAAGAAAGCCTCCCAGTTAGACCCCTCACGGACTGGAAAAGGAGGCCCTCCTTCTGAAGATGCTACCGAAGTACCCCTTTCTAACAGTCGCCCCTTAGTTGAGAATCAGACTACAGATGATGAGGATCAGCATAGGGACAGGGATGACAAAGGGGGTGAGTCTGATAGTAGTAGTAGTTCTGATGGGAGAAATAGCCCAGTGCCAGGTGCTATACCTGGCTCAGCTAACTTAAGATTACTTGGGACTGACAATGGGTTCCCCTCATTGAATCTCCCTAGTGGACTTAACCAGGGGTTTGGGAGACAGAGGAATCACTCAGGTGACTCTAATGCCTCTCATGCCTCTAGAGGCTCTCAAGGTCACTCCAGAAGAAGGATGACCAGCCCTCAGAGGAGGGAGCATGAGGCCAGAATGAAGGAAGCCCAGCCGAGGATCAGGAAACAGGAGCTAGAAGTAGCCCTGATGGAAGAGAAACTGAGCAAGGCTAGGCAACCTAGAGAGGGTGGGTCTATACCCACTGGTGGCAGCATTGTCCCTAGGGACAAAGATAGGGTCTTTGATAATAGGAACCTGTCCAAGGTTGTGCCCCCCTACAAAAGTGGGGATGATATCCACAAGTGGATGACTGCTCTTGAGAGAGACTGCAAAGTGCAGCAGGTTCCTGAAGACCAGCGGGCAGCAATCTTATGGCTCTCCTTTAAAGGTAGAGGCAGAGATAGACTCCTCACTGTTAGAGAGGAGGATGTCAGAAACTACAGAGCCCTGAAGAGTGTTCTGGTTGATGGGTTAGGCTTAACCACTGAACAGTACAGGTTAATGTTCAGAGATACCCAAAAGACACAGACTCAGGACTGGTCTGAATATATTGAATGTGCCACTAAGGCTTTGGAGGGTTGGTTGCTGGGAAGTAAGGTGTCTGATTATACAGGATTGTACAATTTGATGATGAGAGAACAGATTTTAAATAACTGTCAAAACCAGCAACTGCATCAACACTTGGTTGACTCAGATCTGACCTCTCCCCAAGAATTGGGAAAGAAGGCAGACAAATGGGTCAGAACCAGGGTTAAGCAAAAGAACCAGAACCAGGGCCAAGGGGGTGATCAGAAAAAAACAGACCAAAAGGGTGATCAGGAATCCAAAGACCAGAAGTCTTCAACAGGGCCCCAAACTAGTACTAACGAGGGTGGGTCCCAACAACCTAAAGGGAAGAAGAAAGAAGGTCCAAAGAAACCCTGGTGAAAATCTTGCAAGAATACAACTCACTGGACTAGTGATTGTAAGAAGGGTGGAGCCCCCAACACTGTTGCCCCTAAGGCACCTGCTCCCAGTACTACTGTTAGCAGTGTTGGTCCCCAGACAAAGGGTGTAGTGGGAATCACTATGGGAACTGAAGGAGATTCTGACTTAGACAGAACCCTTACACAGGCAGTCTTTTTTTTTTCTTTTTTTTTTTTTCTTTTTTTTATATATTCCTCATATACCAAGAAATAAGGGCGATCTTGATGGGCGGCCATAACCTCTCCTCCATGGTCAACCTATCCCGACCCTGGTGTTTAAGACCGGTGTGGAGAAAAGGAAAGGCTCAATCCCTCAAGCCATCACTACTTCTACAATCCACTTCTCTTCGCAATGTGATATAAACCAACATCGAATTGAAGGGACCAGCCATGTAGTGCCCAGGTGAAATCATTGGAATATACCCTATCTGTTCCGCCATGCAACCAAGGGTGCCCAAACATTACCATAACTATTACTGTCACATGCCATATCAGATTCACAAGTATAAATTATATGTTTCAAGCAATCTAAAAAAGTAGGGGCATTTATATTTTTCCATGCTCTACATATCTCACGTCTTGCCAGAATAATAACATAAAAAATAAATTTAGATCCCGGATCGTTAAGATGGTAATCCATATGTAATCCAAACATAATCAATCCTGTGGTAATTTCGATCTGTTTATCCAGTACCTCAGCTAGAAAGGTTTGCACCTTTGCCCAAAAAGCTACTATTTCAGGGCAACTCATGAACATATGATAGTCATCTGCTGATGGTAATTTACATCTTGGACACTGATAATGTAAACCTGTAATCTTAGTTAACTTTTTTGGGGATATATATACTCTATAAGTAGTGTATAAATGGTTTCTTTTAAGAAAAGCCGATTTTACCACAGCATGTAACATAACGTAAGAGTCTCCCCATAATTTCATCAAGTTATTTAAATCAATACTAATAACATTACCCCAGAGAGTATGAAGTTCCGATTCTGATATCCCTTCTGGCTCAAGAATAGCCGAATACCAGAAAGACACCTCCTGATTCAACACACCTCTTCTGGATACAAAATCGTACTTAGAATTCAGTGCCTCAAAATCCCAAGATTTAGTTGTCCACCACCCTGCCAGCTGATAGTACTTATATCTAGATAGGGTACCGTCTGTCAGGCCAGAAAGCGTCTCCCAATTCAACAACTGGGAGTCTTTCTCTAAATCCTGCCAATAGAACAAGCCAGCCATTTTAAGAGGGCGAGACAATTGATCATTAAGGCATTCTGGGGTACCCGGGGAGTCCCAGATCGGAGCTTGGGGTGCATAATACGGGATTTTTAGGCTTTTCCTAAGATATACCCAGTTCTTAAGGGCTGTTTCCAATACCTTTAGTCGTACCCTCTTGAAGAACCTAGGATCGCCGTACTTAAATAAAAAATATTCTTGCCCCTTAGGTATGCCATATAGTAGAGCTTGAAACAAGAGACCCTGAGGAGAAGCATCTGTCTTTCCAGCTAACATTCTAAAGTTCTTAAAGTGAAATGAATGGCAGTAAATAGATATATCCGGGAGAGCTAAACCTCCCATTTTTAAGTCACTAGCAGAGCTGAAGAATATCACTAAGGATTTCAATCTTATAGATATATGGAGGGTGAAAAACGGCAATAGGAGAGATTTTTCGTTCTATAGCCGTAAGTATAGACACCACTCAAGGATAGATTATTTTTTGTTAGATCAAGCCCTTTACCCTAATGTAGATTCTATTGAGTACATCCCAGCTATACTCTCCGATCACTCTATTGTGGAATTAACCATAAATTTAAAGAGTAAAAACCAACAGAGGAGGTGGACATTGGATAGATCCATATTGATACAGGATGAGGTAATCAGCAATTTGAAATTAACTATAGAGGAATATTTTCGATATAACTCTGGGACAGTAAGTGATCAGAATATTTGGGAGGCATTTAAGGCCTATATTAGAGGGATGTTAAGTATGGTAATGCTTAAAAGGAATAAGATTAGGAGACAGACTGAAAAGGAGAGCCTCGCTAAGATCAAGCAAAAGGAAGAACAACTACAGCAGGCTTCTGCCGACCTTCAAACTACTAATATAATAAATATCCAAAACGAATTAGACTATTTGCGTGCAGAATTCCAAGCAAATCTTGATAAAATAGTAAAAGATAAGTGGGATTCAAGTAGGCTCCAGAATTTCTCCTATGGGGAAAAATGCGGTCGACTTCTTGCTTGGAAGGTCAGATCAGACAGACTCCGAAATCAGATTAGTCGTATATGCCTCCAGAATACAGGTTTAATTACCCATGACGACACCCTGATTCGGGAGGAGGCAAGATTGTATATGCAAAATTTATATAAAGACGATCTGTGCCCTTCCACTCAGAGCATCGAATATTGGTTAAATCAGATAGAGATTCCACAATTAACTGAAATGGATAGAACTGTCCTGGCCGCAGGCATCAGGGAAGAAGAGGTTCTAGTACAGATAAAAAATATGGCCATAGGTAAGGCAGCTGGTCCAGACGGGCTCCCAATTGAAATATACCAGATAGAATCAGGGGAAGCTGTCTCTGCCTTGACGGTCCTTTTTGATAAAATTTACTTACAGGGGGATATTATACCAGAATCCTGGTCTGAAGCCACTGTAGCCCTGATTTTGAAGCCCAACAAAGACCCCCTTAAAATTGAGTCATATAGACCTATTTCATTGTTGAATTCTGACTACAAAATCTTTGCGGGGGTTCTGGCAGCAAGACTGGCTAAAGTAATAAAAACAATTGTACATCAGGACCAAAAGGGTTTTATCCCTGGTAGACAGTTAAGCGAGTTAACCTTTAAAGCCATAGCAGCAATAGATGTAGCTATTTCTAAGAAACTCCCGCTGACCCTTACGGCTATTGATGCCGCTAAGGCTTTTGATCAAGTACACTGGCCATATCTATGGTCGGTGCTCTCTAGGTTCGGATTTCCCATGAATTTTGTTGTAGCCGTCCGGTCCCTTTATAAGAGTCCACGGGCAAAAGTATTGGTAAATGGCTTACTTTCAGACTGGTTTACAATTACACGTGGAACAAGGCAGGGGTGTCCTTTGTCGCCCCTGCTATTTAATCTTTATATTGAACCTTTTGTTTGTTTGCTGAGGGCGGACCCAGTGATTCACCCTTTTAGAATTGCAGATCTCGAGTTAAAATTCGCCTTGTATGCGGATGACCTTTTAATGTTCTCCTCTAATCCTGAGGAGGCTATTCCTAGATTGCTTGAACAAGCAGAATTGTTTGGAGTAATCTCGGGATATAAGGTAAACAGAGAAAAAACAGAGATTATGCATTGGAATCAGGTCGGCGGAACAGTTATAGCTAAGACGCGTATGAGGTAGTTGGGCATAATCTTGTCTCATAATATTCTTGAAATAGCCAAAGTAAATATGACGAGAATTTATAAGGATATTTGTGATCTATTACAAAGATGGTCTGGGCTTTCTCTGAGCATTTATGGTAGAGTAAATTTAGTAAAGATGATTATCCTCCCAAAGATCACATTTTTGTTTAATTCCATCCCGTTGACATTTGCTGTATCTGACATCGCCAAAATGCAGGGGAGAATTGGTTCCTTTATCTGGAACGCTAAGACACCAAGGATCTCCTGGAGAAAAAAAAAAAAAAAAAACGTACACAGGCAGTCTTGATCTGTGATGGGGACATGGATTTGTCCCTGACTGTGAGCCCCAGTAATCTGTGCAAGTACAGACAGACTCCTTTGATAAATACAAAAGTGGCTCAAGCCTACAGGGACACATGTGCCAGTGTCACTATGGTGACACCAGGCTTCGTGGATCCTGGACAGTACATACCAGGTGAGAATTACCTGGTGACCAATGCCAGCAATGCCACTACTTCTCATAGTGTGGCTATTGTTAACTTCTCATGGGGAGGGGTAACTGGCCTTAAAAGGGTTGTGGTTAGTGCAGACCTCCCAGTAGAATGTTTGTTGGGCAATGACCTAGAGAGTTCTCTATGGTCAGAAGTGGAGTACAGGACACATGCAGAGATGTTAGGTATATTACCACATGTCCTTGCTGTGACCAGGCCACAGGCCAAAAAGTGCCTTACTGAACCTCAGGTCTTGGATCCTGGAACAATGGACCAAGCACCTACCAAGAAGAAGAACATGAGGGTTAAGGCAGTGCCTTCCCCCCTGCCTCCAAGTGATGATCAGTCTTCCCAGGAGGATGATCAAGAGAACCCTGAAGGAACTGTCCCTGAAGAGCTTGAACCTGACCAGGTTGAGTTTCTGGGGACAGGGGGACCTTCCAGGGCTGACTTGGGGCAGGCTCAGTTATCCTGTCCATCTCTTGAACCCCTCAGACAGCTGGCTGCTGCTGAGGCTGCTGGGAATGCTCAAGGTACCCATAAAGTGTATTGGGATGATGGGCTCCTTTATTCAGAGGCTAGAGACCCAAAACCTGGTGCAACCAGGAGGTTGGTTATACCTCTGCAATTTAGGGGCTTCCTTCTTACCTTGGCCCATGATATTCCTCTAGCAGGACACTTAGGCCAGAACAAGACTTGGGACAGGCTTGTCCCTCACTTTCACTGGCCTCACATGAATGAAGATACCAAGGAGTTTTGTCGCTCCTGTGTGACCTGCCAAGCCAGTGGCAAATCAGGTGGCACAACAAAGGCCCCCCTAATACCACTGCCTGTGGTGGGGGTTCCCTTTGAAAGAGTGGGAATAGATATAGTGGGTCCCATGGATCCCCCCACTGCATCTGGGCACAGATTTATACTGGTGGTAGTGGATCATGCCACCAGGTATCCAGAGGCAATTCCTAGTGAAATAACCACTTTTGAAAAACTGGTTCTGAACGATTTATCCATCATGGAATCCAAAAAACGTTTCATTCCCTACAATATTTCCCTTCCTGAAAAGAAAGCCATCACTTCCCTGAAAATGAATGATTCCCTAGTCATCAAATCAGCCGACAAGGGCGGAGGCATTGTACTTCAAGAAAGAGTAGCGTACAAAGGAGAAATTCAACGCCAATTATTGAATACAGATCATTACTGTAGACTACCCACGAACCCAACCAAAGAGCTACAAACACTTATCTTACAAATCACAACAGAAGCTACATTGGAGGGCTTTTATAGTCAGAAAGAATTCCTATTCCTCAATGTGAAATCACCCCGCACACCAGTCATTTACACCTTACCAAAGGTCCACAAAAATCAGACCAACCCCCCGGGACGACCCATAGTTTCTGGTTGCGGTTCCATTTTGGAGCCCCTAGGTCAATATATTGACCACTTTATCAAAGACTTCGTACCACTCACTCAGTGCTATATCAGAGACAGCATGGCGATGATAAATCTCATCGAGCATCACCCCTTTGATCCCACCCTTGAAATCCTTTGCATCATGGATGTAGAATCACTCTACACTAATATTCTGCAAATCCCAGCACTCCTTGTGATCCAAGGGATCTTGGACTCGAGACCGCGCCCCCACCCTGTCCCTACACTTTTCATTATTCAGCTGCTTGAACTCTGTCTGACCCGTAACTTTTTCACCTTTGAGAATTAATATTACCAGCAAGTCAAAGGTACGTCGATGGGCGCAGTTTTTGCACCGAACATAGCGCATAGCGATCCTCTACATGGACCATCTAGAAATGACTACCATCCTTGATGCCACTAACCCATTCCTTCCAGGCATCATTATGTGGCGGCGCTACATAGATGACATTTTCCTTATATGGCATCAAAATGAGGTCACACTTTCCCAATTCAATCACTGGCTCAATAATAATTGTTCTGGCCTCAACTTCACCAACACATATGACAGATCACATATCCCATTTCTTGACTTAACCATATATCATTCCGATGGAGAACTACTCACCAAACTATACAGAAAAAGCACAGAGAGAAATACATTACTCAGGTATGAAAGTCATCACCCCCGAGCACTCAGAGACTCTTTGCCGTATTCCCAATTTCTCCGTATGAGACGCAACTGTTTCTCAAAGGATGACTATTTCTCTGAGGCCCTCACTCTCAATAACAAACTGAGAGCCTGTGGCTACCCCAAAAGACTGGTACGAAATGCACAAAAACGGCCTTGGTATTGTCCAAGGGAAATCCTACTGTCACCCAAAGTCAAAACCAATGCCAACCGCCTAGTCTGCGTCACCACCTTTTCCCCTGTGTCCAATCAAATTCGAAAATCCATTTTGCAACACTGGCCTGTGGTCAATGCAGGGAATCTCTCAATCGAGCGACCTATTTTTGCCTTCCGTAAGAACCGGAACCTAAAGGACCATCTGGTAAGAGCCGCTTTACCTTCCCCCGTCCAATGGCCACTCTTGATGCACATTGGGGCTAGACCCTCTCATTGGACATGCCAAATGCGGCAACTGCAATGTTTGTAGCACTACCATGGAAGGAAAAGACTTTGTATTTAACAATGTTTCTATCACTCTAAATTCCTTTCGAACTGTAATACGAGCAATGCTATTTATTTAATCTCTTGCCCATGCAACAAGATCTACATCGGCCAGACAACACAGAAGGTGAAATTGCGCATTGGCCAACACAGAAGCAGAGTGCGTTGTAAAACCCCAAATGCCCCCCTTGTTGAACATTTCATTGAAATGGGGCACAAAGATGTTGACATTAAATGGACAGTGCTCAAATGCATCAAACAGCCGCCAAGAGGTGGAGACATTGCGAAAATCCTGAATAAAGAAGAACTCAGAATGATCATCCGCACTGACAGCATCAGGCAAGGCTTGAATCGCAGCGAGGATTGGACTAACCTCCTCTGATACCTTGAACTCTCATGTTAATGTCACTTCCGAATTGTTTCTGCAATTTTTGTTGCGTATCGGTTGTTTTTCATCCTTATACCATATTGTACCCCCTTTCTCCCCCTGTCACCCTTAGTGCGCAACTGTTATGTTTTTCCTTCATTGGATAACTATGTGCTTAATTACAATTACGGCACATTTTGGATTTAATGTAGTGAGCTGGTATTCCATCGCTCACTTTCGTATTACAGTTCCACCGACATCATGTTTTTCCCTACTTCTGGTTCCGGTATGTCCGTGTTTCAAAACTTTGCTTGTTTCTATTGTCACCCTCCTATTGCAATAGTAATGGTCATCTCAAGCAATTGTGCTTTTTTGTAAAATGTAATATATGAATTGCTTGGTCTGTTCCCACTCTCTTATCCCCTTAAGATACTTTCCCAGTCTATTTTCCCCTTCCATTTTTCTCCCCTAAGATGGCGCTGCTCTCACCCGCTCTAGTCCTCTAAACACACCTCTTCAGTATTTATTGACACTCAACGCGTCTCACCCCGTCACTCGGTTCACTGTAACCCCAGGACCTGGCTGGATCCCGGTAAGCGCTTTCCACTACTTCCTCTCCTGTTCCGTTTTAGGCACCAGCACCGTGCTCATACAATGGTTTTTTCCCCCCCCAGTGCATTGTCACGCCGCCTCTACTATCCGCAACATCGTTTGGACCCCTAAACCTTGGAATAACCATTCTCTCATCAAGGTAAATATTGCTCCTCCTCTGCCTGGTTGTTCACCACAGTCACCACTCACTTAACGCGCCATTCTCCGTTTTTAGCGTACCCTGTCTCCTATTGGCGAACATTGATGCCCGTGGCTCCGGCCGGTTCGTGTACTCGCCTTCCAGCTCATACTAGGTAATTATTTTACCTTTCCGCCGTTGTTCACCATCACGCTCACCAGTCACTGACCTAATTCGGTACCTTTCGTCCCCAGTGAACCTTCACTGTACTTGATCACCGCAGTTGCCCCTGTCACTGAACGGCTCGTGTTCTCTCAAGAATACAGGTGAGACTAACGTTCATTGTAGTTACGCTTCACACCCACCCCCCTAAACACTCTATCCTTCCACTTGGTTGCTTTATAGCGCCATCACTTCCTACGGTCATTGCTCCTCCACCGTCCGTTTCTGGCCCCCCCCACCCAGCCTGGTCACCTGCGTTTTGAATTCCTCTTCACGCACTTCGCGTCCGTTCAGCCAACGTTTACTTCAGACGCATGTTCTCACATCACGCGGTCCCTTTCCGCTCCAATTCCTTATTAGTCATCTTACCACCGCGAACGGTCATCCCTCCGTTCACTCACCACGTATACGGCTTATTCGTGCCCGCTACTGATCGGGTTGAATTTGACTCTTGAACCCTTCGCATGCCTACACATCCGCATGCATTCTTGGCACTACACCTGCTTCCCTTGTGCAAATGAATCTTGTTCAACATGCCATGAGCTGACCGCCTTAAATCTTCTCTCTCATTTTTTCCTCCTATTTTTCTTTCCTTCTCTACATCAACCCTGTTTGTTTCCCCACAGGCAATTTCGTTCACAATCAGGCATGTACACATTAATGTCCTGATGATGATCCTGGTATTCCTCTGAAAGGATCGAAACGTCGTCGACCCCCTCTAAAATAGCATGCACGTTAATCCATTGTGTTGAAAAAGTGCACTAGCTGTTTTGAGAAAGCTTACAACATTGGATAATCTAAAAAGCTCCTTTTCTGTCTTGCCTGAAATGCCTTGTTTGTTTTGTTAATGTTATTTTTCTAAATTGGACACAGGACTGTGTCCCACAAGTATTTTGTTCCTATATTCATGCAATTTGTATTTGAATAATTTAATCGGTTGTCCGGCTGGACTTCCAGAATATAGCATCGATTCTGAACTATATTTATCTAATCATTACCCCAACTATTTGAGGATCATTGTTTTTTGTACTGCACAAATATATTAGTGTTAAACATTTAATTATGACTTATTTTTTTTTCAAATATAATTATAAACTTAATTAAAATAAATTAAGGTTTTACACATTTTTTATTTTAATTATTGCTAAAAATAGTAGTAAAAAATGTATATTAATACACATTCAGTTTGATGAGTTAACATGCTATAACATTTTATTTTATTAGTAGTAGGTAATAATACATATTTTCAATTAATTTACATTTGTTCTATAGTTATATATATATTCACTGAAAAAACAAAGGATACAGGGACGTTATAGTTGGGAAATAGAGATTAAAAAACCTTAAAAATTCACTGAAAATTCCAAAGGTTACAGGAACATTATAGTTAGACTCAGATTTCATACAAACAAAATCATAGAAATTCAGCAGTCATAGTTACCTCAGCTAACTATAACGCACACCCTTGCAATGCACTGCTTAAGACCTCACATATTATATCACTTATGACGTGGTCAGTGACATCACTCATGACATCACTGATGACATCTCAAATGACATCACTGATGACATCGCGTTCATGAATTTTGCTGTATGAGGCTCCACCCTCTGATTTCGGGGGTGGAGACATGTAAATCTACACATAGGTGTAAATCTACACTTAAGGCAAAACGTGATGGCTAATACCTAGGTGTGGTGGTAAATATACAAGTGAGTAAATATACACATATATATTTACCTTTGTAAATGGAGCCCACAGTCTCACATCTGCAGTGTCTCAGCTAGGAAGAGAGACTAACAGAGGCTTACAGAGGCAGAGTCTTTCACTCTCAAGAGGCAATTCACAATGATTAACTTTCATGAGAGTAAATCTACACATGTATGTTTATTCTTACACTTAGGGGTCGATTCCGATTCCGGCCGCAAATCGTACCGACCGACACGGACCAGATACCGACCGACAAAGACTGGCGCTGTACGACCCGTGCAGTACGATGCAACGCTTGTGAATTACAACTGACACGTACGGAATACAAGCCGTATGACCGAGCCGTAGGGAAAATAGTGATCCGGCCGGAATACCGACGCGAGTTTCACCGACCGACATGAACCCGGAATGAACCGGACCGACATGTACCCACGATGTCCGACCCGCGCAGTACGATGCAATGCGTGTAAAACCAGACCGACTCGCACGGAGACCAAGCCGCACGACCGACACGCACAGAAAACCGGGCCCAAAAGTAATAGAGATCTCCGCGACCGACGCGTATGAAACACAGAAGATAGTCAGCATGAACGAGGCGGAGAAGCCCGCACGAGCCAACATCAGCGTCCGTCTCGGTGAGAAGAATGTCTCCTTCATGCCTAGAAAACCCAAAGGAAAAAAGACAGAAAAAGGACCAAACAAGCAATGACAAAGCCAATAAATATATATATAAAAAAAAGACCTGGGACAAAGACACACCCACAACTCCAACTATATAAAGGACTTCAATCACTACCATGATCCCTTGCAAATAGGAGACACAGCCAGCAGCAAACACCATCACACAGCAACCACAGACACACTCACAACTCACCCATCACACAACTCACACACCATCAGCACCTCACCCAAAAGCACACACACATACAGCTAGCAAAACCAACACTAACCCATCCTCACCTGCACCCTCTCACACACATCACTCACCACCGCCACCCATCACCATGCCCCCAAAGAAGAATCCGAAGTTCATAGATAGTGAGTTAGAAGTGCTGGTAGAGCCACATTTGTTTGGTACATTGGTCCAAAAGACCCCATGTCACGGAAAACCAAGATATGGGCGAGGATTGTGGACAAGGCGAACGCACAAGCACCAGCAAGGCGCACAAAGGACGATATCCAGAACAGGTGGTATGACGTGTGCATGAGGGTCAAGAAACTCATTGAGAAAGATCACGCCCTGAGTCAGTGCACCGGCGGTGGCCCTCCTGCCAAACCAGTCTACTTCAGGACCTGGGAGGAGAAGGTGCGGGACATCCTACCACCAGAGAGCGTCCATGGTCTAACAGACATACCAGAGCCTGGTGAGTACACAAACAACATACCCAATATTGTGTGGCAAGGGGACAGTGAAACCATGCACCGCAAGCAAAGCTACAGTAACCAATAGATAATCATCCCAAGATGTGTATGCCAGTCAGACAAACACAATACCTGCCATCTCATAGTGACTTGGAACTGTGTCATGACATGGACCAACCTACAAACAAATAGAGCAAGGTAGTGGCACAAAGCTAAATAAACACTGCCAGACAGTTTGCCACCACAAACACACTACCTCACAGTGCAGCTGACTGACAGGAAGGAATAGTGGGGATGCAGATGAAGTGAGTGTATCCAAAAGCATGATGGGGTTTGTAGTCCCAGATAATGCTCCCCCTCCTGATTGGCCCATCAAGACCTCACTGAACCATGCCCACATCACAGGGAGTGGAAAATGACTGACAAGATGGCTGGCACTGGGTTCTGCTGTGGGGAGCACAAGTCCCTGGTAGGGCTTGTGTGCAAATCAGAAGCAGGACACCACTGACTGACATCCTGAAAGACAACTTGCACGCCCTCCAATGGAAACACGTTTCATGGTGGGATGTCTGGACGGGCGGGAAGGAGGACTGACAGCTCTGACCATACTTACCAGCATGTGGAGACACCCTAACCACCCCCCCTCAACACAAACTCCACACAACTCACCGGGTAGAATGCATTGACCCACACCTCTGTGAAATATCAGCAAAAGATACCCCGTAATGGGTGCTGCTGTGTGAAGCACAGGGGCTCTCTTTGGACTTGTAGCCAAACAAACACCAGGATTTCACAGTCAGCCATCTTGCCATTGCTGTCACACCCCTTCACAGGGAAGCAGAGTCAAGAGGGAGGAAGTATGGGCATGCTGGGAAGGGGGGTATAGCCAAGAGCATGATGGGAGTTGCAGTCACAGACAATCCCCACCCACCCACATGCCCCAGCAAGCTCACACTGAACCATGCTCACCTCACAGGGAGTGGAAATGGACTGACAAGATGTCTGACACTGGGCCTGAGAAATGATGTGGCTGACAATCACACATATGCTCTGACCAAACAAAACCCGGTCGCACACACAGCCATTGCAACCATATGTTCAAAATCATTGTCTGGGGATGCAGTGTCCAGGGGTGCCCCCTGGCCGGGCAGGGGAGGTGTGTCAAGCAGATGACAAACGTGGAGAGCCACATATATGGTACATTGTACAAAACACACAGAAATTCACATATACACCATTGACAGGGGACATCTGACACTGAATGGAATGGACACACCAATATAGCTGACACCATAGCATGGTCACATTCACACTCGGTGCTGTTGTGAGCTGCATTCCACCCCTACATCGTGCTGAAACATAGGCATCCTTCACACAACACACCACTCACTGACATAGACACTGTAGACACAAGGTCAAACATGGACAGCATTGGAGGAGACATGCTACTCACAGCAGCCAAACTGCAACACACACACCAACGGCCCTCACTGTCATGAACATTGACAAGCCAGAGTTCTACCTTGCCAAATCCATGTCAACAAGTGGAATATTGACAAGTCAAATCACATATGCACGTACAAAACTCAGCACCAGAATCATTAACGATGGTGACATCATCACTTGTATGAAATGAGATGGGAACTAGGAACACTGGAAGAAAACACTTCCTCCAAAGAGATCACAGGCATACCGGACTGTGACCAGGTCGTACCAATACACCAATGTGGCACACAAAGACTAGCAAACTCTGCTACCACACATGCCCCAATAGTACAACATATCCCCAGTGGAATAGCACGTATGTCCTTGTTAAAGCTCACATGTGTACAGGGATGACACATCTATGTCGGCAACGTCATGGCCCTTGAGTAGCAATGGCCATGTACAGACAAATCTATCCATGAGCTGGGCATGCACACACTTCGACATGCACATTGAAACGTTTCTTCATGGCTGGGCAATGTGCAACAACAATATTAAACTCTGTCCGTGACAAGCTGGAAAAAAGCAGTGTACCGGCAGGCATCCGTTCGTACAATAGAAAATGTCATGTTTGTGAACCATTGATGCCTATAGAAACATAACTTACATTGTGTGTCTCTTCCAAACACAGGTGGTGCTGGGGACCCAGCACCAAATGAAGAGGATTCCCAGTCCCAGACTCTGGTGGACATTGAGCTCTCTGGTTTGACTTTGTCTCTTTCCTCTTCGGATGACGACGACCAACCTGGCCCCTCCGGTGTGAGTCATCATGCAGCACCAGCAGCATCAACATCTGCACCCCCTGTACCCATGCCTCCAGCATCTGGAAACCGACAGGGCACCCCTGCCAACACAGACAGACCAAGGCCACTGAACACCCACAGCACAGGGACACAGGACCCCCCGGAAGCTACAGCAAACACCTCCAGCAACACCACCCAAGGGGTCCCAGTGTCACCTGTGCGGCCCGCCGCTGCTCCTGCCCGTGTGGATAGGGGTGCTGGGAGGGGTGGGATGCAGAGAGCACGCCTTGCAGAGGGGTCTGGACTGCATGATGACCCCCAACTGGCACGCATAATAGATGCATACCAGAATAGCACCGGAGGATTTGGCCAGGTAGTGGCGATCCTCAAGGACATACAACAGGAGCAGGCTGCCCACCATGCCCGCATGGAGGCAAAGTGGGATGCCCTTACTGCGGCGCATCGGGACATACTCCTATGCCTGGCCACAACATCTGTTGCAACATCATCTGCCAGTGCCACAGGGAGGGAGGAGGACTCTGGCGGAGAGTCCCCTGCACCGCAGAGGCCTGCACCTGAGGATCCCCCCCCCCCCAAGAAGAAGAGGGGTCGTCTGAAGAAGGACACGTGAGAGGCAGATGTCCCAGCACATCCCCCAGGGCCTCTAAACCTGTTCTGGACAATGTTCTTTGTGCGCAACCCGTCCACCTTGTTCAATCGCACACAAATCGCCCACATGACATGGTGGGTTCACGTTGGTCCAATGTAGCAGATGACTGTGGACTTTACTCTGGACATTTCATCTACCAGCACTTCCAACTCTAATGTGAACTTTGGATTCCAAACACAATGTACAGCACCCACCATCCTGTGCACTTTCCCCATACATGTTCGAAAATAAACTGACCAGTACACCAAACTTGCCTCTGTTGTGATTCCAACTTGTCATGTGTCATGGAGATGTCGATCTGCTACACAACAAAGTGCATGCCAAATACTGCAACAATGTGACCAACGTTAGGTGAGTCATGTTGATGTGACACATGTGAGGAAAAAACACCACTATGGCAACACAACACATACTCACCATAGCCATGTTACTCAGCCACACAATGATGTTGACCTGAAACACATATGTATGCACAAACACAACACCGATCCCCAGTCATTGGTAACAAGTCCACAGGTAAGGTAAGCAAATGTCACTCAGATGTGGGAAGACAGACAATGCACCGAACAAAGCATAGCACAGGTTCATTACACATTAGCAACATGTTTATTCCACAACAGTTGCAAGGCAATTGTACGTTACGGTGGACACACGGTCACAGAGTGTCTGAGAATTGTAGTCCAGGGGGGTGTGGCACATCACTTGATGTCAATTGACTACTCCCACACTGGTGTCGCATTCTGGTTGTTGGGGGTCATTGTTGACCAAACAACAGGCAAATCACCCTGTGAAGGACAGACACAAGACACAGTCAAAAGCACAGCAGAACAGGAGAGAAATGCAATACACATGCACAAAACATGTCACAAGAGACCTACACAGAAACAAGTTAGCAGTACTACCCTATTGTGGAGTACACACCACCTGAATGGACACATCACTGCACGCATCCAGTCAAGTGGCACACAGACACACTCAGACAGCAACAGAGCAGCAACAACACATTCCAGGCTAACTCCATACATTGACATAACAACCCTGTAAACTCACATTCAGGTGAAGAAGTTGTTGATGAGCTGTGAGCGGACGTCACCCTCATCCTCATCATCACTGACATCGTGGCCCAGGCCGGAACTCTCCACAGGTGGCGGAGGTTGGTCATCGTCATCCTGGATGAGAGGCACCTTCTTCCGCACTGCCATGTTGTGTAGCATGCAGCATACAAGGATTATTTTGCACACCTTTGCAGGCTCATATGGGAGGGCCCCTCCGGTCTTGTCCAGGCAGCGAAAGCGGCTGTTCAGGAGGCCGAATGTCCACTCAATCACTCTCCTTCTCTGACCATGTGCCTCATTGTAGCGCATCTCGGCTGGTGTCACAGGGTTCCTGAGGGTTGTCAGCAACCACGGCATGTTGGGGTATCAGGAGTCACCTACACACACAAAAATGAACAAGTAGCTGTGTTTTGTAGGAGTGCGGAATACAACATTGCCAAACACACACAATGATAAACAGTCAGTACACACCGACAAGCCAGGCACGCTGATCTGGCATCTGTGACATCAGCGTTGCAATGCGACTACTCCTCATTATGTAGGCATCGTGTGCAGAACCAGGGAACCGTGCACACACATGTGTGATACACATGTCTGCAAGACATAACACCAGAGAAGTGATCAAGTGGAAATGTTTCCTGTTACAGTATGCCTGCTCATGTGCCTGTGGTGGTATCAGGGCCACATGGGTCCCATCAATAGATCCGATGACGTTCGGCATCCTCCCCAGTGTATAAAAGGCATCCTTTATTTCAGGGAGTTCAGCTGGGCTAGGGAACTTGATGTACAGGTCAAGGAAATGCAACATCCCCTCCAAGACATCGCGTAGCACACGACTAAACATAGTTTGCAACATCCCACCTGCTGTAGCCATTGTGTACTGGAAGGTACCAGTAGCAAAGAAGTGCAGGGCTGCCATCACCTTCACCTCTGTGGTCAGTGCTGTAGGGTATGTCCGGCCAGGTAGCAGATGTGGTGCCAACTGCTCCGCCAACTCCTCAATCAGTGGCCTGGTGAAGCGGTACCGTCGGATGCAGTTGCGTTCCTGCATGGTTTGAAGGTCTGGGAACGGTCGATGGACAGCTGGTGCCCTGCAGAACAGAGATGAACACAGGAAGATTGTCGGGTCATCCACCCATGTGGCCATGACCAGGCTCAATATCACATGATACATTGTGACATTACACAATGTACTGAGGTGTGTGCTGTTGAGCATGGACACAAATGTCACCTACATGACCATCAACTCACAGCTCAATTCCACATGTCCACATAAGTCCCATGTAGTGCAATGGCCAATCATTGGGCTGTGTCACCCGACCTATGTACTGCTGTGACGTTACAAACACACACCACAGTGACAAGTGAGGCCTGATGTCTCCCAGGCATCACAGATCTTTGCCATGCAGATACCCAGGGTCCCTGTATTGCCACATCGACACTGGCATGAACATGGCGTATCACATACACACCACAAAGCAAGCGTGAGTCCCACAGGTAGTGGCCACTGTAGTCCCTGCAGGCCCTACATATACATCTCTTAGACACACACACACCATCAAGGATGCTGCATATACCACATGGATGTGGAGACTGTCTCCCATTAGGCACATTTGATCATCCACATCTGAGACACAACATGCACACAGACTGTGGGTGCTCATCTGAATTGGGGCTACAGGTCTCACTGTGACGTACATGCCATCACCCCCAGGACTCAGGGTGTATGTGACATGTCCTAAACATATCCAACCTGCAACTGTGTCCGTGACTCATGCCCATTACTGTACATTTGCACATCACAGTGGTAATGTGCACAACACACAAAGGATCCTGCCCAATGAACACTTGCACAGCCTGGGAGTGGCTGAACAAAAGTGACACACAACAAACCAAATGTTGCCCCCCCCCCCCCACAGGGAATGCAGCCTTACATGCCATGGGACACTGTTTGGCCAATGCTGTAGTGTGGTAAGTGTGCACATGTGTCCCTGGCAAGTAATTGTGTGTTGAATCTGTCAAATAGTCACACCAATGAGGTCCAACGCGGGTGACAATGCGTACGCATTGCACGGTTCCTGACCGAGCCGTGCGTACGCTTTGCCATTGACTGCAATGAGGTCCGGCGCGGGTGACAATGTGTACGCATTGCACGGTTCATGACCGAGCCGTGCGTACGCTTTGCCATTGACTGCTATGAGGTCCGACGCGGGTGACAATGCGTACGCATTGCACGGTTCATGACCGAGCCGTGCGTACGCTTTGCCATTGACTAAAATGAGGTCCGACGCGGGTGACATTGCGTACGCATTGCACGGTTCATAACTGAGCCGTGCGTACGCTTTGCCATTGACTGCAATGAGGTCTGACGTGGTTGACAATGCGTACGCATTGCACGGTTCATGACCGAGCCGTGCGTATGCTTTGCCATTTACTGCAATGAGGTCCGACGCGGGTGACAATGCGTACGCATTGCACCGTTCATGACCGGGCCGTGCATACGCTTTTCCATTGTCTGCAATGAGGTCCGATGCGGATGACTATCATGCATGCGCGTCGGGCAGGCAGGGTCCGAGACAGGCGTACGCCTTGGCCATTGAATCGTATGGAGACGGGTGCATGTGTATTTTCAAAATACGCGTTGTACAGTCAGTTGACCGAGCCGGGCGCACCCATTGGCTCTGGACTGTCATGGAGACAGATGCGGATTCAAAACTTGTACGAGTTGTGCGCTGGAAATTCAGTTGGATGCCTACAACAATGTTGCAATTCCTAGGGTTTCATGAAGGTGAAGATTTGAACGATGCGGAAGACGTGTACGAGTCGTGCCTTTCCATGGATTGGCCAGATTCATAGAATGCAACCGTGTTGGACCTATCACTGGGGACACATGGCACAGAGTCTGCTTCTGCAGCACAGATATAAGGCTGGCTGGCCCCCAGAGAGCCCACTTGCCTGCACTACATGCTACTGGACCACATCCCTGCTACCACTGCTGCTGTCTCTGCATCCTCTGTCTCCTGCTATGGCACGTACTCTGGAGAGGGCCCCAGCCTTCACTGAGGAGGAGAACCAGGCCCTGCTGGACGGGCTCCTTCCACAGTACAGCAAGGTGTATGGGACACCAGGGGAGCAGGTGAGTGTGCAGTCCACTGCCTTCCTGATTATGCATGTTGTCTGACTAGCCGTAATAGCAGTGTGTTCACCAGTGGCAAGCATTCTCACTGAGTACTTCCAACCCCCAAAGTGTGTAGGTACATGTAATGAACAGGTGTTCTGCTGCTAAAGTGCATTTGTGCAAGCTTAAACTCCCCAGGCATTGTAAACATGTCAGACATGCAGGTTATTGGTCCTTTCCCATGGTTGCACTACCTGTGTTACTCAATTTCCTTTGTGATCATGACATGTATATCCAAATGTGTGTAGCACAAATATGGGGCATGTGTGTTAATGTACTTTTAACTTTGTCATCCTCACAGGTTGATGCCCACCAGAAGCAGGTGTTATGGCTGACCATCGCCCGGGGAGTTCGTTTGGTGGGGGTCCACAAGCGCCGGATTGGCCCATCAAGACCTCACTGAACCATGCCCACATCACAGGGAGTGGAAAATGACTGACAAGATGGCTGGCACTGGGTTCTGCTGTGGGGAGCACAAGGCCCTGGTAGGGCTTGTGTGCAAATCAGAAGCAGGACACCACTGACTGACATCCTGAAAGACAATTTGCACGCCCTCCAATGGAAACATGTTTCATGGTGGGATGTCTGGACGGGTGGGAAGGAGGACTGACAGCTCTGACCATACTTACCAGCATGTGGAGACACCCCAACCACCCCCCCTCAACACAAACTCCACACAACTCACCGGGTAGAATGCATTGACCCACACCTCTGTGAAATATCAGCAAAAGATACCCCGTAATGGGTACTGCTGTGTGAAGCACAGGGGCTCTCTTTGGACTTGTAGCCAAACAAACACCAGGATTTCACAGTCAGCCATCTTGCCATTGCTGTCACACCCCCTCACAGGGAAGCAGAGTCAAGAGGGAGGAAGTATGGGCATGCTGGGAAGGGGGGTATAGCCAAGAGCATGATGGGAGTTGCAGTCACAGACAATCCCCACCCATCCACATGCCCCAGCAAGCTCACACTGAACCATGCTCACCTCACAGGGAGTGGAAATGGACTGGCAAGATGTCTGACAACTGGGCCTGAGAAATGATGTGGCTGACAATCACACATATGCACTGACCAAACAAAACCCGGTCGCACACACAGCCATTGCAACCATATGTTCAAAATCATTGTCTGGGGATGCAGTGTCCAGGGGTGCCCCCTGGCCGGGTAGAGGAGGTGTGTCTTGCAGATGACAAACTTGGAGAGCCATATATATGGTACATTGTACAAAACACACAGGAATTCACATATACACCATTGACAGGAGACATCTGACACTGAATGGAATGGACACACCAATATAGCTGACACCATAGCATGGTCACATTCACACTCGGTGCTGTTGTGAGCTGCATTCCACCCCTACATCGTGCTGAAACATAGGCATCCTTCACACAATAGACCACTCACTGACATAGACACTGTAGACCCAAGGGGAAACATGGACAGCATTGGAGGAGACATGCTACTCACAGCAGCCAAACTGCAACACACACACCAACGGCCCTCACTATCATGAACATTGACAAGCCAGAGTGCTACCTTGCCCAATCCATGTCAACAAGTTGAACATTGACAAGTCAAATCACATATGCACGTACAAAACTCAGCACCAGAATCATTAACGATGGTGACATCATCACTTATATGAAATGAGATGGGAACTAGGAACACTGGAAGAAAACACTTCCTCCAAAGAGATCACAGGCATACCGGACTGTGACCAGGTCGTACCAATACACCAATGTGGCACACAAAGACTAGCAAACTCTGCTACCACACATGCCCCAATAGTACAACATATCCCCAGTGGAATAGCACGTATGTCCTTGTTAAAACTCACATGTGTACAGGGATGACACATATATGTCAGCAACGTCATGGCCCTTGAGTAGCAATGGTCATGTACAGACAAATCTATCCATGAGCTGGGCATGCACACACTTCGACATGCACATTGAAATGTTTCTTCATGGCTGGGCAATGTGCAACAACAATATCAAGCTCTGTCCGTGACAAGACGGAAAAAAGCAGTGTACAGGCAGGCATCTGTTCATACAATAGAAAATGTAATGTTTGTGAACCATTGATGCCTATAGAAACATAACTTACATTGTGTGTCTCTTCCAAACACAGGTGGTGCTGGGGACCCAGCACCAAATGAAGAGGATTCCCAGTCCCAGACTCTGGTGGACATTGAGCTCTCTGGTTTGACTCTGTCTCTGTCCTCTTCGGATGACGACGACCAACCTGCCCCTCCGGTGTGAGTCATCATGCAGCACCAGCAGCATCAACATCTGCACCCCCTGTACTTATGCCTCCAGCATCTGGAAACCGACAGGGCACCCCCGCCAACACAGACTGACCAAGGCCACTGAACACCCACAGCACAGGGACACAGGACCCCCCGGAAGCTACAGCAAACACCACCAGCAACACCACCCAAGGGGTCCCAGTGTCACCTGTGCGGCCCACCGCTGCTCCTGCCCGTGTGGATAGGGGTGCTGGGAGGGGTGGGCGGCAGAGAGCACGCCTTGCAGAGGGGTGTGGACTGCATGATGACCCCCAACTGGCACGCATAATAGATGCATACCAGAATAGCACCGGAGGATTTGGCCAGGTAGTGGGGATCCTCAAGGACATACAACAGGAGCAGGCTGCCCACCATGCCCGCATGGAGGCAAAGTGGGATGCCCTTACTGCGGTGCATCGGGACATACTCCTATGCCTCCGCCAGATCAACACAAACCTGTCCACACCTCCCTGTGTGGCCACAACATCTGTTGCAACATCATCTGCCAGTGCCACAGGGAGGGAGGAGGACTCTGGCGGAGAGTCCCCTGCACCACAGAGGCCTGCACCTGAGAATCCCTCCCCCAAGAAGAAGAGGGGTCGTCTGAAGAAGGACATGTGAGAGGCAGATGTCCCAGCACATCCCCCAGGGCCTCTAAACCTGTTCTGGACAATGTTCTTTGTGCGCAACCCGTTCACCTTGTTCAATCGCACACAAATCGCCCACTTGACATGGTGGGTTCATGTTGGTCCAATGTAGCAGATGACTGTGGACTTCACTCTGGACATTTCATCTACCAGCACTTCCAACTCTAATGTGAACTTTGGATTCCAAACACAATGTACAGCACCCACCATCCTGTGCACTTTCCCCACACATGTTCGAAAATAAACTCACCAGTACACCAAACTTGCCTCTGTTGTGATTCCAACTTGTCATGTGTCATGGAGATGTCGATCTGCTACACAACTAAGTGCATGCCAAATACTGCAACAATGTGACCAACGTTAGGTGAGTCATGGTGATGTGAAACATGTGAGGAAAAAACACCACTATGGCAACACAACACATACTCACCATGGCCATGTTACTCATCCACACAATGATGTTGACCTGAAACACATATGTATGCACAAACACAACACTGATCCCCAGTCATTGGTAACAAGTCCACAGGTAAGGTAAGCAAATGTCACTCAGATGTGGGAAGACAGACAACGCACCGAACAAAGCATAGCACAGGTTCATTACACATTAGCAACATGTTTATTCCACAATAGTTGGAAGGCAATTGTAGGCTACGGCGGACACACGGTCACAGAGTGTCTAAGAATTGTAGTCCAGGGGGGTGTGGCACATCACTTGATGTCAATTGACTATTCCCACACTGGTGTCGGATTCTGGGTGTTGGGGGTCAGTGTTGACCAAACTACAGGCAAATTACCCTGTGAAGGACAGACACAAGACACAGTCAAAAGCACAGCAGAACAGGAGAGAAATGCAATACACATGCACAAAACATGTCACAAGAGACCTACACAGAAACAAGTTAGCAGTACTACCCTATTGTGGAGTACACACCACCTGAATGGACACATCACTGCACGCATCCAGTCAAGTGGCACACAGACACACTCAGACAGCAACAGAGCAGCAACAACACATTCCAGGCTAACTCCATACATTGACATAACAACCCTGTAAACTCACATTCAGGTGAAGAAGTTGTTGATGATCTGTGAGCGGACGTCACCCTCATCCTCATCATCACTGGCATCGTGGCCTAGGCCGGAACCCTCCACAGGTGGCGGAGGTTGGTCATCATCATCCTGGATGAGAGGCACCTTCTTCTGCACTGCCATGTTGTGTAGCATGCAGCATACAAGGATTATTTTGCACACCTTTGCAGGCTCATATGGGAGGGCCCCTCCGGTCTTGTCCAGGCAGCGAAAGCGGCTGTTCAGGAGGCCGAATGTCCACTCAATCACTCTCCTGCTCCGACCATGTGCCTCATTGTAGCGTATCTCGGCTGGTGTCACAGGGTTCCTGAGGGTTGTCAGCAACCACGGCATGTTGGGGTATCCGGATTCACCTACACACACAAAAATGAACAAGTAGCTGTGTTTTGTAGGAATGCGGAATACAACATTGCCAAACACACACAATGATAAACAGTCAGTACACACCGACAAGCCAGGCACGCTGATCTGGCATCTGTGACATCAGCGTTGCAATGCAACTACTCCTCATTATGTAGGCATTGTGCGCAGAACCAGGGAACCGTGCACACACATGTGTGATACACATGTCTGCAAGACATAACGCCAGAGAATCCTCCCCAGTGTATAAAAGGCATCCTTTATTTCAGGGAGATCAGCTGGGCTAGGGAACATGATGTACAGGTCAAGGAAATGCAACATCCCCTCCAAGACATCGCGTAGCACACGACTAAAGATAGTTTGCGACATCCCACCTGCTGTAGCCATTGTGTACTGGAAGGTACCAGTAGCAAAGAAGTGCAGGGCTGCCATCACCTTCACCTCTGTGGTCAGTGCTGTAGGGTATGTCCGGCCAGGTAGCAGATGTGGTGCCAACTGCTCCGCCAACTCCTCAATCAGTGGCCTGGTGAAGCGGTACCGTCGGATGCAGTCGCGTTCCTGCATGGTTTGAAGGTCTGGGAACGGTCGATGGACAGCTGGCACCCTGCAGAACAGAGATGAACAAAGGAAGATTGTCGGGTCATCCACCCATGTGGCCATGACCAGGCTCAATATCACATGATACATTGTGACATTACACAATGTACTGAGGTGTGTGCTGTTGGGCATGGACACATATGTCACCTACATGACCATCACCTCACATCTCAATTCCACATGTCCACATAAGTCCCATGTAGTGCAATGGCCAATCATTGGGCTGTGTCACCCGACCTATGTACTGCTGTGACGTTACAAACACACACCACAGTGACAAGTGAGGCCTGATGTCTCCCAGGCATCACAGATCTTTGCCATGCAGATACCCAGGGTCCCTGTATTGCCACATCGACACTGGCATGGACATGGCGTATCACATACACACCACAAAGCAAGTGTGAGTCCCACAGGTAGTGGCCACTATAGTCCCTGCAGGCCCTACATGTACATCTCTCAGACACACAAACACCATCAAGGATGCTGCATATACCACATGGATGTGGAGACTGTCTCCCATTAGGCACATTTGATCATCCACATCTGAGACACAACATGCACACAGACTGTGGGTGCTCATCTGAATTGGGGCTACAGGTCTCAATGTGACGTACATGCCATCACCCCCAGGACTCAGGGTGTATGTGACATGTCCTAAACATATCCAACCTGCAACTGTGTCCGTGACTCATGCCCATTACTGTACATTTGCACATCACAGTGGTAATGTGCACAACACACAAAGGATCCTGCCCCATGAACACTTGCACAGCCTGGGAGTGGCTGAACAAAAGTGACACACAACAAACCAAATGATGCCACCCCCCACAGGGAATGCAGCCTTCCATGCCATGGGACACTGTTTGGCCAATGCTGTAGTCTGGTAAGTGTGCACATGTGTCCCTGGCAAGTAATTGTGTGTTGAATCTGTCAAATAGTCACACCAATGAGGTCCAACGCGGGTGACAATGCGTACGCACTGCACGTTTCCTGACCGAGCCGTGCGTACGCTTTGCCATTGACTGCAATGAGGTCCGACGTGGGTGACAATGCGTACGCATTGCACGGTTCCTGACCGAGCCGTGCGTACGCTTTGCCATTGACTGCAATGAGGTCCGGCGCAGGTGACAATGCGTACGCATTGCACGGTTCATGACCGAGCCGCGTGTACGCTTTGCCATTGACTGCTATGAGGTCCGACGCGGGTGACAATGCGTACGCATTGCATGGTTCATGACCGAGCCGTGCGTACGCTTTGCCATTGACTAAAATGAGGTCCGACACGGGTGACATTGCGTACGCATTGCACGGTTCATGACTGAGCCGTGCGTACGCTTTGCCATTGACTGCAATGAGGTCTGACGTGGTTGACAATGCGTATGCATTGCACGGTTCATGACCGAGGTGTGCGTATGCTTTGCCATTGACTGCAATGAGGTCCGACGCAGGTGACAATGCGTACGCATTGCATGGTTCATGACCGAGCCATGCGTACGCTTTGCCATTGTCTGCAATGAGGTCCGGCGCGGGTGACAATGCGTACGCATTGCACGGTTCATGACCGAGCCATGCGTACGCTTTGCCATTGACTGCTATGAGGTCCGATGCGGGTGACAATGCGTACGCATTGCATGGTTCATGACCGAGCCGTGCGTACGCTTTGCCATTGACTAAAATGAGGTCCGACGCGGGTGACATTGCGTACGCATTGCACAATTCATGACTGAGCCGTGCGTACGCTTTGCCATTGACTGCAATGAGGTCTGACGTGGTTGACAATGCGTACGCATTGCACGGTTCATGACCGAGCCGTGCGTATGCTTTGCCATTGACTGCAATGAGGTCCGACGCAGGTGACAATGCGTACGCATTGCATGGTTCATGACCGAGCCATGCGTACGCTTTGCCATTGTCTGCAATGAGGTCCGATGCGGGTGACTATCATGCATGCGCGTCGGGCCGGCAGGGTCCGAGACAGGCGTATGCCTTGGCCATTGAATCGTATGGAGACGGGTGCATGTGTATTTTCAAAATACGCGTTGTACAGTCAGTTGACCGAGCCGGGCGCACCCATTGGCTCTGGACTGTCATGGAGACGGATGCGGATTCAAAACTTGTACGAGTTGTGCGCTGGTAATTCAGTTGGATGCCTACAACAATGTTGCAATTCCTAGGGTTTTCTGAAGGTGAATATTTGAACGATGCGGAAGACGTGTACGAGTCATGCCTTTCCATGGATTGGCCAGATTCATAGAATGCAACCGTGTTGGACCTATCACTGGGGACACATGGCACAGAGTCTGCCTCTGCAGCACAGATATAAGGCTGGCTGGCCCCCAGAGAGCCCACTTGCCTGCACTACATGCTACTGGACCACATCCCTGCTACCACTGCTGCTGTCTCTGCATCCTCTGTCTCCTGCGATGGCACGCACTCTGGAGCGGGCCCCAGCCTTCACTGGGGAGGAGATCCAGGCCCTGCTGGAAGGGCTCCTTCCACAGTACAGCAAGCTGTATGGGACACCAGGGGAGCAGGTGAGTGGGCAGTCCACTGCCTTCTTTATGCATTTTGTCTGACTAGCCGTAATGGCAGTGTGTACACTAGTGGCAAGCATTCTCACTGAGTACTTCCAACCCCCAAAGTGTGTAGGTACATGTAACGAACAGGTGTTCTGCTGCTAAAGTGCATTTGTGCAAGCTTAAACTCCCCAGGCATTGTTAACATGTCAGACATGCAGGTTATTGGTCCTTTCCCATGGTTGCACTACCTGTGTTACTCAATCTCCTTTGTGATGATGACATGTATATCCAAATGTGTGCAGCACAAATATGGGGCACGTGTGTTAATGTACTTTTAACTTTGTCATCCTCACAGGTTGATGCCCACCTGAAGCAGGTGATATGGCTGACCATCGCCTGGGCAGTTCGTTCGGTGGGGGTCCACAAGCGCCGGATCCGCAACTGCCAGAAGAGGTGGCAGGACCTTCGGGGCTGGACCCAGAGGATCGCAAAAGTCCAGCTGAAGCTGTCACCTCCTCGCAGGAGGGGGGGACACCGGACCCTGACCCACCACATGCTCCGGATCCTGCCGGTGGTCTTCCCGGACCTGGATAGCCAGCTGAAGGCCAGACAGCCTCAAGGAGGGGGTAAATCCATGCCTAATCTGTGTACTATGTCGGACATGCTAATTGCAGTCTTTTGGCCTGGTCACACTTGCACGTTACGTAGGTCTTGTAGTCCAATACTCATGTCCCTCAATTGTGTGATGCACCCTCCTCATCTGTTCCACAGGTGTGCCCCTACAGTCTGTTGCTTGTGTCACTAGGGCACTGTGTCCCTGCAGTCAGCTATGCTTCAGCTTCCGGACAGCATCTGTTCCCGTGACTCTGTTGTGTGTTTCATGGGTGGTTCAATTGTTTACCCAATGCCTGGGATCTGACATGTGATCTGTGTGTGCCCTTGATATGTGTTACAATAGCTGGTCTGACTCGCCACATGTGGCTGGGGTATTGCAAACAAATCCATGCAGCAGGGGACTCCAATTTGTGGGCTTCAGGAGTATGTATATAAAGTATGTCACACTTGCTTAGCCACATGACTACTGTCCAGGGCCAAACACTGTTTCACGTAGACCTGGGCAGTCATGCCTCCTCAAGGGCATTTAGAAACACTCTGTAATTCCACTCCTGTGTATCAATTTACAGATTATGCTTAGTGACATGTGCCTTCAGGTGTCTGCCTCTGTGTCCTTATGGTGTGGCTTCCTGTTACGTACAACTGGGGTGTCCATGATTTTGAGGGTCAGCAGGACATCTGAGATGTGACTGTGAGAGACAAGACCTGTGTGACATATAGGTGTGTGATCATCTGACAGCGCACAATGGTGTATGCAACTGTGTCCTTCAGGCAGCTGGGTTACATACATGGCAGACTGTGATGTGTTAATGTACAGGGAGTTGTGTTTGCAGAGTCATATGTCTGATTTGCATGATGTGGGGTCTTCTGGGTCCTGGATATGTTGTTTGCAGGGGATGGGCAAGTGCACCTATCATCTGCAGAGTTAGCTTTACCCCTGAGCTATGATTGTGACACAGTGCATACTCTTGTAGTCTGGATGCCCTGCCCCTGTGACAGGAGACAGTGTTGACTGACTTTCAGGGCATACTAGTGCCATGGCATTTAACTTGCTATGAGTGATCCTGCATTGTGTTCAAGTGTGCACCATGCACCCCATTGTGGCATTGACTATCAGGACATGAGAACATCATAGTGTGTGTTGCTCGCATGCATCACAAGCATGTGAAATGAGTCTCTGCCCATCCCTTCATCCGGACACCTGTACTGAGTCAGTAGCAAGAGATGTGCTGTGTGTATAGTGACATAC
Organism: Triturus cristatus; assembly: GCF_964204655.1. Lineage (NCBI taxonomy): Eukaryota > Metazoa > Chordata > Amphibia > Caudata > Salamandridae > Triturus > Triturus cristatus. The sequence continues at coordinate 844,492,072 of NC_140592.1, forward strand.
TCCTACATGTTCACTTGCATGTCCAACTAATGTGTGGGTGGTGCATGTCTGGCCATTGGGGTATTAGCATCCACCATGCAACAGACATATGTGTGCAAGTCAAGGAGGGATATGTGTGCCATGTTTGATGTTGAGAATGACAATTGGCTTATTCTAAACAGTGTTGGCACTTTGAGCTGTGTTCAGCTGATGATGCCAGGGCTTGCCCTGTGATGTGATGTACTCACTGTGGTGTGTGCAGTCAGTGCAGGTGACTGATGTTGTTCCCTTACTTCCTATTCCTATCCAGATAAATCCACGGCCACAGAAGGGGTCAGCTCCACGGACCAGGAGGAGCCACAGAGCCTGACAGGGACAGAAGGAGAGGAGTCGGGGGGACCCAGTGGCACGCAGGGCGAGTGGAGCCACACAGCACCATCCACCCCAGCTGAGGGCCACAGCAGCTCTGAGGATGACTCCCTTGTGGAGGTAGGTGTCAGCTGCCACCAAACCCCAGCTAGTGAGGCTGTCCCCGCCACCGCCCCCACCACCACCATCACCACCCTCCCATCGGCTCCCATCCCAGAGGTCCGTGGAGGCTCCCGTGTTCGGGAGCATGTCTCCTTTGTGCCAGACACCGTACCTTCTGCCCCTGTGTCCCCTGCTGCCCTGAGTGAGGAGTCTGTGGACTTACTTAGACAGATCCATGTAGGGCAGACGTCGATGCTGAAGGTCCTACGTGCACACACCAGTCTGTTGACGCAACTGGTGTCGTTCATGGAAGGCATTTCCTCGGGCATGTCTGCCCTACAGAGGACCAATCAGTCCGTGGCCTCCTCCCTGATGGCAGCAGTGTCCCTCCTCCAATAGTCCCGCACCCCTCCTACCCCTGCACCACCCACGATTCCTAGCACCCTACCTGTCCCAAGCACACACACACCTGCACATTCTCACAAAGCCACAGACACGGGCAGCACACAAACAGCCAAACCAAGGGCTAAACGTGCACACAAGCAAGCGCAGGGAATGATACCACACTCACAGGGGACGGTTTGCAGACACACACACAGTCATCCACAACCACTCCGCAGTCCTCTGAAACCTCTCCCTCCCAGCCCCCTTCCCTTGCCTCACCTGCAACCCCATCTCCACAGAAGCTCTTCCTCTGTGACCTTGGCCTCTTCCCCACTGACCCAGCAGATCCCGATTACAAGGGGAAAAGGAAGTCCCCACACACAGAGGGCAGTGCCCCTCACACCCGGACACCCTCCCCCAGGCGCAGTCAGACTGAGGCCCCCAGCCTCAAGCCCCCCCGGAGCAGGAAGAGCAAGACCCCACCGCCGCAACGCAGCTCCAAGGCGAAGTCTCCGTCCTCCATCCTCCAGGCCATTCCAGAGGTTCCCCCGCCACACACTGCCCCGGGTTCCCCCACCCACAGATACACCATCCCCAAACTGCTGCGGCCCTCCCCCTTACCACTTGCTCCTCCACACCCGGTCAGAGCCACTGATGTGGGGACCGTGTCCCCCCTCTCTGTTCTGCCGACCTCACCTGCACCCCATTCCGCTCACATGGATTTAGGCACTGCAGTGGAGTCCACGACCACCCCGTCTGACTTGGGCAGTGGGGGCCCAATCCACTCCATCTGACCTGCCCACTGAAGTTGTGCCGGCACCCACCCCATCGGACTTGTGCCCCACTGTTGTGACTGCACCCACCACTTCAGTCAGCTCCACTGCAGTTGCAAGTGTCTCTCCTGCATCCACCACCCCTTCACTGCCTCCTTCTGCTGCACCCTGATCCTGTCCCTGCGGTGCCTGGCCTGCCCCCATGTATGCCCCTCCGAGGGGATGACCCCGGTCCTTAGCAGTGCAGGCAAGCAACGTGTGACAGTTGTCACTCAAGTTCACTCCTTGTCATTTGATAATGGACTGGCCATTGGCCTTTTGTTTGAATGGACGTTTACATTTTATTATGCTGAATAAAGCTTTTTTCTTTATCCTTGTGAACTTGATTTAGCTGTACATTAGGTTGATGATGTTTAACATGCCCTTGTACCGGTAATGCTTGGTTTCCAATGTTGAATACTGAGGTGTTGATGTGAGATACTCCATGTGGTCCATGAGATATGTATCCTATTCTGGTCGGTATCCATGTCATCCTTTGCAGCTAACTGGGTGTGTCATGATCAACAATTTGTGGACATCTCTGTGAACATTTCATTTGCATGGTCACATCTGTGGCTTGCACCCATGCACATATGACGTGCTTCCCATTGTCCAATTAGTCTATTTCCCTGACTTTGTGCGCGTCACCTCTGGGCCTACAGGTGTGGGCATCATTGGTATAGGAGCAACTGGATCCTCTGTGAAACTTGCTGTACATATGTGTTGAGTATGTGCAGATGACTTAGGGGAGGCTCCCGTACCCAGGCTGTTGTGACTAGAGCCTTCATTGTGTGGTAACTGATGGCTGACTGACCAAGTGCTCTGCTGACATGACTGAGACGTGCTGTGACTATATTTGGCACAGCTGGGCTTCCACAGGAGTTGGGTCCCCTCAAGTAAGTGTGTTGTTCCGTGACATAGCCTGGGCCCATGGTGTGTGTTGTGTGAGCATGTGTGTGTGTGTCCACATCCTTTTTCTTACACAGGCAGTGTCCCTTGATATGTTCCTGTTGTTTATGCTTGCTGAGTGGTACTGTGTTCATCCCACAACTTTGCCATGGGCTACCAGATGTGTGGGTGCATGACACACTACTGTTAATTGGTGTTTCATAATTGGGATTTTTCAGTTCTGAGTTGTGATGATGTTGTCAGACGCAGATGGGACACAGTCAGATATCCGCAAGGCACTTGTTAGTTCGCAATATCATGTAGTTGTCCCTAGGTGATCCCTTTCAGTGATTGAGACATCTGTATGTGTGTGTGACTACTCCCACTTGTCCGGTTCAGGGCTGCAATGTTTGCAGGTGTCAGCATGTGTGCCTTGTGGTTCTCCTTGGCTTCTGCATTGTGTGGGAGGTATTCTGAAGGTTACGTGAGCTTTGCCATCATGGCCAGGTACCGCATGCTGTGCAGTATGTCTGTCATTCACCAGGGTTGTAAACTGTCCTTGTGTGATGAGTCTGTGCACCTTAGTTCCTCCGAACATTCCTGTGTTTGTCATGGGTGCATGAGCAATGTCACCTGTCCATGTGGGCTTCACAGATGCATATTGTTGCAGTTCAGGGTGGACTGATGTAAATGTTAGCATGGATGGGCCCCTAGTTCCAGTTTGTCCATGGATGACGGGCCATGCTGAATGATTTGTGTTTGTGTAGATGTGATGTACGTTTGTGGCACAGGACACATGTCTGGTTTTCACAGTTTGTAAGACATCTACCTTTGTCATCACAGTGGAGGTGTCATGCATGCTTGTGTCACCCCAATGTCTGGTCCCTGGAGGTACTGCTGTTGTGTGTCAGTCTCTTGCTGTGTTAGTTTGTGTTCATTCCAGCTTATGTCACATGTGTCTTTTGTGCTCCCTCTCATCTCACAATGCCTGATTGCCACTAAGGGGGTCCCAATGATGGGTTACTTTTGTATGGCACTGTGTCCACATCTGTGTCACTGTGGTTCAGCCCCCCTCATGTGTTGTGTAGTTGCCTGGGGATACTGAGACACACACACACACATGCTGTGTCAGATGTGCAGTGTGAGGTTGCCTGTTTGTGTTTGTGCATCTGCATCAGTGCATTGGTATTGCTGTTGTGGGCCATTGTCTGGATGCTGTTTCTGTGATTTGCCCTGCTGTCCCTGTGAGTAATATCACATCATTCTGCACATTCATCCTGGTTGTTAGGTGCCATTGCTGGTATGGAATGGGAGTTTGTGGCTTGACACCTACAGTCTACACAGGTTGTTTTGATTAGTGTGTCTATTTTTGAGATGTGTGTATGCTTTGTGATGGTCACTTCTGCTCTTGTGTCATTGTACACTGTATGCATTGTCAGCCCCCATGTGTGGTGCTTGTCTGCACATGGCTGAGAGTATGTTTTGTTTTCACAGCACTGTTAGCCTCACCACATCTCTGTGGGTATGGGACACAACCACTACTTTGCCCCAAAAGTGTTTGATGTGTTGGGACCGGGAATCATACATGCTGTTTGGCATTTGCATCTTTGACCATGATGACACTAACCTTTTGGTCACTGTGATGAGGGGGGGTTTAGACCCCATCACCACAATGCTCGACATTTGCTGCAGTTTGGAACCCCAAACTTAACTTTTGTTCTACACAGTGAGGGGGTGTTATTTGAACATTGACACAGTGCTATAGTGATGCTTGCCTTGTAGAGGCCACACTCATGTTTTTGTCACACATGTGCTAGTAGTTACATTGTATGTTCAAAGTCATAATCACTGTTGTGGGCATTTGTCACAGACTACACACTGTTGTCATGATGTTAGGGGGGATGTATATTGCTGACATACCTAATGTTGGAGTATGATGGATGTGTGGCACATCACCCATCCTATGGGTGGGGGTGGCAGGGGTGATGTGCAACATGAGCCCTATGAGTGGGGGTGGCAGTAGTGCTGGGCAACATGAGTCCTATGAGTGGGGGTGCCAGGGGTGGTGTGCAACATTAGCCCTATGAGTGGGGGTGGCAGGGGTGATGGGCAACATAAGCCCTATGAGTGGGGGTGGCAGGGGTGCTGGGCAACAGGTCCCCTATAATTGGGGGTGGCAGGGGTGCTGGGCAACAGGTCCCCTATGGGTGGGGGTGGCAGGGGTGAGGGGCAACAGGTCCCCTATGGGTGGGGGTGGCAGTAGTGCTGAGCAACATGAGCCCTATGAGTGGGGGTGGCAGTGGTGCTGGGCAACAGGTCCCCTATGGGTGGGGGTGACAGGGGTGATGGGCAACAGGTCCCCTATGATTGGGGGTGGCAGGGATAATGGGCAACATAAGCCCTATGAGTGGGGGTGGCAGGGGTGATGGGCAACAGGTCCCCTATGGGTGGGGGTGGCAGGGGTGGTGGGCAACAGGTCCCCTATGAGTGGGGGTACCAGGGGTGCTGGGCAACAGGTCCCCTATCGGTGGGGGTGGCAGGGGTTATGGGCAACATAAGCCCTATGAGTGGGGGTGGCAGTGGTGATGGGCAACAGGTCCCCTATGGGTGTGGGTGGTAGTGGTGCTGGCCATACAACCCCTAGGGTGGCCTGTTGTTAGTGGCCAGGATATGGATCCCCTGTGTGTGTGTGCCATTTTGCAGGTACGTGTGGTAGGTGTCTGACTTACCGTCTGCGCCGTCCGCGTCTGTTCCTGACCCGGTCATAGATGTAGAGTACTGGTATGACCTGCGCGATGGGATTCATGATGTGTTTGTCTCGTACACGCTGCTTGTTGCTCCGTCTCGTACCCGCTGCAAGCTGGTCCGTCTCGTAGCCGTGGATTGAGTTGTGGCGTGAATCGCACCTGATATGCTCCTTTTACGGATGCTGTGACGTGCCGTTTGTGGCGACCCATCAGGCGAGTAGGAAGTACGCATCGTACATCAGAAACTGCTATGGATACTGCTTCCGGGCGACTCGGTTCGGCGTTAGGGGTTACGGCTCGGACGGAAAATGGAGCTTGTCTCACAGCCTACATGTCGGTCGGGTTTTTGGCAGAAATGTGCATCGTACTTCATCTACAGGACGGACCGGATACGGGTACGTGTCGGTCCCAAGGTAAGGCTACGAACAGCTGTCGGAGAGTTGTCCAACCCGGATCGGAATCGACCCCTTGGTAGTGAAAGTACTACTATATTTGATTCACCGTTTAAAAGAGTAATTTTACTCTAAAGTGTACGTTTACATGTCTTCAGCCGTAAATGCAGGGGCTTGAACCAAATTTATGAATGTAAAGTTACTACTTGTGAATGTTCATATGAAGGTTGATATCTCCATTACCAGGATAGAGAGAATTCTGTGGTAAAGAAAGGGAAAGTTAAAATGTTTATGAAAATTAAAAATAAATAGTAAAATATTTTTAAGGTAAATTTCAATATAAATTCATTTAAAATATTTATTCTAAATGTAGGACAAAATAAAAATAATGCAGCAGCTTTAGTAACTTAATTTTGAATTAAATATGCTATTATTTTGAATATATTAAATTAAGTAAAAATACTTTTTCTTAAGATTTAAATAAGAAAAATCCCACCTAAAATATTACATTTATATTTATTTGTTATGTAGTCAAAATTATTAAATTATCTACATTACTAATTTACATCTACTCTTGATGTTTGTTACTTGTCCCTTCATCTCTGCACAACTACCCCTCCCATGTTCCACAATCTGCCATCTCATTAATCACCGTAGTACCAGTTTAGTCATGGGTTTCCACCCTCTTAATAATTCAAATGGAGTTTTCCCAGTTACAGAATTGGGAGTTACCCTATATTATGCAGGGTGCCTTGTAAAGTTATCCTCCAAGACACAACTGAATTGACTCCTTCACAATTCTGATACACCTTTCTACCTGACAATTTGTTTGCAAATAATATAAGGCAACCGTAGTATGTTTTATGCCTGGAGCCAATAAGAATTATTTCAGCTTCCCTGATACTAATTGCATACCATTATCTGTCACTACTTCTTCCAGAATACATTCTCTCGCAAGGATATATAGAAAAATTGAATTACCATATCATTTGTACTTCGGACCATTTTGAAAAATAGTAAACTACAACTAAAGCATATGCCTTCTTCTAGGGCAAAGTCAAAAAAGGTCCCATTATATCAACAGTCACCTTTCTCCATGGTCTATCATGAATCTCCACTACACACACTGGCGCCAATAAAGCATGTGTCGATTTGTCACTTTTATTGCATATGTCACATTCTCTCACCCACCTCTGTACACATGCATCCATACCAGGCCACAAAAACTGTTGCCAAATTTTCCTTTTTGTTCTAGATGTGACACAATATCCTTCAAGTGCCTCTTCCATTAACCTTGTTAATAACACTACTGGAGATACAAATATGTTCCTTCCGGTCAAAACACCTTTGACAAATGGCAACTCACTCTGCACCTTATTGAATGTAATACAATCTCCCCTCAATTCCTTTTCATTAGGCCAACCTACCACTAAAAATGCCTTAACTGCCACCATATCATTATCATCCGCCATCGCCTTAATTCATTCCCCCTGAGACACAACTCCTCCTTGAACTGCAAAACTGTCTTTAACATCCTCAAATGTAGCAGCCACATCACATTCCTCATCCACTTCCATACTTCCTTGGCATTGACTCAAAGGCAATCTGGACAATCCACCTGGTAGTCCATTAAATTTATTAGGGACATATTCCACAGCAAAGTGGTACACTTGCAATTTGGAAGCCAAACTTGCCAGTCTTGGTGACACAGATCTAAGTTCTCCTGGTGCTAGTAAATGCACCATAGGGTTTATGGGCGTTTCTCATCAAAAATATCCACGCCAACAAATAATTTGTAAAATAGTATACTGCCAAAGTACATGAAAACAATTCTCATCCAATAACAGAATATTTTTTTCAGTTGGTCTAAGAGCATGTGAACCATATGCAACAGTCAATTCTTCCTGCTCATTCTTTAGCACCAGCACCGCTGCCACAACATACCGACTTGCATCCACTACAACCACAGATTTTCCCCTACCAATGAATGGTTTTAAAGATGGTGCACTTGTGATTTTCCGTTTCAACAATTAAAAAAATTGCTCTTGTTCATCATCCCACACATATTTTTCATTGTATTTATCAATTTTCTCAATGGTTCCTATTTGCTAGAATAGTTCTCTGTAAATCGGGCATAGAAATTGCTAATTCTAAAAAGATGTTAACTGATCTTTATCAGTAGGTATAGAAGCATCAACAATCACTATTTTCATAGCCATGCTTTAGTGTAATTCCATCGCTCACAAATTCTGTGGCCCAGATTCTCAACCCCCGATTTGGAAAATTTTCATTTAGATAGCTTGACCATCAATTCTGCATTCTGCAATATAGTCAGAAATAATTTGAGGTTCACTTCATGTGCTTCCATATCCTTCCAAAAAATCTAAACAATATCTTCGAAAACCCTAGTCCCCTCATTTTGTTTAGTGTTTCATTCATTAACCTCTGCGACACAGCCGAAGCACTCGTAACCAAATGGCATCCTCTTATACTGCGATGCACCCTCAGGAGTAATAGATGCAGTGAACTGCCTAGAGGATTCCTCCAGCTCGACCTGATGGTATGCACTTGTTAAATCAATGGTGGAGAACACAGTAGCACCTAAAACAGATGCTAAAATCTCTTGCAAATTGGGTTATGGATAACTGATCCAAGTAGCATTACTCAGGCACCTAAGGACTACACACAATCTAAGCTCCTCCGATGTTTTTAGCGAAATAATAACAGGCAATAATCAATTTGAACATTGTATCGGCTCAATTATGTCTTTTTCACACAAATCCTGTAACATTTCCTTCACTTGTTTTCTCTAAGACAAAGGTATATTCCATACTTTCTGCTGTACTGGTATTGCATTGTCTCATACTTCAATTTAATATTTATAGCCCTTGTACTTGCCCAACTCCACTTAAACACATCCTTAAACCACACTTGTAAATTATCATACCTTCCATCACTGCTTTCATTCATATCATTAGCATACAGCATTAGGGGATTAACCATGGGATCCAAACATATCCCAATGAGGCCATTCCAAAATTGTCACTCCGTTTCATGCAACAAAAAAATTACTACATGTTCTTCTTCCCTCGAACTCCATCTCAGACCAAATGTATCCTTTTAAATTAATTCTATTACCAGAATAACTTCCTGGCTGTAAATTCATCAATTTCAATGACCTCCCACACCACAAATTTGCGTATAGTTCATGACCAATAATCGTATATCAGGCACACAAATCCACCATCACCTTCACACAAATGCCATCCATAGGAACTGTACACTTTGATAAGTTCTTACCCTTAGCTCGACTTGTATAATATTGCATGCACAATGCCACTCAATCATCCAATTCCAACTCTTCATCAGGCACCACACAATTTACTCCCCCTCTAAATTGATCCTTACACACACAACCAAAATGACCCTTCCTTTTACATATGTTACATAGTTTATCAATTGCCGAGCAATGTTTAGCATCAGCCAGATGATTGAGACTATCACACCAATAACAACCAGTCACATTTTTACGTCCCATGATTACATTATTCTTTTCTTCTTACTAAATATGTGTATTACTTTTCCCTATTATTTTCTTAGCAATATTATATTTGTTTTCAAATACACACACTGACAGCGCAGCAATATCCTTCTGTATCTCAATCACACATTTTTCAGATAATTCAATCATTTTGCAGCCTTTATTGCCCCTTTCAATGTCATTGTATCCGTCACTGCCCATAATCTTTCCTGAACTCTTTTAGACTTGGTTTTCATTAAAATCTGATCCCTTAAAACCTCATCATATGTAATATGTTCAAAGTCACACTGCACTGCCAATGCACCTAAAGCTGACACATATTCATCAATTCCATCACCCTCTTTCTGACATCTGAAATAAAATGTATACCTCTCAATTACGACATTCACTGTCTTTCCATATTTCTCTTGTAGTTGCCTCAAAGCTCTCTGATACACATTCATATCGCCAGCATCTTTCAAACCTGGAAGGTTTTTAAATACCTTCAATCCTACAGCACCCACAAATAATTTTAAGTAACACCAACTGTCTGGCATGCGAGCATCCGCCTTCCTCCAACACATATGCTTTGAAAAGATCAATCTACTTGTTCCATTCTATTGGTGGTTCTCCATGTTCCGCTAGAAAGGCCAGTGGTGGTTGATATTTAGACATCTCCTCTCCTTATCCGTTTAGTACCACTAAATGCTTGCAATTGTTACCACAATTCGAACAGGTGTGCCTTTCACCAAACAATATACCAAGGAGAAGAAATGTTGCATTTTTGGTGTGTCTGTCACCAACAACCACACAGCTGTGTTTCATTCGATGCTTCTTCTTCCAATCTAAAATGGCCACCAAATAAACTAACACAAGTCCATAGATATGCCCAACCCAATATGGCCACCAATATTAATGTTGTACGAAAGGCCGCTCTTATCCAAATACAAAGCGTTCCCCAACCTCTCAAAATGGTCTCCAAAACGCTACTTTGCATCAAATTCTGTAGGCAATGGGTACACTTCTTGAAAATCCGGTACCCAACCTCTCAAAATTGCCTCTGACACCCTACTTTGCATCAAATTCAATGGATGGTGGGGTTCACTTGGAACTCCTGCTGGCCTCCCTATTATGCCGTACTGCCGCATCTACAGCAGTAATAAAGCTCTTCAAACCTCTGGAACATGGTGAGTTTCATAACCAGCCGCGTCCTACTGCTGAACAGTTAAATCTTTTCTTGCTGCCTCCCCATGCTTGTCTGCACGTGACAGGCCAGTATAAAATGTAGATGATGATTCACACATGCTTTGTATTAGAGGTCCATCCTCGCTCTCTCCTGCCTGCTCGGCTTGTTGCCATTGAAGTGGGCACACCTTAGGCAGGTGAGTTGTTCAACAAAGCTTTATTCATCCAACAGGATGAAGCACATTAGGTGCCTGGCATCTCCCCTGGACTCTCTCACAACTGCCATCTCCTACAACATTTCAACAGCTTGCTCATTCTACATTTCACTCATCCCACGTGCCAATTCAAATTTACATTTTCTACAGGCTACTACACTGTGTTAACATAACCTTGGAGGGGATTGTTGGAATGGGTTGGTGCTGGTGATTTTCTTCTACTTAATCCAACATGTCTGCTCTGGTTGTGTCATGATTTGCCAGTTTGTCAGAAAATACTTGAGAAATGGAATTGATTGTATTGGTGTATTTAGGTTTACGAAATTCTGTGAGAATTTTAGAAAATTCTTTTTTTGCACATTTTGATTTCTGTTTTAGTAATAGCTTTTTAAATAGTTGATTTGTACATTCTGTTATGTTTTTGTAGGTGAGGTTTGTCTTGAGTGATCTTTGTTTTTAGCCAGGTGTTTTGAAACTTTGCAATTTGTTGCTTAATCTTTTTTAGTTCTGCATTTAACCAGGTGCTGCCCCTGAAACAGAAGCAGATGGGTAAGGTCTGTCCCATTGTGGTTAAGTGTCAAAGTCAATTCAATTCAATTCATAAAGCTTTATTCGGTACATTGCAACAATGACCATAAAATCATATACAATCAACAACACCAAAAGCATCCTACAAAATACAGTGATACGAATGAGCCTTATAAATGATTAAAACATCAAACTTTTCCTTGTTTGAATACATTTAAAAAGGTAGGTAGCAGTAAAAAAGCGATATCTGCTTCATGCATATTAAAAAGCAATTTCATAGAATCGTGCACAGTACGTACACCATATTTCACAAAAATTGGTTTTAAAAAATGAGTTCGCAAGTAGTAATACAATTTACATATTAAAAGTAGATGCAAAGTGCTTTGTGCAGAAGTACCATCACAGGGACAGGGTCCAATTGGATGTGATTTCAGAGAGGGGAAGGCTACCAGGTTATGTACAATACCAAGTCTTAGTCTGGTCAACACAAACCGGTGGGAAACTCTAGTAACATTGCTAAGATATTTTTGAAACCCATCCCCCTCCACGTGTTTATTATAAAATGTGCTAGTAGCTAAAAGACCAGCCCTCACCTTCCGTTTCTCCCCCCAATAAGTCATAAAAATGTTCTTCATCTCAGCTTTAGACAAAACTGAGGCAGCATAACAATCCCTAATAACATCCAATCCGTAGATATCTCTAAAACTAGAGACAACATATTTTAACCAAGGAATATCGAGAAAGTTATCAAGTGAAAGACAATCAGTAACTACTGCCCTGTTAAAAGAGGTCTCGTCCTTCAGCCAAACAGATCGCCACAACATCAACGGCTTTAGGGAAATTAAATTGGATAAATGATAAATCCCTAGCTCTCTATGGATTGGTTCATTTGAGGCGGATTTGGGCAGACACAGTAACCTTTTGAGGAAGAGATTTTCCTCTAATCGTAAAATGCTGTTAGGAGAATAGCCCCAAACCCCTGCACCATAGAGGACAGTAGACAAGCTACAAGCTTTATAGATTTGTAGCATGTCCCAAATACGACTTTCCCCTAATTTTGTAGTAAACTTAAAAACACCATGGGCACTTTTCACCATCTTTATCCGTACATTAGTGGTTTCTTGGGTCCATCTGCAATCCTTTGTGAAGGTAATTCCCAAATAGCAGAATTTATCACCTTGTCCCCATCTAAAAAATAGGATTGGGATCTCCTAGACCCTGCCCCATAGGTCATAATAAAAGTTTTAGTTTTATTGATGAGTAGTTTTCTATTTCCAATAAAGACAGAAAAACTATCCATCAAACGTTGGAGCCCTAATGGAGTCCTTGCCAATAACACGGCATCGTCAGCGTATAACAGTACCGGTACGTCACGGCCATCAATCTTAGGAACATCAGCGCTCACTCCTTTTAAAACAGCATCTACTTCATTAATAAAAAGCGTAAAAAGGAGTGGGGCCAGAACACATCCTTGTCTAATTCCCCGGCGAATCCTAAACTTAGTCATGCACTCCCCTCAGGGACCATATCGAATACAAGTGTGGAGATTAGAATATAATTGGGCAAGAAAAACGACTATACCTTCTGGTGCGCCCATTTCTAGCAATTTGGTCCAGAGAATCAAGTGGTCTACCATATCGAAGGCACTGCTCAAGTCCACAAAGCAGAGGTAAAGGGAGCCCTTTTTGGCCTGCGTGTACTTCCCTATAAGGAGATTTAAATTTAAACCCTGATCCACAGTTCCACGCCCCTTCCTAAAGCCATATTGAGTGCTAGCCAGAATCCCTTTATCTTCGGCCCATTGTTCCAACCTTAACAATAGGACCCTACTCATTATCTTAACCAAGGAATCTAATAGGGAGATAGGGCGGTAGTTCTTGACATCCCCTCTATCACCTTTTTTATAGATTGGTATTATAATTGATTCCTCCCATGTAGGTGGGACCCCAGCGCCTATAGCAGCATTAAATACATTGGCTAACAGTGGTCCCCATAAATCAGGCACAGCTTTATAAACATCAATAGGGACCCCATCTGGGCCCTTTGCCTTTCCCCCTTTGCTGGCATTAATACTCGAAATGACCTCCGCAGTAGTATCATTCAACGGGATAAAGGGCCATGGACCACTACTATCTTCGGACAATATATTAGAATTAAAGATGGTAGAAAAATGGGTAACCCATGTGGCCTTATTAACATTGGAAGTAAGTTCAGGGATCATATCGTCTTTAAGGAAAGGGCTGTTGACAGTAGCCCAAAAAAGAGCACAATTATGCGTCTCCGCGGCCTGGGTCAATTTGTCCCAGGCCTCTTTCTGCAACTCCTTCTTGCGTCGCTTGACCTCAGAATTATAGTTCTGCCTAAGTTTTTTAACCGCAATCATATCTCTTTGCCTAACGGCCAGGCCCAGCTTGAGCTCTGCCAATTTGGCGGTGCAACCATGGTCAAACCAACCCTTCCTGGGGACTAATTTCCCTGGGGTAGATTTCGTAAATTTGGATTCAATAACTTTATTAATGGATATAAAATCCTTAACAATGTCAGTGGCCTCACGATCGCACTCAAGGATAGCAGTAATATTGCCTCGACAGTCCTTGACTATATATTCGATAGCACCATCAGCTTTTTCTCCTTTCCCTCTAATTCTTACGCCATTGGGTCTATGTGCTTCAATATTAGCCACAGAACGTTCAGAAGAGGGAACTCTATACTTCCACAAAAAGATAACGGTAGTAATACAGTTATGGTCACTTATCATATAATCAGTGACCTTCGGTGGCTTACACAGTGAGGTTATATAGGATGATACACAAATATGATCAATCACAGTATTTGCATTCCTCCCAGTAAATGTAGGAATAGAGTCACCCAGTTCGTTCTTGGCATTCTCTAAAATACCAAATCAAGGGATGCCATTAACTTATTCAGGGATTCCCCGTATGGATTATGTGGGAAGTGCAAATCATCTTCCTCGAAGTGGTTCCTAATCTCACAAACCCCAGTATTAGAAAGAATACAAGTGGAAATGTTAAAATCACCTACCCAGATATAGTTAAAAACATTCTTGACCCCAGAAGTTAGGTTTTCTAGGGCAACCTCTAGCTCAGTCACTACACTGCACCTCGTGCTATCAAAGATGTTATTGTAAAAATTAATTAAAATAATATTGGAACCCAGATTATCTGATAACCATAAAATCTGTGAATGGACGCCAACGGTCAAGTATCTTTTCACTTCGATTGAGGTTTTAACAGAAACCAAAATCAAGGGACCTCCCTTCGATCTACCAGAAGGAGATGCCGAAGCTGGCAGATTAAATGAAGCATGGCCGGGGTAGCTGACACTTTCCCTACACCAGGTTTCTTGGAAACAGACGATGTCATGGGAGCTAAGAAACTCGGCCCAACCCGGGTGATCACCTTTAGTAGCTAGGCCAGCAATATTCCAGCTAACAATAGAACAGGGCAAATGCTCACAGCCATTACAGGACCTTAAATTCAGGGAGCCCAACTCCGCCCTTCCTGATTCATCCTCTACTAAACTGGTAAGATCCATAACCCTCTCAGTAATTGCTATTGCAGGGCCCTGTTCCTTCTCAATATTACCCCCCTGGTTTACAGAAACTACAATAGGTGGTTCGGGGCATACACACTGGGTTACTCCTCCCGGGCTTATACAGCTTTCGCTCGGGGGGAAAAGGTGCCCAATAGAGCGCTCCCATACACCTGTTGTCAATAAACAGTCTCCAGTCCACTAAACCTGTTTTGTGTGGGAGTCAAATGGACAACAGGTGAGCGTCCTTGCCAACCTCTAGAGATCATTCCCTTCCCTTTCCGATGTACTAGTGTCCATTCATCGGGTTTGGAATGATAGAAATAGGACAATGGGTGGGATTGGATAGTAGCTCCTGGTAATGATTTTTCCAGTTACAGATATAATCCACAGTTCTTGGGTCCCTAAAGATAACGAGAACACAGTCACCCCTAATAACCTTGGGCAGATTACCCACCCAGGACACCCTACGGACCATAAGTATTTTACTGGAGAGGTGGGGGGGTAATGGTCTAAATTTCTTTAACCAATCAATAACTTTATTTTTTAAACTTGTAAACGATTCTTGACCAGGGTTACACAGTTCTGGGACCCCTGTTAAAACAACCAAATATGGGCTCGTTTCCGAGGGCAAATCAATAGTAATTTTATCCAAGGGGGCCTGAGCTGTTGAAGCCCCCACTCCTCCTTTAGGTTGGACCTGTTTATATTCCTGAGGGTTCGTGATAGCTGCTGCCATTAATGTCTTAGGTAATAAAGCCACAGAATCTGGTAAGACTAAGGTAGTAGTTGGAGGTGGTATAGGTTCAACAACATCAGTTCCTCCTCCGTGGGCATTGGAAGGGACAATAACCCTAGGCATAGTTTCTTTGATTACGGGACCAAATAGTTCTGTGGAGACAAGCCCAATGTCATTAAGCTGCTGTTCGATCTTGGTTAATCTAGCTTCAATTGGGCGAAGGAGGTGACTAAACAAATCACCCATTTTAGCCAAAACAGAGTACTCCATTAACACCCTAAACCCAACACAATTATCCACTTTACCCAGGGATGCTGCACCCAAACCTATTAAGTTCACTGCTGGAGCGGTTGGGGTATCCAAAGGATTAATAATAGTAGCCTCCTCTCGTACATTAACTATAGTTTCAGTATTTTTAGTCAACTTCCCTTTCTTCGTCTTATTAGCATAAACCTGGACTTGTTTATGCTTAGTAATTGCCCCTTGACGTCACTGCCGTAAAAGCCTAGTATTAGGCGGCTTGACCAGGCTAGCCACTGTAGGTGTCTGTTGAGGGGGAAATAATGGTATTACCGATACTGAGGATTGTTCCCCCGGGTTGGTGCTGGTGATTTTCTTCTACTTAATCCAACATGTCTGCTTTGGTTGTGTCATGATTTGCCAGTTTGTCATAAAATACTTGAGAAATGGAATTGATTGTACTGGTGTATTTAGGTTTACGAAATTCTGTGAGAATTTTAGAAAATTCTTTTTTTGCACATTTTGCGATGCAGGGTGTGGTTCCGTGAATTCCGAACCCATTCAATGAAGGTTGTCGTATCGTGATGATTTTGGTATCAGCGAACCGCGACTGACAAGTGCGGTATGCGTAAGCGTTTTCGTCATGCTACACCAATGGATTCACTGTGTATTTGACAATCAAGTCTGCACCCGTGGGTTCCATTTTGTGCATAACCGCCATTTTGTGGTTGCCCTCACATAGGCTAATAACTACAGGATGTCTGTGGCCAAGCGAGCCTCTAGGGACG
The DNA here is from genome assembly GCF_964204655.1 of Triturus cristatus. NCBI lineage: Eukaryota > Metazoa > Chordata > Amphibia > Caudata > Salamandridae > Triturus > Triturus cristatus. The sequence goes on from NC_140592.1 coordinate 844,508,512, forward strand.
CATACACCTTAGTTTGAATTTGTGTTGACTTCTGTTTGACCTGAGTCAACTAACCCTGTTGCCCGAGGCTAAACTTGTTGAGCCAGTACCTTGTTAAGCAGCTGGTCAGATAGAGATCAAAGAGCAGGACATTATTGATTCTATGGCACACGCACACACCCCTCTATCTTTCTCCTCATCTGTTTCTGCGCCTTACTTTTATGGCCTTTTGGCCTAATTATTGATTTGGGTTGAGGTCTTTTATGGTGGGCCCGTCTGGCCTGTTCGAACAAGAATGCTGGATTTTTACCTTGTCATTGGCGATGGGTTGGATAACTGAAAGTGGGTTTGTCGTTATGTGATGCCTCTGTAAATATCATCCTCTGATTGGTCGAATTTGTGAGTAATGGATGCTAGCCAGGAACGTGGTTTTTGGCATAAAAGACGATGCTCCGCTCTATTATGTTGAGCAGTCTCCTGAGAACATACACCGTGTTGTACTTCTAGGACCTCTGTTACTGGCTGCAGCTAATAAAATTTGATCTTTGATGTCAACAGAAGAATCCCGTGTCTCTGTACTCTAAGACAGGTGAACCCGAAGACTTCGGGCGTGTCCCCTGCGCCGCTGGGTTTAAATCCCGGTTCTTCAGTTGGCGCCCAACGTAGGGCGACTTCAGCGGTACTGGTCCAAGCCTGAAGATCGTGAGGAGCTTCGTGTGAAAATTCTGGAGGGAGGCCTACCACTTCATCGACCCCTGTATGTCGTTGTGGTCCGAAAGTCTTTGCTGCGAAGTTCCCCGCATTCCGACGGCTACGAAGGACTGCTGCCCTGACTGTCGCCCTGTCTTGGAGCCCTTTGATGACTTGTAAAGCAAGACGATAGACGGGTCTTCTGGCGACGTCATCGATATTTCAGTTAAGTATGAGTGGAGCGTCTCCCAGTCCTTAGTTTGTTTTGGTATCCTTTTGGATCGCTTTGATTTGGTACCTGCAGGCCCCAAAGCCGAGGGACTCGTGTATTCACGAGGCTATCGTTTTGATATTCCCTTGAAGTTTGAAGCTAGACTAGTGAGCGAAGATGCCTGGTCTTAGCAGACTTGGAAAGATATTTTGTTATGGTTGTAATAGGGATTCCCGATTGGAGGACTCGTGTCCGGTGCCTCCGATTGGAACTCCGACCTATGAGCTCTATTTAAAACACGGCATGGGCCCCATCACGTATAATGATGTATGGATTAGGTATACTAGGAAGGATGGTGTCCTAAAGTGGCCCCAATATGGTAGTTACGACACGGAAATTTTAGATAATTTGGAAGTCAGACTCTTCAAAAAGAAAGCCCGGCCGGCAATGTTTGACTCTTTCCGCCTTTGGCGAAAGGAAGCCAAACAAAAGGAAATTAAGTTAGCGAAACGAAATAAGCGTGCACGAGGTATGTCGATGATGCAGGCTGCTATACAGTTTAAGGATAATGAGGAAGAGCAAGAAAGCGAACAGATGTTTAGGCAACGTAAATTAGCGGTAGACAAATGTTATCCAGCTTTGCCGCCTCAACAGCAAGAAGAAAAGAAAGATCTTGCGAAAGATCCTTTAATGTCGCATCTATTAAGTTCGCCACCCCCTTATGCTCAGAGTGCTACCGCACCTCCGCCACTTGTAGTTGCGCAACCCCCGGTTGTTTTACCTGCAGTGGTTCCTCAACAGCCAGCTCTCCCTCTACTGGCTACTACTGCCTCGGCGCAGCCTTCTCAAGGGCCGCCGTCTTTGCTACCTCCTTCGTCTGCTACACCGGTACCTGTGTTGTCTGTTCCCTCTGTCACTGTTCCGACTTCGGTTCCTTCTCATTCTGCTTTGTCTCCTGTTCTTTTGTCACCTTCTCCTTCTGCTCGACGGAGGATGACTGATGCGGTTGCTAGTCTTTTTTCTCCTCCAATGGGTTCATTGGGTATGTCTCCTGTTGTAGAGCGTAAGCAATTGCGTAGTCAATTGCCTGGTCCTGATGAACGGACAGTGTTAGATCACTTGGCGTGTAAATGGGTTACCTTTCCTTCGCACTATGATCTTGAGGGTGTTATGGATGTTTTCCATCAATGGGAAGCACCGAAACAGAGATACGTATTTGATGTGATGTGTTCTTTCCTTCGTGAACAGTGGGAAGATAGCGAGGTAGGGCAGACTCCGCATGAGTTGTTCCGTGTGCGGTCCGAGTTTGCGAAAGGAACTATAGTGGGTCTTGATGTTGAAAGAGCAGTCGCGACATTGTTGTCGTTTAGGAGTAAGTTTCCTTCTAGGTCATTGTTTGAGCCTGATTCTTCAGTTAGGAGAAAGGCACGTCAATACCCGATGCGTGAGGTTCCTCCCGTTTGGAGACCTGGTGATGCGAATGCTAATCCACCTGTTCTGGCACATTTCCAGCGCGTTTGGGTACATGTTCCATGGAAGCGTGCCGAAGTCCTAGCTCTAAAGCAGACTCTGCCTGATCCACGTAAAAATTCCTGCGGGGTTTTATAAGGAGCTATCTCAAACTGCGGGTTCATGTATTATGAATCTGGCTGATATAGATATGTTATTTGGGAATGTTGTTCCACAGCCTATATGGAGTAAGATTCGTCCTACGGATCATGCGCAGGAATTAGGTGATACATGGAATAACCTTAGAACTGCAGATGAAAGACAAATAGATGGTGCTAAACCCGAGAATGTGATTGCTGATCTCCCTGGTAGAATTATTGATTATATGAAGACTTTGATGCCTGCTATGCGTGTCAATTGGGACAAGTTGTCTTCATGCAAGCAGAAGAAAGACGAGACTGTGTCCGACTTTTTCACTCGATTTGAACAGACATTTGCAGACCACAGTGGTCAAGATATGAGTACAGAAGGTGGTCAAAGGTTGTTCGTTGACAAGTTTGTGCATAATTTGCTTCCTGAGTTGTGCAATAGGTTGAAGGATTCTGAAAGTGCCTGGGCTGTTTCTTCGTCAGCACAGATATTGGCTACTGCCCAGTACTATGAGAATAGAAATAAGGATGAGATAGAGAAAGCGGATAAAAAGACTAAAGAACTGAAGACTAAGGTTCTTTTGCAGCAAGCATACCCGCCTCGCAACACCCAGCGTGATTATCAGCAACCCCAACAATATCAGTGAAACTCGCAAAGGTTCGAGTCTTCTCAACAGCGTTTTTCTGTAGGCCCTAATCAGTGTGCGTATTGCAAAGAAGAGGGTCACTTCAAGAATAGTTGCCCGACTTTATTACAGCGCACGAATGGTGTCTCTGGTATGAGAGGTCGAGGTGTTCAACAAGCTCCGCGAGGTCGAGAACGTGGTATGTCTCAGATTGCGCGTTCCTTGCCTCCGCAGAATTCGATGAATTGTTTTGATCAACAGAATGGTGCGTCTGGTAGGACGGCTCAATACTATGCGGATGACTATTACGTTGAAGTTGAGAATATGGAAGATAATGATTACTAGGACAGCCACAGACAAAGAGAGGGAGTCGTTTCAGTTCCAGTAGATCAGAGTGGACCTTATGTTGAAGTGATTACATCAGGTGTGTCAGAGCCTTTTCTGTTGGATACTGGTGCTGCGAAGAGTTCTATCATGCACTCTAAACTCCCTGGCGCACCTTTGTCTGGCTCAACGAATATTTCAGTAGGTTTTTCTGGCGCCCCGGTTAAAAATCCGATTTCTAGTCCTTTTTCTCTTTCTGTTGGACCTTGTGAATTCGAAGCACCCATCATTCTGACGACAGGTTGTGGTGAGAACTTGTTGGGATTGGACTTGTTGAAGAGATTGTATGCGACGCTTTATTGTTCTCCTTCAGGAGTACAGCTTACATTGGGAAAGAGAGTGATCTCTCCGATGTATTTGGCTAAAGACCAACTTCCAGCTGAATTGTCTTCTCTTCCTGATTCTCTTTGGACTACTGGTCCTAATGATGTGGGTCTTTTAGAGATTCCGCCATATGTTGTGACATTAAAGGCGAATGTTAGATTGCAACGCATTCCACAGTATCGTATCTCAAGTGATGGTGAAAGAGCACTCTTGGCGATCATCTCTGATCTGATTGAGAAAGGTGTGATTGAGGAAACGAGAGGTAATGTGTGAAATAGTCCGGTGTTGCCTGTTCTGAAAAGAACCGATTCTTCACAACCTCCTGTATATAGGTTTGTAATCGATCTTCGCGAGGTGAATAAGATCGTTGTTCCACAATTCCCTGTTGTGCCTGATATCACCGCTTTACTGACTTTGATTCCGGCCACAGCCACTTGGTTTTCGGTGATTGATCTGAAGAATGCTTTCTTCAGCATCCCAATTGCCGTGGAGAGTAGAGATATTTTTGGCTTCTCTTTAGGAGGCCGAAGTTTCCGTTTTAAACGCGCTCCTCAAGGCTATTGTGAGAGTCCATCGATCTATAGTCAAGCCTTGAAGACGCAACTTGATTTGTTGGTTTTACCTGATGGGGCTGCCCTTATTTAGTATGTTGATGATCTTTTAGTCGCTGCTGACAATGAAGAGACTTGTAGAGAGGCTACTCTGTCGTTGTTACGTCACTTGTCTGATTTCCATCATAAGGTTTCTCTTTCAAAGTTGCAATATTGCCGACAAGAAGTTACCTACTTAGGTCACCTCTTATCGAAGGAGGGAAGAAGATTGACCCCAGAGAGAATTCAAGCGATTGCGAAAATGAGTGTGCCTACGACACAGAGAGAAGTGCGTGCGTTTCCAGGTATTACATCGTACTGTAGACAGTGGATTGCTAATTTTTCATTGCTTGCAAAACCTTTGATAGCTCTTACTGTTAAAGATACTCCGAATCCTATTCCTTGGACTGACGAATGTCAGAAGAGTTTTTCAGAATTGCGTGATGCGCTGTGTTGGGTACTCCCGATTACAGTAAACCCTTCACATTGTATGTCCACGAGAGAGAGGGATGTGCATTGTCAGTTTTGACTCAACAGTTTGGCGATAAGCAACGTCCATGTGCTTATTTTTCGTCGACTTTGGATCCGGTAGCTAGAGCGTTGCCGAGTTGCTTGAGAGCTACAGCAGCAGCGGCTGTTTCAATCCGACAGTCCGCTGGTTTGGTGATGGACAATACACTGATCGTGATGGTTCCACATGCAGTGGATACCTTGTTGAACCGTACCAAGACACAGCACTTAACTAGTGCTCGGTTGTCAGGTTACGAATTGACCTTGTTAGCAAGTCATGTACATATAAAGAGATGCAACATGTTGAACCCAGCCACGTTGTTGCCGATCTCAACTGAGACAAATGATACTGAACAGCATGATTGTTTTCTTAGGACTGAGGAAGAAACGAAAGGGAGAATAGACCTTAGGGACACTCCTCTTGCGGAATGTGATGGTACTTTATGGGTTGATGGTTCGTGCTTCAAGCTTCCGAATGGTGATACGACTGCGGCATATGCGGTTACGACTTTGCATACGATTGTTGAAGCTGCTCGTATCCCACATAATTCAGCCCAAGGAGCAGAGTTGATTGCATTGACAAGAGCGTGTGTGTTGTCGAAAGGGAAAAGAGTGACTGTGTACACTGACAGCCAGTATGCGTTCAGTGTTGCTCTTAGCTTTGGACGATTGTGGAGAGAAAGTGGGTTTCTGACTTCGCATGGGACCAAGATCCAACATGGTCAATTGGTGAATGAACTTCTTGAATCTCTTACTCTGCCGTTGCAAGTTGCGATCGTAAAATGCAGTGCGCATAAGAAAATCACGGATGATGTTGGTCGTGGTAATGCGTTTGCAGATGAAGTCGCGAAAGAGACTGCGAGAGATGTGATGAGTCGAATGTACGTTGCGGGTCCGGCGAAATGGATTCCAGATAGAAGTATGTGTGAAGATACGATTGAGAGTGTGAAATCCATCCAAGCTGAAGCTACAGAGAAAGAGTTGAATGAATGGAGAGAAAGCAAGGGTAAATTGGACTCGAATGGTTGTTGGGTTGAGTTGTCAGAGCATCAGCGATGGTTGTTGCCTGATGCGTATGTGCTTCCTGTGGTTGCGATGGCACATGGAATGGCCCATATCAGTGTGAAAGGGATTTGTAAGTTGTTTGCCCCAGTATGGCAAAATGCTGGAATTCCTAAGTGTGCAGAGAATTTGGTCAAGAACTGTATGGTCTGTTTGATGTACAATCCTGGTAAGGGACTCCAACTCCAGCTGGTCATTTTGCTCCTCCCACGTATTCGTTTGAGGCTTTGCAGCTAGATTTCATCCACATGGAGAGGTGCAACAATCTGAAGTATGTCTTAGTGGTTGTTTGCTCTTTTTCTAGATGGGTGGAAGCCTACCCTTTGAAGGACAATACTGCCTTGTCCACAGCTAAAGCCCTTATTAAGGAATTTTTCCCTAGGTATGGGTTGCCGAGAATGGTCTGTAGTGACAATGGGAGTGAATTTGTGGGTCAAGTGATGAAGAGAGTGTGTGATGGGTTAGGAATCCGGCAGAAGTTCCACGCTGCCAATCATCCCCAGTCAGCTGGTCTAGTTGAGTGCTACAATGGCACGTTAAAATTGAAATTGGCCAAAATTCAAGCGAGCTCTGGTCTACAATGGCCTGATGCTTTGCCGTTAGCCCTTCTGTCCACCAGAATGACTGTGCATTCGCGAATGGGTCCTTATGAGGTTGTGTTTGGTCGCCCGGCAAATATTTGGGGAGTGCCGTGGCCGACAAAATTTAGTGAGATAGAACACCCTGTATTGCTTGACTACCTGTACGAATTGACGGCTAAATTGCGTGTTCTGCATCAACAGGTTCATGATACTTTGCCACAGGTTTCTGAAGATCCAGGGCACACCATTGAACCTGGCGCGTGGGTGCTCGTGAAGAATTTTCAGCGAACCCAGAACGAGCAGCCCCGCTGGATAGGACCGTATCTGGTGTTATTGTCCACCCGTTCTGCGGTATGAGTGCACGGTAAAAAGAACTGGATTCACGGCGTACATTGTAAGAGGGTCCCTTTGCCTCTGCCGTACGACCGGTGGGTCCAAAAAGGACTTCCTGATTCTGAGACTGAGACCGTGCCTCGTTTTCTGCCTTTCAGCGATGCCCGTTTGATTGGAACAAACACTGAGCCAGAAAGCGATAATCTTCTTCAAGAAGCTGTGCCTCCATCGAACCGTTTGAACACTGTTAAACCTGAGCTACTTTTCCGAGAACAGACATTGCCTGGCAAAGAGCGGTATAATTTGCGACCAAGAGTCGCGGGACAAATAACAAATTAAGTTCCTTCTTTGCTATTTTTTTTTAAGGTTAGCTCTCCTCCGAGAAACTATTTTGATTTTTGTTTTTCGAACCACCATCCGGGTTCAGCTGTAGGGTCGCGGTGCCAAGTCCTGGGAGTGCAAGCCGAAGACGTTAGGTCGACGGTTCTGGTTGGTCTAAGGGCGTTCCCTGGACCAACAGGTGCATTCCTTAGCACGGAACACCCATCCGCCGCGAGCAGCACGATTAGAGGATGGAGTTTTTCGGGATGGAGAGACCTACTAAAAGAATGAGCTTCAAGAACGAAATGTGTATAATAATGAGTAGAAAACGTTTTTTAATATTATGTCTGTTTATACTGTTTAGTTTAATGATGTTTTTAATCGGATATGTGACATTCTCTATTCAAGTAACATTCATGCCCACTGCACAACCCATGCCTCCTCCTACTGTTTCTTCGCATTCTTTTCACCCTCTGCCCGAACATGAGTCCATTAGGAGAATGGAATTCGCTAATAATTCCTTTGTTCAGCTTCTGCACCAACACCAGCTAGTAGTGAACACAACTAATTGTTGGGTGTGTGGCCTTATGCCCCATACTACCGATAAAAGTATTCCTTACCTGGTCCTGCCATTTAGCTACAATGGTTCTGTGTGGGCATACAGAACAATGTTCATTTATGCCCGTGAAGTCAACCCCCTATGTTCTGTGAAGGATAATCCGAAGAATAGTGCTCTGGTCAAGGGAATAGTCGACATGATTAGAGGAATAGGTTCTTATGAGACTATCCCGAGAGATGAGACGCTAGCGTATATTGGATGGAACGTTACTGGATATGGAGCTAGTCTGAGTGGGAACCAGCGAGTGAAGAGATCCTCCCCGATTTGGATAGTACCCCATCAGGGTCATTACTGTCTGCAAGGTAATGGCAAGAATTCTAGAGCTCAGCTAGGGAAGAGTGTTTGCATTGAGACATACGTTTTTGCATCCCAGACTTCCCCACCGTTTCTAGCAGCTAAGGGTACCTACTTCATTTGCCATGACAGAGTGTATGCATGGTTGCCCCCTGATTTCTCGGGCACATGTTTTGTCTCGTTCTTGTTACCCCCTACATTTACAGCTGCGGCAGATTACCACAAGATGAGAGTCGTTAGAGCTGTCTTCAGAAAGGAAGATACCGCAGGACAAGAATTGGGAGATTTCTCGAAGGGTTTTCTGCCGTTCTGGGGACCTATGGTTAACAGCAGGAACATACGGCAATTGACGAGAGTAGTTGAGTCCACCATAGTCGAGACTGCCAGCGCCCTTAGTAATTTGACTGCTGAGCTCCAGTCGGATCGCCTTATGACTCTTCAGAACAGAGTTGCGTTAGATGTCATAATCGCAGATATAGGAGGGGTCAGTAAATTGATCCAATCAAGCTGTTGTGTTTTCATTCCAGACAACGCTTCGACAGTTTTCCAAGCCATCTCCAAGCTACATAAGCTCTCCGAGTCCGTACATGTGGACGAAGGAGATTGGTCGTTAATTGGATGGTTCTGGGGATTGTTATCCACCTGGGGATGGAAGATTCTGATGGTCATTGGGATGGTATTAGCTATCCTTTTCCTGTTCTGTCTTTCTATACAGTGTGCTCCTGCTATCTGTGGCCTTTTTGCTACCTCGTGTTCGAGGAGACCTGTCCAGAGAGAGTTACTAAGTACCACGATGATGCTACAGCAACATCTTAATGATCTGATGAATATAGACCTGGACTCAGATTGACGTGAGTTTAGGTTATTGCCTATGTAAGGGCAAAAGGAGGGTCTGTGGTTCCGTGAATTCTGAACCCATTCAATGAAGGTTGTCGTATCGTGATGATTTTGGTATCAGCGAACCGCGACTGACAAGTGCGGTATGCGTAAGCGTTTTCGGCATGCTACACCGATGGATTCACTGTGTATTTGACGATCTAGTCTGCACCCGTGGGTTCCATTTTGTGCATAACTGCCATTTTGTGGTTGCCCTCACATAGGCTAATAACTACAGGATGTCTGTGGCCAAGCGAGCCTCTAGGGACGCATACACCTTAGTTTGAATTCGTGTTGACTTCTGTTTGACCTGAGTCAACTGACCCTGTTGCCCGAGGCTAAACTTGTTGAGCTAGTACCTTGTTAAGCAGCTGGTCAGATAGAGATCAAAGAGCAGGACATTATTGATTCTATGGCACACGCACACACCCCTCTATCTTTCTCCTCATCTGTTTCTGCTCCTTACTTTTATGGCCTTGTGGCCTAATTATTGATTTGGGTTGAGGTCTTTTATGGTGGGACCGTCCGGCCTGTTCGAACAAGAATGCTGGATTTTTACCTTGTCATTGGCGATGGGTTGGATAACTGAAAGTGGGTTTGTCGTTATGTGATGCCTCTGTAAATATCATCCTCTGATTGGTCGAATTTGTGAGTAATGGATGCTAGCCAGGAACGTGGTTTTTGGCATAAAAGATGATGCTCCGCTCTATTATGTTGAGCAGTCTCCTGAGAACATACACCGTGTTGTACTTCTAGGACCTCTGTTACTGGCTGCAGCTAATAAAATTTGATCTTTGATGTCAACAGAAGAATCCCGTGTCTCTGTACTCTAAGACAGGTGAACCCGAAGACTTCGGGCGTGTCCCCTGCGCCGCTGGGTTTAAATCCCGGTTCTTCAAGGGCGCGCTATGAAATTTGTTTTATTTATTTAATTGTTTACTTACCTCCAATTATCCATATTCCGGTTTTTATTACCCCCCACCCTGCCCCTCCCCCGCCCCGCCTTTCCGCCCCACGGAACACCCTCCACGGGCCGCGGCTGCTGATGGATATGCTATGTACCCTACAAAAGGGACCACTGAATACTGTCTGCATACATGCACAGCCACCTCGATACCATGACGACCATGCGTTCATCAGGAGAAGTTTGGTTTGGGTGAGCTGGGAGGTAGGGAGATGGGTGGGAGGGGGGAAACAATGTGTTGGTATTTTCTGTTCCTGGTTCAGCTTTGTCTAAGGGCAGGCATGGCACGCTTCCAGTATGTGATTAGGAAAGGTTTCTGGATGCACACCGTAAATGATTCTGAGAGAGGGCAGACTGTGCGTGATGGAAAGGGATGACGCAGACACGAATTGAGTCAAATTCACAGATACCTTTGGTGTCCCCGGTTACCCCCTTAACGCTGCTTACGTGGAATGTGCATGGGCTGGGGGATAAAATAAAGAGAGGTCTTGTTCTACAATATCTAAAGAGATGCGCACCGGCGGTGGCCCTGCTGCAGGAAACGCACTTGGTGGGCTCGGCTTGCAGGGCTATGGATCGATGGGGGTACAAAATGGTGGTGCGCTCTGCGTTCTCTTCAGGCTCAAGAGGTGTGGGTATTTTAGTGCGTAAACAGTTCCCGCTGATCATACAACATGCTCAAACGGATGACCAGGGTCGCTTTGCGGCAATTTCCTGTCAGTGGGAAGGGAAACTGTTCAATATCATGTCCGTATACATCCCCCCAGCCCTTCACTCAGTGGCTCTCCCGGCGCTTAGCACATTTCTACTGGGTCTTCCAGAGGGTATGACAATGATTGGTGGAGACTTCAATGCTGTTAGTGATGGAACCAGAGATAGGCACCCCCCCAGGCAGAACAAGACAGACACTGCACGTCTGGAGGGGTTTATAGAGGCTCTCGGGCTTACAGATGCATGGAGATACAGATATCCAGAGGCGAGGCAATACACTTTTCAGTCGGGGTGCATAATAGCCTGTCCCGTATTGATTATTTCTTTACAGCCACAGAACATCTCACGAATGTGGTGGATGTGGAGATCCGCCCTAGGGGTATCTCAGATCACTCACCCATAATGCTAAAATACACGCACCATCACAAAGTGCAGAAGCGTGTCTACCCCGTGTTTCCGGGATATTTACAAATCCCTAAGATCTCAGAAGACATAATCACAACAACACGGCATTACTTCCAAGAGAACGCTTCCTCAGTCCAGTCTCCGGGTAATCTTTGGGAAGCATATAAAACGGTGATTCGTGGGCAGGTCATTTCTTCTGTTGAAGGCCATAAGAGGGCTAAACAAGCCGAATTAGATACCATTGAGTCCGAACTGCGCACTGCTACAGATCAACACGCACAGAATCCGTCATTAGAGGCATCCCGAGCACTGCGCGCCAAACAATGTGATTTTAGGGAATACCAGCTGGAGACGACTAGGGCTCGGATCCAAGCCACGCGCCACACAATATACGGAATAGGTGATAAGGCTAGTAAACTTTTAGCCTGGCTTGATAAAAAGGAGCGAGCACAAAGAACGATAGCGCAGCTGCGGACGCCAGATGGCTCATTGGTGGCTGCGCCGGAGGAAATAGTGAATACATTAGCCGGGCATTTCAAGCAGGTATACGAAATACAGACAACTATAGAAACGATAGAGGTGCAAGCGTATATCAAAGATATTCAGTTGCCTAAATTATCCCCAGAAGAAGCCCTCATCCTGGAAGCTGACCTAACGGTCGACGAATTGCAATTGGCTATCGGTTCCCTACAGTCGGGGAAAGCGGTGGGTCCTAATGGTTTGCCCATTGAACTGTATAAAAAGACTACCGCTATGACTGCCCCTTATCTTTTAAATATGTATCTTGAGAGCCTAGCGGCGGGGGAGCTCCCGCGAGATCAACGAAGGGCCACCATTGTGACGATCCCGAAACCCGAAAAACCCCCTGAAGAATGCGCCTCTTACCGCCCGATATCATTAATTAACGCCGAAGCCAAAATATTAGCCAAACTATTGGCGACACGGTTGACCCCCATCTGGCAACCTTAATTCACCCAGATCAATCTGGGTTTATGCCAAATAGGAGCACTGCTCTCAACTTGCGGCGGCTGCAGGGAGCAATAGCGCGCATGTCCCATATTCAGGAGCCGGCGGTTATCCTCTCCCTTGATGCGCGGATGGCGTTTGACATGGTGGAATGGCCGTATCTTTTTGCAGTCCTTAGGCATTTCGGCTTTGGCCCAAAATTCTGTGCGTGGATACAGCTGCTCTACGCTAAACTAATAGCGCATGTAGCGGCCAATGGACATATATCTGGAGACTTCCCGCTGGCGCGGGAAACGCGCCAGGGGTGTCCGCTGTCCCCGCTGCTCTTCGCATTAGTGTTGGAGCCGCTGGCGGCATGGATCAGATGGGAGCCGATGATTCGTGGACTTAGATGGACACCACACTGGGAAGACCGCATTTCCCTTTATGCGGATGATGTGCTACTGTACCTGACATCCCCCGAACGCTCCATCTTGGCGCTCTTAAATATTTGTGAAATATTCGGTCGGGTATCCGGATACACCATCAATTGGTCCAAATCGGTCCTATTTGTATTGCATGGTCCGACGCCGTTGCTTCCCAGGGGTTGCCCGTTGCAGGTCACGGAGACGACCTTTAAATATTTAGGCATTCATATTACACCTAAACCTGATGAATTCCTTCAGAGAAATCTTAGACCTCCCTTGGAACGGTTTCAGCGCGACGCGTTGGTATGGCGCGGTCTGCCGTTATCAATGCTGGGAAGACCGGCACTTTTTAAAATGATGGCGCTCCCACGTTTTTTGTATGTTTTGGAGAATACCCCGTTTCGAGTACCACTGAGCTATTTTAAAACAATCGCTTCGGAGGTTTCCGGTCTGATCTGGGGGAGTAAACCGGCGCGCATCGGGCAGGATAAGTTGGTCAGAAGCTGGTATGACGGTGGTATAGCCCTCCCTAATATACAAATATACTACTGGGCGGCCCAATTAAAAGTGATTAATGGCTGGATGCACACTCCTCATACCGACCCAGCGTTTCAGGCAGATAGGCAGGGCCTAGGAGAAGATGGAGTCCTGTCAGTACTATATAATAGAGCTAAATCCAGACAACTTATTGGGCCAACAGCGCACACAGTTCATATATGGTACGAAGCGCATGACAGGCTGGGTTGGAGGGGGGCTATTACACAAATGACACCACTCTGGACATCTCAGCGGCTTGGACGATTAAAGAACAGTAAAGGCTTTGATAAATGGGATGCGATAGGCATATCGACGGTGGGTGATCTCTGGAGAAAGGGTGCGGTAGTCTCGTTTGAACACCTACAGGCCCATTATGAACTTGCAGCGTCGGAATTCTACAGATACATGCAGGTGAAGCACGCGCTACAGGCGGCTATACTTGCAGGTACCATCTTGGCTGAGGCCACTCCCTTAGAGGATAGATTGCTGACTGAATACATGCATAAAAGGGCCACTTCTTTCACTTATCGTAAGTTGATAAACAACCTGCCGGACCCTATGTTGGCACTTAAACGGAAATGGGCCATAGATTTGGGAGAGTTGGATGATGAAGAGTGGCAGGAGGCGCTGTTGTCCCCTCGGGAGGTCGCAATACCGGCACGCCTGCGGTTGATACAACTGAAAATACTTCATCGTACGTATTACACCAGAGTGACCCTCTTTAAAATAGGGATGGCTGCACACCAATTTTGTCTGCGGGATTTTGGGGAGGAGGGTATCTTCTATCATACGATATGGGTGTGTCCGAAGATTAGGGCATATTGGGTCAAGATAATGAGGACTATGTCGCAAACTGTGGAAGAATCAGTGCGTCCAGAACCGAAACCATGCTTGTTAAACATGTGGGAGCCGACTGACCTAACCCACCCAGCGCAGGACTGGGTAACACTGGGAATCTGGTTGCTAAAAGAAACATTGCAAGGAGGTGGGGGTCGGACGAGTCACCTACGCTGCAGGAATGGTGTAGGGACATGGATGAAGCCATGGTAGCGGAAAGGGCGGTATATGTGCCTCGGGGATGTCCCCGAAAATGGGCAAGAGTCTGGGGAGATTGGAATAAATTCAGGGGGTATATTTGTGAACCACCAAGATCAGAAGCTGTTCAAATGTCGGATTAGGGGAGTTGGATGGATGGTAGCGGGGCTGGTATGTTATAATGTTGCGGGGATGGTTCTTAGAGTCAGGTACAAGTATTGATTTAACAAGTTTTTAAAAAGTACTGGTGCTGCTAGAGGATAATTTTGTATAGATCATGCGAATTGGTGATGCCCAATGTTTCTAATAAAAATATTAAAAAAAAAAAAAATTACAAAAAAGTGTGTGAGCATTAGGTAAAAGGTGTAAAAACAGAAAGGCAACACAAACCTGTCTAGACCCAGATCTTTTAAAAGCCCTTTAAGATACGCTCTTCTAGGGTACGAGAAATATTTACAAAAATGATTAAATGGAGGGTATCCTGTGGAGATCTAGAGTCGCAGCCACAGGCCCCTCTATCAACTGTATGTGGAACGAAACCTCGAGGAGAAGCAAGTAAATGGAGCAGTGAAGGTATCAATTATATACTTTAACCAGGGTATTTTGAGTGCATGGTCAAGGGAGAGGCAGTCCTGAATTACAAATCTGTTAAATCCTGCCTCCTCATTTGACCAAATCTTCACCCAGCATAACAGGGGTTTAACCTCAACCAGGTCCGTTATGTGCTTGGTCCCTAGATCCTCATGAATGGAATACGAGGGGGTGCTCGGTGGGACTCGCAACATACGTCTCAAATATTTATTTTCTGCAGTTTAGAGTTTACTTGCCACCATGAACCCCCAAACCTCACTGCCACATAGAACTTTGGAAATACAATAAGAGTTGTATAGTTTTAAAATGATCCCTGGTGACCAAGTACCCAATCTATACACATCATTTGCAATTTCTCCTGTAGATCTTGCCATTTCTCTAAGCTTCCCCTCCTGTAGGTTTTTAAAATTGAGTTTCTCGTCAAATGACATGACCCGGTAAGAGAAGGCAGGAACTTTTGCTAAGTTGTGTGAACAAAGTTTATAAGAATTATGTCTGGTATCCTTTTACCTACTTCCATTACATAAGATTTAGACAGGTTGGGTGACAAATCCATCTCACTCATGAAAGACATGAACCTGTCCAGAAGGATCTGTAAACCCCTTGGTGTGCGTGAGAGAAGAACTGCATCGTCCGCGTATAATAGAACAGGGACCGGCCTCGCCCCTATCCTAGGAGTATCAGCCTTAAGGGTCGCCAGGGAAGCATCTAGGCCATTATTTATATAATGTAAACAAAAAAGGGGCTAATATACAACCTTACCTGACCCCTTTTGAACATTTAAAATGATCCGTGGTATTCCCTTCCTAGGTGTATCTGATTACAGCAGAGGTATTGGAGTGTAAAGACATTAATTATTGCCACATCAATCCCCAAGTCATTTCCATAGCTTACTACGGTTCACCCTGTCAAAAGCAGCGGTGAGGTCCATAAAACCCAGGTACATCACACCTGGTTTGGCTAGTGTATATTTTGCCTTTAGAAGGTAAAGGTTGAGGCACTCGTCTGTGATGGATTTTCTGACCCAAAACACATACTGCACCTCCGAAATTATTCGCTTGACATCTGCCCAATCTGACAGCCTATTAAGGAGGACCCGCCCCAGAACTTTCACTGTGGCATCTATGAGAGATATAGGATGGTAACAATGTGGGCTGTCCCTGTCTCCCTTCTTAAAGATCAGAACGATAATGGCGGAGGACCAAGAGGTGGGGATAGGTGATGAGGCTGTTGCATTTAGAACCCTTTTTAAGAGTGGAGCCCATATATCTGGATTATGACAAAAAAGATCAGGGGCAATCCTATCATGCCCTTCCATGTATCTACGGGGATATTATGACAAAGCACCGGTTTATCCGGGTCTGAAAAACAAGGGTTATTAATGACCCTCCAAAAACAGTGCTATCCCTTTGTTAACATGCCTCTGCTAGTTCTTCCCAAGCTAGTTTTTGTAAGTGACTTTTGTGCCCCTTAACTACCTGCTTGTAAGTACACCCGGGCTCTGTCACGCGGAATCTGCTTCAAGATCATTTTCAGGTCCCTAAGCACGCGGGATCACTCACTGTCAAACCATCTTGGGGCTACCACACGGTAAAGAAGCTACCGGGACTGTTAGCAGAGCATTGATTGTAGTGGCAAGAACAGTTAATGCCTGAATAGTTTCTTCCCCCGATGCTTGCAGATCTAAACAGGTCAAGATCTCCTGCTGGCTATTGCTGAACAAAGATCTGTAAAAATCAGTAACGTCCACTTGTGACCACCTTAAACGCCTTCCTTGGTCTACTGCAGAAATCATGCCCCCAGTAACTCTGCCCAATGCAGGCTGTTGCCCTGAAACTACGAGCTCCAGGGTCAGAGGGTTGAGGTCACTAAATGGGCTGTGCTGGATATTAAAAAAGTACATTGTCATCCTCAGGGAGGATGACACAAAAATAAAATCAATGATTGTTGAGCAGCCCCTACCTTTATATGTCGGGGGAAGGAAGAACCAGGGGGAATAGCATGCAAGTCCATTGTGTAAAATAAGCCATTGTTATTAAGGAGGGCAAAAAATTCTGCCCATCAGTGGTATGTTCCATGTGCAGTCCCTCACTAATAGAGCAGATCGACCAATCTTGGGGGTTCACAGCTAGGTTGGGACACAGATGACAATTAAAATCTCCCATTAGGAATAGTTGAGCCTTCATCAGACCTTCCCCCCGTAGCTGCTTGAGATACCCTCTTAGCTCTGCAGTGCTTGCCGACCCATGATGTTGCCGTTTGCATTATAAAAATTGATTAGAGCAAATCTGTACGATTTCCTCGTTAAAGTAAGCTCTTGGACGAATAGAGAATCCCATGCCAAGTGCTTTATAATGCCTTGAAGCTTCAAGTTTACAAATATAATTAGGCCCCCTCTTGCTCACCCAGAGTTAGAACCCTCTGCTGGACGGAAAAACGTTTTATATCAATCCAGAAAGTAGGTATTTTCAGGCTCACAGGGCTGTAGTAGACCAAAAGTGATGGATAGAATCTCAGTCACTGAATATTAATTACTCAGGTCAGCATCACCAGGACCATGGTTGTTTTGCATACCTTGCATCCTCAGTTTGGACCCAGTCATATGCAAATCAGTCCTGGCCCTGCTCCAATAGGCACAGTCCAGCCCAAACAGCCAGGCCAGGTTTTGCCTGCCCAGGCACACAAGCACTGGTTTCCCCAAATAATTGGCTCATCAATCGTGTATTGCTTGGTTTCAGGGGCACATTGGGTATGGGACGAATGTATGGGCAAACCTGTTTTACTTAGAGCGTCACACTGAAGTGTACAAAAAGGTAATGGAAGGAATGCTTGAATGAATCTCAGCCACTGGTAATTACTTGGGGCAGCATCCTAGTACGCCGGTATTTTGCACACCATGACACCGTGCCTCCTCAGTTTGGATGCATTCATATGTAAATCAATGTTGATCCTGCTCCAATAGGAAGAACCCAGCCTGAACTTACACACCAGGTTATTCCTGAACCAGAACACAAGCAACCCAAGACTGGTTTTGTCCTTATTAGTGCTCATGAGTCAAGTATAGCTTGGCACAGTATGTGTGGGACCCATGTTGGGGCATGCTCCTCCTACTTAGGGCTTCATACACAAAAAAGTGATGAAGGAAATGCTTGAGGTAATCTCAGCCACTGGTAATTACTTGGGGTTGCATCTTTAGTGCGACACCCTAAGTGCCCAGACGTGAGACCCGTGCACACTGTGCCTTTGGAATCAAGCTATATCCGACTGAATAGCAGCTCCTTGGTGCAGGAATGAAGCCATGGGCCCTAATGCAAACAAGAAAATGGACTGCTGGCTCCTGCCTGGATAGTAAGAAGCAGCCATAACTGGTGTAGAGTGGTACCCGGACAACTCTGGGACGCAGTATGACTGAATGTGGTGCATTAAGCATGGCTCTGCCTCTGCTGGTCACTCCCAGGAGGGACAACGTTCGAAATGTGGCCCTGGAAAATATTTTATGTAGCAGTCCCATTCTGAACCTCTTTAATGAAGCAAACAAATCTAGCCCTTTCATGGTCTCTTTGGAGATATATGCTCTCGCAAGTTTTTATGTTTTTTTAATATGGTCATATAATTTATATCACATAATAATTTCCCAAATATTGGAAAACAATTTGATAAAAAGCAACAGATGTTACAGCCGATTGTGTGAATAAAAATGATGGACATTTTCAACACTTCAGTGCCTGACACAATATCCTGGGGTGCAGCAGCAGTGGTTTCTCCATAGGAGCAGAGGAGAGTTGCCCACCACACACTGCTGCAGATAGCGTGAAAAATAAAAGGGTAGGGGGGCGGAGCTTGCCCAGCTGAGAGATGGCCGCAACCCACTAGAGCTCCGCTCTACACCGCCACAATACCTTCATGATCCGTCCACTATCCTGCAGCAGCACCTCGCCTGAAGTAAGGGCTGGTCCTTTGGCCAACGGCGATCCTGACATTAGCGCCTGCCGGCGCCCGAGCGACAACATCCCGAGATCTGCGGGGTCCCGCTGGTCGCGGCGTGGTGCGGCCTGCGCATCCCCGGACTGGAGTTTGGAGCTGCCCGGTGCTTCTGACCCCTGGGCCGCGCTTCCTGACGCCACGCTGAGCGCCCTCGTGGCAGCACCTTCAACTGTGATGGCGGCGCTCCAAAGGGGGCACTAAGCGGGGGGGGCACGGTGGCTCCTCGCTGCCCGCTGCACTCTCCTGCGGCCCGGCTCGGCTACATTTGGGCCTTCTTGGACTGTGGCTGCCTCCGGAGCTGGTGGAGCGGCCACATTGCCTGCCAGCTCGGTATTCCTATGGGAAGGTACGTGACCCTCGCGCTTCAAGGCGGGTCGCCCCACTGACTCTGAGGCTGGTTCGGAGCCTTCCTGGTGACCCCCCTCACCTACTTCACACCTGGGGGCGCTCCTGCAATCAAGGATCATCACTGATTGGGCGGACTGGGGCACACTAGGTGGACACTACTAGCTCTGATCCCCTTGTGGCCGCTGCTGACTCGGGGTCTGCAATCCTTCCTACAGTCTGCCCTCTCTCATCTTTGGCACTGGGATGCTGCACTACTCCCCTCACTGTGGGCCTGACCAACTGGGCACGGCGTGGGGAACTCCCCCTGTGCCTTGGGGACCCTGGTGCCTCTGCTGCAGAGAATACTTACCTGCCCCTTTGCCGCCATGGGGAAGGTTGATAGGAACCAGCCAAAGCTCCAATTTGAACACCGCAAATGCAGGCGCAACGAGGAAGGGGCGGAGGGGGGGCCCTCCCCCACAGAAACGGACACCTTGACGGAGGACCCGGTTGGAGACATTAAACAGATCATTGCCTCCATGCACCAGGGCCTGACTGCTATTGACACCAAGAAAGACTCGCTGGTTTACAGAATGGACCGAGTCTCCGAACGTGTCCACAAACACACTGAGCGCCTGGATATGGTGGAGCGCTGCATAACTGAGGTGGAGGAGGCCCAGATGGATGCGGGAGACACACAGAAACAGATGGAACGCGCCCTTGAGGCCCTATGAGACAAGGCAGAAGATCTTGAGGCCCGGTCGCGCCGCAGCAATCTGCGCATCACGGGACTGGCAGAGTCCACTGCCACTGGAAACATGGAACAATTCGTGGAGCGCCTTCTGACCTCTCTCCTGGGCGCAGACACATTCTCTCATCTATTCGTCGTAGAGAGGGCGCACCGGTCCCTTGGCCCTCGACCACAGCCTGGAGTCCCGCCCCATCATCGCAAAACTCTTGAATTATCGGGACAGGGATGCAGCGCTGCAGAAGGCAAGAGAGCTGGGATCCTTGCGGTATGAGGGATTGGACATCTCCCTGTTCCCCGACTTCACCCTGAAGGTACAGGAGGCGCGGCGGCAGTTCACCTCAATGAGATGTAAACTGCAGGACCACCACATCGAATATGCTATGCTGTATCCTGCCAGGTTGAAAGTCCTTTTCAACAGGAAGCCACGTATATACCAAGACTCGCAAACCCTACAGAGGGCCTTCTGAGAATGGGAGCGGGCCAACAAGCGTTCAAACACTCAACGAGCCTCTCCAACGCCGGACGCTGACGTCGGAACTATGGATGACAATGACTGAGCGCCTGGTGATATCTTTAGTGTTTATACTGTTTTGATTCTGCTCCTATAGCCAATGGTTTCTTGTCTGGTCATGGCGCTCCCTGATGGCCCACTGGGGCCCTGTGGCCAGAGGGATGATTCTGAAAATATGTCACCCTAGCATACGTTATTAGTTCCCGTGTTGTTGCTTCTTCTTCCTATACCCCTCTGGGCACTCACCGTGTGCCGGCCTGGCATCGACCTTCCCCTTGGGGACTTGTCTGCCTGCCGAAACCTTCCAGAGACAGAGATGTTTTGCACGCTCCTTGCACTTAACTAAACACTTATAAGCTGTTGTAGGATTGGTATTTGCATGTGGTGTTTGAGCGGGGGGTGGCACAGTTTGTGTACACGGGCAACATCTGCCCCACTGCGTTAA
Source organism: Triturus cristatus (assembly GCF_964204655.1). Classification (NCBI taxonomy): domain Eukaryota; kingdom Metazoa; phylum Chordata; class Amphibia; order Caudata; family Salamandridae; genus Triturus; species Triturus cristatus. Next base: position 844,529,144 of record NC_140592.1, read on the forward strand.
TCGCTCTTCTATTTTTTGTTGGTGGGTGTTTCATGGGAGAGATGGGTGGGACTCCCTCACATTTGATTTCCTTCTTAGTGAGGGCTGGGTGGGTGATGATTGGCCTCTGCAGAGTTGGGGTATGCTGGGCGTGGGTGGGTCGCAGCTCAGTTGGGGTTGGGCAGGCGTGGGAGGGAGTGGGGGGGTTTACACTGTAGATTGTTGCACTGTTTCACTGCACTGATTGTTTTCATGCACTGCACTGTTGACAGTCTGGAGTTCCAAGGGATAGGCCCCTTTGAGTTGAGCCTGCTGGGGGACGGGGGGCGAGGTATGCAGACCCTGTTCATAGATATAGCACCTGACGCGACAGTACAGGATACACGACACTACTACCACATATCCCTGACGAGATCGACATTGAGAACTACTAGTTGCATGCTCTTCAATGACAGATACACCGATGACTAGCCCCGACAATTCACCTGACTCGATAGTCCTGCTTACTTGGAATGTACGCAGCCTTAACTACTATAGGAAGGTCCAGAAAATTCTGAACTATCTCTACAGACATAAGATTGACGTGGCCCTCCTACAAGAGACACGCATTCACTCAGATAGCCCAATTTTACGCGCTAATGGACTGCTCGGTAATATACACGCTGCTGGCTATACTACTCATGCTAGGGGGGTACAGACGTGGGTTAACCCGAAATCATCGTTCAAGCTGACACCTCTGGAAACTGACAGGGAGGGTAGATTTTGTCTCTCTAAATGCCTTGGCAAGGGACTGGAACTGGCTCTTTTAAATCTTTACGGTCCCAATTATGATCATCCGGACTATGTGAACCTGACATCCCTGACGCATCCTTATGCCCAGGACCGGATCTTATGGGGAGGGGATTTTAATTTTGTCAGGAACCCGGCCTTAGATAGGTCTGATGGACCGGACAGACGCCCCTCAGCCTCTGCTAGAGAGATGGAGACAACCTTGTGGCGGTTGGACATGTGCGATGTGTGGCGCCACCGACATGCGGGCCAGGGTGGGTACACGCACTATTCCGCATATCATAATATTCACACCAGAATTGACTACTGGTTTGCTTCGAGACACTTATCGCAGCACATTCTCTCCTGCACAATCCTGCTGCGCATCTACTCTGATCACCCAGACAGAGACCCCGCCTAGTACCATCCCTGCCTCCTCGACACTATCTGAGTGGACCTCCCCTGCTCCCCCTCCCCAATTTATACCCTCCCAATAAAGCGTATATGATACTATGCCCTTTGCCATTCAGTGGGTAGGACTTCCTCAATTTCCTCTGTACTGTTTTTCTCGTTTCAGATTGGTGCTATGTGGTATCTTTATTTGAGTGTTGCATGCAGATAATGTCACTTGGAATATGTTTCTGTGTTTTCCCTCTTTTTGTTTATTTGCTGCTTTGTGCAAAATCCCAATAAACATATTTAAAAAAAATAAAAAATAAATAAAAGGGTAATATAATCATTTTATGACCATTTTATTTTTTGCTCTGTGCCGAACAGAGTGTGAGGGCAGGGCAGGGCCAATGCGTCATTGCTGCTGAATGGTTTTGCCAGTTATCTTGCTATGGCCGGCCCAACATGCATAATTCAAACCTCTCCAACCCAGTTGGGTTTGGAGAGCAAGCACATGCCTCCAGTGCCTTTCAGAGTGCAGACCCAGCCTGCTCTGGGCCAATCCAGACGCTTCACTCACGCTGCTTAACCTTGTTAACAGCATGAGAGCAGCTTCTGGATTTGATAAGGTAGTTGGCTATTGTAACTCGCGCTCTGAGGATTAGTGAGCCAAGGACTGGAGAACATTGAGGACGTGCTGTAGGTTAAGTTCAGTGAAACTTGTATTTTGTCTTTGTTAAATGTTTATTTTTATGTATGCTCATATAGTGCGCACCATTTTTGTATGTCACCAACCGCCACTGGGGCACAGTGCTCTTCTGCAGCAAATTATTCATGAGCCTATGAGAAAACTATGTGCTGCTCCCTCCAGGCTGAATTCAGGGCTGAGTGTTTGGGATTTTTGCTCCTCATCTGCATGACCCATCAGAGGGGCCTGTGGTCTATCTGAACCAGGAATTGAGTCCCAAGCAGGTATGGTCTCATCTTCTCCAGTGCTTAGACCACAGCAAAAGCTTCTCTTTCAATGGAACTCATTCTCTGTTCCTGTGGAAGTAACCTCCTATTAAAGAAGGCTAATGGCCGATCATGGCCCTCCTCATTCAGCTGTGCTAAGACTACCCCTATGCCATGCTCTGAAGCATCCATTTGCATGATGAATTGCTTGGAAAAATTAGGTGCCTTGAGGACAGGTGCTGTGCACATGTCCTCCTCAAGGGTATCAAGGCTTTCTGACAAGCCCCTATCCAGATCACCAAATTTGGGCTGCTTCTTGGAAGTCAGCTCAGTTAAGAGACTAACAATGGTGTCATAACCCTTAGCAAATCTTCTGTAGTAGCCTGTGAGGCCTAGGAAGGCTCTCACTTCTGTCTGGAGTTTAGGCGGTTGCCAGGCCATGATGGTTTCAATCTTGGCCTGGAGGAGCTGCACCTTGGCCCCACCTACAAGATGTCCCAGGTACACAACGGAACCCTACCGAGCCTAGCACTTACTAATCTTGATGGTCAAGCCTGCCTGTTGCAGGGCCTGAAGCACCTCGTAGACTGTAGGTGTTCCTCCTAGCTGGAAATGTAGATAGCAATGTCGTCAAAGTAGGCGGCACAAAAGTCTTCATTACCAGCTAGGGCCCTTTTAACCAACCATTAGAAGGTAGCTAGCAGGGGCATTTTATTAAGCCAAAGGGCATCACCTGGAATTGGTAGTGGCCCTCTGGATTTGAAAATACTGGCCTCTCTTTTGCCCCCTCAGTAAGAACGATCTGCTAGGACCCCGATGTCAAATCAAAGCTACTGAGGAATTTGGCAGCACACAGCCTGTCAATGAGCTCATCAGCTCTGGGGATGGGATATGCGTCAGTCCTGGTGACGGAATTAAGTCCTCAGTAGTCCACACAGAACCGGATTCTGGTGTGATGCCCAGTGGGGCAGCCTTCAGTAACAGCACGACAAGGCTGGGCCAGGGACTACTTGAGGGCTCAGTCAACCCTAATGCCAGCATCTTGGAGACTTACCCCTTAACGCTGCCCCTCACCTAGTCTGACAACCTGTAAATTGTGTTCTTGACACGTAAGCTGTTTCCAGTGTCAATACCATAAATGCAGAGTGGCGTTAGTCTAGAGGTGAGTGAGAACAGTGAGGCAAACTGTCCCAGCAACTGGTATCAGTCCGTCTGCTGTTCTGGGGTCAGGGTGGAAGAGAGGTTAACCCCATCTACTTCCCCATGGTATTGCTGTGTAGAGAGGACGTCACGAAGAGATTCGATCTCCTCTACCACCCCCTCATCTGTCACAAGGGGCATGCTCACTTCGGATCTCTTGAAGTGAGACGTGCGCCTGTTCACATAGAGCACCCTTGGGGGTTCCAAGGAGTCTGGAGAGACGCCAAGTAGGGGGACTCATCCTTCTGCTCTTTGACTTGGTATGGGCCTGTCCAGTGGTCCTGGAGAGCTCTGGGGTCTACTTGTTCCGTAACCCATACTTTCTGGTCAGGCTGAAACTACACTAGAGTGGCCTTCTGGTCATACCAGAGCACATTACTTCTTGACTGGCCTTGTGCTTGCTTTTTGCCTTTTTCCAGAAGTGATGTATCTGGTTGCAGAGGGACAGCATGGAGCTGACCATATCCTGGGGGTTTCTTGGGAGCTTCCTCCAACCCCTCCGTTACAAGACTCAGAGGTCCCCTAACAGGGTGCCCATAAAGGAGTTCAAAGGGACTGAACCCTACTGCTTTCTGTGGCATCTTCCAGTAGGTAAAGAAAAGGGATGGTAAGAGGACATCCAACTTACACCTCATGGGCTCAGGCAGGCCCATATTCATGCCCTTCAAGGTCTTGTTGAATCTCTCCACAAGACCATTGGTTTGAGGGTGCTAGGGTGTGGTGAACTTGTAGGTTACACCACACACCATATGGACTTCATGTACGCAGACCTGAAGTTAGTGTCTCGGTCATACACTACTTCCTTGGGGAACCCAACATGGGTAAAGATCCCCATCAGAGCTCTAGCCACCACAGGTGCAGTCACTGACCTCAGAGGGATGGCCTCTGGGTAGCAAATGGCATGGTCCACCAAGACCAGGACAAGCCTGTTGCCTAAGGCTGTCTTGGGCCCAAGTGTTCAACAACGTTGATGCCCACCCTTCCAAAAGGGGTGCCAATGACTGGTGGTGGAGTCGGGAGCTTTGTGCTTTTTCGCCAAATTTCCACTGCACTGCTGATAAGACAGGACCTCCAGAATACATTTGAGGCTGTCTCCATTCTGGGCCAATAGAAGTGGGAGACAAGCCTGGCGATGGGTCTTTACTTGCCCTAAATGTGCCAGCAGGGGTATATCATGATCCAAACCCAGTAGGAAGGCCCTGTAACACTTGGGGACCACCAGCACACGGGTTGCCCCAGTTCCAGGAGACTTAGGCTCACTACAGAGGACATAATTCTCCCAGTAGATTAGGTGATCCTGCATGGGCTGAGGCCTGCCGTCTCAAGCCCTCAAGAGTGGCACACTCCTGTCAGCGATCCCAAGTACAGAACAAATCATTTCTTGTGTAACATGAATCATGTCATTTGATAGACTGTTGTCATGAGAATAATTTTCCTATGTCATATTTATATTCTGATATCTTTTTTTCAGTGTCACAAACCTTATTGACACCGCGTGCATTTCTGGCATTGTAACATACTATAGAATATGTCAGCCCACAGCACAGTGCGAGGTAATTCTCAGCTCCCCAATGTGTAGACATTTATTGCAACCTAAGAAAGAGAGTGCGAATACTTGGACTGCAAATTTTCACCTATTGCGGGTTTTGGCTGACATCTTGTGGGATGTGGTAATCCCGGAGGCCATCTTGGGTGCGGTCTGGGCGCAGTCTATTTTAACTACACCTCAGCCTCAACATGCACTTTATGTCTGGGATCCTGCCATGAGAACAGCTACCTGTTCCTAACCGTGTCTCCTCGCAGAGCGTGTTCCGGTTCTTCATGGCTCCAGCGCGGGCTCTTAGCACCAACAACAGCCCCTGAAAGTGAAAACAACAACATTGAATGAAAGACCCATAAACTCTTACCAAAAAAGACCCAATCATTAGGGTAAACCAAATAACTGATTGCATCGCAGATCGGATAGCACAACAATCAGGTAAAAAGTCATTTTTACAAGCCTAATGATTGTGCACTGTAGACAAGACACTAACATGCTACTAACCCTGCATTCAAATGGCAATAATAAAGGGCATGGGTGCTACAAAGCAAGTTATCAATATTGTTTGATGCTGAACTAATTACAAACTACTAAAGAGCTCAAAACTGTGATAAGAACTTGAAATATCCATCGCAGTGACTAGATTCTTGATGCACCCTTGTGCTATTACTCAGTCATACAGTGATCAGTGTGAGATCATAACAAATAATCAACTCTCAATAGTGTCAATCCAGCACAGTGTTCATTGTATATTTTCTAGAACTCTGCAGATGTGAAGTAACTTCTGCAAAGACGTTTTAGAACTATAAATTCTACATAATAAAACCAGATGTGTCAAATGTATGTAGCAGCATTATGAGCGTAATTTATGGAATGCCATGGTCCTTTGACGTTTATTTGATTATGGTTTATTGGTCTTTATTGTAAACCTTAGTGAAAACAAGAGTCAGAAGAGAAGCAGGAAAACCACAAATCTCATAAGGCGGTCTTCAAGTTGATCGCAGGTACAGAGCATTAAGATGGAGATTCACACTTCACAGCTGGTGGGTGAGATTGTAATCTCTAGTGTAGATCACCCTAGTAACTTCTCCCACTTTTGAAAAGGTCGGCAACAGGACAGACGTGACTGGGAAGTCGACACCCTTCTCCAAACTTTACCCATAATTTCCAGAGAAAATTGTAATCCGAGAAGAACGGTTAGTGCGCTAGGAGGTGGGTTCTTCTCGTCTCCGCAACTCTGCGGTGCAAGTCGCCAGGTAACGGCTTGCATCACTTAACCTGTCACTTTTTGCGCTTTGCAGAATTCCTCCCTGGTGGGCCAACCCTTAACTTGCCAGCTAGCAAGTGTAGACAGTTCACCTACGGTGGCAATGACTTCCCCAGTTCGCTCGGTGGCCTCCTCTTTAGGGGCTCCGTCAACCTCCAACGTGGTATTTCAGAGGCTGGTTACCCACACCCCTTGCCCCTCTCCTTGGCAGTTGTCTGGGCCATTGTCCCAGGCTCCAGATACCCTTGACTCTCTTTATGGGCAGCTATGGACCTACAGTCCCACTTAAGCAATCGCACCATCTCCAAGTGAGACCTGAGCTCTACCTCGTTCCTGGTAGTGTGTTGAAGGTCACGGCTTAGCTAACAATCAACAGGCATGAGTGGGCTCACAGCATCTTTCAGAGAACCTGAGAACCCCCCGCACTCAAAGGGAACCACGGCCACCAGATGGCTCTCTTGATTGTCGGTGCCTACCATTGGTGGAATGCGTTCAATAGGACCTGCTCTGCAGACACCACCTGACAGTAGTCATGCTGGCTCCTGTGTCGCTCAAACCCTCCACCCGTTGTCCGTTAATGGTGATCCACTGCCCATACTTTGGAACATTGACTTGCATGTGGGCTTATGGCACCTTTTCTATCCCCCACACAGACACATGGGTTACCTTTATATGTTCCCCAAAGCTATCTGGGAATACCTAATCCCCGAGCGGTACAATCGCAACCCAGGTGTCTGCCCACAGGTGGGGGACTGTGCCCTCTTGAGACATTTGGAGTTGCCCTTGTTGTGCCCATATTTGCAGCACTCTGTACATTGGGGTACAAACCTCCCTGTTTTGTTATCATAGAACCTTTTTTTTCTTAGGATTAGACTGGGACTGGTTACCACTACTCCTTTAGGAAATATTTTGAGGCCTTTTGAGAACTCCTTACTTTCCAGTTTTTCTCCTCCCTCATTCTTCTGTTGGGAACCCTGAACACCTTTGTGGGATTCCTCCTCAGATACCTTTTTGACACTCTGGTGCTAGCCCAGGGGCCTGCCTCCTCATCAAGCTTCCTGGGGTGAGTCAGAGTGCTGTCAACTTGATTCTAACGCAACTCTGTAAAACAGATACTGAGCATGTATTTTCTCATGATTAAATTGTGCAGTCCAACATAATCATTACCCTTGCTGCCATGCACCCAGCCATTCAATGCCTTGTTGTTCACAAAATCTACCCAGGATTGGTTGAGGAGTTTCTAGCTGTCCCTGAATCTTTAGCAATGCTCTTCAGGGGTCAGCCCAAATTAGGTAATTTAAATGACCTTCATAGGGGTATACTTGGTTTGGTCCCCAACTTCTAGTGGAAGAAGGTGTCCTTCTCCAGAGTAGGCATGTGTTTCTACAGACCACCCCCCAGTGCTCCTCATGAACCTTATGAACCTTCAGTGCAGCTTCATAAGCAGAAAACCACTTTTCAATGTCATCTCCACATAACTGGGCAGCAAATCCTATGGTATGCAAACCCGTTTGTCTCCTTCAAATACTTCAGGTATGCTGCTACCATCTCTGCTGGAGTCTGCCTGCCTGGCCTTGATAACCAGCTCCTTTACACTCAGTTCATGAGCCAGTAAGATTTGTTCTCTGCTAATGTTCTCTTTGCCTCAGCCATCTTTGCTTCCAAGACCCTTTCAGCCTTTTTCTACTCCATGGCCAGTTTCCTCTCCTCCATTTTTAATTTGGCCAGCTACAGCTTGAATACTCTCTCCTCCCTCCTATGCCTCAATTCCTCTGGAGACAGGCTGCGGAGGAGACACTGCTCCCTGTCTGACAGGGGTCTCACATTCAGGGATTTCACCCTGCGCCACTGCAGGTGGTTCCTTAGAAGAGCCATTCTCATGCTTCCTCAATCCATCATCCTCAGCTGTGTGGTTCTACCCCTCAGAGAGTACTACCCTACGGGATAGCTAGGCCTTGCACTAGTGAAAATGACTTTGGGAGTTTTTCACTACCAAAACAAAATGCCTTGCCTTTTAAATACATTACACCCTGTCCTGTGGGTTACACAGAGCCTACTTTAGGGGTGGCATTTGTATAAAAAGGGAAGCTTTTGGCCTGGCAAAAGGGTTGCTTTACCAGGTCGACATGGCAGTGTAACTGCACACACAGGCTCTGCATTGGCAGGCCCGAGTCATGGTTAGAGGCCTACTTAAGTAGGTGGCACAATCAATGCTGCAGGCCCACTAGTAACATTTAATTTATAGGCCCTGGGCACATGTAGCGCACTTTACTAGGAATTTATGATTAAATTAAATATAACAATTGGGGATGAGACAATCTTACCATGTTTAGGGGAGAGAGCACATGCACTTTAGCACTGATTGGCAGTGGTAAAGTGCTCAGAGTCCTAAAGCCAGCAAAAAAGAGGTCAGAAAAGTGGAGGAGGGAGGCAAAATGTTGAGGGGTAGGCCTCCCTAAGGCTGTCAGGTCTAACAGTGACCAGCATCAAAACCCTTGCCTACTCTGTTAATCTGTGAGATTACATGTAGCCACATACGTTTTACAGACTGTAACATAATGTGACAACAATCTTTTGTTAGAGGCCTATTGGATTTACCATATACATTTCACAATAAATAAGCCCGATTTATTGCTTTTGTAGTAAATTTTCATAATACACAGGCAAGGCGGGCAAACTACCTCGCTTTGATAAAACATGGGGCGTGACCATTCGATTTTTATCGGGCGAATTCATTGAGTTGACCTGCCCACTGTACTTACATGTGCTCCGCTTCACTCAAGCGGTACAAGAGGAAGAGCGATCCACTGGAATAGATTGGGGCAACCGTAACAGTGGGACATCAAGAAGTGGGGATAATTGTCAATGGCTGCCGGGACTCCCCTTCCCTCTTTCTACTCTATGGGCTGTCATCTAACCTCTTCTCTTACTTTATTTCGCATCCTTGAAACTTCTCACCCTCCACCGGTCAGTGGATGTAGGTGGCTGCTGCTGTTCTTTATCTAATAATAAAAAGATTTAAACCATAATAAACAGGCAAGACCTAAGACATCTGGCATAACATTTCCCTTTTTTAGTTTTTTTTAATCAAAAGTTTATTTTATTATCATAAAGAATTCAGTCCTGGGCACTTTACACCATTAATATTTGCTTTCATACGTGTAGTACATTAAACATAAAGATGCCGATCACGATCCGGTAAAAAAATTCTCCGTCCGACTCGTATCCGGTCTTTTTACCGTACGAATCGTACAAGTGCCGTACAAACTGGCAATCACGATTCGCATGGTAAAAAGTCCATACGAACCGCATTGGGAATTATTCCCCACACGTCCTCGGGTCGGAAAATGTGTCCGACACGTCCTCGGACGATTTACCGTACAAATGTGAAAAGTGAAGTCTGACCGCGGAATCACGATCCATCCCGTGCGTCCGATGTTACAACCGTATGGAAAAAACACCGTCTGCACCGAACTCTCATAGCAACCATGGAGACATGTGCCCGCATACGCGCCAAACACCCCCCCAGCCCTCCTATGTACGAGTCGAATCCCCACCCGTGTATGTACGACCCGTACCCCCACCCCAACCGTGTATGTACGACCCATACCCGCACCCGCGTATGTACGACCCGTACCCCCACCCCAACCGTGTATGCACGACCCGTACCCTCACCCGCGTATGCATGGAGCATACCCCCACCCCAACCTTGTATGTACGACCCGTACCCACACCCGCGTATGTATGGAGCGTACCCCCACCCCAACAGTGTATGTACGGACCCTACCCCCACCCCAACCGTGTATGTACGACCCATACCCACACCCGCGTATGTATGGAGCGTACCCCCACCCCAACAGTGTATGTACGACCCGTACCCTCACCCGCGTACGTATGGAGCGTACCCCCACCCCAACAGTGTATGTACGGACCGTACCCCCACCCCAACCGTGTATGTACGACCCGTACCCTCACCCGCGTATGCATGGAGCGTACCCCCACCCCAACAGTCTATGTACGGACCGTACCCCCACCCCAACAGTGTAAGTACGACCCGTACCCACAACCGCGTATGTATGGAGCGTACCCCCACCCCAACAGTGTAAGTACGACCGGTACCCTCACCCGCGTACGTATGGAGCGTACCCCCACCCCAGCTGTGTATGTACGACCCGTACCCACACCTGCGTATGTATGGAGCGTACCCCCACCCCAACCGTGTATGTACGACCCGTACCCACACCCGGGTATGCATGGAGCGCACCCCAGGCCCCAACACCAGCACCTTCACACAACATCGCGCATGTACGAGTCGTACCAAGCCAGACACAAGGACAGCACTGTACAACAAAATGCCCGAAGTACACACCGTACACACGTTAAAAACGCACGTACACAACCAGGACAAAGCAAAACAACACAAGAATACACCATTCGAATGGCACAAAGCCACTAAACATGTCCAACAAGCACAAAAACAACACAATCACTGACCTGCAACTGCCAAAATCCAAAACAGAGGCCCAAAACACAACCACTCCTTATAACACACCCACCCAAAGTTCAAACACAGCCACACCCACCAATGGACCAATAAAAAGGGCCCACACACACAAACCATAAGCCTTTGCAACAGACTCACTGCTGCCAGACCCCACAGACAACCTACAGCACCATACTTGAACCTTCACTACACCTTACACTTGCACACCTTCACACAACCACCTTCACAAACACCCCCTCATCACATTCACACACACACCTGCACAACCACACCCACACACCCACAACCATCCACACCCACACCCCCCCCAACCATCCACACCCACACCCCTCACCATGCCCACTAACAAGAATCCAAAGTTCACTAGCCGAGAGTTGGAGGTCCTTGTCGACGAAATCCTCAGAGTCGAGCCACACCTCTTTGGAACATTGGTCAGACAGACCAGCATTACCGATAAAACAGCCATGTGGCAGAGGATTGTCGATGCTGTCAATGCTGTTGCGGCCACCAGAAGGACCAGGCATGAATGCCAAGCCAGGTGGTACGATCTGCGGAGGAGGGTCCGAGCCAAAATGAACGACGAACACAACCAGGCCAACGTCACTGGAGGAGGGCCGTCCCGCAGACGCGTAGAATACCATCCCTGGGAGGAGAGGGTGATGGCCATACTGCCGGTGGTGGCAGTGGAGGGATTAGAAGGACTCCGAGACCCGGGTGAGTACACAAACTACTCACCTCACATGGGGGGAACGTCATCCACAACCAAACTCACAAACAGGCACGCAACCACCCCAAGCTATCGCATGACTCAACCACACTCCATGAACACGCACATGCCACTGGCGCCACCATGCCCCATGCACCCAGCTGGACAATGCCAAGTCACAGGCCACAGAAAACACCAACACAAGACACGGTAAGCCGGATGGCGGGAGTGTGGGCCCCAAAAATCACATAGTGCAACTCAGAAGCAGACAACAATGCCCTCTGCCCATATGGCCTAGGTCACAGCCAGACAAACAGTGTGTCCCCACACAGGAAAGACTTGCCAGCAAATGGCGGACGCCTTGCATTAAGACATGGGGTGAACGCACTTTTTGCACATGACAGCAGCTAATGAACAGCCAACACTGTGAAAGAGTGGCAGCACACACCACCACAGCAGCAGCGCAGACACAGACACTACACCCAATGGGTGCCTGGAGATCGGAAACAAACTCACATCAACAAGCCAAGGGCCATTCAAAGATCTGCAAAAAGTGTGTGCCTAGGAAGCTGGGCTGAGGTGACAGAGGGTGACACACAGAGTGAGGGAGAGGGGGAGAGAGAGGGAGGGAGACACAGGGAGACGGACAGAGGGAGGAGGCTGACACACAGAGGGAGGGAGAGGGGGACAGAGAGGGAGCGAGAAAGGGACACACAGGGAGAGCAAATCAGTCTTGTGGGGTGTGGGAATGTCTGCTCGTCAGCAGGTGGACTGCGTGCATGTAGACAAGGGTGGCCAGTGCCAGAACCCCCCCTCTTCTCCATGGCAAAACACAGGGCCATGTCACAACCTGTGCACGAGCACAACGACAGCTACCTGCATTATCTAAGTGTGTGGAACCACTCCATGTGCCCACGTACAGTGCAACACGGAAGGCGCCAATGCATGGCTCGCCACACCTGCCCACTCCACTTCTGACTGCAGTCACAATTGACGCAGCAAGTAAGACTGTGCCACACATAGGTAAAGTCGCAAAAGCTGTGGCCAAGGGACATACCCATGCACAAGTGCACTGTGAGTGGAATGCAAGACATATCCAAATTCCCAGAGGAAATGTGCCAACTTAGAAACCAATGAAACATGGATGTTGCATGGAACAAAATTAACATTGTCTCTCTCACACACAGGTCAACGTCGTGGATCACCCCCCAACACTGGGGGGGAAGACTCACAGGACCCGGCTCGGCGGGATGACGGAGCCATCGGCAGCGACGACTCTCACCACTCTGTGGACGAACCCGACCCCGACCAACCTGGCCCCTCTGGTGTCCAACGACCTGCAGCACCTGCGTCAGGTACAACTGGGCCAACCACCACCCCCACTCCTGCCACATCCCAGGAGACACCCAGGATCCCTGCCCCACCACCACAATGCAGCCAGGCAGGCCAGGAGGGACACGGTGTACCGGGCACCCAGGAGGAGGCAGGCGACAACGCCAATGCCACCCCTCAGGGGTCCCGGAGACCCGATGTGCCCACAAGGGCAGGCCAGGTGCAAGTGGGCAGGGGTGGTGGGAGTGGAGGACGGCGGAGGCGCGAGCCTGACCAGTTGGCTGCGGAACCGGTATATTCCCATGTCCAAAACATCCTGGACACATACCGGCAGGACACCACGGGCATGGCCCAGGTTGTGTCCATCCTCGAGGAGATCAAGACCCAGCAGGCCCAGCAACATGCGGAGCAACATGCCTGTCTACTGCGACACCAACGGCGGATGGAGGACAGACAGGCTGAGCTCGTGACGGTGTTCACGGGAATTCACAGTACTCTCCGTTGGATGGCCGACAACATGGGCAACCCTCCCTGTGCCAGCAGGCGTAGAACATCACCACCCACAGGGAGGGATCAGGAGGAGGAGGAGGAGACATCCGACGGAGCATCCCAAACATCGTCACGGCCTGTTTCTGAGGGTCCCCGCAGGAGGGCGGGTCGTCCACGGAAAAGACCGTGAGGGTCGGCGCAACAGCACCATCTCCCAGGACACCGGGCCTGGCACCTGGCCCACTGGAGCAACAGCAGCACAGCAGCAAAAGACATTCTCTGCCACATGGACTTGCTGGCCACTGTCTGACCAATGTTGACAAAGACTGTGGCATGGACTCTGCGGATTTCAAATGGCAAGGACACCAACTCCCCTAGTGAACTTTGGATTCCACACACCCGGAAAGCCCCTCATGTCAAACCCCCCCCCTACCACAACCAAAATAAAACGTCACACCATAAAGAGAAGATGCCTACTTATTGCATTATTACCTTACATGTGTCTTGTCAAGTCTGACCATGCCTGAGTTCTCATTTGACTTCAACTATCCACACCCTGGGGCCTGAGTCTGGCACAGGACACACATGGGTCACATTGTATTAGGCAAGACAGACATGGAGCACCATACACACCCGTGATGGGCCCAACCAGCTGAGGGGGTGGCCGCACAACCGTGCCGACAGACATTTTGAGTACAGCGACAACCATGCGCAGAGGTCAGGGATCATGTGGAGTGTCCTGGGGGGCACCCAGGTATGTGTGGACAGGTGGCAGAACCATGTCCTGCAAGCTTGAGTCAGGTGGATGCAGAGAATGGTGGCCTGGCCAACGTTGGATGCATGGGGATGGCACATGTCACAATACCCACACAGTCATGGACATCATGCACAATACACAGTTTAATCCCACACAAACAGCTTGCATCTTGCTACTCGACACATAGACACATAGCCACTATCATGGAAAACCATGCCAGACATGCCGGATGCACCGTGGCAACACACCAGCATTGACTGAGAAGAGGCACCTTGGAGGCATAGGGACACCTTTATTAGTCATGTATTCGGGATTGCAGAGGCAACTCGGAGTACACATGAACGGGTCATGTGGAGTAACATGTGGGTCCAACACTGGAACACCCCTTCTGCAGCACAAATGCGTGATAGCCATGGAACTGGCACACAGGTGTCGGCTAACAGCTAAACACCCCCTGCTGCTCACGGAGAGACTGCCATACACCATTGATCCGCTGATGTGGAAGTCCCACACCATGTCAAGCCAATGCAAACCGTATGTGTCCGAGGGCAGTGTAACACACATTGATGCCATCATCACATTCCACAATCCCATCACTGATGACTGTCAACAGGTCTGACCATCTATTCAGGTGTACCCAGCTGCATGTCATGTGTACCATGGTGATGCGACATGTCTGCAGAGGAACCAAACATCGACAGGGGCAGTGTGCATACATCGTAAACAACTGCCACACCCAATACACCCCTGATGCATCCCTTACCCTAAGGAGACTTCCAAACTTGTCCGTGCATGTAACGTTGAGTCAGCACACGATGACGTGTCCATGAGGAATAGCAGTGCCACAACAATGCAAGCAGCAGACGGCATGCGCAAGTACCTGGGGAAGAGAGACACACAAGAAGTCAGCCACAAAAAGCACAGCCACTTGCATGTGCATGTACTCGACACATGTAAGGATGACAACATGCTAGGTCACAATTAGGACTGGGGAAATACACATCACTGGCACCATCACTCCAGTGACACATCCACACACACCTCTGTCTCACGTGCCATACATGCAGATGGACACACACATCGCAACACATGCCACACGGGGACCAATGCGTGCACACACAGACACTGGTACTCACCACTAAGCAAAGAAGTCGCGTATGAGACGAGTCCTGATGTCCTCTTGCGGAACCACATCCTCCACATCACTAGCCCCATTGCCAAGCCCTTCGTCCTCCACGGGTGGATGGTCCTGATCATCTTGATCCAGGATGAGTGGCACAGCTTTTTCAACTGCCATGTTGTGCAGCATGCAGCAGACCATGAAGATTTTGCAGACCTTCGCCGGGGCATATGGGAGTGCGCCGCCGGTCTTGTGGAGGCACCGGAATCGGCTCTTCAGGAGGCCAAATGTCCTCTCGATCACTCGCCTTGTCCGGCCATGGGCGGTGTTGTAGCGGAGCTGTGCCGGCATGATGGGGTTGCGGAGAGGTGTGATCAGCCATGGCATGTTGGGATAGCCAGCGTCCCCTACATGGAAACCACATGGACATAAGTAGGACAGGAGAAGCGGTCGTGCTGGAAGTCTACGCAAAATACAGGACAGACAGAGTGTACCCACCAACAACACATGCTCGTTCGTTGCGCAGCTGCGTCATCATTTCAGGCACCCTGCTACGCCTCATGATGTAGGCATCGTGTGCTGATCCTGGAAAACGAGCACAGACATGTGAAATCACCATGTTGGACAGACACACCACAAGGGCATTGATGGAGTGGTAGTGTTTGCGATTCCTGTACGCTACCTCCTGTGCCTGTGGTGGTACCAAAGCCACATGTGTCCCATCTATGGACCCAATGACATGGGGCATCCCTCCCAGGGCATTGAATCCACGCTTGACACCAGTCAACATTTCAGGGGTTGGGAAATGGATGAACTCATCCAGGTGTAGCAACATGGCCTCTAAGAAATCATGCAGCACACGGCAGAACATGCTCTGGGACATGCCACCAACATGAGCAATGGTATTTTGAAAGGTACCCGTGGCAAGAAAATGTAGGGCTGCCATTCCCTTCAGCTTGGGTGTCAGTGCCGTAGGATACCTGTGCAGCGGTTGCAGGTGTGGTGCCAGCCTCGCCGTCAACTCCAGAATCAACGGTTGGGGGAAGCGGTAGCACCGGATACAGTCATTCTCCCGCATGTCAGCCAAGTCTGGAATTGCTCGGGGAAGAGGCGGCGCTCTGCAGTAATTTGGAAGTGACAAGGAAGAGTGAGTGCAGTACAACAACAATTTATATGTACTGAGCACATGTTAATCTGTCAATACACATATGCGACATACGGAGTGAGGTATGTGCCACATGCCCTGGACACGTATGGCTGCCAGGTGACACTCCTACCAAGACCCAGCTACACACGGAGATTGTGAACCTCCACATGCCATGGCATGGGATTAGCTGTGTCCCAGTGTAAGTGAACAGCCAGACGCAACACAGGAGTGACATACATCAACACATCAGCAGAAGTAGGATGTCGATTGCAGAGACTGGCAGCGGAACACTGGAGGCACAGGTCACATGACATTACACTAGGACAGCCCACACACCTTGCCAATAAGGTGTACATGTAATGACTCACCACACATTCATAGAGAGGATGCAGACATGTCCTTGTTACGCTACTCCGTGTCCCATGCATGCATACACACCTCACATCCGATACCACATGTGACCTGGTGTGCGTAACAGTGTGCCATGTCCATCTACACACAGACACATGTTGGTTGCTGCAACAGCTGATGCTTTTGAGGGAGCTCCAACATCAAGGAAATGGCCACCCCCCACACATACATGACATAGTCACATCGTGCACCGTGGGTAGTCACATTTCCGGTGTGGTAACCCCAGTAGCGGGCATCAGGGGACACTTGCGTGTGTTGTTGACTGTGCCATGCCAGTGACGCTCATCCCAAGTGTGCAGTACGACATGCACACATGTCAAAGGAGTTAAGGGCATGCCTGGCACACATTGCACCGTCACACATAACATCTGTACACATCTCATCATACATCTGGTGCCTTCTCCACTCAGGAGTAAAGTGCCACATCACAGCCTTTCACACCTGTGCCCCACACATGTAGTACTGCCCAGACAATGCCTCGATGTCCATCCATGGACAAGTATGTCAGCCCTATTCCTTCCTGTGTGCTGCCTGTCACCACTGTGATGTGTGAAAGGCACCGTACTTTCGCTAAGAGGGCCTGTGTACGTTTCCTATCACTATGGGAGTGCTGCCGTATGTGTACCCATAGTGATAGTGAGCGTACAGGCGTGTGTACGGTCCGTATCACTATGGGTGTTCTCGTGTATGCGTACTCATAGTGATAGTGAGCGTACAGGCGTGTGTACGGTCCGTACCACAATGAGTACGCATACGCGAGAACACCCATAGTGATAGTGAGCGTACAGGCGTGTGTACGGTCCGTACCACTATGAGTACGCATACGCGACAACACCCATAGGGATAGTGAGCATACAGGCGTGTGTACGGTCCGTACCACTATGAGTACGCATACGCGACAACACCCATAGTGATACGGACCGTACGGACGCTCACTGTCACTATGGGTGTTGTCGCGTATGCGTACTCATAGTGGTACGGACCGTACACACGCCTGTACGCTCACTATCACTTTGGGTGTTGTCGCGTATGCGTACTCATAGTGGTATGGACCGTACACACGCCTGTACGCTCACTATCACTATGGGTGTTCTCGCGTATGCGTACTCATTGTGGTACTGACCGTACACACGCCTGTATGCTCACTATCACTATGAGTACGCATACGCGAGAACACCCATAGTGATACGGACCGTACACACGCATGTACGCTCACTGTCACTATGGGTGTTCTCGCGTATGCGTACTCATAGTGATACGGACCGTACACGCGTGCGTACGCTCACTTTCACTATGGGTACGCATACGCAAGCACACCCATAGTGATACGGACCGTACACACGCCTGTACGGGCCGTTGCTATGCATTTGTGGTGCCCTAGGGCCCCGGGACGCACCGTACCTGTGTGTGAAACTCCAAATTACATAGGGGACACATGAGGGACAAGTATAAAGGCCTACATGCATGCTGGTTGTCATGGAGACCAAGTTTAAAGTTTGAATTTTTTTAAGCAGGTGCACAGCAGTAGTCAGTTTGAATGAATCTACTTTGTTGCAATGTGGTTCTGGAGTTGACATCATGCTCAAGAAAGAAACACAATAAGAACCCACTGACTGTGCTAGGTTTGAAGGGATTGGAGGAAACATAGGATGCAAATGTGAGTGACCAATCACTCTGTACTCCTGTGCATGAAACAGGCCAGTAAGGCAGATATAAGGCAGCCAGGTCCCATGAGGGAGCACTTGCCTGCACATCTTTGGATTCGACGACCCAGCTGCTGCTACTGATTCCCTGGAACCATGTCAAGGGCTGTGGAGAGGTCACAGCCTTTCACCCTGGAGGAGAACCTGGCTTTGCTGGATGTGATCCTCCCACAGTACCCCCTGCTGTATGGGAAACCAGGGTATCAGGTGAGTGCAGAGTCCACTAGCACAGACTGTGTCCCTTTTTTGTGACTGTGACTTCTGCCATTGTGTCCAGGTGTGACACACATGCTATGTACTGTAGGGGGGGTCCCAGGGGGGGGAATGCCTGATGTCTCCCAGCCAGAGCATGCTGTGGTGCATGTCTGCCGTCCTCACTTGCATTGTGTTGACTGTGACAATCACTGCATGGTGCATGCCACATTCTGCCTGTCTTGTCCTCCTGGGAATGTAGCCTCTACAGTCCTCATGTGATTATGTGGTCAGCCCAGTGTGACAGGTGACTGTACCCACAGATGTGTGTTAGTTCTGTGTACCTGTGCTGAGAGTGTCCACATGATGTGTTCGTACCCTGGACATCGGTGTGTGTGTAAGTCCCCTGTCATGCGGGTGGGTGCATGTGTGGAGTGTAGCACCCGGGCTGCATGAGGGATGGATATACCCTGCCCATCTGATGTGAGCAGGGAGCAGTGCTGTGTGTCTGACGTGCAGAGCCAGCCCCACACCTGTGAGCCCCCCCCGTCTAGTGGCACATGTGCAGAGTGAGGTTTGTCGCTGCATTTGGCAATGGCAGGTGAATGTCCTGTGCCTGTGTGTGTCTGTGTACTCTGCTGCGGTAGCGTCAGTGGCCTGTGGCATGTGACTGCTTAAAGGTGCTGCACATTATCCTGGTGTACCTTCTGATGCACAGTGTGAGCCTGGATCATGGATTGTGTTGTTGCCCTCATTCCACCTGTGTACTTTCAATGGCATGTACTGCTTTTGCCCTTCCCCAGAGGATCATGTCCCTATGACAAAGGTGCAATGCGTTGGATGCATACTATGCCTTGTTGTAAACAGCAAATTTGTTCTAATATGTCTCTCTGTGACATGTGCCTGGTGTATTGATGTAGTGTCACTTGTTCATCCTCACAGGTAGGTGTCTCTGCCAAGAAGCAGATATGGCTGACCGCCGTCAGTGCCGTGAGGAGTGCGGATGGTCGCAAGCGGCGCCTGTCCCAGGTGAGGAAACGCTGGCAGGATATCCGGTGCTGGACGCGGAGGATCGCACGGGTCCTGCTGGGGGACTCACCTGAGACCCATAAGAACCGCGGGCGCCGCCGTCTGACCCACATCCACAAGCGTGTGCTGGCGGTGGTATTTCCAGACTTGGAGAGGCGCTTACAGGAGAAGCAGCAGCAGTAAGGGGGTAGGTACATGTGTGTTTGTTGTGTGTCACCAGCATTTGTAAGTGCACAGTTGCATGGATACACTGCCAGTGTTTAAAGGTGCTGTGCAGATCCAGTTACCCACAGTATAGCGGTGCTCTCCTGCCTCCCTTCCCCTCCTTGCAATGTGTTCCCTGGTCTGTGTGTAGTCACTCCTTCACAAGGTAATGTAGGCTGGCGCTTTCTCCACGTGAACTATGCCTGTAGCATCATGTGTGGGGGTGGTGTGTAACAGGTTTTGGGACCTTGCCTGTGCCCTGTCCAGTTCAGTACATGTGGGTTCCATGTCAGTTGGCACTGATGCTGAGTCCAGACATGGGAGTTAGTCTCTCAAGTGTCATGCCTTACAGCGCGCATGTCCTATGTTGTGGCCTGTGACATGATGTGCATGAGTGTGCGATACGCATAGTGCAGGGATGGTGGCGTGTGTTGCAGTCATTCCCATTCAGGACCATGGAGTTGTGTGGCCACTACTGTCCCCTGGGGCATATTTTCCTAGGTGTCATGTGTGTCATCACAAAACGTGGACACTCTCAGTGTCTACAGCATAGGTTGTGCTCTGTGCCATTGTCCCCTGGCACCATGTATATTGACGTGAAATGTAGTACAAGTGTCCACTGTACAGCCTGACCTGATTTTCCTTGTTCATACTCACAGTGGCCAGTGCCTGTGTGTCTTGTTACAATCATCTGATGATGCCCATTTGTACATGATTATTTGGACAGGCGCATTTTGGGTATTTGGCGTCCAATCTTGCATTTATGCAGCCCCTGTGTATTTCACCCAGACTAAGAGATGTAAGTGCCACCTGTGTCTCAACAAATTGTCTCATGTAGGGGGTGGTTGGTGCGGGCCAAGCCTACATGTCAAAACCAGAATTCTCCTTGCTAGGTCTGGCCAGTGTGTGATGTTTGTCTGGACATACACTCAAGGTGCAGTGAGCCAGTCATGGTGGGCATGTTTTCAGTATTACCTATGCAGCATGTGCCTCAAGTTCATGAATATGGTCCCTGCTCATCCCCATTTTCGGCACCGCTGTGTGGTGCAGATGCAGTGCTGGATTGTCCCCAGGGCCTGGCTCCTATGTCAAACTCCATTTCATGTCATTTGCTATTGTGTCATGCTCTCCATGGATTTTCAGTGGCATGGTGGGTCAACCAACTGTGTGTTGCATGCCCTACATCTGTACCTTGTTTTGTAGATGTTACTGATCTTTCTTTGCAGGCTATGCACTGTAATCTATGTAGATTGGACTCATGTGACATATGTATACAGGTGTGTGATTAATTGCTGTCTCTTCACCTTGCCCACAGCATCGTCGGGGGACACGGAGGGAGACATGAGCACAGACGGAGCGGTGGGACCGAGCACCAGTGCCAGCGTTGACATCGTGGCTGGCACATTGAGTGGTACTGAGGCAGAGGAGAGTGAGGCCGAGGACCTGTCCACTGGCACGACAGAATATGAAGCTGACGGGTCCGAGGATGATCTCTCCGAGTGGGCGGAGGCTGCACCACCAGCTGACAGCGGCACAACATCGCACCCCGCCCCCTCCATTGCCATCAGCCGCCTCCCACTTGCTCGTGTCCCTTCCCAGAGTGCCCGGTCACCACATGTCTCCACTGCTGCCGCCAATGCCGAGTCTGTGGACATCCAGCGGCAGTTGCAGGTTGGTCAGGCTGCGATCCTTAATGTCCTCCATGGCCACAGCCAAGTGCTGACCAACATGGAGGCATACTTGGAGGGCATTTGTTCATCGCAGGCTGACCAACGCAACTTGCTGAGGTCCATTGACTCGACACTGACTGCAGCAGTGGGTCTCCTGCAGCGCTACGTCCAACCCCCTACCCCTGACTCATCCACACTTCCCACTCCCATGCCTGTCCCACGTACACCCAGACGTCAGCATGCACCCACCACAACAGACACAGGCACCACACCAGCAGGGAAGGTCATACGCACACCTCCTGGCACGCACACACAGGGTGAAGTAGGCACACCCACTGGGTCGGGGGGCAAATGTAAGTCACGCAGCCAGAGTGGGAGTCCGCATTCCACCAGATCCACTCCCTCCAAATCCCCTCCCCTCAGCTCTCCTGGCCACATATCCGGCAAGGACTCCTTCATGGCCGCTCTGTCCCTGAGCCCCACTGTGACACCACCCCGCAAGCGGTCAAGGGAGTCCACGGTCAGGGTGGTTGAGTCCCCCCCCTGTCCACACCCTCCCCCAGTGGCGCTGCGACCCATCCCTCTGACTCCCCCCCCTCCTTGGGGCCTGTGGTTCCTTCGGGTGCAGGGGAGACGCTGGAGGACCTTGCTAAGGTGTGCAGCGACATCCTGGCCTCCGCCTTTGGACCTGCCCCACCCCCTGTGGTGGAGTCCTCCATCCCTGCACCCACGACGCCTACCCTTCACCCTCATGTCCCTGCGGTGTCTGGTCCTTCCCCCCACATGATGCCCTCCCCGCTGTGGAAGACGAAGGGGTCTGACTGTGCAGGCAAGCTAGGGGACACGCGTCCCACTGTGTCCCCCATCCAGCTGTGACTCATGGACTGCCCTATAGGCTTTGTAAATATTGAACTTTATCCACACACACTTTTTTTGGAAATGCTGAATAAAGCCTTTTTTTTTTCCTTAGAACACTACTGCTTTTGTGGTATTGCTGTTGGTGGGGCTGCTACATGATTTTGGGTGGTGCTCATGTGTTGGGTGTGTGGGAAATGTAGTAGTGTGCTGGTCATAGGGGGTACCCTGGTATCTGTGTGCCATCACAAGGTGTTAGCTAGGTTTCTCTGTTCATGTAAGCAGTTCCTGCATGGAGAAATTGTCCCAAGGTGTGTTCCTTCCTCTGTGTACCCTGACATCTTCCCTGCAGGGTGTTCCCAATATTTAGCGCTGAGCTGTGTCTACATTAGCTGGGTGTGTGACGGGCCCCTTCAACTTTGGCCATGCATGCAGAGCGATGTCTCCACCTGCAGCATTCGTGGCATCCTTGGTGACCACTGTACTTGTGTTTGTAGTCTGTTGACATGACTTCATGTGGACATGTTCCCTTTTAGGCTGTAGGCATGTGTGTACTCCCAGCCTCGCACACATGTGTTACATGTACTGCAGGGTCTTTGTGCACCTGACAGACAATTGTGGCAATTGGATCTGTGGGTACTCCACCCTTTTTTTTCCATGGGCACTGCTGGGAGGACTCTGCACCCACCCCTCCTGTGTCTGGGCACTGCTGGGAGGACTCTGCACACACCCATCCTGTCTCTGGGCACTGCTGGGAGGACTCTTCACCCACCCCTCCTGTATCTGGGCACTGCTGGGAGGACTCTGCACACACCCCTCCTGTCTCTGGGCACTGCTGGGAGGACTCTGCACACACCCCTCCTGTGTCTGGGCACTGCTGGGAGTGATAGGCACCCACCCCTTCTGTCTCTGGGCACTGCTGGGAGGACTCTGCACACACCCCTCCTGTCTCTGGGCACTGCTGGGAGGACTCTGCACACACCCCTCCTGTCTCTGGGCACTGCTGGGAGGACTCTGCACCCACCCCTCCTGTGTCTGGGCACTGCTGGGAGGACTCTGCAAACACCCCTCCTGTGTCTGGGCACTGCTGGGAGGACTCTGCACCCACCCCTCCTGTGTCTGGGCACAGCTGGGAGGACTCTGCAAACACCCCTCCTATTTCAGGATATGTACGCTTAGAACATACACGGGTGTGGGTTCGCTCCATGCATACGAGGTGGGGATAGGTAGGGTCTGTCCATACACTGTTGGGGTGGGGGTACGCTCCATACATACGCGGGTGTGGGTACGGGTCGTACTTACACTGTTGGGGTGGGGGTACGCTCCATACGTACGCGGGTGAGGGTACGGGTCGTACTTACACTGTTGGGGTGGGGGTACGCTCCATACATACGTGGGAGTGGGTACGGGCCGTACATACACTGTTGGGGTGGGGGTATGCTCCATAAGTCCGCGGGTGAGGGTACGGGCCGTACATACACTGTTGGGGTGGGGGTACGCTCCATATGTACGCGGGTGAGGGTACGTGTCGTACTTACACTGTTTGGGTGGGGGTACGCTCCATACGTCCGCGGGTGAGGGTACGGGTCATACTTACACTGTTGGGGTGGGGGTACGCTCCATACATACGCCGGTGTGGGTACGGGTCGTACTTACACTGTTGGGGTGGGGGTACGCTCCATACATCCGTGGGTGAGGGTACGGGTCGTACTTACAATGTTGGGGTGGGGGTACGCTCCATACATACGCGGGTGTGGGTACGGGCCGTACTTACTCTGTTGGGGTGGGGGTACGCTCCATACATACGCGGATGTGGGTACGGGTCGTACTTACACTGTTGGGGTGGGGGTACGCTCCATACGTACACGGGTGAGGGTACGGGTCGTACTTACACTGTTGGGGTGGGGGTACGGTCCATACATACGCGGGTGTGGGTACGGGCCGTACATACACTGTTGGGGTGGGGGTACGCTCCATAAGTCCGCGGGTGAGGGTACGGGTCGTACTTACACTGTTGGGGTGGGGGTACGCTCCATACATACGTGGCTGTGGGTACGGGCCATACATACACTGTTGGGGTGGGGGTACGCTCCATACATACGCGGGTGTGGGTATGGGCCGTACATACACTGTTGGGGTGGGGGTACGCTCCATACGTCCACGGGTGAGGGTACGGGTCGTACTTACAATGTTGAAGTGGGGGTACGCTCCGTACATACGCGGGTGTGGGTACGGGCTGTACTTACTCTGTTGGGGTGGGGGTACGCTCCATACATACGCGGGTGTGGGTACGGGTCGTACTTACACTGTTGGGGTGGGGGTACGCTCCATACGTACGCGGGTGAGGGTACGGGTCGTACTTACACTGTTGGGGTGGGGGTACGCTCCATACATACGCGGGTGTGGGTACGGGCCGTACATACACTGTTGGGGTGGGGGTACGCTCCATAAGTCCGCGGGTGAGGGTACGGGTCGTACTTACACTGTTGGGGTGGGGGTACGCTCCATACATACGCGGGTGTGGGTACGGGCCGTACATACACTGTTGGGGTGGGGGTACGCTCCATATGTACGCGGGTGAGGGTACGGGTCGTACTTACACTGTTGGGGTGGGGGTACGCTCCATACGTACGCGGGTGAGGGTACGGGTCGTACTTACACTGTTGGGGTGGGGGTACGCTCCATACGTCCGCGGGTGAGGGTACGGGTCGTACTTACACTGTTGGGGTGGGGGTACGCTCCATACTTACACGGGTGTGGGTACGGGTCGTACTTACACTGTTGGGGTGGGGGTACGCTCCATACGTCCGCGGGTGAGGGTACGGGTCGTACTTACACTGTTGGGGGGGGGGTACGCTCCATACATACGCGGGTGTGGGTACGGGCCGTACTTACACTGTTGGGGTGGGGGTACGCTCCATACATACGCGGGTGTGGGTACGGGCCGTACATACACTGTTGGGGTGGGGGTGCGGGTCATACTTACACTGTTGCGGTTGGGGGTACGCTCCATGCATACGTGGTGGGGGTACGGTCCGTACATATGCGTCCCCATGCTGTGGAATGCTTGTGCGGGCCGTACCCAGGCCTTTGCCACGTGGGTACAGCCGTCCCGCCATTGTTGGGATGACGTAGGTGTGGGCGTGGTACGACTCGTACCCACGCTCTTAAGGCGTGGGTACGGGACGTACCTGTATTGTTGAGTTGCCGGTTCGTGTCGTCAAGCACTTCCGTTGTGGCGGACGCTGGCGTTGCTGGACACGCCCCCACCCCCTCGAAGTGACCAGGGCCTGGAGGTCAGGTATGTCCAGGGCATGTGTGCTGTGTGACTAGGGTGGGGGTTTTGTGTCCTGCCCCTGCCCCCCCCCCCTTTGCCCCTGGGTGTTGTTCTGACCTTCTGCGGCGTATGCGTCGTAACCTGTAGAGGAGGCCGACTGCTATGAGGGCCGGATGACACGTAGGTTCGGGTCCATGTCTGTCCGTTGCGTACAGGTCCTCCTTGTTCGCGTCGTCCTGATTTCCCGGCAGTTTTTGGCTGCCGGAAAATATTCACAGTGCGGGATGACGTCGGTGCGAATCGTGATTCCTGGTTCGTGAATGGCAGGCTGCGTGCGTCCCGACGTCACGTCGGCGCTTTCCCGGATCACATTTGTATGTTTCTTTTCGTCGGTCGGGGTTTTGTACGATTCGTACGGAAATGGTGTTTCCGTGCGAATCGTACTTGCATGTTTGTAATGTTTTACAACCGGGTACGAGTCGGACTGAAAAAAGCCTCCGTCCGACGGTTCGTACCCGGTTTTTACAGGATCGTAATTGGCACCAATATGTTTACTAGCATAAAACCACAAGGTGCAGAATCAATGTACACAACGCAACATAACACAGGCCCTTTCCAGTAACAAAGGAACATACCCCCTATCCCATCACTACTAATCCCAGCCCCCGGGTATATAGTAACTGCTCTGTCCCCCATCAAGGGTGAAGCCTTCAAGGTCCTGTGCTGTATTTGAATTAAATGCTCCTAGTCGGTTTCACCATCTAACCCCCTGCAGGTATCAGGGACCCATCAGGTTTGTCTGGCTCAGGATCTTTGCGACTATCCACTGAATGCTGCCAGGCTCGGGCTCTATCAATCAAACTACGTCCACTATTTACCTCTTGGAGCAAGACGGCACGTTCAAAGCCTGCCCACTTGACAAGCTCTTCCCTTATTTAGTCAGACTTGGACCTCTAGTGGCCTTCCAATGCATTGTGATCTCCCATTTTGCAAGTCCTAAGGCCAGGTCTGCAAACCTAGTAGTAATTTTACATTTAGCTGGGCGTAGGAACCCCTTGAGAAAGCAGGTCATTGGAGTACAGGGAATCGCTTGTTGGGTAATGTCATTAATACCGTTCATCACTTTCACCCAAAATCCAGTCAGGGAGAGGCAGGCCCACACCATATAAAACATATCAACCCCATGTTCACCACATCTGGAACAGGTCGCCTCAGCTGTGAGGTAAAACCTATTGATTTTTCCAGGCGTGAGGTAGGCCTTGTGGAGGAAGTAGAAATGTATTAACTGGAACCCGGCATTGCATTCAAGGATCTTTGCCCAGTCTGTGTCAGTAATCTGTAATTCTAAATCCTCCTCACATTTTGCCCGGTAGTTCTGCCAGAGGGGTAATGATGTCAGCCTGTAGTGCCCTGTTGAGACCCATGACCACCTTAATGTGGCCAGTTGCAGTACAGAGCTGCTGGTAGCATTGTAGAGTAGGAGGCTCAGCTGCACCAGTGACCTCTGACAGTAGCCACTACCACTCAGTGCAATAGGAATTGACATACCAGTATCCCAAATTCAGCCGACAAATCCTCAAATGGGAGAAGTTCACTGTCAGTGCAGAGAACCCCCACTCGAGTCATACCATAGGCAGCCCACTCCGAGAGCCCAAGTAGAACTTCACCCCAAGCTACCAGTTCCAGCCATTGTAATGGCCAGTCTAGCGAGTAAGACACTTGACACAAGCTCATTGCAAGCAGCACTGCCAGCAGTGCTGGATAACCAGCAACTCCTGGAAACCTCCCTGAAGACGCCCAGGTCAAGAGGACCTGAAACAGTATCCGAGAATTCAGGCTCAATCTGGGGGCCTCCCCATCTGGGTTCATCCGGGTGTTGATCCACTGGTTGAACAATTGCAGCTGAGCTGCTAGGTGATAAGTTTCCAGGTCCGGTGCCACCAGTTCCTCCTCTATTACTGGATGTTGTAGTTTGGACATTACTACTCTCTGTCTGCCCATTTCCCACATACGTTCAATCATCAGCGATTCAAGCTCCCGGAAAAGCCAGCGTGGTACAAGCAGGGGCAGTGTCGAGAAAAAGTCAAGTAACCGGGGGAGTGTCGCCATCTTCGCTAATTCAACTCTAACACCCACGGACAACGGCATAGATGTACAGAATTTTACACTAGCGCGTTGTGCCCTAGTGGCAGCACCAATATTACCATCAAGGAGGTCTCAAGGGTCATGATAGATCTTAACGCCTAGATATTTCATGATGGTCTCTTCTGATTGCAATCTGCCTAATTCCTGAGGGAGAGGTGCCACCACTGCAAACAGAAATAGATGGGTTTTATGCCAGTTAATGAACAAGCCTGACACCCCTCCGAAGCACTCCAGAAGAGCTATCGCTCCTGATAAGTCCAAATCAGCATCTCGGAGGAACAATAGCATGTCACTAGTATATAGTGATAATAAGTGAGAGCAATCCTCAATATAATTTGCCAGTGTGCGCACTGCTGGCCAGTGGTTCCATTGCAATGATGAAAAGCAAAGGGGAGAGTGGGCACCCCTGCGTGGTCCTATGTCCTACCACATGAAAGTCTGAGATCATTTTACCCGTTCTTACCCATGCTGTAGGCCCTGAATAAAGGAGCTTAGTCCATTGCACAAATCCAGACCTTGCCTGGTCCCACGTCCTACCACATAAGAGTCTGGGATCAATTTACCATTTCATACCAGTGCTATAAACCCCGAATAAAGGACCTTAGTCCATTGCACAAATCCAGGCCCTAGTTCCACCAGTGATATCACCTGATAGAGAAAATACCATCTTAGGCTGTCAAAAGCTTTTTCTATATCTATCGCCATGACCGTCGCCCTCCATTTGTCTACTGAGTCATCAACCATAAGCAATAGGAGTCTACGAATGTTGAGTGCTGTATTGCACCCTGGTATGAACTCTGCCTGGTCGACATGGCTCAAATTAGGCATTTTGGGCAAAAAGCGAGTTGCCAGTGACCGGCTAAGTATTTTATAGTCCACATTAAGCATGGATTGTGGACGATAAGCTCTAACATCATGGGGTGTTGGGTGACCAGGTTTAAGCAGTGGAATCACCAGAGCTGCACCGTGAACACAGTCAAGTGGCCCAGGGCTTGAGCGCAGCATATAGCTCGACAGGTTTATGCACCAGTACCTCTTTATAGGTGGTATAAAACTCCACAGGTAGGCCATCTGTCCCGTGTACCTTGTCCCTCACCATGGCCTTGATAGCTACTCTCACCTCTTGGAGTGTAGGCCACACAACTCATCAGCGTCCTCTTTCAGAATAACAGTTCCCTGCACACTAATTAAGCATATTGCTGTTATCATTGGCTTGTCACCATAATCAACTCAAGCCTACAGTACCGAGTGTAAGCTTTCCCACAAGGCAAACATCAGGCATACAATCATAACATTGCAAATGTGCACAAAATTATAGCTGGTAAATCAAAATACCATCTTTCCTAAGCGGGCTAAAGAAAGATTCTCACAGTTCAATTTTTCTATAACCATGGTTTGACCGAGTGGGTAACAAACACAAAAACCCTTCACTGCTAAAGTAATCTGTGTGATTCCATAAAACAAAAATTCTATCTGTAGGCTTTCCATAAAGTAACAACAATTCAGTCTCAAATGCCTATTTACTTTAACATATACTTTTCCATTCAATATATCAGGCCTACTGCCTTTATCATAACTTTTCATAGTAGACAATTAGGCCTATGGCCGTTATCATTGGTATGTCACCATAACAGAATGAAGTCTACTGTGCTGAGTGTAAGCTTTCTACAAGGCAACAATCCTGCATACAATCATCAAAGTACAAATGTTTACAAAATTACAGTTGGAAAAGCAAAATACTGTAATAGATTATTTTAGTACATATCTTCTAGCCCCACAGTTTGTTTAGGCGAATCTCCAACACCAAAACTATTGTCTAGTGTGGTAATCTGTGAAATTTCATGTCCTGCCTATAGGCGTAAGCACAATGTAATAATCCATCCTTAAAAGCCTGTTGTTTTTAGCACATGCCCCTCACAATAGGTATGTCAGGTCAACTGGCTTTGTTATAACGTTTCAGAATAAACATAAAACTCCCTGTAGAACTAATGTAGCCCTGGGTATCACATACTGCTCTCCAACCAAAATCTGTCCTCTGAAGCCTAAAGATAATAATAAAAGGGGAGGGTGCTGGGACTGCAATACTTTCCTAATGGCTGACCTCTTCCTATCTGTGCTACAGAGAAAGACAATTACCACAACTCAACTAGTTATCTAAGACACTTTTAAAGCATTACAATGTCATGTGTGTGCCCCTGAAAGTTCAAGCTGAGACAGCTGAATAAATACAATTATCAAAGCTGCATGGCGGGCAAGCACTTTTTTGTGGAAGCACACAACCTTTGCCCAATCAAACATGCACACCTGGCTCCTAAAATGTGGGGGAAGCCAAAGCCCCTCTCAAGGGCAGCTGTTCTGTCAAGCAAGGCCATAACAAGAGTCTGATTTGGGCCAGCACAACCACACATTATTGGGTGGCATTGATTGTTCTCTCCCTAGGTGCTTCGTGCACACTGACACTGACCCACTTTTGCTTGATAAAATGATCACATGGTTATTTTTAGCTGTAAGCGCAGAAACGTTTTCCTTTAGCGACATAAAAATAATGAGCTCTAAAACCCGCTCATCAGCGATATGCTGTCTGATTCCCGTAGATATATATATATAAGTAAGGTTTCCACTTCCAAGCCTGTCTAATCTGAATCAAAGGTTAGGATGTTCTGGGAAACAGAGGATGCACAATCAGCCTAATCACCTGAAAAGATGTCTCTGGTACTAAGTGTTGTTCATCTTACTCAGAGCCTGTCTATTTTCGTATCAGGATAAGTCATACACCGACACAAATACTGAGTGGATAGCTGCAATGAGTGTATGTATTTTTTGGGGGGGATCTGTTTATTAATGTTTTTTTCTGTTTTGTTTTGTATAAATGAATACACAGTAGTACATAATCAGGGAAAGCACCACACAGTACCAATAGGTGGTCCTAAAATCCAGATAATGAATCAACAATATATCTACATGGTTACATCCTTAGGCATATACAGTATAGGTAATAACATTTAGTAAAGTCTGTTAACTATAGCAGTTTCCTCCCATACTCAAAGCATCTGAACGACTGCATTGCGGTGCTCTGTAGCTGCAACTTAAACAACATGCAACAGTGTACATGATCACGCGTCGTATGGCTTCACTCCGCCATATCACATAGATCAGTGCATAGATTCAAACTTTTATATGGAACACCAAACTTGGGAAAGAAAACGTATCGGGGAAGGGGAAGAAAGGGAGGCAAGAGCCACAGAAAAGGAGGAAGGGGAATCAAGGTCCGACAGAGAGCAGGGTCTCTACAGCTACTCTAAAAGTTCACCATCAGACTGCTAAGAAGAAAGATAGTCTAGTGAATGGAGCAGGTGTTACAGTCAATATATCAACACTCCCTTTGGGACTTGGGTCTACTAAAGCCAGTCTCATTGGCCGTCAGGAAGGGAAACATCTAACGGAGGCAATGACTGTATGCATTGAAGAGTTTTAGTACCAACGCTGTATTGTACTACTGAATATCGATATGAATAATATCGACATATAGCAATATCGGGGGACAAAATACCACAAGGAAAAAGCGTATAGGGAAGTATAGATTTACTATTCCTAGTTCAACAGCTACGTACTCTGTAGATATAAATACTGCATAGGTACATATACGTGGAATTAGGTATAGAAAATGTAGACTTAACCTACCTGCAGATTTAAAAAATATATATTATGTCCTCAATATTTTTTACCATCGACATTCTGACTTCTGTATTTAGTATGTGCATCCCAATGTTGGCATGCCATGACTTGAATACCGCTCTTTTCTTTTAAAGCGTCTGCAACGACAAGCGAACAAAAACTTGATTTGATATTTGATTATATTTAATTAGGAAAGCAAAAAGGGTTTCCTAGAAGCCAGCTCTTTGCACAACGAAACAATGCTGCTAAAGAGGAAGCCGGATATCTCGTTGTTGGGAAATCGAGCATTCTGATACATTGGAATCATGTCTCAAGGGTCTCCAATCTTTTTTGTAATGAGAGATACCCATGTTCAATGAAATTCAGCCCCAGCTACTAATATTATTATTAGTGTTGTAATAGTGACCGCATCATATAGGATTACATTCGAGTTCACCAGATGCAAGGCTACCTCCTCACTGCATTAAGCACGGTTGCCAGGAAAAGGCTTGCCAATATTGAATGCCTCTATGTGGGTAAAACATAACAATCACAGCTGCAATGCCCCTGGCATCAATGAAATAATATTAATATTAATAATATGTCTTTTGAAGGCCTCATAAATTAGTACTCAAAGCACACACCTACAAAGCCCTCCATAACACCGAACCCCAACACCTCAACAAACAAATCTCCTTCCACGCCCCCAAGAGAAACCTCCACTCCGCCGACCTCACCCTAGCCACGGTCCCATGCATCTGCAGGACCAGAGCAGGTGGCAGATCCTTCTCCTACCTCGCAGCCAAGGCCTGGAACGACCTCCACCGCATCCGACGGAGCCCTACACTGTACCAATTAAGAAAGGACCTCAAGCAGCTGCGGCCGCTGCAGGTAAGAGCAGTGAGGCCAGGTGAGAGGGGATTTCGAGAGACGACCACGAGGGAAAATTAATTATTAATTTAATTTTCCCTCGTGGTCGTCTCTCGAAATCCCCTCTCACCTGGCCCCCTCGCTCTTACCTGCAGCGGCCGCGGCTGACCTCAAGACCTGGCTCTTCGATTGACCAACAGAGCTGCTCACAGCTCCTCACTCCCCAGTGCCTTGAGACCCTCGCGGGGGAGTAGTGCGCTTTGAAACCCCTGATTGATTGATTGAAATATCACTTTTTAATACATTTTGGAAATTCAACCATTTTCCTATTTCAGCCTATGAATTCCTTCTAATACGCTCATTTTGTCACCAAAATACACGCTTTTTAATTTTGATGTAATGGCATTAATTCACCAAGCAAATAACGCCCCTTATTTAGTAGTCCGGGCTGCACACAGGAGAGCTACTGACAGGTGGCTGGAGAGCTAACTGTAGCCCACGAGCTCCTCGTTGGAGAAGGCTGGCTGTACACAAAGGACAAGGACAAATCATTATTACACTAAATTATTGTAACAGTGTTCATGCACTCAAAAGACACTCATGAAGGCCAAATATAACGCAATGCATAGAATCATGAATGATGCAGTGCAAGCAACCTTGATTCCTAGAAGAAAATGCTGTCTGGTTAGTGTTTCCTGGGTCACAAAAAAGGGAAAGGAAACCACACAAACAAAACACAAGAATAGAAACACTAGTAGAGAATCCCTACCAGGACCTGAGTTCAGACACAGGGCAGGACGCAGCTGTTGCCATATCCGAACTCAGGTTTTCAGCTGTTTCCTGACCGGAAGCAGGTTCTGCAGAAATCAACTTTCAACAGGAAGAACATGTGCAGCAAAAGGACAGCTGCTCGCTCTATGCACAGCACGCCTGGTGTTACACCCTGCGGAAATGACTTCCGATTCTTGCCAGCATTTCTAGAAGTGTTATGTTTGTATAGCGATTACTACATTTGACGAGGCTTTACGGTGCTTTGAGGATGGGCAGCATGCCAGACTGGAAGCCAGTGTGATTAGATGGGTCTCCTAAGGTTAGTGTGCAGTTCCTGCATATTGAATTGGGGATGGGAGACATCATGTAGAAATGACATGCGGAAACTGCATAAATTATGCGATAATCATTCCCATTTTTTTCAATTGAAGTGTACGTTTTTATTTGAGTTAAACAGTGTTATATTCTGTTTCACGGTGAGGAGCCCATATTTTTGTCATTTATCACATCTTTTATTGTGGATTGGAGTTATACTGAATTCTTCTATGGTTGATATAGTTGAAAAATGTGGAACTTGTACTCTTCCGTCTTGTGTGTCTGTTGAGGAAGGGATGCACACAGGGCCAGCTTTAGCACTGGTGGCGCTCTGTGCTACAATGTTTCTGGCGCCCCCCCCCCCCAATGACCACCTCCGCCACGGATTCCCTCACTACCACCATTTGATAGTTCCCCTCAAGTCTCCATAGCCACTGTCTCTTAGATTAATTACATTGTTCGAGGCATGTGGGCTGCTGAATTCATATCTGTGCATAGATCGCCGCCTAGTGTTGGGTCCGGATGTTTGCACGTTGTTGTCCTGGAAGAGTCTTCGAAGTATCCTGGGATAGGTGACTCCTCCCCTGGACTACAGTGCGCATGGGTATCCTCTCCATCCTCAGATTGTTTTTTTCCGCCATTGGGTTCGGATGTGCTTATCTTGACTCAAGTTAGGAAAAACGTTTTCCAGGCCAAAAGGCCTTTAGTTCGCGTCGGTACTGTTCCCGATCGGTATCGATAGTATCTTTGTTAGTTTACTAACTTCCAGAACCAACTTTTTTCGCATCTTACCCGACCATCGACCCGAACATCGACGATGGAATCGAGGACACCATTCAAGCGGTGTCCTGTATGCAATGCGAAATATCCCCACATCGACGTCCATCCGGTGTGCAATAAATGCCTTTCACCGGATCACGACGAATCTACATGCATGGCCTGTGCCCGATTTCGATCCAAGAAGACTCTCCGGAATCGACGAGCAGCAAGACTCTAGGCGCAGCAAGCGGCACCGGCCCCGGCCGACATCTTCAGCGCCGAGACCGAAGATGTCGAAGAAGTGGAGAACCTACCCTCCAGTCCCGCTTCCGAACATGACTCCGGATCGGAAGACGTCGACGCTACACTCTTTCGCAGAGATGAAGACGACACCGAGGTAGGAGACTACAATGAGGCCTTAGGGGCCGAAGAGAGTAGCTCCGATGACGAGCAAGGCCTACCCGTACAGACTGAGGAAATCCCAGTGCAACAGTCTATGGCTCCGGTCGAGGGATCGCCTTCCGGCCTTACCCAAGACCTATCCCGCAGTTCTTCGGCCCCGCCCTCGGGCCCGGCCACGGACATTCAGCGGCAGCCATTAATGCCCAAACCGGCTGGTTTCCCTTCTTCGAAACCGAAACCAAAAGCTGTATTGGTTCAACTGAAACCGAAACCGAAAGTAGCGCTGGTCGGATCGAGGCCCACCACACCTTCGACGCCAGCAAAACCCGTCGGCACCGAGCGCACCAAACGAGACTTCGGTGCCGAGCTTGAAGCGGCCGACGTCGGAGTCGACATAAGGAAAAACACCTTCGGTGCCACCAAACCTACTCGGCTCCCGGCACCGACGCAATCGGCTCCGACCCCAAAGGTCAAGCTGCCTGCTGCATCTCACACCGCTTCAACGGCACCACCAAAGCCACACTCATCGAAGACGTCGACGGCCATTACCGCCCCTCGACTCG
This sequence comes from Triturus cristatus, assembly GCF_964204655.1. Classification (NCBI taxonomy): domain Eukaryota; kingdom Metazoa; phylum Chordata; class Amphibia; order Caudata; family Salamandridae; genus Triturus; species Triturus cristatus. The sequence goes on from NC_140592.1 coordinate 844,564,117, forward strand.
ATGTCTCACCGGCGCCGAAAAAATCCACGCCCACCTCTACTGAACCGGTCGGCGCGAAGGAATCGATGGCGCTCCAGGTGCGACCCGTTGCGATACAACGCGCCAAAACCAAAACGGTCCTTCAGGACACGTCGGGCTCCGAGCCGATAAAAGCTCCAACAGCCTCTTCGGCACCAGCCAACATTACTTTTGGCCTGCCACCATCCACGGCCCCAAAACTATTCCAAATCAGGACACGGGTCACCCACACCACGATTACTCCTGCCGAACGCTCTCCTGCGGAGACGTCTCCATCACATCTCATCGACACCGGCAGGATGATAATCCACAAACGGAGAATAACTTCGGAGCCAGCTTTGGACTCCTTCCGGATCCCGCTTAAAAGAAAGCTGCCAGTGGCTTCAGAACCAGTTCTTTATGAACCTCTCCATTCCCCCTACAGGGATCCACAGTCCTTCTCTCCCACACACTCCGACACGGAGGCTTTGGAGGACTACATGAGTGACCAAGTCCCCTACCCCGGAGACATGGACCTTGAAGGCCAACAGGACCCTGATCAAGCTTGGGATGACCCTGTAGACTCAGGTGCACCTCTGGATGCACAGGACCCGCAACTCTATGGAGCAAAAACATCTCCCACAGAGGACACTGCCGCGTTCAACGCTCTAATTGAACGTGCTGCAGCCAATCATGGGGTGCAACTTCACTCTGACACCGTCGAGGACAACTTTCTTATGGATACTTTTGCATCCTCAGAACGACATGTAAAGACTCTGCCCATGTTGAAGGGTGTCCTCAAACCAGCAAAGGACATCTTCAAGGAACCCACTAGGGCAAGAGTGATAAACCCCAGGATCGACAAGAAGTACAGATCGGCGCCTTGGGACCCTACTTACATTAGAGGCCAGTTACCTCTGGACTCCATTGTAGTTGCGAATGCTCGCAAGAGGGCACACTCGCAAACAACAGGTGATGCTCCTCCCCCGGACAAAGAGTCCAAGGTGCTAGAGACCTCCGGCAAACGGGTTGCCGCCCAGGCAGCTAACATATGGCGCATTGCCAACACTCAGGCGCTCCTCGCTCGCTACGATCGAGCGCACTACGATACACTAGAACAACTACTCCAACATCTCCCTGACCAATACAAAGAAGGTGCAGAGATCCTCATCAGGGAGGGACAACTGCTCACAAATGCATCCATTAAGTGTGCACTGGATGCCGCAGATATAGCTGCCAGAGCCATAAACACTAGTGTCATGTTGCGACGACACGCCTGGTTGCGAATCTCCGGATTCAAACCGGAGGTACAAAACAACATCCTCAACCAACCTGTCAACCCCGACTACTTATTCGGCCCGAAGGTTGACACCACCCTAGAGAAAATAAAAAAGGACACAGACACTGCAAAGTCCATGGGGGCCCTACAAACGCAGTCCTTTCGGAGCGGCTCCTTTCGTCGCCCCGGAAATAGAGGAGCAGGTAGAGGACAGGGGTCACAGCAAACATACAACAAGGGCAACACACAAAGCACCTACGATAAAAACACCCGGGGTGGTTATCGTGGCTCCAGCACAAAGGGCAGAGGACGCGGCTACGGCAACACCAGGTCCTCCCCCAAGAACAAGCAGTGACGCCCTCTCCCTTCCTCCCGACCACATAACACCTGTTGGGGGAAGGCTACAAAGGTTCCTGTCCACGTGGAACTCCATCTCCACGGACAGGTGGGTCAAAGATATTGTCAAATACGGTTACTGTCTAGAATTAACTTCAACTCCACCCACAATACCTCCAAAAAAACGTCCTATGTCCTCAGAGCACTTAACGCTCTTACAGCAGGAGGTGCAAAGTATGTTACTAAAAGGCGCAATAGAGGTCGTACCCGTCCACGAACAAGGTACGGGAGTGTACTCCCTGTACTTTTTAATACCGAAAAAGGACGGGTCACTCAGACCTATATTAGACCTGAGACCCCTGAACCAGTACATTCTTTCCGAGCATTTTCACATGCTCACTCTACAGCAAGTCCTCCCGCTGCTCAAGCAGGGAGACTTTCTGGCCACACTGGACCTCAAGGATGCGTATTTCCACATACCCATTCACCCCTCACACAAGAAATACCTCAGGTTCACTGTTCAAGGGCAGCACTACCAATTCAAAGTCCTTCCCTTCGGCGTGACAACAGCACCCAGGGTGTTCACAAAGTGCCTAGCTACTGTGGCGGCACATCTACGGAGGCAGCACATACACGTCTACCCTTACCTGGACGACTGGCTCGTTCAAGCGAAGTCAGCCCAGCAATGTGCCAGCCACATGTCTCGCACCATTCACCTTCTTCACAGTCTGGGGTTCTCACTAAATTACCCAAAATCCCATCTCCAGCCCGCACACGTATAACAGTACCTAGGTGCGACTATAGACACTCTGGCGGCCACAGCTCAGCCAAATTTAGTGAGAATCAACAGCATGCAAATGCTGATTTCCAAGTTCAAACCACAACACTCCCTCCCCGCGCGAGTGTTCATGCAGTTGATAGGCATGATGGCCTCCTGCATTTTCATAGTCCCACACGCGAGACTACATATGCGCCCGCTTCAGGAGTGCTTAGCACGTCAGTGGAATCAGGCTCAAGGACAGTTGAAAGACCTAGTGTTGGTGAGCGGTCGGGCATACAACTCTCTGCATTGGTGGAATCCACAAAACCTTTGCAAGGGCCGACCGTTCCAAGAGCCTGTTCCACAAATAATACTGACAGCGGACGCGTGTCTCCAGGGATGGGGAGCTCATGTACTCAACTACACAGTGCAGGGACTATGGACAACACAACAAAGGAAGATGCACATCAACATTCTGGAATTGATGGCAATCTTCCTCGCAATGAAAGTATTCAAAGTACACTTGTGCAACAAAGTCGTGTTGATCCGGATGGACAACATGACCGCCATGTACTACATACAAAAGCAGGGAGGAACACACTCTCCACAGTTGTCTCATCTGGCTCAGAGCATGTGGAAGTGGGCCATTCAAAGGAACATGTTCCTCATGGCAGAACACCTCCCCGGCAAGGACAACCAGGTGGCGGATCTGCTCAGCAGACACAGCCACCAGATGCACGAGTGGGAGTTACACCCATCAGTACTCCAACCGTACTTCCAGCAGTGGGGTCATCCAGAGATAGACCTATTCGCCACAAGCGAAAACGCAAAATGCCAAAGCTTTGCCGCCAGGTTCCCACATCCGAAGTCGCAGGGCAATGCGATATGGATGAACTGGTCCGGCAGATTTGCGTACGCTTTTCCCCCAGCACCACTGATACCGCTGGTGGCACGCAAACTCAGACAACACTCACTGACACTCGTCCTGGTTGCTCCAACGTGGGCACGCCAGCCGTGGTACACCACCTTTCTCGAACTTTCCGTGGTGCCGCATCAAAGGCTGCGGGTCAAACCCAAGCATTTGACGCAGAACCATGGAGAGATTCAACACCCAGATCCGCAACAGCTGAACCTGGCAATCTGGCTCCTGAAGTCCTAGAGTTTGGCTACCTAAACCTGCCACCTGACTGTATGGACATCATTAAGGAGGCCAGGAGACCCACTACCAGGGCTTGCTATGCAGCCAAATGGAAAAGGTTCGTCATTTATTGCAATAATAATGACATTAACCCGCTAGACGCATCCATGCAAAACATTATTTGTTACCGATTACACCTATACCGATGCAATCTGGCGTACACTTCTATACGTGTCCATTTGACCGCAATATCAGCCTATCTACAAACCAGGCAGCACCTCTCTCTATTCAGAGTGCCTGCCATCAAAGCATTCTTGGAAGGACTCAAACGAGTCATTCCACCTAGCCACCCACCAGCCCCAATGTGGAACCTCAACTTGGTCCTCACACGCCTGATGGGTCCACCCTTTGAACCTCTACACTCATGCGAGATTCATAATGGAAAGTAGCTTTCCTAGTAGCGATAACTTCTTTACGAAGAGTTAGTGAACTCCAGGCACTAACCGTCCAAGAGCCATTTATACAGGTTCACGCCAACAGGGTCGTACTACGTACCAACCCCAAATTCATGCCCAAGGTGGTATCGCAGTTCCACATGAATCAAACTATTGAACTGCCTGTTTTCTTTCAAAACCCACAGACTGTCGCAGAAAGGGCACTCCATACACTAGGTGTAAAGAGGGCCCTCATGTATTATATCGACAGGACCAAACCCTTTAGGAAAACAAAACAACTTTTTGTTGCCTTTGCCCCACACCACAAAGGTAACGCTATCTCCAAAGCAGGTATAGCCAGATGGATCGTTAAATGTATTCAAATTTGCTATCAAAAGGCTAAACGCACTTTAACGATTCCCCCACGAGCCCACTCAACACGTAAGTTAGGGGCCTCCATGGCTTTCCTAGGAAACATTCCTTTGCATGATATATGTAGAGCAGCCACCTGGTCCACTACACATACATTTACCAAACACTATTGTGTAGATGTGCAATCAAAACAGCAGGCAGCTCTAGGACAGGCTGTTCTCAAAACTCTTTTTCAGACCGCTGCAGCTGGCACTGGTAGCCGCCGCTAATAAGAGGGCACTGCTATATATTCTATGCACAGATATGAATTCAGCAGCCCACATGCCTCGAACTGAATATGCTACTTACCAGTATGCATCTGTTCTTGGCATGTAGGGCTGCTGACATTCATATCGCCCTCCCTCCTCCCCGGCGCCTGTAGCAGCTGCAGCTCTCAGAATTACTGTAAGCATGGTCATCACTTTCTGTATCTACTCCATCACTGCCACAATGGCGAAAAACAATCTGAGGATGGAGAGGATGCCCATGCGCACTGTAGTCCAGGGGAGGAGTCACCTATCCCAGGATACTTCGAAGACTCTTCCAGGACAACAACGTGCAAACATCCGGACCCAACACTAGGCGGCGATCTATGCACAGATATGAATGTCAGCAGCCCTACATGCCAAGAACAGATGCATACTGGTAAGTAGCATATTCATTATAGCGCCACGCATACCAGTTTACGATGTTAGAACACTTTACATCACACATGCATTGCACACAATCATACCTGTGTTAATCAGTATATAGGGAATGTTACATAAGACAGAGACTTACAAGGAATAGGAGTCACATTTCATCCATACTGATAGGCAGTATAGTTTTAAAGTTCTTGGACTGGAAAAGCACACATTCTGAATTTAAAATGTTACGCCATTGTTAAGTGTTTCTTCAATAATAAAAATTGATTTCTACCCAAATTAACCCCTTTTGCAATATTAGGACAACGAAAGACTGGGCAAAAAACATATAGCTCTAATATGTTCCTTGCAGTTTGCATACAGCTCTTTGATGGCAGTTAATAGCTCACGTCTCTATATTAGGATTTTAACTTATAGACTGCAAGTAACAAAAGGATCTCTGACAAAAGCGGTTACTCATTGACCTATTTATATTATATGCACTTTGTGATGTGAATGGCACACGTTCTTTGCAGCAGGCATGTTAACCCGCTGCGCTATGATGAGTCAAAATTTTCACTAGACAAAGCTTCGGTCTCTCTCCAGGAAGTACATTAATCACCGGAGTTGTCAATTTTATTGATGCCTGAAAATTGCTGGTACAATGTACGCATCGTCAGGTGTTTTTAAAATGATGAATATGGCGCCACCACCCCAAATCAGTGCCCGGTGCGATAGCACCGATCGCACCGCACTAGAGCCAGCCCTGGATGCACATAGGTTCAGTACTCAGTTTGGATGGTTTTTTGGTGGTGATTTTTGATGGTTCTTATTTGACCAGTCAGGCAGCAGTGTTGGTTTGTCGTCGCTAATGGATAGATAGATTGTCACTGTCCTCCTGCGCTCCACCTGGTTCTTGATGTCTTCTTGCACCTTTGCTGGAAGTGAGTGCTGTCATTTAGCAGCTTGGACGTAGAAGGAGGTGCTGGTGATGGTTTTCTTCTTGTAGGATGGCATGATTAGTGGTGGTGCTAATTTGGAAGGCAGTGTCTTGTTCTGAAAGCATGTCTTGCTTCATTACTAGGAGGCTTCCAGTTCTGTTTATTGCCTCGTGTGTAAGGTCGAGTATTTTGGAAGTGAATATTCCAGCTGCAGGGAGCCAGTGAAAGGCTTTCAATGCAGGGGAGACGTGGTCTCCTAGTTTTAGGTGCATTAGTTGTCTTACCACAGTGTTCTGAATTCTTTGGAGGTGTTTCATAACTGCAACTTTAGATTTCCTCATCTTTATTAACCAGCATTTCTGCAGGGAACAATCTCAGTGTGCTGCCTGGTTGGCACTCAGTTACTAAGCAAAGGGGACAAGCTGTAATCAGTCCTCCTCTCTCACCTTACACTCCATCAGTGGTGTCTTTGCCCAGTACAACCCCCGCCCACTGTAGAGTGCCAATAACACATGCACAGTCATCAATGTGTCTCAATCAGGGAACTATTCATAAATTAAAAGTACTCTCCACCTATTGGAATCCGTACAAGGTCTGAAGGCTGGCCACACAAAAGGGGGGGGGTTAGAAGATGACAGAACCACCTATCAGCCCAGCACTGCATGGACAACATTTAGGGGTCACCAGGGGTCGCAGATGCGACCCCTGGCTTGCCCCTTGCAACCCCTGGCACTGCATTTGAGACCTCTGGCCTCAGAGCAAAATGAGGGGCAGCTTGTCCTTATGGACATCAATTGGAGCTCTGTTATCCTTGTGTTTTGTCATCTTTTTGAAAACACGAATAGTGAATAACAATAATTCACTATTTGTGTGATAAAAACAGTTAGCTGGAATATGACCCTCTCTGTCAGCAGAGGTAAGTAAAAATGCTTTTAAAGGCATGCTGTGCGCATGTGTGCAGGTGAGAGTGTGTTTATGTGAGAGAGAGTGTGTGATTGTGTTGGTATTTGGTATTTGTAAGCATGTCTGTGTGAGTGAACGTACAGGTCAAATGGCGTGTGATGTCACTTCCGCATCCCTGGCCTTTTGGTGAACTGACGTTCAAGCAGCATTGCAAGAGATCCATTTATGACCTGGATGTGATCCTCCATTGTATGAAGTAGTCCTTCCCACACCACCTTCCCAACAGGCCGCTAGCTATGGACCCAGTGGGTGGTTTGGGTAAAGTGGTTCATCTTTTTTATCCGTCAATGGTCTGTCAACTGAAGACTTATTCATAGGTGGGCGTGCATTCTGGGGCACATATGAATAAAGTATTACCTAATCTACCACGCTGTGCATCTCTTTTTCCTATTCTCTCGTGTTTTCTCTCATTGTTTGCGACACCGGGAGGGAACTCCTTAAGCGTGTCCAATGCACATGTACAAAGTGGTGTAAATGTAAAATGTAAATTTGATACTTGTATAGCGCACTACTCACCTGCAAGGGTCTCAAGGCGCTTGTACGAATACCGCTGTGGAACCCATACTGGCTTTCTCTGTGAGGCATCCACTCCTGGGCACCCCCAAGGTGGAGGCCAGGCATCCTTAGCGTTGTGGGGGCCGTTGTGGAGATTAAGCAAGCTATTGCCCAGAGTTGCAGAGTGGGACTCCATGATTGGACTAGGCACCAAGGTGAGAATTATCAGGTCCGTGGAATTTTTGAGCCCAAGACCCACCGAGGCGGGGAATTGAACCCTGGTCCTGGGCTAGACCTCTGCATCAGGGTCTGCCGCTCTAATCATTGAGCCACACTTCTCCACCTGTGTGCCTGAGCCATGGGCTTCTATTGTTTGCACTTAACAGTAAGATTCACAACCTTTTAAAAAAACAGACATACTTTGACATGCCCTGTGGACACTTATATTTTGCATTAAACCTACAATGTGACTGAACACATTTTCATAAAGTCAAATGGAGTAAAATCAAGAAAATGTACCAAATAACTCTAAGGTCACTCTTCCATTACAATGTGGCAATCTTCTGTTCAGTAGATTTACAGTTATGCAAGCACAATAATTTCTTATGACAAATCCCGTTATATTGGCAGCTGAAAAACTATTTTTGCAACTTTTGGACTGTTTGCCCAATCTGCAACAAATGTGGCATTCTATGGATGCCCCACAAAATATATTTTCCTCCATGCTTGCTGCAAGGGCAGATGGGGCAAGTTATTAGTGGTTCAAAAATAGTTTTTCCCTGTGAAGTGATGTGTCAACCTTAAATACAGATGTACTACTGTGCCTCAGTAATCTAATGACATAAAAAGAAGGTTGAGAGGCTGACAGACAGAAAACAGACCTCTGAACAGGCTATTGTTGAAGCAGCTCCAGGGTGGAATAGAAAGGAAAAAAGTATTCCCATTTTTAATTATGGTGATTCTGAAGTGAGGATTCCAAAAACATCAAAATATTTAATATCTTAAAAAATATTGTAATGCGGTCAGTTACCTTTATAGTGGTTCCTTTTGACCACCTGGTTGCATGTGATTTCATAGAGAAACAAATACCATTACTGAGTAACCATTGAACCTAAATTGATTAAATGAAAAATGCAGGATGAATGGAATTTACCATCTCATAGAAAATAGTTCATAGAATTATTATTTTTTTAATTGTTTTTTGCACGCTTGTCTTTTACCCTGTAAATGAAGTGGTTGCAGGTCTTGCTTTCAGAAACATTTTTGTCAGAGGGATTCATTTCCGTGCTTTACTTCGGAAGACATTATTTCAGATTTGCATCTTTTACATTGTCAAACAATGACTTCAGATGCTTTGAAGTCCCTGACCCCTCACTGCCCTTAAACACCATCCATCCCTGACCCCTTTACAACCCCTAAACTATACCCAACCCTGAACTCTAAAAAGATCTCACCAAACCTTAACTACACACATGCTTGACGCGTAAATTAAACCCATCTCTAAACCCTAAAAGTCCTTTATTTACCTACACTGCACTTATCCCTAATATATTTGTATTTTCTTAAAGTTGTCTTTCCTTGAAATTAGTTTTTCCATTAATTCACATATATATTATGGTCACCTACATATAGGTTTTACTTTGAGAGCCATAAGCCCAGAATTAATGTAGATACTATTTTGAAATTCAGAGACTCAGGAGAATACTGTAGCACGCATGACCAGAGCTCCCACCCAGCTAGCAGACCCCAACCCCACCAACTCTCTGAAACAGGTTTAATTCATTATCTTGTACTGCAAATTACCCTCTGTCTTTCTGCGTAGTAAAATCACTTAAAAAACAAATCCACTTCTGAATGAGCCCATATGATCAACATCCAGTCAATCATTCATTTCCAACATCTCCAAGTAAGCAGGTGCATATCATGCCAGGTTATGATAGTAATACTTCCTAAAGACACATAGGTCCACTGGGTGTCCGGTAAGGAGAGGACTACATATGCAAAAACTTAGTTCAGGAGGAAAAACATTTTTAAAGCGTTTATTGTAGTGTGCATGATCTCCAGAGAACACAGCAATACTGGGAGGGATTTGCAAAGAGAAGGAAATGGCAATGCAAAGGTCTGGCCACCAGCTACCTTCTTTTTCAAGAGGAAGAAGGTCGCTAACAAACACTAGCCTATGGAGAAGTATCAGGAGGAAACATATGCTGACCTTGGTGTGGCGGCAGAGTGAGGCCTTTGACAAATGTGGAGCTACAAGGTTCTCCTCATTGTATTCCTCCATGGGGCTCCTCTTAGCTTACCCTAGAGGCCATTCATACATTTGCTGCAGAAGCTAATAATCTTAAGCAGGAAGAAGAAGAATGGGTATTATATGTGTGCCTGCTTGCTTGTATGATTGATTGTAGCATAGGAAAGTAGGGATCCTGGTCCTGATGAAAGTCATGGACCCCGGCTTGGGGCCACTGGCTGAAATATGTTGACCCATCAGATGCATTAGTAATAAACCCCCCCTTGTATTCCTTATGGTCTACAATCGTCTCGCTCCTTTCTACAAATAAAAGGAATTTCCTTGAAAAGGCAACTATGATTAATATCTACAAACTTTGGATCCCGTTCCCCACCCTTCCTTGGTAAGTACTCTGCCAAACAGGCGATCCACCTGCCATTAGAGGGTGCTTTGGTGAGCATGGATGGCTGATTATGATGCATGACACAGAGGGTGGTGTGTGAGGCCATTCCTTACAAAGGTTTGTAATTGCCTGGTCCTTTTCCTGTCACTGGACACTGAGGGATTCAAGGGTACACATCATATGGGTAATTGCCAAGGCTTGGACTCTGTGCCAACTCTTGGTTTACTTTTTATGTGGTAAAGATTGTGGTTTGGGAGGACACAAACGTAGGCAGCCCACTCCTTCTCGTTCCACCTACACCCTTCATTTCCAGGTGATCATAGGTTACATGCCTCACTGAATACCTCAATGACAACCACCTCCTCATCACCACTCAGTCTGGTTTCTGACCCAACCATAGCACTGAAACTGCTGACATTGGTGCAGTGGATGACATCTTCATGATTCTGGATGGAGGAGACACTGGGCCCTCTCTACAGGGTTTGAGACTGTCTACCACCCCATCCTCCTCCATTGTCCACAAAATATAGGAATTCAAGGGCACGCACTCCAATGAATCTGCTCCTTCCTAGGTGGAGCAACCCAGTATTTGGCCTGGCAACATACACCTCGGATGCCTGCAACCTGATCTGAGGAGTTCTGCAAGGATTCTCCCTGAGCCCGACCCTCTTCAACACAAATGTGATCCTTTAGCCAGCGTCATCCAGTTCACAACATCAATGTGCTCCTGTATGCCGACAACACGCAACTCATTCTCTCCCTCACGGATAAGAAAACCAGTACTCAGATCAAGTTCAATGCCTGCATGACTGAAATCGCACACATGATGAAGACCAACTGTCTGAAGCAGCACACTGAAAAAGACCAAAATCAAGACTTTCGGGAAGAGCACTTCACAGTGGAACTTCACCTGGTGGACAACAGAGCTAGGACCGCCCCCCACCAGCCATGCCATGAACCTCGGGATCACAAGCAAGCTGGACTACGGGAACACCCTCTATGCCAGGATCAACGAAAAACTCACCACAAGATTGCAGACCATATGGAACTCTGGGACCAAAATCCCTTTGAATATCCCATGACACCACCCCTGAAGGAGTTCCACTGACTCCCCATACACAAACAAGCACAATTCAGACTCCTCACCCACACGTTCAAGGCACTACATAACACTGTCCCAGCATACCTATACAATCACATCTGCTTTCACAAACCTTCCCGAGACCTCTGGTCGTCCAGATTCCTATTTGTACTCATCCCATGCATACAGAAAACCAGATCTAGAAGTCAAAACCTTTTACATCACTTCTAACGCGTGGAATGTACTGCTGATACACATAAGAACATCCCCCTCCTCATTTCCTGAATTCTGCAAGAAGCTGGAGACATAGCTTTTTGAGTAGTCCCACTAGGCCCTAGGTTTGGTTACGCTCACATCTGCTCAGCATCATAATACTCTCCAGGGTGATAGTACACTGTACAAATATGCATAACATGCCAACAGTCAGTCAGTTTGTAAGTGTATTGTAAGTTCCTTTCTTTCTGAGCTGCAGATCAAACAGCATCCGAGTGCTGGTAGATGCAGGGATTCTGAAGAACTCCTACACTCAAGACATCAATCAAAACACTTATGAACTCAGGAACATTTTTTGGTAGTTGCCCACTTCTATACCAAACAGCAGTGTGCCCGATTCACGGCTCCCTTTAGGTACAGGGGTGGTTCCTCCTCAGGAGCGTCGCCCCACCTACTACGAGAGCAGCAGGCAAATGCAAATAAATCAAATGGCATGTCAATGCCATTTTATGTATTTGCCACTGCACCGGCTCTCGCTGTGTACAGCACGAGGGTGGGGGCTGGGCTGAATCCTGCAAATGCAGGATTACAGCGCTGGTCTACAGTGCGCATGAAAGATTGACTGGCCGTCTGGCACCGGCCAGCCTAACATAAGCACTGTAGACCTAGCAATCCAAAGGCTGTGTAACAGCCTGGGGATTGCTGACACAGGCCCCCATCCTCAAAATGAGCGCTGGGTGTGCCTGCTCCCACCAATCCTGGAGCTGCTTTAACAGCATGAAAGCAGTTCCAAGACTGGTTGGAGCTGTGTTCCTTTTCCTGCTCGTGGACAGTGCTTCACCGGTGGAGCTCCCAAATGAATAGTGCGATGTGCGCCTTCGCGCCCCTCCTTTCTTGTTTTTTAACCTAGCCACCACTGTTTAGGTGGAAGGCATGCATGCCTATCCGCTGTTAACAGGCAGTCTACAGGGGAAATGGATTTAATGACTTTTTGGGGAGGAACTGAAGAAACCTGTGCCTATTTAAATCCACAGAGCTATCCATTCTGCAGACCAAGGACATACAGTGCAGCATGTGATGTCCCACTGGCTCATTTCTTTTACAAATAGCTAAGCTATATAGATGATCTTGTAAGAAGGAGTTTTTGTTTTAAGGTGGACAACCCCAAGCCGCTCAGACATTATTGAAACAAGAGCAACTACATTTGCTGGTCTTGGCAGTCTGGGGACTGGGGTGCGGGGTGCATACCCACTCCTGCCACAGTAATAGCTCACTGCATCATTCCTGTTAATATACGTCCTTTCTGGTTTCACAGAATTCCCATCACTCACGAGTATTTCTGCATTCAAACTCCCACGGACCAAGAATGGGAAATAATCATTTTAACATAAGAAGTCACCTGGTCCATGCTTTTTGATTTCAGAAATCATACAAGACCTAATTGTAATTAAAGTCATGTGGTGATGGATGAGTGTGACCACAGCTGGCAGCTTTGCTCAGAAAAATTCAAATAAAGCGGACACAAATCTGTGTACGTGACACAGTCAAAAACCAACCTATATCGTGGCGATACAAATCGCTTTACGCGACACACCTGCAGGGCAAGCTGCTCAAGGGCGTTACTTCTGTAACGTTGCCAATCACAGGTCTGCCTGTCTCTCACTTCAAGCAGATTTCAATATGAAGTTGTATGTCAGTTTATTTTAATTTCGGGTTTATTAAATTTCAACATGTACCTTTCCGCTTCTTTACATTGCTCTCTGACCCACAGGCTGCCTCGTCTATTATTACAGGTGTGTTCGGATCCTTTGTTGGAGCAGCAAAATCCGCCATCAGCATTATTACTGTATGTATTTATTTATGTATTCATCGGTATTTCTGCTGCACAATGCCGGCGAGAGAGCAACAGAGGGTGCAACGGTGGGTGCGAGCCCACTAAAATGACGAGTGATCATTTACAAGGTATTTAACCGAAATATCAACACCTTTATATCATCTGACCAGAATATCATATTAAAATATTCTGACTACAGAAATATAGTGGACAAAAATATCGAAGGTAAGTATATCGTTTTTATTATGTTGTTGTACTGTATCCTATTATCTTTGTATTTCATTTTTTATCTTGTATTGAAGTTCATGTTTCATTAAAAAAAATATTGTTGTAATCTATATTTTTGGGGGTTATTGGGTTTAACAGGGTGTTTTTTATTATAAGGTAGTTAATATAAGCTGCCTAATATGTTAGCTATTTAAGAATGTGAATTAGTATTTATTTGATTATAAGTCTAATACTTGTCATCCGTGAGGGTATATAGCGGTGGTGGTCAACACAAACTAAAAGTAGTGGAGGGTGAAGGGGGTTTGGGGGATAGCGCAGAAGGGGGAGTTTGGGGGATGTTTACAAATAAAAACATAAGACGTACCTGTAGCTGCCGGCTGCCTCGCGCCTCAATGTGCCTCTGCTTCCTGGTCCCAACAGACAGTGGGACAGCCTCCGAGACTCCCTGTGTAATCCCCGCACTGCTCTCAGGCTATTACCAAGCATGAGAGCAGGAGTGGCCTGAGCCGGCTGGCTTAACGCTCGCTCAGGCACAGGGAGTCTGTTCTGTATTGTACAGCCGGGTTAGAGAAACCTAACTGCGCTCGTCTCTTTGGCCATCCTAAGACGGCCGGCCAAATAGACATGCGCACTTAGAAGTGCACATACCGCTCCATTCCTCCTCCCCCCATGGCCCGTCCTCGCCCCTCCCTACACACTTTGGCTCAGCCAGCAGCTGAAAAATAAAATGATCATAAAATATTGTTTTATTTCTCAGTTGCTGGCTCTTAGCCAGTGGGGCAATGCTCACAGAGGAGCCACCGCTGGTATCCAGGAGCCGAGTAGGTGAGGGTTCTCCAATACCGATCAGTTGAAGAGGTAGATTTTCATTTTTTTGCAGAAATCTATAAATGACACAGCTGTCCTGATGTGCTGGGAGAGGTTGTTCCAGGATTTGGCTGCCACGTAAGAGAAGGCCCTACCTCCTGCTTTACTCCTATGGATATTGTGGGTGTGGGCGAGTGCGAATGATGCAGAGCAGAGGTTCCTGGTTGTTTGGTGGGAGTGCAGATGGTGGTTGAGGTAGGTGGGACCCTGGCTGTGAAGTGCCTTGTAGGTGTGGGTGAGCATTTTGAAATGTCTGTGTGTCTAAATGGGGACCAGAATTTTTTATTATGTAACAAATCTAAATTTTGGGCTCTTGCATTTATTGGGGGTAATCTGTGAATTATTTAAAAAAATAAATGTGCATATATTCATAATAAGTAAATCACGTATAAAATATGCATTTTTTAATAGGAAAATATTTGATATGTTCAATTTAAATTATACAATTATTTGTATATATGTTCTTTTTCGAAAACGAATAGTTTTTAATGGGTTGTCTGTTGTATTGGAGTTTGGGTGGATAGGGTCATTCCTAAAGTGTACATTAATTATTATTTACAATTATTCTTTATATTTATTTTTGGGATGTGGGGCTTACTAGGGGGCTGGGTGGATAATCTTAATAAGTATATTTATATTAGTCTATATTAAATGATTCATCTGTTTATTCTCAAATATTAGCTGAGTTTTTTTATATAATATCTTTAGTGCTCTTAAACATATTGAATTACGTGATTATATGTTTAAATAAAAAAAGATTTATTACATTTTATTATGGGTTGCACTTTCTCCAATGTTTGTTGGATGGTAGTTGAAATTGCAAATATGACCGCCTCCCAACGTATGCACTTTCACCAAAAATTTTTAGACTGCAGGTAGAATAGTAAATCTGCTCCCATTGTAACACTTTCCCCGCTTTTAGTTAGACTGGAGTTACCCAGGTAAATGCGTGTTGAACTTGAGATAGAAGATTAATTTTGCACCCCGCCTGCAAAATACTCATAAACCAATATGGTTGGACTCAAATTACCCCAGTAAATTTGCTCCCCGCCACCCCCTGTGTTCAAAGGATTTGATTATTGGTGCTCTCGATGAGGCTGAAATCTGATATACAGGAGTGTGTGTTTTTTTTCTGAATTGTAGGAGGGTAGAAGCAGTTCCAGATCCGTGGTATAAACTGAGGTAAGAGTCTAGGGGTAGCAAGTGGGACAATGCAAGTCTCACTGGCTATTTTATTGTCTCAGAGCAGCATGGATTCTATCAGAAGGGAGGGCAACACATATGTTAATCGTCATCGATATTTTTAGTGCAAATGATCTCCCACATTCAGAGAGCATCTTCTCCATACTGTATGGAAAGTAAAAGCCGCCTTGATAATGCCATAACAATAGAAGATGATGAATGACAAAGAAAAAGCCAGGGAATAAGTGAGTTTAAAACAAACATGCAGATCACGCCCAGTTCTATAATGGATCCCATCAGCACTGACTTGCAATTGATGTACTCCATGCCCAGGAAGTTCCTGTTATCCTCTTAGCTTCCAGTGCTGAGATCCACGACCTTTTTATATTGCTACGCTTCAGACCGAGGCCTGCAAAACAGACATGAGCCCAACACCCTCCCAACAGAAGAACTGAAGGAGCACAGAGGGTACTCATTAATCCTGGAAAACATCAGAGCTGGAATCCAAGCCTGGCTTATTAAATGTGACCAGAGATCACCCTAAGAATGGTCAAAGGGACCAATTAAATTAAAGTTGAAAAATGACTAAATATTTTCCCACGAACATGGTATTGAATCCCGTTTCTGAAGGGGAAGCAAAATAAGTTATAAAACATATTACAAGTCCGAAAACATTAGGAATAGCAAGGATAAGAATTTTTTTTAAAACCTACACCTGAGAACAGGTTAACCCCTTCCCTGCTCCTGACGGAACCACTCCGTCATGAGCCACGGTCGCGCTGTGCTCATGACGGAGTGGTTCCGTCATGCCGTGGCCGTTGGCGGTCGCTCCGCCCACGCGGCGCCTTTTCCCCGCCTGTGCGGGCGTCTAACGTAAGTGGGCAGCTCCGTGACGGAACCACTCCGTCATGAGCACAGCTCACCCATGACTCATGACGGCGTGGTTCCGTCATGAGCATGGCGGCGCCGCGCACACTTAAAACACCCCCAGCGCTGCGGCGGAATTCGCACCGCAGCGAAGGGGTTAAGGGAACCAAACAATAATAAAAAGCGGCCATTACGATCTGTTACTTATGTGTCCCTTGAGCACTGCTAGTTTGGTGCTTAGCTCTACAGGAGGTTGCCCACATTCCTGGGATGTTTTGCAAATATAGGGGCATATTATCAAGGACGGCGCTAAAAATTATCGCCGGTTTAGCGGCAGAAAACTGCAGCTAAAGCGGCGATAATGGGCTTGATAATATGCCCTTGAGAATTCCAATAGAAGTCCATGTTCTGGTGTGGTGTGAACAAGCCCATTATCGCCGCTTTAGCGGCAGTTTCCTGTCGCTAAAGCGGCGATAATTTTATCGCCATCCTTGATAATATGCCCCGTTTGTCCTGTCAAGGAAAGGAAGCGGTACCGCATTCCACTCAAACGCTCAGAAGTCTTGTGCGCTCTACAGTCCTACCAGCATATTCTAACAAAATGTTTTATTTCGCAATTTAAAAACCCTTCAAAATACATAAAGGAACAAGGTTCATATTGTCAATCTTGTTTGAGCATACTCTGTGTATTACTGAATATTTCATCAACATTGTTGGCTTTATTTACCCATCTTATTCCTAGTGCTGAATTTGTAAAAAAAATATTAATAATAATAATAAGAATTAGCTTAGGTGCTATAAGTCTTTTTAGGAGGTCGCTGCTCACCTGGACCACTGGTGCTGCTCCTTTCACCATTGGGCCACCCACTTCCATTACTTGCACTGCCCAGCACCTTCATGGAGAGCAATCTAATATGGGCGTAAAACATCACCTCACTTGCAGTGAACGAGCATGTCTTCCTGAAGCAGGGTTTGATAGGGTTCCCACTCAAGACAATGCTGGGATCAGATACTGCACTTTACAGCACTATTTTCACTTACAATTGCCAAAAAGCCATTGGCACAAAAGGGGTCTCTGAACTGCCATTCATGAAATAGTCCGAATTATTTCAGAACTTTCATGATCTTGTTTAGGGGAAAGCATGGGCCACTTTGTCTTGCATATTTAAAAATGGTCATTGGAGCCCAACATGTATTTATCCACCCTTTGTGTCCCTAAATACATTTGATTGAAATGAATATTGACTTTGTTGGCTTGTCTTTGTGTTCAAGAATGTTTCTCTTTGGTATGTGAGGTCACCTATAGTACCCTGAAAGTAGGCATACTCTACCATGCGCTGAACTGTGCATCATCTGGTCTCGTGTAAATGGTGGCAAAGGTCCCTTAAGCAGCTAGAAGCCTTCAGGCATCTGTCAAAGTGGCGAGGAGCTTTTTGTTTTTATTCAGAGAAGACCCCCTTTATCATTCGAATAGCCAAATCTTCCTACTTTCCACCGCTTGCAACAATGGAAGATGTTAATAAAGCTAGAGACCAATATCATCACAATAGGGTTATCTGTAATCGATGCGGGGAAGCAAAGTATGGGGTGGATGCTGTGTTGTGTACCACAGCGGTGTTGTGTACTAAAGCGGAGAAAGCACAGTCATAATTGCAGAGCTCCTCCACCCTCGAAACACTCATTGAGTTTACATGGTAGATTAGCCTAATTTTTTTAGGGTTTTAAATGGCGGGAACTAGACCCGAGACATCGGGTATCAGAGCGCTTCACATGAGCACCAGTTTCGTACATGAGGATACATTCTTTTTTTGGGGCACAGGGAGATTAAGTGATTTGCCCAGAATCACAGGATGTTGAGCGTTGTTGCCGAGACTCGAAACCGGTTCCCCAGCTTCGAGGTCGACTGCTCTAGCCATAAGGCTACATCCTCTGAGAACCATTCACAGGGGTATGAGAGGCAACACGTTGTAGGTTTTTTTACAGTATATATACAAGGTACAAATAATTAGAGAGTCCACGCTGATGCTCGTATTCTTAGGTGGTCTTTAATCTTGAAATGTTCAGTGTTCAATACAGCCAACGCGTTTCGCCCAAGCATGGGCTTCTTCAGGGCTGTTTAAAAGCATTCAATGAATAAAAGCTATAAAATTTGTGAATCTATAAATTTGTTAAAAAAAAATGTTTTTTTGTTTTTTTGTTACGTATTAGCGAAGTGCAACAGAAAAATAGCATTCGTACTCAGGCACGCTTAATATTAGCCGTTCCAGTAACACCTAGCTAGCTTCACAGGCGCTATTAGAGCACTTCCTTGTTAACGGGAACTTCAAGAGCAACTTTACCTCTCCGTATTTTAAAGGATCTACCAACCCCCGCTTTTAACAGGTAGATTCTACTTTTCCAAATGTGCACATACTCTGTGACTCGTTTGATTCCAGATTGTAGTCCTTTGCCTAATTTCCCAACATGCACTCCTGACCTTTAACGGTTTGGTTAATTCTTGCCTTGCCTTAGACGACTTAGAGAACTTGCCTATCTGGGGGCCGCAGCATGTCTTTTCTTTTTGAGTACTCTTCAATTTTCGCTGGCTCTAAGAAATTTATCAAGGGTTGGCTCACTACTCTCAACCCTGAAATTTAGACTCACAATTGCTAAATTCGCCCATTGAATACACTGGCATTGACACCACTTTAATACACTATCGTGGGCACGAAATTTTATTTAATATATTTTTTGATCAAAATTGGCTTTAATAGCACTTTTCTACCATCCGCGTCCTTCGTCACCTCCTAACAAGTGCCATCTTTTTTCTAGATCGCCCTACTAAGGATTAGCTAATTAGAGGCATCACCCAGTCTCCTCATTTTCCCAGGATTATCAGAGCTAACACACTGTGAGGTCAGTGGCTCCATACGTCTTCGTACAGCTCTTACTCCGACTTGCCTGAACTCCTCTTCTGATGTAGCCTTTTGCTCTGTTTTCTTATTTTTCTCAGATCCCCTTTTCCACGATTACTCGAGTCTCTACGTCTACACCTTACCTGCTCATAAGAGCTTTATTGGCTTTCTTACCTTGGTAAGCGTTGGTTTTCATACGTACTTTTCTTCATTTTTGGGACTTTCATATGTCACCTCCATCTCAGCCTCTCTCTCTCACCTTAGATGATTGCCCTATTAGGATCCTTGGCTTTTACTACAATTACTCTTTGTGGCTCTCTCCCTTCACTTAACACAATCCGCCACCCTCTTTCCTTTTTCTTTGTTCTAAATAGGTCCCCATTTTTACACAAAAAACACCTGTCTGTTTCATTCTTTTCACAAATCACTTGGCACAACACAAATGATATTTTTCTGTTGCACTTCGCTAACACTAACAAAAAAAAATTATAAAATTATTTTTGGGTCGAATTTATAGATTCACAAATTTTATAGCTTTTATTCATTGTTTGCTTTTAAACAGCCCTGAAGAAGCCCATGCTTGAGTGAAACGCGTTGGCTGGCAAGATTAAAGACCACCTAAGAATACGAGCATCAGTGTGGACTCTCGAAATATGTGTACCTTGTATATATACTGTAAAAAAACCTACAACGTATTGCCTCTCATACCCCTGTGAAAGTAAATATAATATATGGTCATTTGGCAGCTGGCCATCTGAGGTGGGCAATACTCTAACTACCATTGAGTGACATGTCTAGGCAGTGCAGTCATCTATAACCCAGCTGCTCTCTTTTTTGTCTTTTCCTCTGAGAACCATATGATGTTGCATGTCTCAGATAGGTTGTTGAGGCTAAGTCACTCACATGTCTGGCTTGTCTGACATATAACTTGCACTGCACCCTCCATGCCTGCCTTATAAAGGAATTGTTTATAAGATAAAAGATGTTGCCACAGAAAAGCTTGACACCTAGGGGCAT
Organism: Triturus cristatus; assembly: GCF_964204655.1. Lineage (NCBI taxonomy): Eukaryota > Metazoa > Chordata > Amphibia > Caudata > Salamandridae > Triturus > Triturus cristatus. Next base: position 844,584,310 of record NC_140592.1, read on the forward strand.
ATTGACAAGGGAATTTCGACACCGGAACGTCACTCTTACCGACGTTACGGTGGAGCAATGCCCTGCTCCATATTTACAAAGTGACGTTAAGCCACTACGTTAAGCCACTATTTGTGGCTTAACGCTACTTTGTAAATATGGAACCCTTTCACGCAGGTATCTGTGTGAAAGGGGAGTGCAATGGGTGTTGCTGTGGGTGTTCCACCGCAACACCCATTGCTTTTTGACACTGGCCCAGATTTACAAGGATCTGTAAATCTGAGGCAGCGCCAAAAACAAACACCATGCGAAAGCAAGCGTTGTGAGGAGAAATATTTTTATTCCTCCTCGTTTTTGCTTTTTCTATGTGTGCTGCATGCAATTAATGATTGTTTTTATGCAGGAAGGTGTCCCTTACTGCACAAAAACAATCATTAAATAATAGCTATTTGCTACTTCCATGTATGCTGCAAAATGCAGCACACACATCAAAAGCTAATTACCATTAATGATTGTTTATGTACTGGAAGGGACAACATCCTGCACACAAACAATCATCCCTGCAATGCAGGTACCTTGCACAATGGTGCAAGGGTGTCTGTGTTGGCGCTAGGCAGCAACTTTTTGTGCTAGCGCTAGGGAAAAAGTATGCACTGTATCCTTGTAAATACAGAACATCCCTGCATTTTGGAAATGGTTCAGAGCGGAGCTGCAAAATTTGGCACAGCGACGTGCTGCACCGTTTCCTTGTAAATATACCCACCCAGTGTTCAGAGTGAATTTAGAAGGCTGTTTGTCAAGCATTGCACATAGGTTGACCAGGTTTCTAAATCAAATACTGGGACATGCGTTTGAGAAAAAACGATGATTACAAATCGGCTGACTACAGTTTGTGTGCTTGTGACAAGATCAGGGCCTACAATCCCTCCACCTGAATAGAAGGACTACAACTTCCACATCAACATAGACGAAGTACTTCATTTTGTAACTGTCAAATTAAACATGTTTAAAGACCTGTCTCCCATGCCTTCTTCGATTAGGATGACCACCTCCCTGCATGTCATTATGGTCACAGTTTCCAGGCCTAGGATTTTGTGTGCCACCTGGAGCATTATGGGTATTGCAGTCTTGTTTTGCATCCACTGACAAAATTTAACTCGTCCACCTGATAAGGTTAAAAACCCAGAACTGTAAACGTTGTCCTTGATGTGGCCTGTAAAAGTTTGCTTGAATTATTATTGAATTCTTTTTCAACTCCGAGATGAATTGAAAGTTATAGCCTTTTGAGATCACGTTTGAATTGTTTATGGATGAAGATGCATACCTATAATTCATCAAGGTAAATATAAGTTAAGCAAAGTAGAGTAAACCTACACTCACCTGAACATATGTACGTTCATGGTATTTTGGTAGTCGGTATTTTTGCTGTGAAATTCTTGTAGGACAATACTTAAGAGTCAATATTCCGGTACCAAACCTGGTGGTTGGCCCTTTTTTAAGGACATTCATAAAATGAGGTGCAGTCGTGCACTAGGACGTACACTGGGATAGTAATTTTGCTCACAATTTGACAACTTGGAAGTAGGTTTGGGCTCATCCCTGAGCCCCACGCTGTTTAACATCTACATGGCACCGCTCGCCCATGTCGCCTGACTGCATGACCTCAACATCATCTCCTACGCCGATGACACCCAACTGATCCTCTCCCTTACCAAAGACCCCCACACCCCCAAAACCAACCTTCATCCTCGGATCCACCCCTTTGGCCTGGGACGACTCCTGGTGGCCGACCGCACTGGGAACTGCGCCAACACCCACCGACCACGCACGCAACCTTGGGGTCATCCTCGACTCCGCCCTCTCCATGACTAAGCAGGTCAACGCCGTCTCGTCCTTCTGCTTCAACACCCTCCGCATGCTCCGCAGGATCTACAAGTGGATCCCCACCGAAACGAGAAGAACGGTCACCTAGGTCCTCGTCAGCAGCAGGTTGGACTATGGAAACGCCCTCTATGCAGGAGCCTCGGCCAAACTCCTGAGACGGCTTCAACACATCCAGAACGCCTTGACACGCCTGATCCTCGACATCCCTCGCCGCAGCCACATCACACCCCACCTGAGAGACCTGCACTGGCTCCCCGTCAACAAGAGGATAACCTTCAAGCTCCTCACCCATGTACACAAGGCACTCCACAACACCGGACCAGCGTACCTCAACAGACGACTCAGCTTCTACACCCCCCACCCGCCAGCTCCGCCGACCTCGCCCTCGCCACAGTCCAGCGCATCCGAAGAACGACCTGCGGAGGCAGATCATTCTACCACCTCGCCACCAAGACCTGGAACACCCTCCCCACCCATCTACGGCAGACCCAAGACCTGCTGACCTTCAGAAGACTCCTCAAGACCTGGCTTTTCGAGCAGTAGCAGCACCCCCCACGCCCCAGCGCCTTGAGACGCTCATGGGTATGTAGCGCGCTTTATAAATGACATGATTGATTGATTGATTGCCTATGAGCTTTGTTCAATGTAATAATAGCAAATAGTGCACTTTAGCATGTACTGAGCCAATGACATTACTCAAAGATGACAATAGTGAATGACCTTTTTTTGAATTATTAAACATGGTGGTTGTTATCTACAACAAGAAACTGCTTTGATGTGAAAGCGAACTTTGCTAATTTATATATAGATTCATTTGTGATCATAAAAAGATCTGTATGGTCAGATTTGTGACCATACAGCTGTAGAGTGCCCCCCAAAACAGAGTTGCATATCATACAACTGAAGAATGTTCCCAAAACATATCTTTGAGCCATACACGAAAAATAACTTTAATGCATTACACTTCAGAGAATTCCCAGAACTCAGCTAGGCAGTAAAATGCTACTACAGTGCTCCAAAATAAATACGGCCCCATTTGTGAAATAAATAGCTAAAAAAGTGGCCCTTGTTGTCTAAACGGGATAGTTTTGAACTTGTAAAGATACTCTGGGCCTGATTTATGAGGCCCTACAGGCACTATTGCGCCGCCGGAACTTCACTTTTTTGACGTTCCGGTGGCGCAATGTGCCACTGGCATATTTATTAGGCCACGTTACGTGGCTTTTCATGGCCTTATAAATATGTGCGTTCCATGGGTGTTGCTGGGGGCGTTCCCAGCAACATCCATGGCTTTTTTACACTACCCAGATTTACGAGAAAGGCTAAACAAGGAGAAATATCTTTATTTTTCCTCGTTTTCCTCTTTCTATGTGTGCAGCATTCTGCAGCACACATCAAAAGAGGAAAAAGCCTGTTGTGATGTTTTTATGCAGGAAGGTTTCCCTTCCTGCGCAAAAATAATCATACCCGCAACGCAGGCATCCTTGCAGCATGGCAGTCCATTGTGTGCCGGTGCAGGAGAAAAGGACAGGAATGCACCGTATCTAATAGATACGGCGCATTCCTGCCCTTTTCTTTTGCCGGAGGGCACCACGGCAAAAAAAACATAAATGAGGCCCCCTATATTTGTGTTTTTGCAAGGTATGGAAGACAGGGTAGATTTGAGCTTTATACAGGCAACGTTGTTTTTAATATCAGGGAAATTGACAGTAAAAATCTGCTTAGCAGACCATAAAATAGGCCCATAAGTAGCCAAACAAATGGCCCATACACTGACTTGTCAGATTAGCCCTTCAAGCGTTGTCTAATTGCCCAATAGGCATGGGAGGCCGGCACGGCTCGCGGTTGGGTGGGTGGGTCTAGCGGGTGGGGGGGTGCGGCCACGTGCTGCATCAAAAATAAATAAAACTTACCTTGCCATCGCCACCGGGTCAAGCATCTTCTTTCCTGCTCGCCTGTGTCCGACTCTAAATCGGAACAGGAAGCAGGCAGCCAGGCTACAAACCCTAAGCCAATCACAATGCTCCAAGGGGCTGGAGGGGTAGGCATGTTCTCCATGCCCCCGAGAGGGCCGACCAAAATCATTGCGCAATCAGGAGTGGGCAAACCACTCCTCCCCTGCCCTGCTCAGTAAGCAGAGCAGCATCGCCCACCCGCCCACCAGCAAAAAAAAACATAAAATGGTAATAACTAAAAGTTATTACCATTTTATGTTTTTGCTTCTCGCACTGCGAGAAAGCAGTGGGGTGACGCTCCTCGTCATAGCGGAGGAGCAGCGACTGATGATAGGTCAGTCCGACCCTGGCTTGCAGCATACCACTGTAGAGAAGTCTCAAAATACAGCTGTGCAAAATACCATCACAGAGTTTTCGTCAAAACAGATGTGTACCTCACACAACTGCAGACCGTTTCTCAAACAGAACTGTCAAGTATCTCTCTGCAGAGTGTTCCACAACCCCATTGTGCGTCATACCACTGTCAGAAATCCCCAGAACATAGCTGTGCAGCATATTACCACTAAATGTGACACAAAACACAGAAGACACCACAAATCATTGTCTTCCACAGAGTCCAAGTCTAAGCATGTGCTTTTGGGCGGTGGCCATGAGGAGAGTACGAGGCCTTTAAGCCGCATGGCATAATGTTGGGCCTCTGCGGAAGAGTGGCTGCTGGTCCAGGCCATAAGCAGTCTGTGCCCATAATTCTCAGCCTCAAAACAATAAATAAATGAGAGGCAGAGCTCTACTTACTGCTTGCAGCGAGGCGTGGCCGGGCTTGTGAGAGGAAACAGGCGTTTCTCTGCCTTGATGACCATGGAGCTCAGTCAGGGCCACTGTGGTGCCCTTTATCCTTTTCAGGCTGCCACTGTCTCATGCAGAGTAAACCACTCTCTGATTAATCTGATTTTTGCTGACAACAGTCCAGGTCCACCAAAATGAAATCTGGTGGGGTCCACCTGTCCCCACCGGATCATATACACAACTGCTTATTCCCTAGAATTGGCATATCATACCACTCTTTTTACATGCATCAAGAAAACTTCCCGAATTCCCCAATTGGCTTCCCCAATTGGCTTAATGGGTCAAGTCAACCCCAACTGTCCTCCTGACTCATAACAACATTAAGAAAATAGCGTTGTCTGGTGTCATTCTGTATTATAACTGTAGCTGGGTCACCTGACCAGTCCCAACAAGTTCTGTATCTGTGAAAGTCTGTAATAGTATTAATAGTTTGGTGCTGCAATGTTGTCTAATTCATATGGCAATTTTGCGGCATCTTTGCAGGCTTAGACTCTCAAAACAGTTTCAGAAACTGTTAAACTGATTCCTAAAAATGTCATCTAGTATAAACTTGGGCGTGCGTTTAAAAATACAGACCTTGGCAGCATATCATTCAGGGTTTGTAAAGTGTAGCTACTCACCTGTGAGGGTCTTACAGTGCTAGGGTGGGTGCGCAGCGAATCAGACTAAGTGCTGAGTTCATCCGAAGAGCCAATCTTGGGGTCTTTCCTGAAATGCGTCAGTGAGGGTGATTTCCAGCGGTGGATGGGCAGGGTGTTCCATGTCTTGGAGGCGAGGTAGGAGAAGGACATTCCTCCGGTTCTGGTCTTGTGGATTTGTGGGACGGTAGCCAGGGACAGCTGGGCATCGCGGAGGTGTCTGTTGGGAACGTGGAATGTGAGGCGGTGATTCAGGTACGCGGGTCCGGTGCTGTGAATGGCCTTGTATGCATGGGTAAGGAGTTTGAAGGTTATTCTTCTGTCGACTGGGAGCCAGTGGAGGCTGCAGAGGTGTTCAGTGATGTGGCTGTGATGGGGGATGTGGAGGATTAATCTTGCTGCGGCGTTCTAGACATTTTGCCTAGAGAACTGTATTTGCTAACTCTTCTATTGTGGAATTCTCTGTGACAGGCCCAAGTATCATTCTGTTAGTCTTTGGGGTGGCATATGCTTTCACATTTAAAAGAAAACTACTACAAACCATCAGCCTGCATTGTGACACTAGGTCACAGTGACATATTTCTGTTTTTTAAATATCAGGAAGCATACCCCAACAAGAAAATAAATTATACCTGAAACTGTACAAGGCCTTTTGTACCTCTTCAATTATCTTAAAATATTAGAATTATTAATAACTCAAACCTTCTGCTATCAGCCTAGTCCCTTACTACATGTCAGGAAAGGTCTGCATGAGCAGGAGATGTACTGGAAATGATGAAAAATGCTATTTTAAACACAAAAATTGAATTGGAGAAAACCCATGGCTAGGTCACACCACAAAGTAGAGGTAAAAAACCAGGAGACCAAAAGCAAATAGGCTGGAGATTCTACCAGAGAATATGGATTTTTATAAAGTGTGAATTTGATGACGAATGCACCAAACCTAAAGCCTTTGAGCTTACTGCGATAGTGTGAGATACCTCATTCTTCCTGCTTCTGGATGTAGAACATCTGTAAGTACTTTCACTATCCATCCATCTGTGTTTCACAGGACTGATTGTAGAGCCAGGGCATTTATGTAGCGACTCCTTTTTTGCAACCGTCCTAGGTGTGTGCTCTATCACGAAAGAGAAACACTGTGACAATCGTCTTTCGAGGATCCATCTCCTGGATATCCTGGCATTTTGCTAGATTTGTTTTGTCCAACCAGCACTGGACTATCTCTGAAGACCTATTTACCTTGACTGTTTAGAAGCTCTTGCATTGTCGTCCTTATTAATGTGCATTCGAGTATGAGGAGAATAAAGGTTGACATTCTCCCAAAAAGTGCCTTGGAGGTCTTAACCAAGCAAACGGTCTTGTTCCTAAATCGTGTTCCTGTGTTCTGAAAGTCTTACAACAGCTTCTCATGTGTCAACCTTTGTTCTTAGAAGATGTCTGCTGGAGTAGCACTGCTCCTTATTCATCACACATAGGCGTAGAGAGGGGGCAGAACTAGCCCTGAACTTTGAGGGATGGGGCTAACTTCAAGCAACGGGATCAGGGCTAGCGCCTCAAGTAATGCGGATGGTTCTATAATGAGAGCAAATATGAGAAAAAGAACAGATAGATTGTGCATTTTCAACTTAGTAGACAAACCCAATAAGGTTAGAACAAACATGTTTTTGGACTTGACACTGTTTACAGGATACTGACAGAGATTAACAAAAAGGGGAGTGAGTGCATTGACAGCTAAGAAGCAGCTACTATAGATTTTAATATAAAGCCCATTGAGCCAGTTTAAGCAAACTTATTTCAAGGGGACAATCCTTTTTTGCCAACTCATTCAGCGAAAGGACAGTATGCAAGTGAAATATTTATCAGTGAGAGCCCATAAAGAAGCGCCTGCCTCATTGTTGAGTGAAGGTACCTTTTCAGGCTACCCATTGGGAGGTTGTAACAAATGCATGTTTGACGCTCTAGGCATAAACAGACCTCATAATTCTAGGCGTAGATGCTTAATGCACATGCTGTAGGGGTGTGTGATTGGCCACTCGCAGGTTAGATACCTGATGCACATTTGCTTTCTCTGGAGATTGCATACGTGAGTGAGAATGAGGTGGCAACATTACTGCTAGTTAATTGCACTACTGTGAATCTTTGCTGAGATAAATTCAAATAAAATAGTTGTTGTTAGCGCCCCACATTGAGCAGTTCCTCTGTAGATGGCATAGGAGAGCTACATTTATGCAACACGGTGACAGAATCTGTTCACAGAAACTGTAGAAAACTGCATAATGAAAAGTAAAAAAAACCTTGCTTTGGAGGCAAAGTCTTCATTAATTATTTCCGGATAGAGATAAACTATACAAAGGAAAACATTTTGATCTACTCAAATACTCAATGAGCTGTCCAAACAACTAATTACCTAAGTATTCCCATGACGAAAACTACTAGCTTTCCACCTCATTCTTCAAAGAAAAAATTTACAAGATTAAGCTGTTAATCACAGAGTCTACCTCAAACCACACAATTGAGACAGCACAGAAGTCCAGCTCCAGCTGGTCTGAAATCATAGAAATCTTGCAATCTGAAGAGAAAAAACCCATTGTCTCTCTTTGTTCCTCCTTGCACTTTAATGATCCATTCTGAGCACTGTCATTAATGAAATGTTCCTCCCTCATGCCATACTGGGTCAACTGATAAATACCTCTCTTTTTGCAAAATGTTGTACCACACTGTCTATAGGTTGGGCAAGTCACTATTTTGCTGAAAAACACCAAAGCAGACCTCAAAGACTTGAATAACTACAGAGCAGTCTTGAAACTTCTCCTTCCCCAAGGCAATAGAAAGCTGGGTTTAGAAATGTCTCAAATAATTCATTGCAGAAAACAACATTACTGAAATCTATTTAGTCAGCCTTTGAGACAGGCTGCAGCCCCAGTGCTCCAAACAGTACATCATGCTCTCTTTGTCCTCGACTTTGGACTCCTACACACTCATTCTTCTGGATCCCTCAAAAATCAAACATGCCTCACTATTGAAAATCCTCGAAAAGAGAATGGAAATTAAACTAATGGCTCTCAGGTGGTTCTCCTAATAACTTACCTATTGCTTCCAATGTGTAAAAATGTTGAACTCTTCACTTCATCGGAGTGTGCTATAAATTTCAATTCTCTCTCTAGTCCTCTTAAATCTGAACAATTGACTTCTAGGATCCCTTCTTAATAAATCCAATATTTCATGCTATATCTACATTGATAACACACAGATATTTTAAAGTAACTCCCCCAGAAGGCATTTCTGCCCTTTAATGGATCCTGAACAAAATTCAACTCTGGATGAGCACCCACCACCTTAAACCAAATCCCTCGAAAATAGAATTCTTACTGATCTCCACCAGTACAATCGTGGCTGAGTCATTGAGTGCGCAGGTCACCAAGCTTTCTCCTTGACAACAATCTCAACCTCCGATCTCACAAACGCCATGTTTAAAAGAGCCCAAATGAAGATTACACTTCATCACGATATCAGACTATACATACCTGATTTCCGGGTACACACTCCTGCCTTGTCCAAACTATACTAAAGAAGCTGTCTGCTGTTGCTTCTGTCAGATACAACAAAGAAAGTTCCATCCATGTATGATTATCATATACAACCTGTGACTGCATGAAGCCTTCTGTCACTCTCATGTCATGTTTGCTCCTATACAAAGCTACAAATACATAATTAAAAACACCACACTGTTACTGAGGGGCTGGCAAAATAGTAGTTGCTTTGATATAGCTTTGCAGGGGGTATTATCAGCAGATGTACCAGCCTATGAAAGTAGAGGTCTCAGTCAACTATAGAGTTAAGTTTTTGCTGCAGGGTTTTAGTTGGATTCCATGTACTGATTGGTGCGCTAGGCACATTACTTTGAATATGATAGGTCTACCTTCCAGCAGCCAGTGTAATGATATTTGTCGCAGTGAGATGTGAGTACGAATGGGGTGATTGAGTATGAGTCTTGTAGCTTCCTAGTGCAGAAGGAGGAGGTGTCATCCCTGGTAAAGGTTTTAGCAGAGTCTAGGTGGAGATCCTTTCACTGGAAACCCAGGTTTGGAACATATGTCGTAGGCATCTGATCATGTACAAGCTTCTTTTGTAAACTTGCTTAACTTGTGTGATGAGCAAGCGATTAGACTCCATGACTACCTTTAGATTCCTCACTTGGGCTCAGTTTTTTGTTGTGGAACTATTTGTTGTCTGTATATTGTTGATGGGTGAAAATGGATCCATTTGCCACATGTGAGTATTTTGGTTACTGAAGTACACAATGTATGATAATTCAGTATCATCCATTACATGACCAGCCTGAGTCACTGTGCAACTGAGTATGACGCAGTGTCCCATGAGTTTTCAATAAGTATGATTCTTGTATCATCTGCATGAATGTAATAGTTAAGGTTGGAAGAGGGTATTAGATCCAGTGGGGCAGTGCAAATGTTAAAGAGGAGGTGTGCAATGGTAGAATCTTGAGGCACACCGGATGTAGAAACGAATGGTGTAGTAATGATGGGGAGGAAGAGCGATAAGGGATCTGTACGATGGAAAGAATGCAAACCACTTCAGCACTGTTTATCAAGTCTCTGGTGGAGCATGGGATGCTGAACAAAGGCAGGCAGAGAAGAAATCAAATAACAAGAGGTTAGTACTCCATTTGAATCAATTGTAGTTTTATTAGCATGCCATGTGGCACTTTGTGCTGCATTAGTGGCATTGCTATAGCAGAGTCTGTTTTGGTAATCTAACAGTTTATTTACTTTGATGAATACATATAATTGCCTAAAGGCAAATATTTCAGGCATTTTGCCTAAAAACAGTTCATTACATTTTGACCAAAATTTAGAAGAACCAATTCCTTCAAGGCCTGATGTTCTTAGGATGGGTTGCATGCAAAACATTTTGAGTTTCTTTGAAAAGAATCCTGTTCCCAATTACTTCTTGATCATAGTTCCTTTCCAGAGTGGCTTCACTGCTATTGACAAGGATGTTCTTTAATATTCAAACAGGTCCTGGGTTTGTTGGTGATCCTTCTGCAGGTTTGGATAAGTTTTCTGCTTTCAATGGGTGAGTAGTTTTGGTGGCTTTCTTGTTTTGTTATTTGTTGCTGAGTTTTAGTAATTCTGGTTGTCGTCTTTAGTTTTCCTCTCCAGGTGAGAATCCAGTTCTTTGGCTTTTGCAATACAGATATTAGCCTGTCATTTACATAGATCTATGAAGGGTGTCAGTTTGGAATTGGTGCAGTCTGGGCCCTAGAATTCAGAAATAATCTCCAGACGGAACGGCAGCTTCTGAGATGCACTATGTAAGAATTTAGTTTTTTTTTTAAAACACAGCTTTTCATTGGCAATTTGGATAAAACAAACATTTGGTAACATTGCACTGTCGCACATCGTATTGTCTTACCGAGTGTCATTTCCATCTCCCCCTTCCCTACTCCCCTCCAAGGGTCTGTTGCCCTCTACGGCAGGCCTTACAGTCCAAATGCAGGGTGCACTATACCCAATGGAGGGCATGTCCACCCGAGTGGATATGTCCCCATAATACCTAGGTTCACCCTTAAATATTACAAGTGCTCGGGGAAGCAATAGCGAGTACATGGGCTGGACACCCTTCATTATGGATTCTCCAGCTACATGATGGCTTCACTGTACCCCAAGGTGTTTGGTACCAACACCTCATCTTAATAAACCCACACTGATACCAGTGCTGGATTTATTTATAGATGCACACAGAGAGCACCTTAGAGGGCCCCCCTGAAACGTACCGACTACTAGTGTGTTGACTGATAGGTCTCAACCAACCAGCTACCATAGACAAGTTTCTGGCCTCCTGAGGTGAGAGCCTTTGCTCTGGGAGGACAGGAACAAAGCCTTCTCTGGGTGCAGGTGTTCACACTTCGTCCAAGCAAGATGGGCATCCAGGTCAGGAAGCTTCAAAGGCCCTGCAACCTTTGAATGTGACCCTGGGCCTCTCTAGATAGTGGAGGTGCTCAACCCCCTGTCCTGACCCCACTTTTTGGTGGCAAGACAGGAGTGAAAATTAGTTAGATTAGGAGGTGTGGCAACATTCAGCCAGTACCACCCCTTGGGTGGGCCAGCTGATGTGGACCCCACTTTTCAGAATCCTCCATCTTGTATTGGAGAGAAGCAGCCAATTATTGTCAGGGCTATGCCCACTTCCAACAGGAAGTGGTCATATAGAGGGTTTTGTCACGAATAGGTAGGAAGCCCTTTGGCTGCTACCTGGTACACCCACAATTAAATATTTATGTAGCACCCCTCGACCCAGAGCTTCAGATTCGTTGGATCAACAGAAGAAGGACGAAGAAGAGTCACTGCCTGACGAGAACTGCAACAGAACTTTGGTGAAAACCCTGGCGTCCTCAGACCTCTTTCGACAATCGTGATAGAGTGACTCGTCCAGTGAACTGAAGCACTACCAAAGCCTCAGGTAGCCAGCCAGCACTTCAACAAACACCAAAAGTCTTCCTTGGAGTAGAGGAGCTACTCCCCTGCAGTCCGCAGGCACCGACCAGTAGAATCTGGTCCGCCACCTTGCAGCCCTCCTGCCCGACTGACGCTGCAGACGACCAAGAGAAGGTACTCTTCTGGTACGTGCTCTGGAAGTTCAGATCTGTTTCGCCACCAAGTGTAAAGACACCGGGAACAACTGGAGCTGTGCAGCACCAACCTTAGGAGTACCAGACGCCTTGCACCAAACACCGACCATGAGTGTCCAGTCCATACACTCACCGCACCAGGACCAAGCAGCCATCAAGCGATGTCAGCATCATTGAGACCCACTTTGAGAGTGGCCCAGCTGCCTTGATTTCTCCTCTTTCGGCTGTTTGTTTTTAACCACGAGGTGCATCTTTGCGCACCAGCCCAGCCGACCAAACTAGTCTACTCCTGAGCCCTCCGGCCTGGGACCCAATGAACAGGCTGTGCCCCATGCACCAAGACCCCTTATGATCTGAGTCCCCATTTGGGAGCCCTGGTCTTGCCTGCAAGTCGCCCTGTGCAGCCTCTTTTCAGGAGGCCTTCCTTCTCCGTAGCGTGCCAGCTACCAGCCTCACCAGCATCCTGCTCTCGGTAGAACCCAGGCATATCCGGAAGAACTGCTGATAGTACTATGAACCTTGGCTCACCACTATTCCGATTCCAGAAGATGAACCCCTGAAATCCACTGTACCTAACCTATATGCATATTTGACTTTTCGTCTCATGGGATTGCATTGTGCCTAAAAGCGAATGGATCTGAAACGTTTACTTACCTGTGCATAATTTTACCAAAAACTGAACTCATATTGAAACGAAGTTCTTGAGTTTGAAATATATATAAAAAGAAGTGTTATTTTTCTCAATTGGTCTCGGATTTATCCTTTGATTGTATCTCATTTATTGCCTCTGTGAGTGCAACAAATGCGTAGCACTACCCTGTGATAAGCCTAACTGCTCACCCACACTACCACAAAAGAGAGCATTAGTATTATCTACTTTAGCCTCTGTAAACTAGCTGGGGACTCACTGGGCTCTCTGCACAGTGTACTTCATTTTAATACACTATAAAGAGAGCCAGTTTCTTACAATTACCCACAAAAGTCACTAAATGTATATGTGCTTAACCCTCTGGTAATTTGACCTAACTTAAAGACAATGTCTTCAATTTTTATGAAGGCCTCAACCAGTAATAAAGTGAAAAAACACACAACACAAGATATATCCCACACCAATTTAGAAACACAGAGCAAAATGACCACAGTGACCACAATGGAGTGTGGCCGGATACAGGGTCCAGATTAGTCTCTCTGAAAAAGTTACCTTCTCAAAATCTGGAGTTCAAAACTTCAGGATTTCACAGGAGTTCAACTGATGACAGTAAAGGGTCTAGGGCCTTGGAAAGCACCTCATGGGGATCAGGCTCTCACACCAGTAGAGGCCAGAAGGGCTCAGGGAGGTTCAGTTGCAGGTTCACGCAGGGCCAGTTGAAGCAGGTCAGCTGGACAGTTGCAGGGAGGCCTCTGGAGCCTGTTGTGTCCTTGTAACTCAGTACGGGAGATCAGACAACTAATACATGGAATCACTCTGCCAGTCCTGGGTTTCAAGGAGATGGTCCTCTCTCCTTCAAGCAGCAAAGCAGCCATCAAGCAGCATGGCAGTTCCCTGAAGAACAGGCAGGCCTCTAGCAGCAGGGCAGTCCACTGAAGAACACAGCAGGCCTCAAGCAGCAGGGCAGTCCACTGAGACACAAGGCAGGCCTCAAGCAGCAGGGCAGTCCTCTGAGACACTAGGCAGGCCTCAAGCAGTGGGGCAGTCCTCTGAGACACAAGGCAGGCCTCAAGCAGCAGGGCAGTCCTCTGGAGCACAAGGCAGTCCTTCAGTAATTGTCCACAGGTCCAGTAGTGTACTGAAGAGTTGGTCTGATGGTGTACTATTTATAACTGATGCCGGCTTTGAAGTGGAAGAAACTTCTGGAGTTTTCCACCCACTGTTGGTTCTAGAAGTTCCTTCCTCCCTTCCCAGGTTCTCCAAGAGGTCTGAGGTGCCAAAGGGCTAGCGTGATTTTTTTGTGTCAGTATGCTGAAGCTGCCCCCTTGAAATGTAAGTTAGGCAGGGAACAGCTCCGCCCCCCCCCCCTCCACCCATCTTGCCAACGCATACTCACCCTTTGTGTCACTGCCTGGGAGGAATATACAGAGGCCAACTGCCATGCTAATCACAGTCATGTGACCCAGGATCTTGTCTGCAGACCTCATATGGTTAGGCTAAGACAATATATATCACAAAAAAAAGAGGGGGGGCCAAGGAGCTATTCAAGGTCCAGTGTCCATGCTCCCAAAGTCTACATTCAATTTCACAAAGGGACACAGTTCCTATGGCAGGATGCAACAATGTCACCCATGCTCGAGGGTGCAAATAGTCACCCGTGCAACAAGAAAAAAAGGGGTGAAGAAGTAAAAAAGAAGAAGAAAAGGAACAAAAGACATCCTAGGTAAAAGTGACCCAATAGTCAAGTGGAACAACCATTGGTGTTTCCTCTGTTGCCCTCACACACCCCAAGAGGTGTCATGCTTCATCATCGGGCTGTTGCTCCTCGTGGGGCCGGCGCTGCAATTCCCCACGGGTCCCCCGAAGGGTCTCTTTTTCGGAGATCTTTTAAAGAACTGCCGGATGGTGCATGTGGGTGTGTGGGGTATGGGTCTAAAGAAGGGTAAACAAAGAGTGCGTGCAAGGTGATATAAAAATATATTAAATAAAGGGTAAACTTGAATCAAATGTATAATTTGTATACCCTTTGCAGATCAACTGCTACATAAAATCTTGTCCAAGAGGCACACTATGCCCAGGTGTCAAAAAGGTCATAGGTCAACATGTTTCGCGCCTGTGTCGCCATAAGGGTCGTTGGCGCTTCTTCAGGACCAGAACTAAAATGAATTAGGTGCACGTGAAAAAAGTTGTTACTAAACCCTTAAGATCAAACAGGGCAGGGCAGTAACCTGTATACCTAAAATGTGGCTACAGCTGCATGATGAAACAACGCTCCTGATGAAAACCTAGGAAACAGGAAGAACATAAATGACAAATAAGAGCATCAGTAACAACTTGATGACTTATAGTGTGCCACATCTGTGTGCACATCAATTATATCAGACAATAGGCAAACACGGGCTCAGGAGACACATATACATCCGGTTGGGCCTGACACAGTGCGATACTTGTAGACATACCGTGTCAGTTAGTTGTAGTTTTATTGTTAGCACTCGTAACCCTCCATATGTCCTAGATATCACATGTGCAAAAAGGTGTCACGGCAACTAATGAATTACTACAGATATTGCACAGCCCTGTATCGGTACCAAAAGGTGGTAAATTCTCAAATGCGCTTACCCCGCTGTTTCGCGAAGGAACCTCCACTGGCAGAGGCCAGAGACGCCCGCACATTACCGGACTGGAAGAGCAAGAATAATGCACATAAAATAAAAAAATTATTATTATAATTGAGGGAGACGGGAACGCGGCACAGACTATAACGTGCCAGTAGCTCGCTATGTTCCAGGCTCTGCCATCCAAATCTACTTACAGGATTCGCCGGGGTGCTACCTCCTCTACACCTACCCCCTCCGTGCGTCTGCCAGGAAGTTACGAATGTGATTGCAAGACGCGGTTCTTATGTAGTAAGGGGAGGAGAGGGCGGAAACCCTTTCCGGGTTGTCCTCGCAAGTTCACCTCAGGCGCACATGCGCGTAGATAGAAATACACAGCGCATGCGCATCAGTGTGAATGCGCATAATCAGAGTTGTCAGCGGCAAATTAAAGGGAATAGTCCTTGAATAGACAGCGGTGTTGAACAAGGGATCCCTCTAGATAGTATGCCGTAGATACATAACCAGATTTAATCGCGCTGAATGTCCTATCACATGGACAGAGGTCACAACTAGTTTACGCCGGGACTGGCCCCGTGCTGCATGGAGTAAGCAGACGGTCAGTGTTGCTGGTGCCCGTTCCTGTAAATTCAGCTGACCCAAGTTCTATAAAATAAAATTAAAAAACAAAAAACAGAAAACAGGAGGGAGGCTAGACAGGTGTCTCAAGGATATGAACCCTAACACACCCTCCAAATTACTGCCTGTGCAATATCATGTGTAAACAATTTTTTTTAGAAAAAGGTATCAGGGGGGTTAATAATACGGAATCCACATTACTGAGTCCCACAAGGTCAATTGACCATGCTGGATCTGAGAGCAGGTCCCCAATTAGATGGTAATGGTCCCCTGTCTGCCCATGGGAAAACAACAAGGAAGATAGAGATAGTAATGGCCCTCGGCTGAACCGCCGTACATAATATATCACAAATAAAAGAGGGGGGGCCAAGGAGCTATTCAAGGTCCAGTGTCCATGCTCCCAAAGTCTACATTCAATTTCACAAAGGGACACAGTTCCTATGGCAACGACCCTTATGGCGACACAGGCGCGAAACATGTTGACCTATGACCTTTTTGACACCTGGGCATAGTGTGCCTCTTGGACAAGATTTTATGTAGCAGTTGATCTGCAAAGGGTATACAAATTATACATTTGATTCAAGTTTACCCTTTATTTAATATATTTTTATATCACCTTGCACGCACTCTTTGTTTACCCTTCTTTAGACCCATACCCCACACACCCACATGCACCATCCGGCAGTTCTTTAAAAGATCTCCGAAAAAGAGACCCTTCGGGGGACCCGTGGGGAATTGCAGCGCCGGCCCCACGAGGAGCAACAGCCCGATGATGAAGCATGACACCTCTTGGGGTGTGTGAGGGCAACAGAGGAAACACCAATGGTTGTTCCACTTGACTATTGGGTCACTTTTACCTAGGATGTCTTTTGTTCCTTTTCTTCTTCTTTTTTACTTCTTCACCCCTTTTTTTCTTGTTGCACGGGTGACTATTTGCACCCTCGAGCATGGGTGACATTGTTGCATCCTGCCATAGGAACTGTGTCCCTTTGTGAAATAGGATAAGACAATACCAACTTTCTAAAAGTGCCATTTTCAGAATTGCAGCTTAAAATCTAACTTTCTAATTAAAGAGGATTTAAAATTACTATTCTTCAGAGACCAAACATGACATTTCTGCCAAAAACAAAAGCTATCACTTATTAAATGTACAAACATAACCCAATGTCATCCTATGAGAGGGGTAGGCCTTGCAGCAGTTACACATTTACTTAAGAGCTTTTCACTACCAGAACATGAAAAACATTTTAAATACAATGCAGCCTGCCTTAAAGGCTGTGTAGGGCCTACCTTAGGGGAGACATGTGTTAAAAAGGAAGATTCAGGCTTGGCAAATGGGTTATGTTGCCAAGTCATATAGACAGTTTAAAATTGCACACAGACAGCAATGGCAGGACTGAGGCATGTTTTGAAGGGCTACTTAAGCAGGTGGCACAATAAGTGCTGAAGGCCCACTAGTGGCATTTAGTTTACAGGCCATAGATACATGCTGTACCGCTTTACTAGCAACTTATAAGTAAATTAAATGTGCGAATTGGGTGCAAGACGATTTTACCATATAGAAAGTAGTGAGCACAATAATCTAGCACTGGTTAGTAGCGGTAAAGTGTACTTTGTCCTAAGGCTCACAAAAACAAATTTCAGCAATCAGTAGTGGAGAAGGCAACTTGTTCGGGGGAAGCCCGCCCTAAGGCTGACATATCTAACACATTGGAAGAGTGAGACAGTTGCTTTTTCTTGTGGGATTATTTCATAGTCTACGCAGTATCCTTTCAGCTGATTTTCTACTGCTCCCTTTGTACTGAATTCGTTGTGACTCTTTTTCTGTTTACCAGAATTCCTGCCAATTAGTAATATCATGGTTCTCGGTGAGTTGTACTGCACTGCTAGAATTTGGGTTGACAGTGGAAAGTGAGGCAGTGGACCCAAATCTCTCCAGTGTGTGAGAAGAAAGCAGTGGTGTAATGAAGATGGCAAGGTCTACATTTGAGGCAACCTGCTGCTGTTGTAATGCCATGGTAACACGATGGTCCACGGTACTACCACTTAGTTCCATTATTGTGAATGGCTGACTATTCTCTCTGACCTCTCCAAGAGGAGCTGTATTTGTGAAATTGAGGCCCCTCATCAGGTCCATAAGCTCCTCATCAGATGTCCAGGCATCTCTTCGTGTCTTCTTCTTCTGGTCTCTTGCCCCCTGTTCAGGTTTTTTGTCTCCTGTTAACTCTTCAGAACATAGCCCAGCTCTACAGGCAGTTGGTCAGATTTCAGGATGCAGCACAGCTTTCTAGAACACAAGGGATTTGCCCAGGATGCAGGGAAGGACTACAGGATGCAGGCCATCACTCTAGGATGCAAAGCAGACCTCCAGGGTGCAGTGAAGCTATTCATGATACATGGCATCCTTCCAGACCACAGAGCAGCTATTCCAGGCCCTAGAGCAGCCTTCCAGCATGAAAGGCAGCACTCCAAGATGCCGGGTAGCTTTCCAGAATGCAGAACAGCTCTCTAGGATGCAGATTAGTTCTCTAGGCTGCAGGGTAGGAATCATGATTGGTGGCTTGTCGGGTCTCATGGCGCCAGTCAGCTTTACTCAATCCATCTTCCCATATCCTTATTCAGAACAATAGAAAAAGAAAGATCCATGTTGTTTACCATTTACAAAATGAGCACTGGGAATTCCTGCACGTATGTGCTGAGAAGATGATGTACACAAGGAATGATTGAAAAGAATGTATAGAGCAGCAATGATCCTACATTCAAAGACACAAATATAAATTCATACAGTATGCACACATTAATTCACAATCAATTAAACATTTATTGTGCAAACCAATCATAAACAAACCAATATTCATTCAGCAAAACAATATTGTATGAGCATGCCCTCTTCTAGAAAGTGTATTCTGACTGGGCAGCTCCTCATTGTGTTCTGCATAAGTAACTCTGTATAGTCAGTCTCATTCACTTAATACTGAGTTTTCAATTCGATTTTTGGCCAGAATGGGTGCAGTTAGTGGTGCCAATATCAAAAGGCATTAAATAGAAGGAATTAAAACTAAGTGATTTTGAATGAAACTGAGTGCTATACAACAGTCTTACCTTCTTCTTGACAATTCGCAAAACTCCATAATACATAAGATAAAATCATACTTTGTTGTCAAAGAGTTAAGATACGTGCATAGTCCAATGATTGTTTTGTTTAAAAAAGGCACCTAAAGGGCTATGCTTCAAAACTTTTGACTCTTTTTTAGGTCGAGCCTAGACAGCGCTTGCGCTGTCTGGAAGATCTGTTGTATGTACTTTGTGGGATCTGGAGATAAGCCCTGGAACTTGTCTGCTTCCGCCTTTGCATCTGGACTTTTATTTCTGTTCAACTGCCTCTATTTAACTGTCTTGATAGAAATCGACCAGTAGAGGCCAGTAAAATATCAGAATTGCGTTCTGCTTGTTCAACTTCCTCTAATTAACTGTCTTGATAGAAATCGACCAGTAGAGGTCAGTAAAATACCAGAATTGCTTTCTGCTTGTTCAACTGCCTCTATTTAACTTTCTTGATAGAAAACGACCAGCAGATGTCAGTAAAATACCAGAATCACTTGAGCATTCCCTAGATTGCAGGCCAAAGAAACTTGTATTCAACGAGCACCCGTAGACAATAATATTTTTTTCATATCTTGTTTCTCAGTGATGTGACCACCGAAGGGGCTGACTTTATATTAAAAACAGAGCTGTGGACAATACAGTTTCCCACTGATAGGCAGTATTTCTCTCCATGTGTTCCCATACCTGGCGTGTTCCGCAGTTTGGTGCTTACTTTCCCTCCATGTTAAAGAACAGTAGATGTTTCAGCTCCCAGGCTGATGTGCTGCATAGCTAAATACATTTAAGGTCCCAAAGGTGAGATTGATTACATTGCAAATGCTGGTTTTATTAGGTTTCTCCTACAGGCTGCTGTTAGCTGTCTGTTTCTGAAGTCCTATTGTGGACAATACCAATGCCTACAGTGAGTTTTATGTCAGTCTATTGCTAACCATTGGTTAGTTTTCTTGTTAATCTCATTTTCTTGCTTCTTATTCAAAAACCTCCTCCTCTTCTTGTGTCTTCGCCCCTATCGGAACTTACATTTTTCACCATCCATTGACTGGGTGGCTTGAATCCTTCCAGTGCTTACATTCAAGTGACTATTTTTTTCTTATTTTTTTTACCACTCTTGGGGTGCACGTGTTTTCTTGCTCTTTCCCTTATGTACTGCTTCCTCCCCAAGCGTCTTCTCCCCTCACAATGTCTATGTTGCTACTTCCCTCTGTTTCCTAGCTCGTCTGTTACCTGGCTCACTCCACCTCTTGCGGCTTTTATTAAACGGAGTACCTGGCAGTTCTCATTTGCAACCATGCCACTCTTTTTTCATGAATGTTATTTTGTGAATATTTATTTTTAATTCACTGCTCCAAGATTGTCTCCCACCCTCTTGCAATGGTACATTTAAAAGTTAAGAAAGATGAAAATGGCGAATGCGTCACGATGCAAGGGGCATGAATAGCAATCAACGGATAAAAAACCCTCGTCAACCTGATAATGGATTTTTGAAACCTGTGAAATACCTGAGGTGAAGCAGAGCTTGACGACCGTGCTAGAGCCTCGCCTCGCTCAGCCCACAGCAACCAAAGAACACCCCGTGACTGGGTCCTTGAAGCTGCAGCAGTGCGGGCTACAGGTCCAGGCATGGCTGGGAATGTGAACCTAGGGGTGGAGGTCTGCAGTTCAACTGGGGCCATCATCACCGCATTCACAGCCACAAGTGACATTTTCTAACCCCAGCACACACTCAATTAAATCTAACATCACATACAATCATATGTAGAACGCCGCGCCTCGAGTGTGCTTACTAGTACTGTAGATAGGAGTTGTATCGCAGATATCGATTACAAGAAGGCATCTCTGGATTCAAGAGACATACGCATTAACGTGTGTCTGAAAGGAACATATATATATGGAATTAATATGATTAACAATTTAGGAGCATCAAATTGTAGTTTTGATCAGGGACGGAATTTGAACCGGCACTGAGACGCAATTGTTTGGACTTACACAAATTCATAAAGCCCTGAGGAAGTCGTGGAGTACGACCCCAGAACAGTGCTGTAACAAAACGTGAGGGGACCTCCTGCAAAGTACATGAAGGGGCTCCCTTCTGGACTTACCTGGGAGCTCTCAGGCCAGGGTACTGCACTGAGGGGGGGCCCTGGGGCACTGCGGGGGCAGCAGGGGCCTTCGTTACACCACTGCCCCAGAACGACCAAATAAGGGTTGGCTAAAACAGAAATGGGCAAATTTACAGGAAAGTGGTGGAGCGCAGGCTAGCTCCAAAATTGCTAACGCTGCGCTCCGTCACTTTCAAAACGCAGTGATGTGCTGTATTTACAATAATATGGCACTACCCTGCGTTTCTCCCTGCGCTGGCACAAAATTTAGCTGCCTATTACCAATGCAGGCACCCTTGAGGAAGCAGGCACCCTGCATTGAGTAAATGATTGTTTATGTGCATTGTGCAGCCAACATAGAAGTTGCAAATCGTCATTTAATGATTGTTTATGTGCCGGAAGGGACGCCTTCCTGCACATAAATGATCATTCGTGGCAATTCGCTGTTTCTATGTGTGCTGCAGCACACATAGAAACAGCAAGAAAGAAGAGAAATTAAGAATTTCTCCTCATTTTGCCATGTTAAGACCAGGTTTTCCCTGGTCTTAATTTTGGCGCTGCCTCCTATTTACATCACCCTTGTACAGTGATTCAATTCAGTATGTTCAGTGTCCATATATCGTAATTCTGTGCTCATTGTTGCCATGCTCCCCTGTGTCACAAGCCTACCCATTTCCATGCTGTTTGAGGAGCATGCAGGAAATTGTGCAGATCTCCAAGTTCATGACAAAAGAGCAAAGGTATAGCTGGAAAAAGGTACAGCATACATTGCAGCAAAAGGCAGACAAAATGGGCAGTTTGGCTGTAGTGCTGCTGGAACAATTTTCAGAGTGGAGGTGCTGCCATCAGTGTTATATCACTGAAGTTATAGGGATTGTGAAAAATCCAAGCATCACACAAAGAACAAGTGTGACAAATGCATTCAGAAGGAGAGTGGTAAGGGTTTAGTATATTACTGCGGGTGTATGTTGGAGCACATTGTTTGAAATATATTACTAAAGCTTGGTGAGTTAGTGCACTGCGATCTACAAACATCGCATTTTCATTGAAATTACCACTACATTTGCCAAGACATATCGTTTTTCTGATAAAACTATATAGCGCCCAAACAATAATGTGTGTAAATAAGGTTTCAGTCAATATTTCATTTGTGCTTTGCCAAGTGTATTGATTTGTTTTGATCCTATTAAAATCTTTGTTTCCATCACCCTTCAGAATTGCAAAAAAGTGCTTCATTTGTGCTTTCCTACTTGCTGATATATTTTGAATAATTTCCACAGTTAATTCACAGGTATTCATATTGTTGTGTGTTAGTAAAAAAAAAAAGTGACACCATGTAGCTTTTTCTTTCAGACTCCCTGTTCCCCAGTAATATTGTCATTCAGCTAATTTTTAAAAATGCTCTCACTTTACAGAGAAGGAAAAATAAACACCAATCTCAATGTTAAAAGAATAAGCAGCAATTTGACAGAAGACAATTGGCCTGTCTTTGAAGGGCAGCAAATTTGACGAGATTAAGACAAACATTAAAGGCATCCTTTTTGCTCATTGACCATCTGACCTTCAGCATGGTTATTTTGGGAGTGCTGGTGCACCCCTACTTCCAGTGTCTAGTTTGGCGGGAGGTGGCACACTATTATATGTTGTGCTAGGCTGACACAGGTTGAGTGGTGGTTACATCAAACAGATGTAAGGGAATTTATTTCTCTCACCTCTCTCTGTAATACACTTCAATAATTAGGATTCAACTTTCTATGCAATATACCACAATAATTAGGATTCATGGGAGTTGGAAAGAGTAGTTATACAGCAAGCAAAATAAATGTGTTTTGCACTATTTTTAATTGCCTAAGATGGAAAAGGTAGTTATAAAATAGGCGAAAGAATCATGTGTTAAACCATTTTTAAATTCATAGGGAACATGCAGACTGTAAAAGATGTCTGTGGAGTGGGATGATCAATAGCCAAAATACTTAACAGTCAGAGCTATGAAACACATCAACATTTCCTGATATTTAAGCAGCACAAATTGCATGGACCTTAATATGACTGAGAAAGCCTTGTCTATTCCAGATATATTTGATTTTTGCTTCCATTTAATAATCAGCCCATCCGAGGACACCGCTTCTGGATAACCCTTGGTAAGACCATGCTAGCAATTGCCATTTACCATGAACATCAATTTCTGTGCTTCGCCTACACTCTGCTAAGCTACTCACATCCGTATCACCCTGCAATTCAGACGTCTAATAAAACCATCAATTGTTTTTTATCAGAAATACTATACGAACATGTCGGTATGTAGTTAAAGTCTGTCTCTAAGGGGATGATTTGATATTTTGTGGAAAATTCCTGAAGTTTAGGTCTATTGCAGAGTCCAAACTAGCAAAGCTTGAGTTATAATGGTTATTGTCAGAGGCACATGTATTGCGCAGCAGATGTCTATATGCCCATTTATATTGTGTTTAAAAATAATATGAATTGGTCTTAATCAGTATGAATTTTATTGGTTTTACCCTTAACCGGGAATGCTATAGTTATGTATAATTAATCAAGCCAAACTAGGAAGTTTTTATTTGTAGCACGCTATCATAAGAATAGTTTTAATATGAAGTAGGACATTTATTAAAGGCGTGCGGCACTTTGTTTTGACTACTTTGCACAAATTAGACATTCATGGTTATAACAATGCTTGTTGGTATACTTTAAATGCAATTATACCAAACTGGCACAACAAGGTCCATGCTCTGCAAAACTTTAATATTGAAGCACATTTTTCTGACACTTAACTGGGCAAAGTTATCTGGATTATATTTCATAGTTGTAGGTGTACAGTTGTGGATCATTATTATATGACCTACGACTCAGGTTAACAATTTCTCCTTTGAGGTCTAATGAAGTCAATATTGGGGATACCAACTGATTGAAGTCGGATTTTATGATGTTATTTATTGATGATGTTTTATCTGGTGATCATATTGTGATGTATTGTACATTTTTATCAACTAAACAATAAAGTCTTACCTTACCTTATTTTATCATCAATTGTTTGTATGTGTATGAAGATATTTTGCTAGAGCATACAAAGGATCTGGCATAATGCAAGCATCTAGAGGAGCATTTACCTCTTTCCTTCATGAGCATTTATTTTTCTAACCCCACCTCTTTTTATTCATCTTTTCTGGAGGATAACACAAATAATACATTATCCAATAGCCTTACAGTATATAATTAAATGGGTACAGTTTTTCGTGTGTCTGCAGAGACCGAAATCGCCAAATCACTTTTCATTACGACTACAGGTAAAACCTCTCCCCAGTTCCCCAGGTCCGTATGCAATTTATGTACCATATGATAGAGTTGTGATGTCTGTATAATCTGATTAAGATTCTCTTAAATCCTGCACCAAAAACATTCTAAGATGACATAAGATGTCTTCAAACACAGTGTCATGATTTCTGATTCAATCCTAACTCTTCATCTTGATTTTTCGTTCCTGATAGAAACATGCTCAAAGAAACTACTTATTCAGTCACTGATCTTCTTATCCCTCAGGACTACTCCATCATACAGCTTCACTGCATTAGTAATGCGGTCATGGAGGTGCTGTTATCCACAAAGACGTATTATGAGGATACTGGCCTTGGGTATCTTGAGGATGAAATTAAAATGGCCGCACTATTACTGTGGACCTCATTCTGCTCAAGCCCTGCCACCTCTTCAAATCGTGCAATAATGAGGAATTGTATAAATATCACCATCTATCGTATCGTCTGTTGAAACAACTTTAGCATTAGAGCTATACTTTAGTGATAAATCCATATTTAAGGGGCCAATTACGACATCGGAGGTCCAACCGCACGCTTGCTTGGCGATTCAACCACCCAATTATGAAGTGAGTGGGAACACTGCCTCCAGACAGCTGCCTCCACCGATATCAGAATTCCTACGGCGGGAGAGGCAGAGGTGGCCCATGGAGACGGAGCTGGCATTTTTCCCACAGTGCAAATTATGATCTGGCTTGCCGCTGAACTTTACCTGGTGGGGACACCACCATGCGAGAGTCAGTGGAAAGGGAGGTAATGAGGGGAAAAACTGCCTCCATGGCGAATGTGCCCTTGTGAAATGTAACTGGTGCTCATGTTTTGACCTCCGATGCCTTCGGGTCAGATGGGTTCACTGTTTCTCTTGCACAACGTAATGCAAGGAAGCAGTGCGCCTGACTGGCTGAAGGCACTGAAGCATGGCCAGTAATGCATTCAGGCTCATTACCAGAGCCGAAGCGTACCGCCGCAATGACTCCGCCGCCCACACACCGCCAGCCCCGCAGTAAAGTCATGATATGGCGTTTTCTGAATCGCTGCCGGGTCGGGCTGGTGATAAAACCATCAAAGTCGTAATCGGGCCCTAAGTTTGGCTCCCGCTTCAAGCGAGTGAAATCGTGACACAGGATTTAGAATGGGAATCAAATATCATATGCTAGATTTCCCTAAGGATTGACTAGTCAACAATAAATTTTATATTTTCTGCTGCTATTACAAAACATTCTGCAGTTATACGTTTAGTAGACCTTTCTTAAAACACAAGCACTTAAGGAGCTGAAGGCCAGATTTTTGTCTATCCTTGGCAGTCATCTACATGATGGTGTACAACAAGGATGAATACATCTGACAATCAAACGTTGGCTTGTGTCACTGCAGTTCCTTCTGTTGAGGCAAAGTTGTGCCAAAACCACTCTGTGAAATCCTGCTACATGAATACAGAGATGTTGTTAATTTAACTTGCCTGGGACTTGGCTTCAAACTGAATGCATTGAGTGGGAGAGTGCAGGAAGGGGGTGGGGAGCAATGGCAGAGAGCTGCAGATTCATATAAGGAGTGGATTTGGGTGGGAGTTACAAGAAAGAGGGACAGGGAATTTACTTGCCTATTAGGAAGATGTACATGCTGCACTTTAATGGCGGGAAATGTGCCATCACTGCTGCCCGGGGGTCTACAGCGCGAGCACCGTCTGACAGAACAGAACGACCAAATGCTGCTTTGTATCTGTGAGAAGCTCTTTGATTTAAATAGAAAAGAAGGCATGCCAAATAGCAGGCTGGAGTAAAGCCTTAATTAGGCCTGCCTGCGACTTGGCCAAAGGTTGCAGTTGAAGCACACACAGAGGGCGGAAGCACAGTGCAGCACAATTACTATAGGAAAGACTGAAATGGAAAGGCAATTCATTTCAATTCAGCATTTAAGAAGTGACTTCGTAATAATACTCATAATACAACATGCTCCTACACTGTGCAAGCACTTCATGCAATGTCGAGTAGACAAAGTGCTCTACATGTTGTTAAACAATATACCACTCAAATACTTTATGATTAGAATCTTGAATTGCCTGGTATTTTCTTTCTAGGACAGTTGGAGGCACCACACAGTCTCCCAACAATTAC
Organism: Triturus cristatus; assembly: GCF_964204655.1. NCBI lineage: Eukaryota > Metazoa > Chordata > Amphibia > Caudata > Salamandridae > Triturus > Triturus cristatus. The sequence goes on from NC_140592.1 coordinate 844,610,787, forward strand.
CGAACTCTTCCCCCAGTCAAAAGCCAGACCTGTTGGATTTGCATAGCATTTTTTTTTAAAGCAAGATCCATTTGCTTTGCAAATGCTTCTTCCTGTTTTTGTTGCATATTCATACAATTTAGACTATTCTGTGAATGGTTGCAATCATTTGGTTGCTGTTTTTGTGTATATGGTTTAATGAGTCCCAGTGTTGAAATGAACTAATAATGGACTGGTTTCTTCAATGCGTATTTTATTTCAAGTGCTTCGGTCCCGGATGCTAGTCTTCCAGGCACAACAACTGGACGCTTCAGTTACCCACGGCGAGCATTCAGTAGGACACATATTTCACGTATTTGTTTTCCATTGAACTAGGATGTTTAAAGCTCTGTGGAGGGTGAACTGGCTGTTTATACTGTTTTAAAAGTAATGACCTGTTATTTATAAAAATGAAAGCACTAGAACTATGGGGAAACAGATTCATTTGTTGCTGTCGCCATCATGGCGTGGTGGCTGAGAATTGGTGGCATTATGGAGTGGCCAGTAGATTTCACATTCTCAGTCGTGCTTTTTCCAAGAATCCTTAGGCAGGGTTTATCATCCATCACCCACAGTTGCCGCAGAAACATAATGGACAGCGGGATTACTCAGGTCTGAAATGTGTCTAGAATTGATGAACTCAATTTAGGGTTTGTTCCTACAGGCTCAAGGCAACTGGGAGGTCAAAAAATTGAGTGATTCAAATTTTAATTAAATAAACAGTCAAGGGTGCACATGCCATTGGTGGATTGCGATGCATGCTACTAGTAGTGGGATTTCAGTTATCAACCCCTTAGATGATTAAGAAGGGAGTCCAAGATGTAGTCAAAGAGCATATACAGAGGCTCTTGGCTTCCTCTCTCCACAACGCGGAACTCTCCGAAGCGATCCATTCAAGGAGAGTGTGGAGCCAAGATGTGGCGGGGGGGGGGGGGGGGCTGGACTTCCATCGCAAGGCTATCAGTCTTTTTGCCAGAAGAAGGGCTACGTTGGTTAGGCGGGAATCAGCGTGATGTTTCATGTACCCCCTATATATGCCTGGTGATATTGAAGCCCAGTCTGAGGGAAGTGGTTCACCTGTGAAGAGGTGAGTAGGTTTGTAACATAGGACCAGACGGGTCTAAAGAGAGGGCAGCACTATAGAGTATGCATGAAACCTGCATTATACGATGAACAACTAGGGCCTGTAGATGCAGCTTATGGAAAATATTTGTGCGTTTTTAGTGGAGTTAGGTATGCTCTGCGAAGTACAGAGTACTGTATTCATTTAAATTTGACATTTCTAGATAGTAGATGGAGGAACTTAAGGGCAAGAGACCACTCATTATCATGGAAGACTCTACCAGCCTTGTCCTTTCACTGTTCTCTGAGGTGGTCTGGGGCAGGGACTCCAAGGGGGGAGAGGCTCTTTAAAACCACAAGATTTTTCTGCGACCCAGACCCAGAGTATATAAGGCTTGGAGGAACGTATAGGCTCAGGGGAGGGGAGTCCGTAACGTTCCAAAGTCGCTGCAGGCTGCGATGTAGGATATTATAGAGTACAAGTTGTCCCAGATGGAGCTTGTATGAATCCATGAGTTCAGGAAAAGGGATTAAATGGTCACCATGAAAAGTCACCCACTGTCAGGAGATTGGAGTTGTGAAATGGTTGAGTGATGTAGAGGCTAGTGGGCTGACAAGGGTTGGGAGCCCCTGCAAAGGAATGGCTGGTGCATATGGGTGAGGTTCTTGGTGAGGTGTGTGATGCATGGGTAGCAGCTCAGTGCCACCCTAAGACGCCTAGACTGTGATTGGGGTACCCTAGAACACGAGATTAGCAGTGTGTGCAAGTGTTCATGTCACAGAGGTGGCGTAAGGGTAGATTGTTACGCTGCACTTGTAACAGTTCAAGAATTAACCCCTCTTGCCAAATCTAATGCAGGTAGTCTTTACTGGTAGGCATGTTTTACTGCTTGTCATGTGACCAATGTCCCCCACAGCTGAAGCACCAGTCCCTGAAACTGCTCTCACCATTCTCCAATTCAACTCTCTACCTTTGACAGTGTTTGTCAAAGCTTGCAGCAATTATGTCAGACAACCCTCTCACTTCTTTGCTAATTTCGTCAACACACTCAACATGTTCTATTTCCCTTTAGCAACCACTAACCTGGCATCTGTAGCACCTGTAGCACAGCACCACCTCCCATAGAGATGACTTGAGATTCTGCAGCACCACCTGGAGCACCACAGAACTCGAGCCACCCTCCCAAGCCTCCTGCCTCCAATGACTGGCAAATGTGTAGCTTAGTCCCTTTTGCCTATAGCTGTTAGCTGTGTACTTGCCTCTGCTGTCTGAAACCTACTATTTTACCCCACAAGGCATGATTCCTGCATCTGTCTCTCAGAGGTGTTTTACCCTATGCCTCTCCCAGTCACGGGGGGGCATATTTATCTATTTTTTTGGGCCTGCCTTGCGCCACGCAAGGTAGCGCAAGGGTGACGCAAAACCTAGAATGATATTTACCAAGTCCCTGAAGGCCACCTTGCGTGGTCCTCCATGGCTTGGTAAACCAGGAGTAACGCAAAGCAGCGCAAGCCTCTGACTTGCGTCACTCTTCCCCAGGGAGGTGTTCCATGGGTGGAGTCTGGGTGTTCCCACGTATCCACTCAGGGATTTTCGCTCAATCCCAGATTTACCAAGACTGGTAAACCTGGGAATATGTCAAAATGCTACCGCTTCCCAGGGGAGGCCTAACAATGTGAAATATCTATGTTTCGCCTCGTTCTTTCCTCTTTATATGGAGAGATAAAAGCCCCAGAGGATTTTTTGGAGCATCCTGCACAAAAACAATCCTGTCTGCAAAGCAGGCACCCTTGAACCATGATGTAAGGGTGCCTGTGTTGGTGCTAGGGAGCAGTTTGTGCTCCAGCGCAGGTACAGAGCAGGAATGTGTCATATCTGGTTAGATATGCCGCATTACTGCCCTCTCCCTATCAAGCAGCGCAGCATTGCGTAAAATAATGATAAATATGGCCCTGAGTGCTAGGAACTGTTGAACTTGGTCCGTCATTTACACTCAGGGTTTAATTTCACTGCCCCAAGCCTGCCAAGTTCTAAACATGTTTTTACTGTGTAAGGGGAGCGGGTGGGGCCCTTGAGGAGTAGTTCTTTGTGTCAAGCACAGCTTGTCCTCCCCCACAAAAAAGCTTACCAGTCTACCGCCAATGTCCTAGGGTGTTTTCACACTCTGCAATGGACATCAGCTGTGCACAGGCTCCAAACATGATCTGGAAACCCACTTTAATCAAGGTTTCAAGGCCATCTTTTGAGCCACCTGTGATATTGGTTCCTCACCCGGTGACTGTGTGAAAGGAGGCGAGATTGAGTGACACACGTGGTGTCACTGTCAGTGCCTGGTCGTACCTGCTAGCTGTAGACCTACTGATATCTGGATGCGTCCCCTGCTTTCACTTATGAATGTGGAAATAAGATATGAATGAGCAGGGGATTAGTTTGGTCTGTAAGATTGAGGGGGGGGGGGGCTGAGCTTCAGATTTCCCTACAATCACGCAGGCATTGAAGGTTGAAATACATCATAGGACAAGCAGGGCGCATGAGAGGGCTTAAGGGGCAACAGAAAGGAGAAGAAATGCGGATTGTTATGAGTACCAAATGAGAGAAACACACTATTTTGAAAACGAATGAAATTTTTTTAGGATTTTCCAAACAGAGATGAGAGTGTGCGTGTGAGTTTTTGTCAGTGTGTGCATGCAAAAATCCCAGGTGAAATCCAACAGACTGCTCACCATACCCGACTGAAAGCACCGGTACCCAACTATTCATCAGAAAAGACTTTATTGGAGGGGGGGGTGACACTCCAAACACTCCCCCTGAATCTGCGCCCCTGTGAATGAGAATTCGAATAAGTATGTGGATGAGTGGCTTTTCATCAGAGATGTAATTCAAAATATTGTCAGTTTGCAATGCGGTATTTTATGCGTGGAAGTATGTTCCATGTTGGAGACAATGTATGATGGAAGTGGGAATTAAGGATGATTGAGGAGGGAGGGATGAAAGTAAAGGTTAAGGTCTTACCGTAACTTGTGAAGTTATCTCCTGGTATGCAGACAGAATATAAAGTTGGAAATGTCGACTTTGACAATTATCGAGATCGAAATATTGTGATACAGAAATATCAACAGCAAGAATATCGTGGTCAAGAATATCGACTTTAAGGTAAGAAATATTGTTTAAAAAAATATTGAATTAATTAATATCGTTTGCAAAAATATAGTTGTTTAAAATATAGATTTCTTTAATTAGTGTTATGTATTTTAATATGTATTTTTAAATGTATGTGATCTATTTTTTTATATAAGTCTTGTTTTTGTATTTTAATATATGTGTTACACTTTTAGATGTTATCAATTTTATTTTATTTAAATTTTGCGTTTTTTAGTTCCATAGCGGGTTGTGGGATTATAAGGGGATAGGGTGGGAAGTAATTCAATTATAATGAATTAATGAATATTATTTTTATTTTTTATTTTTTTTAAAAATATATTTTTATTAACATTTTTTCTCATTATAGAACAGAAACAGTGGTCACCAGTAAGATACATAAGCATTTCCCAATAAACAGCAGCAGTATATCCAATCAGCAGCAAAGAAGGGTCAAACAATGTTGTAATGGGTCGGTGTAATGTGGCGGGCCCCATCTTTCCCTTCCAACCTTATACCCAACCCTGCACTATATCATTGCGAGTCAGAGAGCATGAGTCCGTAGTGTCTAAGCCAAGGCTTCCATATTTTCCACAACTTTTTAGGGCAGCCCCGTGTTTTATACATTGTCTTCTCCCCTAGCATATACATGTCCATGCTTTTCCTCCACTCAACAAGAGATGGTTCCTCTGTGGCCCCCCCATGTCTTGGCTATATCTTGTTTTGCGACCAACAACCCCAATTGTAGCAAGACCAACCCAGGTTTGGGAGGTCAATATTTGTGGATATCCCCAGTAGGACAAACGAGAGGTTAAGTGGAACCTCCGCCCTTAGGATCTTCTCCATCTCCCCCATCAGGGTCATCCAGTACCTTTGGATCTTGGAGCACTCCCACACTGTGTGGTAAAATGTGCCTTCCGCCCCTAAACAGCGCAGGCATGTAGGTGTTTCAGCCCTCCCAATGCGGTGCAGTCGTGCTCTATCGTAATATGCCCTGTGTAAGTATTTATATTGGATAAGCCTGAGGCGCGATCTGATGGCTACTTCGCGAGGATGCATCAAAGCCATCTCCCAGTCCAAATGATCCATCTCCCCCAATTCCGATTCCCATTTTATGCGCAGTTTCTGTAGTGTGTCTGGCTTATTGTTTATGATCGTCTTATAGGTCCAGGAGACCGCTTTTTCAGCTATCTCTCCCATCAAGAGTCGCTCTTCTAAAGGTGCGTATTCGGGGAGGTCGGCAGTGACTAGGCCCTGTGCCCGCCAGGCATGTTGCAACTGTAAATACTTGTAGTGCTGGGTCGAAGTCATGTTATATTCCGTCTGTAGACGAGCAAAGGTGACTAGCTCTTTGCGGTATATAATATCCTTAAGTTGCAAAATACCCAACTGGTCCTATTTCCTAAAGCCTTTCAGCTTCCTAATTTCTGGCAGGCGATTCCCCACCCATAGCGGGGTTTCCCTAGTAACCCGTCCACCCCACTTCATCTGTCTCTCCGCTTGTTTCCATGCAGCCAATACAATCCGCGTTGCCGTGAGCAGCTGGGTAGCCCCCCTCCCCCCATATATGTAATGCGTGTATGGGAGGTTATTGAATTGTGCAAACTCCAAAGCATACGTTGGATGATCCCTCTCTATATGTCCCCATTCATTCACTACTATTAATTGGGCTGCCCAGTAATACGCCTGGATGTCTGGCAGGGAGATGCCACCATTGTACTGGTTACGCTGCAGTGTCGCCAATGCGATCCTTGGCGGCCTTCCGTCCCAAAGGAACGTTCGTAATACATCATCAATTCTTGTGAACACCTCCACTGGTATGAACTGGTAGGTGTTTTGCAGCATGTAAAGGAATTTGTGGAGCACTATCATTTTGTATAGAGCTGCCCTGCCTAAGAGGGTCAGCAGCAGGGACCTCCACCTCCCCACGTCCTCACGAAATTCTCGTAGCACCCTGTACAATTTGCGATCCAGCGCCAGCTTCGTGTTCGTCGTTCCGTTAACGCCTTCTTGTGTCACTTGGAGCTGGCATGGGCCTGTAACGTATCCGCCACATTCGCCCGTCTGGTACAGACAGGATTTCCCCCAATTAATCTTATGACCCGCCTGTGTGCCGTAGAAATCACAGCACCCCATAATACATGGGATTGTAGTGTCTGGGTTAGTCACATACAACAATATGTCATCCGCATATAGGGATATGCGCTCATCAGACTCTGTCACCCCGTTCATCTGAAAACCTGTTATGTCAGGGTGTTGTCGGATTACACACGCGAGTGGTTCCAATACCAGGGCAAAAAGCAGCGGGGATAGAGGACAGCCCTGGCGAGTGCACCTGCCTATGGAAAATTCCCTCTATAATACCCCATTAACCCTGACTTTCGCCACGGGTCTGTCGTATAAGACGGTGATCCACTGTCAGAACACCGGTCCAAAGCCAAATATCTCCAACGCGGACATGAGAAAGGGCCAATGGACTGTATCAAATGCCTTCTTGGCATTCAGGGATAGGATGAAATGTGGGTCACGTCTCTTACTCACCACTTCTAGCCAGTTGTGTAGCCGTCTCAGATTGAGCCTTGTCGACCTTTTGGGCATGAAGCCCGACTGGTCTCTGTGGATAAGACCGGAGATGACCCCGGTGAGTCTGCTCGCTAACACCCTGGCAAGTATTTTGGTTTCCAGGTTAATCGAGGAGATGGGACGATATGAGCTGCAACGATCTGGGGGTCGGTCTTTCTTAGGGATTACCGCTATCGTGGCTGCCCTCAAGTCCCTGGGGAGGCTGCCCACCTCCAAATAGAGCTGGAGGAGATACGGGTAAAAGAGCGTCGCGTGCTGCTTAAAGAACTCCGGAGGGAGCCCATTTGGTCCGGGAGCCTTCCCAGTTTTCAACTGGCCAATGGCCGTCATGACCTCCTCGCTTGTAATCTTACTGTCTAGGGATTGCCGGTCTTCTTCCTCTAACCTGGGGAGCTGTATCGTCTGGAGATAGTCTTGTTTTTGTGCAGTTTCAGCTAAGGGTCGCTGTGTATAAAAGGCCTCGTAATAGTCTGCAAAGGCGTTGGCAATTGCAACTGGAGTAACGTGGACCTGCCCTCCCTCGTCCTGTATCTGTGTCACCCACCTGCTATCCATTTCTTTTCTGCTGAGCCAGGCAAGCAATCTACCCGTCTTATTCCCCACATCGTATAACCTCCTGTGTAGTGCTTGTATAGCATGTTGTGCATCTTTCCTGGCCAACACGAGATATTCTTGCCTAAGAAGTTGTAGCCTACGCAGTAAGAAGGGATTGTCTCCCGTATGAGCTCTTGTTTCGAGCTGCAGGAGTCGGGACTCAATCTCAGTAATCTCCTCGTCGTCTTTTATGCGCAACGATCCCGGAGAACTGGTTTATATACTTCCCATAGCGTAACCGCCGAGTCTACCGTCCCAACATTTTCCTTAAAATAAAGTTCGGTATCCGTCCTAAGTTCTTGCGAGTCTGTGCATCTTTCAAGTCCCAAGCGTTAAGCTCCCATTCCCTGTGTCTGTCATGTGTGCGGGTACCTACTGAGAGTCGCATAGGTGAGTGATCCGAGAGTCCTCTGGCCAAGAATTCCACCTCGTATCCCTCCCTCAGGTCTCCCGCTGGAGCAAATATATAGGTGCCGATCACGATCCGGTAAAAAAATTGCCCGTCCGACTCGTATCCGGTCTTTTTACCGTACGAATCGTACAAGTGCCATACAAACTGGCAATCACGATTCGCATGGTAAAAAGTCCGTACGAACCGCATTGGGAATTATTCCCCACATGTCCTCGGGTCGGAAAATGTGTCCGACACGTCCTCGGACGATTTACCGTACAAATGTGAAAAGTGAAGTCCGACCGCGGAATCACGATCCATCCCGTGCGTCCGATGTTACAACCGTATGGAAAAAACACCGTCCGCACTGAACTCCCATAGCAACCATGGAGACATGTGCCTGCATACGTGCCCAACACCCCCCCAGCCCTCCTATGTACGAGTCGAATCCCCACCTGTGTATGTACGACCCGTACCCCCACCCCAACCGTGTATGTACGACGCGTACCCTCACCCGCGTACGTATGGAGCGTACCCCCACCCCAACCGTGTATGTACAGACCGTACCCCCACCCCAACCGTGTATGTACGACCCGTACCCTCACCCGCGTACGTATGGAGCGTACCCCCTCCCCAACCGTGTATGTACGGACCGTACCCACACCCCAACCGTGTATGTACGACCCGTACCCTCACCCGCGTACGTATGGAGCGTACCCCCACCCCAACTGTGTATGTACGACCCGTACCCACAATGGAAAATATAGTTCCCAGGCAAACATACACAATAATGGTACAAATTGATGAGCACAGAAGTAGTAAGACAAACAAATGATGTAGTTCACAAATTTAATTAAAAAAGGGAATAAAAAATCACAAAAAGTGAATTGACAATATACAATAAGATTAAAAAATTACAATAGTACAATTCAATAATATCAATTACGGGTAGTGGCAGAACATGAAATATCTTCACGACGCGCGTTTCGACACAGAGTGCCTTCGTCAGGAGTAGCCACAATAGATCTAAATAATTAATCAGAACGAAAATTATTAAACATACATTTCTGTGCTACAGCTTTAATATTACAATGCTGAGTTTGTCTGAAAAAGGTTCTTTTCATTGATACATTCTATACAACTGATAACTGCGTTAGCATGGATTTGCAAATGGAAAAAAGAAGAAGAGAAAAGAGAGAGAAGAAAAAAAGAAGAAGTAAAGAGTTAGTGAAGAAAAAAAAAAAAAAAAAAAAAAAATAGTAAGAAAGAAAAAAGGGATATGAGCGGGAAAAACAGAAAAAATGAGGGAGAAGGGGTAACAAAGGAGAAGAGGGGGGAGAGGGAAAAGAGTATGGTGAGTATGATAGGTTATTTCCCAAGAAGTGTATAAGTTATGCACGTTTTTCTTGATAGTGAATATATACAACACCCGTGGTAAAAAGGAAGAAGGAGATGAAGGGTAAGTTGTAGTAATAAATAAGTTTCTTACTTGTGTGTTTAAATAACGGAGGATAAATTACATATGTTTATGGGGGCAAAATCGACCAGAATAATGGATTCTTCCTGTTCTTTATGTGGTTCTTTTTGTTTCTAGTAAAACAAACGAGTGATTAAATAAAAGGAAAAAGGCGTAGTTAGGGTTTTAATATAGAATAAAAGATGAAAGGGTGGGGTATTTACTTCTTTGTGCGATGATTCTTTAATAAGGAAGGGGATGATATTATTCGATTTCAATCCCGTAGAGTGGACAAGTGATGTTCTAAAGTCACATCATAATGTTTCTTCCAGCAATGTAATCAAAGAGTGGATAATAAAACCTGTAATACTAGGGATAATGAAAGAATGGAGTAAAGAATAGGAACATCTGAAATTTAATGTTCAGAAGACGGCAATACTATCTTAATATAAACTCGTGTGAGTGCCAATGACAGTAATGGTGAGTGTTAATTGCATGTAGGATAACGATGGAACTAGAACTGAGGTTTTATATTCATAGATGTAAATTAAACTAAATGTCGAGATACATGAACTCAGACTATCTTAAGATTATGTATCTATATGAAAAATAGTAAGAATTACCTTAAATTACTGATTGTTGCAGAGGATATTCTGACAACTACTCGAATCCGGCAAAACGTGTAGGTAGTGGATATACAATTAGGGTGGCGGCGGAAAATAGAGACACACATATAATGATGCTTCAAAGGAAAAAGAAGAGGGAATATCGAGTTAGGTACAATTAACTGAGACAATGATTGTGGGAAAGATAGATAAATGTATATACGCTTACCGGGATACGTCTCATTAATCTGTTGCAACATGAGACAAAAAAAAAAAAAAAAAAAAAAAACCGGGAAAAATAGTTAGGTTACATGTGGGTCGGGATGTGGGTATTAAACAGGGGAGCGCGAAGACGATAGGTACGCTTACCGGATAGTTAAGTTTCTCGATTTTAAAGTTGATTCCGCTTGTCAAAATGTTGTAGATAAGATCAGAAGGTGGACGCGCTGTGAGTCGTTAAATAAGCGGAGCTTGATGGGGCGCGGGAACACGTAGCGGCACTGACGTTACGTATGGAAAGATCTGATTGGATGAAGGGACTGGGAATGAAACTAGGTGGTGTGTGATTGGTCCATGTAATATTATGGAAGATGTGTGTGTTGATGAAAGTAAACCAAAATGAGAAAAGGTGTCTCATTGGTTGGGAGTCAGGGACGAAAGGTATTCAAATAAATGGACAGGTGTGATGGGTCTACAGGCCAAAATGATAATAGGGAATAAAACGAACTATGTAGGAGGCCATGTGGTGTATCAAATGACTAAATGAAAGGGACTAAATTGTAACTGATGATGTGGCAGAAAGTATGGCAAAGATGATGAAAAAGGAAGATGAACGGGACAGGGAACAATGTCATAAAGTGAAGATCACACATGGAATATAAGTAGAATATATGTCTGAGTCAAAATAGATTGACTGAATAGATATTAAGGGCAATGTTTATAAGGCATAGAGGTAAATAATACTTACAGTGTACTTATTGTGGAAGTTTCAGATAATATATTAACTATGAAGGTGGCGGCGAGGTAGGTAAGAATCGCTAAGGGGTATTAGATGATAGCGTTTTCCCATGGCAAATCATTATTTAAACCATTTTTAAATGTGTTCAGACTAAAAATCCAATAAACTTCCCGTTTTTTTCGGATTTTTTGGCCACCTTCTGCATCTGAGATTTTGATTTTTTCTAGTATTCGCCAAAGAATGTCATCTGGTTGGTGTTTGAAATCTGTGTAATGTTTAACAAGGGGTGCTGTAAATTTCTTGGTTTTAATGGCTGAACGATGTTCTGTCAATCTGGTTTGAATAGTTCTAGATGTCTCTCCTACGTAACCTAGATTGCAAGGGCAGAGGAGCAAATAGATGACATTTTGAGTTTTACAGTTCCATAATCCTTGTGCTTTAATGGTGACATCGTTGAATGTCATATGTTCACCTTCTAGTATATTGTTACATGATTTACACATGGTGCAACGTATAGTTCCTTTGATGGGATTGCTGCCATCAATGGTTTTTTGCACAAAAGGAGATTTTGTTTCTTTAGGGGTAAATCTAGAATGTACTATGAGGTCTTTGATGTTTTTGTTTCGACGGTGAGCGAATACTGGTTTGTCGATCTTTTTCTGATCCGAGTTACAGTTTAGAAGGTGCCAGTTGGAATTGATAATCTGTTTGACTTGCTGGTTCAAGGTGGAGTGTTTGGTGATGCATACTAGTTTTTGGTTGGCATTAGTTTTATTTTTGTTGAAAAGGTGATCCCTGTCAAAAAAGCGGGCTCTTTTGTATGATTCTCTTATAAGACGATGTGGGTAACCTCTTGCTAAAAATTTCTTTTTCATAGTTGTTGCTTGAATGTCAAAATCTGAGAGGTTAGTGCAGTTACGCCTCACTCTCAGGAATTGAGAAAACGGAATGCTTTGTTTCTGGCATCGTGGGTGGTAGCTCTCAAAATGCAACAAGGTGTTTCTGGCTGTTGGTTTCACAAAAAGGTCAACTTCTAATTTTCCTGTATTGTGTCTAATCCAGATGTCCAGAAATTCTACTTTATCTGAGCTTATGTTGGCAGTGAATTTGAGATTAACATCTGTCACGTTCAACCAAGATAGGAATTCTCTAAGAGTCTGTTGTCCACCGGTCCAGACAAAGAAGATGTCATCAATGTATCTGGACCAATGGGAAACAGACTCAAAGAACGGTGCTACTTCGTTATAGATGTGTATCTCTTCATAGTGAGCCATATAGATGTTAGCTATTGAAGGTGCTACTGAAGCACCCATGCTTACTCCTTTGATTTGGCGATAGCATTGTTGCCCAAATTCAAAGATGTTTTCAGTTAGGATTAAATGTAATCCTGTGAGAATGAATGGTTTGGAGCAAGGGATGTTAAATTTATCTATGAACCAATCAACTGCTTCTAGAGCTTCTTTCTGAGGTATGTTGCTATAAAGAGACTCTATATCTAGAGTTACCAAAAGATCTGTGTCTGGGTTGAATCTGATATTTTCTACTTGTTGTATCATTTCTCCTGTGTCCCGTACCCACACCCCAACCGTGTATGTATGACCCGTACCCTCACCCGCGTACGTATGGAGTGTACCCCCACCCCAACCGTGTATGTACGGACCGTGCCCACACCCCAACCGTGTATGTACGACGCGTACCCTCACCCGCGTACTTATGGAGCGTACCCCCACCCCAACCGTGTATGTACGGGCCGTACCCCCACCCCAACCGTGTATATACGACCCGTACCCTCACCCGCGTACGTATGGAGCGTACCCCCACCCCAACCGTGTATGTACGGACCGTACCCTCACCCCAACCGTGTATGTACGACGCGTACCCTCACCCGCGTACGTATGGAGCGTAGCCCCACCCCAACCGTGTATGTACGGACCGTACCCTCACCCCAACCATGTATGTACGACGCGTACCCTCACCCGCATATGTATGAAGCGTACCCCCACCCCAACCGCGTATGTACGACCCGTACCCTCACCCGCGTATGCATGGAGCGCACCCCAGGCCCCAACACCAGCACCTTCACACAACATCACGCATGTACGAGTCGTACCAAGCCAGACACAAGGACAGCACTGTACAACAAAATGCCCGAAGTACACACCGTACACACGTTAAAAACGCACGTACACAACCAGGACAAAGCAAAACAACACAAGAATACACCATTCGAATGGCACAAAGCCACTAAACATGTCCAACAAGCACAAAAACAACACAATCACTGACCTGCAACTGCCAAAATCCAAAACAGAGGCCCAAAACACAACCACTCCTTATAACACACCCACCCAAAGTTCAAACACAGCCACACCCACCAATGGACCAATAAAAAGGGCCCACACACACAAACCATGAGCCTTTGCAACAGACTCACTGCTGCCAGACCCCACAGACAACCTACAGCACCATACTTGAACCTTTACTACACCTTACACTTGCACACCTTCACACACACACCTTCACAAACACCCCCTCATCACATTCACACACACACCTGCACAACCACACCCACACACCCACAACCATCCACACCCACACCCCCCCAACCATCCACACCCACACCCCTCACCATGCCCACTAACAAGAATCCAAAGTTCACTAGCCGAGAGTTGGAGGTCCTTGTCGACGAAATCCTCAGAGTCGAGCCACACCTCTTTGGAACATTGGTCAGACAGACCAGCATTTCCGATAAAACAGCCATGTGGCAGAGGATTGTCGATGCTGTCAATGCTGTTGCGGCCACCAGAAGGACCAGGCATGAATGCCAAGCCAGGTGGTACGATCTGCGGAGGAGGGTCCGAGCCAAAATGAACGACGAACACAACCAGGCCAACGTCACTGGAGGAGGGCCGCTCCGCAGACGCGTAGAATACCATCCCTGGGAGGAGAGGGTGATGGCCATACTGCCGGTGGTGGCAGTGGACGGATTAGAAGGACTCCGAGACCCGGGTGAGTACACAAACAACTCACCTCACATGGGGGGAACGTCATCCACAACCAAACTCACAAACAGGCACGCAACCACCCCAAGCTATCGCATGACTCAACCACACTCCATGAACACGCACATGCCACTGGCGCCAACATGCCCCATGCACCCAGCTGGACAATGCCAAGTCACAGGCCACAGAAAACACCAACACAAGACACGGTAAGCCGGATAGCGGGAGTGTGGGCCCCAAAAATCACATAGTGCAACTCAGAAGCAGACAACAATGCCCTCTGCCCATATGGGCCAGGTCACAGCCAGACAAACAGTGTGTCCCCACACAGGAAAGACTTGCCAGCAAATGGCGCACGCCTTGCATTAAGACATGGGGTGAAGGCACTTTTTGCACATGACAGCAGCTAATGAACAGCCAACACTGTGAAAGAGTGGCAGCACACACCACCACAGCAGCAGCGCAGACACAGACACTACACCCAATGGCTGCCTGGAGATCAGAAACAAACTCACATCAGCAAGCCAAGGGCCATTCAAAGATCTGCAATAAGTGTGTGCCTAGGAAGCTGGGCTGAGGTGACAGAGGGTGACACACAGAGGGAGGGAGAGGGGGAGAGAGAGGGAGGGAGACACAGGGAGACGGACAGAGGGAGGAGGCTGATACACAGAGGGAGGGAGAGGGGGACAGAGAGGGAGCGAGAAAGGGACACACAGGGAGAGCAAATCAGCCTTGTGGGGTGTGGGAATGTCTGCTCGTCAGCAGGTGGACTGCGTGCATGTAGACAAGGGTGGCCAGTGCCAGAACCCCCCCTCTTCTCCATGGCAAAACACAGGGCCATGTCACAACCTGTGCATGAGCACAACGACAGCTACCTGCATTATCTAAGTGTGTGGAACCACTCCATGTGCTCACGTACAGTGCAACACGGAAGGCGCCAATGCATGGCTCGCCACACCTGCCCACTCCACTGCTGACTGCAGTCACAATTGACGCAGCAAGTAAGACTGTGCCACACATAGGTAAAGTCGCGAAAGCTGTGGCCAAGGGACATACCCATGTACAAGTGCACTGTGAGTGGAATGCAAGACATATCCAAATTCCCAGAGGAAATGTGCCAACTTAGAAACCAATGAAACATGGATGCTGCATGGAACAAAATTAACATTGTCTCTCTCACACACAGGTCAACGTCGTGGATCACCCCCCAAAACTGGGGGGGAAGACTCACAGGACCCGGCTCGGCGGGATGACGGAGCCACCGGCAGCGACGACTCTCCCCACTCTGTGGACGAACCCGACCCCGACCAACCTGGCCCCTCTGGTGTCCAACGACCTGCAGCACCTGCGTCAGGTACAACTGGGCCAACCACCACCCCCACTCCTGCCACATCCCAGGAGACACCCAGGATCCCTGCCCCACCACCACAATGCAGCCAGGCTGGCCAGGAGGGACACGGTGTCCCGGGCACCCAGGAGGAGGCAGGCGACAACGCCAATGCCACCCCTCAGGGGTCCCGGAGACCCGATGTGCCCACAAGGGCAGGCCAGGTGCAAGTGGGCAGGGGTGGTGGGAGTGGAGGACGGCGGAGACGCGAGCCTGACCTGTTGGCTGGGGAACCGGTATATTCCCATGTCCGAAACATCCTGGACACATACCGGCAGGACACCACGGGCATGGCCCAGGTTGTGTCCATCCTCGAGGAGATCAAGACCCAGCAGGCCCAGCAACATGCGGAGCAACATGCCTGTCTACTGCGACACCAACGGCGGATGGAGGACAGACAGGCTGAGCTCGTGACGGTGTTCACGGGAATTCACAGTACACTCCGTCGGATGGCCGACAACATGGGCAACCCTCCCTGTGCCATCAGGCGTAGAACATCACCACCCACAGGGAGGGATCAGGAGGAGGAGGAGGAGACATCCGGCGGAGCATCCCAAACATTGTCACGGCCTGCTTCAGAGGGTCCCCGCAGGAGGGCGGGTCGTCCACGGAAAAGACTGTGAGGGTAGGCGCAACAGCACCATCTCCCAGGACACCTGGCCTGGCACCTGGCCCACTGGAGCAACAGCAGCACAGCAGCAAAAGACATTCTCTGCCACATGGACTTGCTGGTCACTGTCTGACCAATGTTGACAAAGACTGTGGCATGGACTCTGAGGATTTCAAATGGCAAGGACACCAACTCCCCTAGTGAACTTTGGATTCCACACACCCGAAAAGGCCCTCATGTCAAACCCCCCCCCCCTACCACAACCAAAATAAAACGTCACACCATAAAGAGAAGATGCCTACTCATTGCATTATTACCTTACATGTGTCTTGTAAAGTCTAACCATGCCCGAGTTCTCATTTGACTTCAACCATCCACACCCTGGGGCCTGAGTCTGGCACAGGACACACATGGGTCACATTGTATTAGGCAAGACAGACATGGAGCACCATACACACCTGTGATGGGCCCAACCAGCTGAGGGGGTGGCCGCACAACCGTGCCGACAGACATTTTGAGTACAGCGACAGCCATGCGCAGAGGTCAGGGATCATGTGGAGTGTCCTGTGGGGCACCCAGGTATGTGTGGACAAGTGGCAGAACCATGTCCTGCAAGCTTGAGTCAGGTGGATGCAGAGAATGGTGGCCTGGCCAACGTTGGATGCATGGGGATGGCACATGTCACAATACCCACACAGTCATGGACATCATGCACAATACACAGTCTAATCCCACACAATCAGCTTGCATCTTGCTACTCGACACATAGACACATAGCCACTATCACGGAAAACCATGCCAGACATGCCGGATGCACCGTGTCAACACACCAGCATTGACTGAGAAGAGGCACCTTGGAGGCATAGGGACACCTTTATTAGTCATGTATTCTGGATTGCAGAGGCAACTCGGAGTACACATGAACGGGTCATGTGGAGTAACATGTGGGTCCAACACTGGAACCCCCCTTCTGCAGCACAAATGCGTGATAGCCATGGAACTGGCACACAAGTGTCGGCTAACAGCTAAACACCCCCTGCTGCTCACGGAGAGACTGCCATACACCATTGATCCGCTGATGTGGAAGTCCCACACCATGTCAAGCCAATGCAAACCGTATGTGTCCGAGGGCAGTATAACACACATTGATGCCATCATCACATTCCACAATCCCATCACAGATGACTGTCAACAAGTCTGACCATCTATTCAGGTGTACCCGGCTGCATGTCATGTGTACCATGTTGATGCGACATGTCTGCAGAGGAACCAAACATCCACAGGGGCAGTGTGCATACATCGTAAACAACTGCCACACCCAATACACCCCTGATGCATCCCTTACCCTAAGGAGACTTCCAAACTTGTCCGTGCGTGTTACGCTGAGTCAGCACACGATGACGTGTCCATGAGGAATAGCAGTGCCACAACAATGCAAGCAGCAGACGGCATGCGCAAGTACCTGGGGAAGAGAGACACACAAGAAGTCAGCCACAAAAAGCACAGCCACTTGCATGTGCATGTGCTCAACACATGTAAGGATGACAACATGCTAGGTCACAATTATGACTGGGGAAATACACATCACTGGCACCATCACTCCAGTGACACATCCACACACACCTCTGACTCACGTGCCATACATGCAGATGGACACACACATCGCAACACATGCCACACGGGGACCAATGCGTGCACACACAGACACTGGTACTCACCACTAAGCAAAGAAGTCGCGTATGAGCCGAGTCCGGATGTCCTCTTGCGGAACAACATCCTCCACATCACTAGCACCATTGCCAAGACCTTCGTCCTCCACGGGTGGATGGTCCTGATCATCTTGATCCAGGATGAGTGGCACAGCTTTCTCAACTGCCATGTTGTGCAGCATGCAGCAGACCATGAAGATTTTGCAGACCTTCGCCGGGGCATATGGGAGGGCGCCGCCGGTCTTGTGGAGGCACCGGAATCGGCTCTTCAGGAGGCCAAATGTCCTCTCGATCACTCGCCTCGTCCGGCCATGGGCGGTGTTGTAGTGGAGCTGGGCCGGCGTGATGGGGTTGCGGAGAGGTGTGATCAGCCATGGCATGTTGGGATAGCCAGCATCCCCTACATGGAAAGCACATGGACATAAGTAGGACAGGAGAAGCGGTCGTGCTGGAAGTCTACGCAAAATACAGGACAGACAGAGTGTACCCACCAACAACACGCAGCTGCGTCATCATTTCAGGCACCCTGCTATGCCTCATGATGTAGGCATCGTGTGCTGATCCTGGAAAACGAACACAGACATGTGAAATCACCATGTTGGACAGACACACCACAAGGGCATTGATGGAGTGGTAGTGCTTGCGATTCCTGTACGCTACCTCCTGTGCCTGTGGTGGTACCAAAGCCACATGTGTCCCATCTATGGACCCAATGACATGGGGCATCCCTCCCAGGGCATAGAATCCACGCTTGACACCAGTCAACATTTCAGGGGTTGAGAAATGGATGAACTCATCCAGGTGAAGCAACATGGCCTCTAAGAAATCATGCAGCACACGGCAGAACATGCTCTGGGACATGCCACCAACATGAGCTATGGTATTTTGAAAGGTACCCGTGGCAAGAAAATGTAGGGCTGCCATTACCTTCAGCTTGGGTGTCAGTGCCGTAGGATACCTGTGCAGCGGTTGCAGGTGTGGTGCCAGCCTCGCCGTCAACTCCAGAATCAACGGTTGGGGAAAGCGGTAGCACCGTATACAGTCATTCTCCCGCATGTCAGCCAAGTCCGGAATTGGTCGGGGAAGAGGCGGCGCTCTGCAGTAATTTGGAAGTGACAAGGAAGAGTGAGTGCACTACAACAACATTTGATTTGTACTGAGCACATGTTAATCTGTCAATACATATATGCGACATGCGGAGTCAGGTATGTGCCACATGCCCTTGACACGTATGGCTGCCAGGTGACACTCCTACCAAGACCCAGCTACACACGGAGATTGTGAACCTCCACATGCCATGGCATGGGATTAGCTGTGTCCCAGTGTAAGTGAACAGCCAGACGCAACACAGGAGTGGCATACATCCACACATCAGCAGAAGTAGGATGTCGATTGCAGAGACAGGTAGCGGAACACTAGAGCCACAGGTCACATGACATTACACTAGGACAGCCCACACACCTTGCCATGAAGGTGTACATGTAATGACTCACCACACATTCATAGAGAGGATGCAGACATGTCCTTGTTCCGCTACTCCGTGTCCCATGCATACATTCGCACCTCACATCCGATACCACATGTGGCCTGGTGTGCGGAACAGTGTGCCATTTTCAATCTACACACAGACACATGTTGGTTGCTGCAACAGCCGATGCTTTTGAGGGAGCTCCAACATCAAGCTAATGGGAACCCCCCACACATACATGACATAGTCACATCGTGCACCGTGGGTAGTGACATGTCTGGTGTGGTAACCCCTGTAGCGGGCATCAGGGGACACTTGCGTGTGTTGTTGACCGTGCCATGCCAGTGACGCTCATCCCAAGTGTGCAGTACGACACGCACACATGTCAAAGGAGTTAAGGGCATGCCTGGCACACATTGCACCGTCACACATAACATCTGTACACATCTCATCATACATCTGGTGCCTTCTCGACTCAGGAGTAATGTGCCACATCACAGCCTTTCACACCTGTGCCCCACACATGTAGTACTGCCCAGACAATGCCTTGATGTCCATCCATGGACAAGTATGTCAGCCCTATTCCTTCCTGTGTGCTGCGTGTCACCACTGTGATGTGTGAAAGGCACCGTACTTTCGCTAAGAGGGCCTGTGTACGTTCCCTATCTCTATGGGAGTGCTGCCGTATGCGTACTCATAGTGATAGTGAGCGTACAGGCGTGTGTACGGTCCGTCTCACTGTGGGTGTTGTCGCGTATGCGTACTCATAGTGGTACGGACCGTACACATGCCTGTACGCTCACTATCACTATGGGTGTTGTCGCGTATGCGTACTCATAGTGGTACGGACCGTACACACGCCTGTACGCTCACTATCACTATGAGTACGCATGCGCGACAACACCCATAGTGATAGTGAGCGTACAGGCGTGTGTACGGTCCGTCTCACTATGGGTGTTGTCGCGTATGCGTACTCATAGTGATAGTGAGCGTACAGGCGTGTGTACGGTCCGTCTCACTATGGGTGTTGTCGCGTATGCGTACTCATAGTGGTACGGACCGTACACACGCCTGTACGCTCACTATCACTATGGGTGTTGTCGCGTATGCGTACTCATAGTGGTACGGACCGTACACACGCCTGTACGGGCCGTTGATATGCATTTGGGGTGCCCTAGGGCCCCGGGACGCACCGTACCTGTGTGTGAAGCTCCAAATTACATAGGGGACACATGAGGGACAAGTATAAAGGCCTACATGCATGCTGGTTGTCATGGAGACCAAGTTTAAAGTTTGAATTTTTTTAAGCAGGTGCACAGCAGTAGTCAGTTTGAATGAATCTACTTTGTTGCAATGTGGTTCTGGAGTTGACATCATGCTGAGGGAAAAAACACAATAAGAACCCACTGACTGTGCTAGGTTTGAAGGGATTGGAGGAAACATAGGATGCAAATGTGAGTGACCAATCACTCTGTACTCCTGTGCATGAAACAGGCCAGCAAGGCAGATATAAGGCAGCCAGGTCCCATGAGGGAGCACTTGCCTGCACATCTTTGTATTCGACGACCCAGCTGCTGCTACTGATTCCCTGGAACCATGTCAAGGGCTGTGGAGAGGTCACAGCCTTTCACCCTGGAGGAGAACCTGGCTTTGCTGGATGTGATCCTCCCACAGTACCCCCTGCTGTATGGGCGACCAGGGTATCAGGTGAGTGCAGAGTCCACTAGCACAGACTGTGTCCCTTTTTTGTGAGTGTGACTTCTGCCATTGTGTCCAGGTGTGACACACATGCTATGTACTGTAGGGGGGGTCCCAGGGGGGGGGAATGCCTGATGTCTCCCAGCCAGAGCATGCTGTGGTGCATGTCTGCCGTCCTCACTTGCATTGTGTTTACTGTGACAATCACTGCATGGTGCATGCCACATTCTGCCTGTCTTGTCCTCCTGGGAATGTAGCCTCTACAGTCCTCATGTGATTATGTGGTCAGCCCAGTGTGACAGGTGACTGTACCCACAGATGTGTGTTAGTTCTGTGTACCTGTGCTGAGAGTGTCCACATGATATGTTCGTACCCTGGACATCGGTGTGTGTGTCAGTCCCCTGTCATGTGGGTGGGTGCATATGTGAAGTGTAGCACCCGGGCTGCATGAGGGATAGATATACCCTGCCCATCTGATGTGAGCAGGGAGCAGTGCTGTGTGTCTGACGTGCAGAGCCAGCACCACACCTGTGAGCCCCCCCCGTCTAGTGGCACATGTGCATAGTGAGGTTTGTAGCTGCATTTGGCAATGGCAGGTGAATGTCCTGTGCCTGTGTGTGTCTGTGTACTCTGCTGCGGTAGCGTCAGTGGCCTGTGGCATGTGACTGCTTAGAGGTGCTGCACATTATCCTGGTGTAGCTTGTGATGCACAGTGTGAGCCTGGATCATTGATTGTGTAGTTGCCCTCATTCCACCTGTGTACTTTCAATGGCACGTACTGCTTTTGCCCTTCCCCAGAGGATCATGTCCCTATGACAAAGGTGCAATGCGTTGGATGCATACTATGCCTTGTTGTAAACAGCAAATTTGTTCTAATATGTCTCTCTGTGACATGTGCCTGGTGTATTGATGTAGTGTCACTTGTTCATCCTCACAGGTAGGCGCCTCTGCCAAGAAGCAGATATGGCTGACCGCCGTCAGTGCCGTGAGGAGTGCGGATGGTCGCAAGCGGCGCCTGGCCCAGGTGAGGAAACGCTGGCAGGATATCCGGTGCTGGACGCGGAGGGTCGCACGGGTTCTGCTGGGGGACTCACCTGAGACCCATAAGAACCGCGGGCGCCGCCGTCTGACCCACATCCACAAGCGTGTGCTGGCGGTGGTATTTCCAGACTTGGAGAGGCGCTTACAGGAGAAGCAGCAGCAGGAAGGGGGTAGGTACATGTGTGTTTGTTGTGTGTCACCAGCATTTGTAAGTGCACAGTTGCATGGATACACTGCCAGGGTTTAAAGGTGCTGTGCAGATCCAGTTACCCACAGTATAGCTGTGCTCTCCTGCCTCCCTTCCCCTCCTTGCAATGTGTTCCCTGGTCTGTGTGTAGTCACTCCTTCACAAGGTAATGTAGGCTGGCGCTTTCTCCACGTGAACTATGCCTGTAGCATCATGTGTGGGGGTGGTGTGTAACAGGTTTTGGGACCTTACCTGTGCCCTGTCCAGTTCAGTACATGGGGGTTCCATGTCAGTTGGCACTGATGCTGAGTCCAGACATGGGAGTTAGTCTCTCAAGTGTCATGCCTTACAGCGCGCATGTCCTATGTTGTGGCCTGTGACATGATGTGCATGAGTGTGCGATACGCATAGTGCAGGGATGGTGGCGTGTGTTGCAGTCATTCCCATTCAGGACCATGGAGTTGTGTGGCCACTACTGTCCCCTGGGGCATATTTTCCTATGTGTCATGTGTGTCATCACAAAACGTGGACACTCTCAGTGTCTACAGCATAGGTTGTGCTCTGTGCCATTGCCCCCTGGCACCATGTATATTGACGTGAAATGTAGTACAAGTGTCCACTGTACAGCCTGACCTGATTTTCCTTGTTCATACTCACAGTGGCCAGTGCCTGTGTGTCTTGTTACAATCATCTGATGATGGCCATTTGTACATGATTATTTGGACAGGCGCACCTTGGGTATTTGGCGTCCAATCTTGCATTTATGCAGCCCCTGTGTATTTCACCCAGACTAAGATATGTAAGTGCCACCTGTGTCTCAACAAATTGTCTCATGTAGGGGGTGGTTGGTGCGGGCCAAGCCTACATGTCTAAACCAGAATTCTCCTTGCTAGGTCTGGCCAGTGTGTGATGTTTGTCTGGACATACACTCAAGGTGCAGTGAGCCAGTCATGGTGGGCATGTTTTCAGTATTACCTATGCAGCATGTGCCTCAAGTTCATGGATATGGTCCCTCCTCATCCCTATTTTCGGCACCGCTGTGTGGTGCAGATGCAGTGCTGGATTGTCCCCAGGGCCTGGCTCCTATGTCAAACTCCATTTCATGTCATTTGCTATTGTGTCATGCTCTCCATGTATTTTCTGTGGCATGGTGGGTCAACCAACTGTGTGTTGCATGCCCTACATCTGTACCTTGTTTTGTAGATGTTACTGATCTTTCTTTGCAGGCTATGCACTGTAATCTATGTAGATTGGACTCATGTGACATATGTATACAGGTGTGTGATTAATTGCTGTCTCTTCACCTTGCCCACAGCATCGTCGGGAGACATGAGCACAGACGGAGCGGAGGGACCGAGCACCAGTGCCAGCGTTGACATCGTGGCTGGCACATTGAGTGGTACTGAGGCGGAGGAGAGTGAGGCCGAGGACCTGTCCACTGGCACGACAGAATATGAAGCTGACGGGTCCGAGGATGATCTCTCCGAGTGGGCGGAGGCTGCACCACCAGCTGACAGCGGCACAACATCGCACCCCGCCCCCACCATTGCCATCAGCCGCCTCCCACTTGCTCGTGTCCCTTCCCAACGTGCCCGGTCACCACATGTCTCCTTCCTGCCAGGCACCGCACCCCCTGCCCCTGTCTCCACTGCTGCCGCCAATGCCGAGTCTGTGGACATCCAGCGGCAGTTGCAGGTTGGTCAGGCTGCGATCCTTAATGTCCTCCATGGCCACAGCCAAGTGCTGCACAACATGGAGGCATACTTGGAGGGCATTTTTCCATCGCAGGCTGACCAACGCAACTTGCTGAGGTCCATTGACTCGACACTGACTGCAGCAGTGGGTCTCCTGCAGCGCTACGTCCAACCCCCTACCCCTGCCCCATCCACACTTCCCACTCCCATGCCTGTCCCACGTACACCCAGACGTCAGCATGCACCCACCACAACAGACACAGGCACCACACCAGCAGGGAAGGTCATACGCACACCTCCTGGCACGCACACACAGGGTGAAGTAGGCACACCCACTGGGTCGGGGGCAAACGTAAGTCACGCAGCCAGAGGGGGAGTCCGCATTCCACCAAATCCACTCCCTCCAAATCCCCTCCCCTCAGCTCTCCTGGCCACATATCCGGCAAGGACTCCTTCATGGCCGCTCTGTCCCTGAGCCCCACTGTGACACCACCCCGCAAGCGGTCAAGGGAGTCCCCGGTCAGGGTGGTTGAGTCCCCCCCCCTGTCCACACCCTCCCCCAGTGGCGCTGCGACACCTCCCTCCGCCCCCCCCCCCTCCTTGGGGCCTGTGGTTCCTTCGGGTGCAGGGGAGACGCTGGAGGACCTTGCTAAGGTGTGCAGCGACATCCTGGCCTCCGCCTTTGGCCCTGCCCCACCCCCTGTGGTGGAGTCCTCCATCCCTGCACCCACGACGCCTACCCTTCGCCCTCATGTCCCTGCGGTGCCTGGTCCTTCCCCCCCACATGATGCCCTCCCCGCTGTGGAAGACGAAGGAGTCTGACTGTGCAGGCAAGCTAGGGGACACGCGTCCCACTGTGTCCCCCATCCAGCTGTGACTCATGGACTGCCCTATGGGCTTTGTAAATATTGAACTTTATCCACACACACATTATTTTGAAATGCTGAATAAAGCCTTTTTTTTTCCTTACAACACTACTGCTTTTGTGGTGTTGCTGTTGGTGGGGCTGCTACATGATTTTGGGTGGTGATCATGTGTTGGGTGTGTGGGAAATATAGTAGTGTGCTGGTCATAGGGGGGACCCTGGTATCTGTGTGCCATCACAAGGTGTTAGCTAGGTTTCTCTGTTCATGTAAGCAGTTACTGCATGGTGAAATTGTCCCAAGGTGTATTCCTTCCTCTGTGTACCCTGACATCTTCCCTGCAGGGTGTTTCCAATATTTTGCGCTGAGCTGTGTCTACATTAGCTGGGTGTGTGACGGACCCCTTCAACTTTGGCCATGCATGCAGAGCGATGTCTCCACCTGCATCATTCATGGCATCCTTGGTGATCACTGTACTTGTGTATGTAGTCTGTTGACAAGACTTCATGTGGACATGTTCCCTTTTAGGCTGTATGCATGTGTGTACTCCCAGCCTCGCACACATGTGTTACATGTACTGCAGGGTCTTTGTGCACCTGACTGACAATTGTGGCAATTGGATCTGTGGGTACTCCACCTTTTTTTTCCATGGGCAATGCTGGGGGCCTCTGCACCCACCCCTCCTGTCTCTGAGCACTGCTGGGAGTGATAGGCACCCACCCCTCCTGTCTCTGGGCACTGCTGGGAGGACTCTGCACACACCCCTCCTGTGTCTGGGCACTGCTGGGAGTGATAGGCACCCACCCCTCCTGTCTCTGGGAACTGCTGGGAGGACTCTGCACCCACCCCTCCTGTGTCTGGGCACTGCTGGGAGTGATAGGCACCCACCCCTCCTATGTCTGGGCACTTCTGGGAGGACTCTGCACCCACCCCTCCTATGTCTGGGCACTGCTGGGAGGACTCTGCACACACCCCTCCTGTGTCTGGGCACTGCTGGGAGGACTCTGCACCCACCCCTCCTGTCTCTGGGCACTGCTGGGAGGACTCTGCACCCACCCCTCCTGTCTCTGGGCACTGCTGGGAGGACTCTGCACACACCCCACCTGTGTCTGGGCACTGCTGGGAGGACTCTGCACCCACCCCTCCTGTCTCTGGGCACTGCTGGGAGGACTCTGCACACACCCCTCCTGTGTCTGGGCACTGCTGGGAGGACTCTGCACCCACCCCTCCTGTCTCTGGGCACTGCTGGGAGGACTCTGCACACACCCCTCCTGTGTCTGGGCACTGCTGGGAGGACTCTGCACCCACCCCTCCTGTCTCTGGGCACTGCTGGGAGGACTCTGCACACACCCCTCCTGTGTCTGGGCACTGCTGGGAGGACTCTGCACACACCCCTCCTGTCTCTGGGCACTGCTGGGAGGACTCTGCACACACCCCTCCTGTCTCTGGGCACTGCTGGGAGGACTCTGCACACACCCCTCCTGTGTCTGGGCACTGCTGGGAGGACTCTGCACCCACCCCTCCTGTCTCTGGGCACTGCTGGGAGGACTCTGCACACACCCCTCCTGTGTCTGGGCACTGCTGGGAGGACTCTGCACCCACCCCTCCTGTCTCTGGGCACTGCTGGGAGGACTCTGCACACACCCCTCCTGTGTCTGGGCACTGCTGGGAGGACTCTGCACCCACCCCTCCTGTCTCTGGGCACTGCTGGGAGGACTCTGCACACACCCCTCCTGTGTCTGGGCACTGCTGGGAGGACTCTGCACACACCCCTCCTGTCTCTGGGCACTGCTGGGAGGACTCTGCACACACCCCTCCTGTGTCTGGGCACTGCTGGGAGGACTCTGCACCCACCCCTCCTGTCTCTGGGCACTGCTGGGAGGACTCTGCACACACCCCTCCTGTGTCTTGGCACTGCTGGGAGGACTCTGCACCCACCCCTCCTGTCTCTGGGCACTGCTGGGAGGACTCTGCACACACCCCTCCTGTGTCTGGGCACTGCTGGGAGGACTCTGCACCCACCCCTCCTGTCTCTGGGCACTGCTGGGAGGACTCTGCTCCCACCCCTCCTATTTTACGATATGTACGCTTAGAACATACACGGGTGTGGGTTCGCTCCATGCATACGAGGTGGGGGTACGGTCCGTACGTACACTGTTGGCATGGGGGGTACGCTCCATGCATACGCGGGTGAGGGTACGGGTCGTACATACACGGTTGGGGTGGGGGTACGCTCCATACGTACGCGGGTGAGGGTACGGGTCGTACTTACACTGTTGGGGTGGGGGTGCACTCCATACGTCCGCGGGTGAGGGTACGGGTCGTACTTACACTGTTGGGGTGGGGGTACGCTCCATACGTACGCGGGTGAGGGTACGGGTCGTACTTACACTGTTGGGGTGGGTGTACGCTCCATGCATATGCGGGTGGGGGTACGTGTCGTACATACACGGTTGGGGTGGGGGTACGCTCCATACGTCCGTGGGTGAGGGTACGGGTCGTACTTACACTGTTGGGGTGGGGGTACGCTCCATACGTCCGCGGGTGAGGGTACGGGTCGTAGTTACACTGTTGGGGTGGGGGTACACTCCATACGTCCGCGGGTGAGGGTAGGGGTCGTACTTACACTGTTGGGGTGGGGGTACGCTCCATACGTCCGCGGGTGAGGGTAGGGGTCGTACTTACACTGTTGGGGTGGGGGTACGCTCCATATGTCCGCGGGTGAGGGTACGGGTCATACTTACACTGTTGGGGTGGGGGTACGCTCCATACGTCCGCGGGTGAGGATACGGGTCGTACTTACACTGTTGCGGTTGGGGGTACGCTCCATGCATACGGGGGTGGAGGTACGGTCCGTACATATGCGTCCCCACGCTATGTGATGCTTGTGCGGGCCGTACCCAGGCCTTTGCCACGTGGGTACAGCCGTCCCGCCATTGTTGGGATGACGTAGGTGTGGGCGGGGTACGACTCGTACCCACGCTCTTAAGGCGTGGGTACGGGACGTACCTGTATTGTTGTGTTGCCGGTTCGTGTCGTCAAGCACTTCCGTTGTGGCGGACGCTGGCTTTGCTGGACACGCCCCCACCCCCTCGTAGTGACCAGGGCCTGGGGGTCAGGTATATCCAGGGCATGTGTGCTGTGTGACTTTGGTGGGGGTTTTGTGGCCTGCCCCTGGTCCTGACCCCCCCCCCCTTTCCCCCCTCCCTTTGTTGTTCTGACCTTCTGCGGCGTCTGCGTCCGAACCTGTAGAGGAGGTCGACTGCTATGAGGGCCGGGATGACACGTAGGTTCGGGTACATGTCTGTCCGTCGCGTACAGGTACTCCTTGTTCGCGTCGTCCTGATTTCCTGGCAGTTTTTGGCTGCCGGAAAATATTCACCGTGCGGGATGACGTCGGTGCGAATCGTGATTCCTGGTTTGTGTATGGCAGGCTGCGTGCGTCCCGACGTCACGTCGGCGCTTTCCCGGATCACATTTGTATGTTTCTTTTCGTCGGTCGGGGTTTTGTACGATTCGTACGGAAATGGTGTTTCCGTGCGAATCGTAATTCCATGTTTGTATATTTTTACGACCGGGTACGCGTCGGACGGAGAATATGCTCCGTCCGACGGTTCGTACCCGGTTTTTACCGGATCGTAATTGGCACCATAATCTATGCTGGAGAAGACTGTATGGGCCCCTGAGTAAAAGGAATAAGCCCTAACTTGTGGATGTTGTCTGCGCCATAGATCCGTTAGTGCTAGAGTGTCCGCGAATCGCCTCAACGGTGTCTCTCTGGGGTCTCTTGACTGGGTGGATGTGCGGTCAGATTCCAAGTCCATCACATCGTTAAAGTGATTATTCTTTATTTAGTAATATTAATTGAATTTAGATTTTCTAATGTTAATTGTGGGAAGTAATTTATTATTAATTATTTATTAATTGGTTGGTAATTAATATTAATTAATGAATTGGTAATTAATTATGGTAATTGTGTTATTTTTAGGAGCGGGTTGTGGGGTTTATAGTTGTAAAGGGTGGGAAGTAATTTAACGATCATCAATTAATGATTTTTTAACTTTATTAATATTTATTTAATTTAGATTTTATAGTGCTAATTGTAGGTAGTAATTTATTATTAAGTAATTATGAATTGGTTAATTATTATTAAATATTTAATTTGTAACTAATTATGTTGATTGTGTCAATTTTTCAGGGGCGGATTGTGGGGTTTATGGGGGTATAGGGTGGGAAGTAATTTATTTTTAATTAAATAATAAATATTTGTTAATTAATGCTAAGTGAAAATTACCATTTAAATATGACATTTGTGTAATTAATTTTAGTTGTGAGTTGTGGGGTTTATAGTGGTAAAAGGTGGGAAGTAATTTAATTTTTAATTAATTGATATTAATTTATTATTTTAAAATTAATGATGGAAATTGTGTAATAATTCTTAGGTGTGGTTTGTGGGGTTTATTGAGGTACAGGGAGGAAAGTAATTTATGTTTAATTAATTAATAATTAGTTGACCATTAATAGTAATTCATCAATTGATAATTAATTAGGGTAATTGTTTATTTTTTGTTTGTGAGTTTTGGTTTTATAAGGGTAATGTTTGGGGAGTAAATACATTTTTATCTGTTTTAATTTGTTTTTTTATTAATATTTCTTTAATTGATAGTTAATTATGTTAATTATGGAGGTACATTTTTTTTAATTTAGATGTGTGTTGTGAATTGTGTGGTGTTATATGGTAGGAAATAAAAAAGATTACATTTAAGTAATAATTAATGTTTTGTTTATAAATATTTTCAAATTAAAAATAGTTATTTGTTTGTAAATTATTTTAAAATGTATTTAATATAATAGTTCTAGATATTTGTCATATATATTTAACATTATAATGTGTTTCTGTTTTGTAGATTTTTTAATTAATTCATATTATAAATATTTTTTTATATTTTGTGTTGGTGATATTTTGTTTTTTTTTAATTTTGAACTGACTGGAGTGGGAATATTACTTTTTACCCCTCCACTATCCAACACTTTCCCTGTTGTTGCATTAACTAGAGTGGGAATAGTATTGTCTACCCCTCAGCTATCCAACACTTACTCTACTGTTGCACTCACTGGAGTGGAAATAGTTTATCCCTCCACTATCCAACAATTTCCCTACTGTTGCACTCACTGGAGTGGGAATAGTATTTTTTACTCGTCCCCTATCCAACACGTTCCCTACTGTTGCACTCACTGGAGTGGGAATAGTAATTTTTACCCCTCCGTTATCCAACACTTTCCCTACTGTTGCAGTCACTGGTGTTGGAATAGTCATTTTTATTCCTCCACTATCCAACACTGTAGCACTCACTGAAGTGGAAAATGTAAGTTTAAAGACTTTTAAATAGTTTAATGTTTTTATTTATAATACAATGTTTTTTAATTCGATTTTATGTTATTGGTGTGTATATATAAATATATATATATATATATATATATATATATATATATATATGTATGCAGGTAGCCTTGTTTGAGCAATCTCAAATAAGCAAAGCGGCACACCAAAGGACAACACAATTAATGTATTGTGTGCACAAACGATGCGTTTCGGCGAAGCCTTTTTCAAGTTGATGACCTGTGCCCAATTCCCCTTAGAAATACAGGTCACAGTTAGCAAACAGTGAAAAAATACTGCATTGTGATTTGCTTTTCGTCAACAAAGTGCAATGTGCAACTCAATGAATCCTAAAAATCATGTGTTTATATCATTAATAAGCTGTAAGTAAATCCAAACTTCAAATTTACAATTTCAAAAACTTCAGTCTTAAAATTGCTTTCCGGACCACAATGCATTGGGAAAAAACAGCAACGCCTGTGCGCTACTCCTCAGTAATGTACTGTTGTGAATGGACACCATGCTAAACAATAAATCCCAAATCAATCAACTACGCCAATTGGCATAAATAATAATTATTTTCAAATGCATACTTTGGATGTCCATCGGACACATTGCCGTCCCCACTTTTTTTGGTCCTTGGCGAATGAATGAAAAGCAAGCATTTAAATTATAGGTGATGTACCGTCATAATCAATAACATCAATGCATAGTGAGCAGACATATGAATACAAGTGATAATCGGTTATGTGCCATCTTAGTCAATGGTAATGACAAACATAATTCATCATCTGTAGTCATGTATCATATGTTCATAATAAGCACTGTACAAATATTCAAAAAATTATGAGCATTAAAAAATTGTAAATTCTATATACAAGGTAATGTACCCCAGAAACCAATACACACACAGTACAATATATGATTTCAAATTATTTTCATCACAATTTATGTTTGAGCAAAAACACAGTATTATTCAATTCATCCAAAAGGGGGTTTAAGGCTAATAGTACGCAGTGGCACATTCAGGGATATTAAAGTGAAACAAAACGAAATGAGTGAGTACGAGATAAATAATAAATAAACAATACATAAATAAACACTAGAAGAAAGCAGGAAAGCCTAGAAAATCGGTAACCCCCTTGACAGCCGTCTAGGGTAAGATCACATTAACGGCATGTGACCCAGGAACCTATACTATCCTAGAATCCAAAACAGTGTGTCAGGCATCCTATCCGCCCTACCAAGCATAAACTAGGCAAGGACAATACACTGTGTACGTACCCATAACCTTCCTGATTCTAGATAATTAAAATAGTGTGAGTGATTAAAGCGTGCCCTCAGCAACTCCCCATAGGGGATACTGTTGTATAAGGGTGCGGGATGATTGCTATTTGCGTGAAGCAAGGTATTGACGGCAGTCTCTGTCCAGAATAGGCTGGTCACCATCTGCCCATTGTTGATTTTGATAGCCACATCCAGAAACTTGCAATATGTTGTACTAATATTGTGGGTAAAGGTCAGATTCAGTTGGTTATTACCTAATTCAGCAATAAATTCTTGTGCCAGCTCTAGAGAGCCATCCCAAATCAGGAACAGGTCATCAATGTACCTGATCAAGATTGGGATGTGTTCAGTATATTTTTCATAGGTGTAAACCCATACCACCTGTTCCTCCCACCAGCCTAGAAAAAGGTTCACCAGGCTGGGGGCGAAACAGGTGCCCATCGCCGTACCTGTCTTCTGTCGGAAGAGTGTCTTGTCATAGATAAAGATATTTTGTGTGAGACAATGGAGCATCATGCTTTCTAGCATTACTGTATGGTCCCAGAGTGAAATGTGTCTATCTCTAAGAAAGTATAGGCAGGCATCTACGCCTTGTCTTTGATTAATAGAGGTATATAGTGAACACACATCTAATGCTATCATATGATAGGAATCCTCCCATCTAATATCATGGATGCGGCGCAAAAAATCACTACTGTCTCGACAATATGATCTCAGTCTAAGCACATATGGTGATAAGAATAAATCCAAAAATATGGAAATGTTTTCAAAAACTCCTCCATTTGAGGAGACTATAGGTCTCCCTGGTGGTCTAGTGGGGTGTTTATGAATCTTTGGTAAAAGATTAAAAAAAAACATGGAACCTGTGGATTGTCAGTTTTCAAAAATAGATATTCTTCACTGTCCAAAAGACCTTGGTCCCACCACCCTTTGAATTGTGGTAGGATGTAATCGATGTTTTGTACATTTCCCAACTGATTTCCTCGTAGCAGTTATGATCCCTCAGCTGCCGAAGTGCTTCATCATTGTATTGTTGGAAATTCATCACAGCGACCTTCCCCCCCCTTATCCGATGGTTTCACAATTATATTTGGGTCGTTCATCAAATTCCTAAGTGCTGTTCAATGTGATTTTGTCAGATTGTCACGTGTGGGAGAGACACGTTGATTCTTCAGTTTACTGATCTCTTGAATCATGATGGAATTAAATGCCTCTATATTATCATGCGGGACATTCAGATTGAATATTGATCGGGGTTTAAATCCACTATGGCCTGTGGCATCTGGTCTAAAACCCAATTCGATTAGCATTTTGCCTTTATCTCTGTTCGATGTGTCCGTAATGTTTTCGTCCAATTGTTGTACATCCAAAATAAGGTTGACGTCTTCAATCCTAAAATCCGAGGCATCCACAGCAAGTTGACAACCAGGTCTTGATTTCTTTTGTCCTGCTCCCATCTTAAATATTTTCATGAGTTTCAATTTTCTTACATAGAGGAAAAGGTCAATCCGTGTGGTTATGAAGTCCATATCACACGATGGGCAGAAGGATAGCCCTAATTGTAGCAGTGACTCCTCCTCTTTAGTTAATATTCTTGATGACAGATTGACAACGGATTTGTTCTTGCTGTTAAAACCAATTTGCACGTCCAAGGTATGAGCTGATCTGCCACCTCTTCTGTTTTTTACTCTTCGTCTTGTTTTGTTCCTCTGTTTTTTCCTTTTTTTTGGACCTTTGCCTCTTCCTTTGCCTCTTCCTTTGTCCCTCCCTTGGGTTTTCTCATCCAGTTCCTTCTTTTGTTTTAGTATCTGGAATTTGTGCAGGAAGGTCAGGGGACAAACTTCTAAAGGGACACTTTGATTTATGGCTTCTGTGTCTGAACTCAAATCCGAGCTGGATCCTGTTGATATGATTTCTTGTTGTCTTTGTTTTTGGATTACATGGAGGTTAGGTTGTGCCCAGTCAAATCGTTTAGCATAGTTTAGTATCCTGCCTTCGGCGTAATCTTTCTTATCCCTCAAAAATTTGCATTGTTTTTTGGCCTTGATAGTATCTTCGTATGTCTTTAATTTTCCTAAAAATGATTTCCAGAAATTAATAACTGCTTGGTTATCTTTCAATTTTTCCAGATCTTGTTTCAGTTCAGTGAGTTCTTTGCGTGTTATATTCAAATCGATTTTGCCATATTTAACGAGCATTTCTAACATGCCTCTGCATGTCTTTGCCATGTAGCTCGATCATTCCTTCAATAGCTCCGGATTCGGATTTTCATATGTCGTTATGATAGTAATTCTCAGACCACGAGGAACTCTATTAACTTCAATATAGTTTGTGAGGGAAGTAAACTCCCACCACCTCTTTACTTCTATTTTAGACAGTTTCTCACATAGAGCCAATTTTTGCTTCAGTGCAGGTTTCACTGCCTGGCCACCTCTTTCTGTGCTCGACGGGACTATTTCAGAATCCAGTCCTTCATCTAAAAGGGGAAGTGCTTCTGCTTTCCTAGTAGATTCCCATTCATTCATCCTCAATTACAGATACTCAAGTAAACTTGTCCTTCGTCACCCTCGGTCTGTTAAAACCCAGGTGTTGTGTCTGCTCCGAGTGTTTCAGTCACTGGTAGCGTTTGCGATATTGTGCACGAGTGTAAGGAGATAAACCCGATCCCCGCCCTCCGACAAGGCATCTAGGCTACCCACTACACACCCTCACTCATGCCCGCTTACCCGACAGGAAATCAGTCGATATGTCTGGAGCGGCGGGAACGGCTATAATGTAAAGTCCACCATTTTTTAATGCTCATAATTTTTTTAATATTTGTACAGTGCTTATTATGAACATATGATACAGGACTACAGATGATGAATTATGTTTGTCACTACCACTGACTAAGATGGTACATTACCGATTATCACTTGTATTCCTATGTCTGCCCACTATGCATTGATATTATTGATTATGACGGTACATCACCGATCATTTATATGCTTGATTTTCATTCATTCGCATCTAGAGGACCAAAAAAAGTGGGGACGGCAATGTGTCCGACGGACATCCAAAGTATTGATTTGCAAATAATCATTATTTCCGCCAATTGGCATAGGTGATTGATTTTGGATTTATTGTTTAGCATGGTGTCCATTCCCAACAGTACATTACTGAGGAATAGCGCACAGGGGTTGCCAGTTTTTTCCCAATGCATTGTGGTCCGGAAAGGAATTTTAAGACTGAAGTTTTTGAAATTGTAAATTTGTAGTTTGGATTCATTTACAGCTTATTGATTATATAAACACATGATTTATTGGATTTATTGAATTGCACATTGCACTTTGTTGACGAAAAGCAAATCACAATGCAGTATTTTTTCACTGTTTGCTAACCGCGACCTGTATTTCTAAGGGGGAGTGGGCACAGGTCATCAACTTGAAAAAGGCTTTTGTGGGGTACCCACTATAACTCTCCTGACAACTATAACTCCCCTTCAACTTCAGTTTTTCAACAATACTACACACCTGCATCAGACCCTATCACTACACAAGCCATTAAACAGCTATTCAACCACAGGATGCAGCAGATAAGATACATTCTGAAAATGATAAATATATTTTAATAGCTGTAATAATGTTAGCTCTCGAAACATGATTTTTTGTTGATAAATCCATCTATTAAGGGCTAGTTTTAACATAGGGTGGTGCAAACGCCAGTTTCCTAATTCCAATGACTAAAGATGCACATGCACACCTAAGGAGCAATGCCCACGGTGAGACAGGTTTATGAGCAGTCACTTTAAAAATCGTACAATACCACTGTAAATTCCATCGCTCCCGGCAGCATATACCATCCCTTATTCTGAAAACATTATCTGCTAGAAAGTAAGTCCTTAACATGTTTCTTCTCGCGCATAATAAACAAACAAAATAGCACCAAATGGCCAGTGTTTCCACTTCCAAATTGCTTAGCATGCATTTCCTTAAATACAACAGAATCACTTTCCAAGCCCCAGGAACTTTTAATACCCCAGACTTGTAGCTATCATTTTACCCTATGGCCCTTGTAATGCAGTGGAAGGGATATGATTTACATTTTGACACAGTATCTTATCCGCCAAATAGTAAATAAGGCTCCACGGGCCTAATATACCAAAGCATTATTTCTGTCGAAATCAGCCCGATTTGTAAAATCGCCTAATGTCCGAGCGTAATTTTTTTTTTTTTAAATGTGCAACTCGCAAAATGTTATTTGGAACCTTTTAAATAAGCGGTGTGTTTAGAGCACCCCTTTCAAATATCAAATCGGTATGGTATGTATTACTGTTTTGCAACTGAATTCCGGTCAAAAAACAGTAATAGTTTATCACCAGTTTAAAACTGGTGGAAACCTATCCTGTTTGAGAATGCACATAATAATATTTTTAAGAGCAGGCAGTGGTCCCATGGACCATTGCTTACTCTTAAAAAGTTAAACTCCAGGGCTTCATTTTTTCTTTCTATACGCAACCTGTTTTGCTTTAAAGAAAACGGGCTGCATATAAAAATAAAAA
Source organism: Triturus cristatus (assembly GCF_964204655.1). Classification (NCBI taxonomy): domain Eukaryota; kingdom Metazoa; phylum Chordata; class Amphibia; order Caudata; family Salamandridae; genus Triturus; species Triturus cristatus. The sequence continues at coordinate 844,646,459 of NC_140592.1, forward strand.
AAAGAGATTGCTTTATTAAAAAGAAATCACAGACATTGTGGTCTGCAGACCTCAGCAGGTCACCATCCCTATGCTGGCTGTGATTCCTAATGGATCACAAACTGTTTCATTAATATTCATGAGGCCAGTGGCGTCACTAGGGGGGTGCGGGGGGTGCGGACCGCACCGGGTTACACCCTCACATGGGGTGACACCAATCTGGGTGGTTACGCTGTGTTGGCTGCAGTGCTGGCCAAACTTTCTCCACTCTATCAATAGACAGCTCTCTGCTGCGCAGCCTCGCCTTTGCTTTATAATCAGGAGGAACCCCTTAGCCGGGCCAAGAAATTATTATCCAATTAGGCTATAACGACGTGAGGTGACGTCGAAGTTCGAAACACGTCACTCACGTGGCTGCCGCTAGTCCTTCCGGGTTTCTTGCCCCCGCCTTGGGTCCTCGTGCTCTCAAGCCGCACGGTGCGTTATTTCCTTTAGGTAAGGCTCCTTCTTATAATTAAAGATGGCCTTTTTAATCTATGGTTGATCGTTGCGCCTGTTCACTGCCTCCGTTGGTTCCGCCCTGCAGTATCCCCACGGTACAAGTTCAACAGTGAAGGGAGGGGGGCTGCAGCACTTCAGCGAGATCTCACCGCCCCCGTCCCACACGTAATTCCCAGTAAAAGCAGCTGCCCGCTGTCCCGTGGTGGAGCAGCTGCTGAGGATAAAAAACGCAGGCGGCTCCCTGTTAGCACTCCGGTCGGGTCCCTTGCTGGCAGGGAGGCTTTAATCCCCAAAGAAATACCCCCACGGCGGACTCAGGACCGGTTCTATACCCTGGCTCATCCAAACAGGAGCCTTGGCCCTCGCAGTGAGGACTTGAAGGTAGGCATGCAGCTTCCCGGGCATGCACACACACAGTTTTAGAAATTATCGCAGCCGCACCCGAGTACTTCACAGGTCTTTAAAAGACCATTTACATGTTAACGAGGCTTTGTTTTTTTTTTCACCCCTTCATCTCCACATGGCAAAGGCGACAATGTTCTGCTGCGTGGATTCACCCCTTCATCTCCACATGGCAAAGGCGACAATGTTCTGCTGCGTGGATATTTCGTTTTCTATGCAGCACAGGAGAAAATAAGTTTCTTTATTCCGATTCACCTTTCCTGACCCCTGCAGCGGCTTATCACATCAGGCTGTGACACAAAGTTTGACTAATGGAGTAGGTAAGAGAATGTGTTACTATTTAGTTTTTAAAAAAAATATGCACAGGGCCAGCAGGACACATACTTCGTGAGTGCTTCATTTAAACAGTTTTTATCATTATCATGGCCGATGCAGGACAACAATAAGACAATACAAAATGCCCAGATAACGCTGGTAATTAATGATCCCACTGGAGAGCAATCATTTGTCTGTTAGTTTTTAAATGCAGATGAACTGTATTTTATGTGGAAGCTCAGTGGGTTTCTGCCTTTGTCACAGAGATCCTTGTGTTACTTGCAGGTCAGAAGTTACAATCCTAACATAGGACAGTGACCAATGAACAGTCACCAAAGAGCTGCATACAAACATGAATGGTATACTTACAAATTTGCTTTCTATTTTTGTGATATAGTTAGAACTTCCCCAGTCTTCCATTATTCTAATGTTGCTAAAATGAGTATGTTTGGGCAGATATACATTTGTATCAGTAAACCTGACCCCCATGGAAATACTCTTTAAATCCTAAGGTTGTGTTTCCCCTGACCAAACCCTCTTAAAATATACTGCCCACCAGTATGGATGACATGTGATTCATACACCCTGTAATACTCATTGGCTTATGTGGCATTCCATATAAACTGATTTACATACTTGTATGATTCATTGTCTGTATAATGTGTGCGTGGTGTAAAGTACTGACACACACTACACTGATATGAGGAGCGCTGTACAACAAATGAAATGCATATGAGAGAGGGGCTACGTAAAGATGAGGGGCACTGTTGAAGGGTGGCAGTGAGGGAATCCGAGGAGGAGGTCAATAGGGGAGGGGCTATTGAGCGATGAGGGACACTGTTGGAGGGTGGCAGTGAGGGAATCCGAGGAGGAGGTCAATAGGGGGAGGGGCTACAGAGAGATGAGGGGCACTGTTGGAGGGTGGCAGTGAGGGAATCCGAGGATGAGGTCATAAGGGGGGGGGCTATGGGGAGATGAGGGGCACTTGTGGCATGTGGCAGTGAGGGAATCAGAGGAGGAGGTCAATAGGGGGGCCATGGAGGGATGAGGGGCCCTGTTGGAAGGTGGTAGTAAAGGTATTTACGGAGAAAGCGGTTTTTAGTGCGGCGCCAAAAAAGACTTTCGCATCAGCGCTGAAGCCAGCCCTGTCATGGCCTTTCTGTTTTTGTTTATTTAATTAGCAGTCGGGTCGTTAGGGCAACTGTGGAACATACTTTAAAGTGCGTGCTAATTATATTTACCGCTATATTCAATGTTTTACGTTTGAAGGTGATTTTACTAATGTTTTTAGAGGGAAAAATGAAAGAGGAGCCCGATGGTGCCTGATATGGGGCTGGGGCCCAAGGTCAGCTGTGAGATAAGGTGCACTGGAGAGGAGTAGTGGATAATCAAGCCTGTAAGGGAGTGCGTTGCTGAGTCCGGGGTCAGGTGGAGGTAGTAATGAAGAGGGATTCTCACTGAAGGCTTGCAGAAAGGGAGCCTGAGAAGTGTCACTTGCCTGATACTCCCACCTCAGAAACCTCCTCTTCCCATCAAAGGGACATTACATGGAAAAAACACTTTTTGAGAGTGATAATATTTAGAAAGAAATTTGGAAAAGAGTGCGTTTTACTGGGCCTTGTAAGACTAAGAAGAGATAAAGGAGGGCCCTGAAGCAGGCCTGTCTAGACATATATGCGACAAATCGAGCCCGCAGTGGCCCACCCAAATGCACCCTTGGCCCACCCAAATAAAAATTCCTGGATCCGGGCCTGCCACGACTGTAGGCACCCTATGAGGGTAAGAAAACACAAAGGATCTCACCTCTGGAGATCAGCCTGGCGGAAGGTCTGTATGCCGCCACGAGCACGTCGTTCCTGGGTGATTCCGAGTGAGCAGGACAGCTCCTGCCCTGGAAATAAACTATTATAATATCAGTTTGGCTGTACTCTGTGAAGCCTGTGAGGAGATATGTGCAGGGGGGGACCAGGAGTGCATACATGCCAACATTTCAGTAGAGCAAAGTGGGAGTTTTTGGGAAAAAATCGGGAGAATGTGGCCTTGAATTGGGTTACTGTCATATATGGGCTTTGGAAGTGTGCTGCTGCAGAATTGGAAATTTGAAACGCATATGTACGTTTTATTCTTACCTTTCAGAAGCATGGAGCGCAATGGCAGGCAGAGAGAGGGTGATGCAAGTGTTGTGCACTGGCCTGGCAGGTTGCTGCCTGGCAGTGCATACACCAACCCCCCCTCGTGTGTGGCAGCCGCATCCGAGTACTTCACAGGTCTTTAAAAGACCATTCGTTTGTTAATGGGGCTTTGATGGTTTTTCACCCCTTCTAGAGCCCCTGCATCGCCACTGACTATTGCTGGAAGAATTAGCACGTTATACAATACCAAGCCCTGTCAGCTGAAACTCCGAGGAATCGGGTTTCTGGATGCTTAATTCGGTAGGCGGGAGACTAGCCTTGAAATCGGTAGTCTCCCGCCTGAATCGGGAGGGTTGACATATCTGCAGGAGTGAGTGACAGAGATGGCAGACATTTCGTTCAAAATGAAAGCTTACACAGATATGTGGCCTATCTAAAACACATTAATAACTTCATTTCTAGACATCAGAAGAAATTAGTTTCAATTGCAATTATGTCAATATGTCTATACATGTAGAATCATGTGTAAGAATGCATAGTACACGTTATTATTGAAACATAAAACTTGAAAAGCCTTTCCACAAGTGCACATGTAAGATGTTTACCTATAAGCCTCCCGATTTGGGAGTCCACATGTTAGATAAATCCTGGAATGAGCGCATTTGACCAACCTGAGTTTGACATGCTCCACCTAAACTGCTCAAGAAGATCGGACCTGGACTGGCTAGTGCTTTGGGCAATCATGGTGTGAACCAATCAAATTGGAGGATGTAGGAAGTAAACCATACTTACTTTTCTCTGCTACATTTGTGGTTGAAGTCAGAAAGGAATGATTTCTGTGTACATAACAGTATAGTCCTTTACAACGTTACCCTAAGTACATTCTCATAGTTAGTAAGTTAAGGCATACATTAAACTGCACAGTGGCTGGTACATGTTGTCATGGTGAAAAAATACACTAGAAATGGAGGACCTTGACATGACCTTGCAATGTAGCATAAAGGAAAGACAGACAGGCCTACTTGCAAAGTCTTTGGGGGGGGGGGGGCTGCACTAGTTTCCCTGTCTGTTTCATGGCAATCTGGGAGGATAAAAGCAACGTGGTGCTTTGTGAAGTTATTTTTGGTCAGAAAGCCTCGCTCCTCTCTGGCTTCCATGGCAACGGCAGTGTTTCCTGGACGCTTCAGCTGCTCGTGCAATGAATTCTCGTCACAAACCTGTGAATCGAGTCATCTGAAGCCAGGGATCTTTGGTTACAGCTCGACTGTTCCTGTGTATCAATACTTAACGAGCTGTGCAGGGGAACAAGCCCTGGCAGCCCCAGGCAAAGCCGCCGACTGGATCTAATGGCTCTCAGCAGAACAGAGGACCGAGAGATTTGCATACAAATTAAAAACAACTCAAGCAGACTGCGCCTCTCTGTGCCTCTGGGGAAACTCGAGTTTGTATTTAGTGCCAAACTGAATGGAAACAAATATTTGTTTCTGTGCACATTCAGAGCCTTTTGCCCTCAAATTACATTTTGAAAGACCGGTATTACATTGTTTGCAAAACATTCATGTGGTAATTTAGAGTTCACATCCAAATTCTGAAAGTGTGCTAGTCCTGTGTGTCATCGAGAGGGGTGTATGACAGAATACCTTATACAGCAATATTGTCTGACATAAGTATCATGTCGTAAATATTGGTAATAAAAATGTTACCCCATTGGATGTAGACATTCTATGATTACGTCAGAATAGGCAATATTTTTGCAATAGATTTTAAGACTTGATATTTACAGCAGATGATATACTCACTGTGATATTCGAGTACCACACCTTCAAGAGATAGTGGGCAAGCAGCAAAACTGGACAACGCCTTAGATACTCAGGGGCATTTTTATCATACTTCACGTATCGCAACGCAGCACGCCACCTTGCTGCGCTGCGCTGTGTGAAAGGGAAAGTGCAGGAACGCGCCGTATTTAACATCAAATGGCCCATTCCTGTCCTTTCCCTGCATTGACACACTTGTTGCTCCTTCGCGCCAATGCGGCATCAATGCACCATGGCATAAAAATAATCCTCTGAGGCATTTTCCTATTTTTATGTGTGCTGCACAATGCAGCACACATAGGAAGAGGAAAAAACGAAGAGAAATAAATATATTTTTCCTCAGTCCGCCTTTTTGACGCATTCGAAGGTCTATCATTAATGGTAAATCTGAGAATGCACCAAAATCCATGGGTGGATGCGTGGGAACACCCACGCTCCACCCATGGAATGCCTCCCCGGGGCAGAGTAACGCAAGACAGCGATTACTTGAGTTGCTTTTACTTACGATTGCAATTACTTAAGATTGCGTTTCGTTTATGTTGCGATTACTGACTTGCATTACTTCACACTTATCAAGCCATGCAGGGCCACGCAAGGTGGCCCTGCGCGGCTTGATAAATGTGACTTTAGTGTTGCATCACCATTGCGCCCCTTTGTGGGGTGCAAGGACTATTCAACACAATGATAAATATGTCCCTGAGTGTGCAGTAGTAACAATAGTAATTGCACAAACTCAGGAAGCCTACAGAAAGGTACACAAAATGCAGACAGAAACAAATGACTATTATGAATCCCTATAACAACAAGCATTGGCAGAGATAGTGGGCAAATTTACAGAAAAGTCACACAGCACAGAGCAGAAAATCACCTTGCTGCGCTGCATGACAGGGAAAGGGCAGGAATGCACCGTATTTAAAATAATATGACTCATTCCTGCCCTTCTCCCTGCGCTGGCACGTTTTTGCTGCCTAGGACCAATGCAGGCAACTTTGCACCATGGTGCAAGGGTGCCTACTTTGCAGACAAGATTGTTTTTGTGCAATAACGGACACGTTACTGCACAAAAACAATCCCGGGAGGCAAATTCCTCTTTCTATGTGTGCTGCAGAACGAAGCACACAAAGAGAGAGGAAATAACTAAGAGAAATGAAGATATTTCTCCTAGCTACGCCTCCCCTTGGAAGGCGTAAGATTTTGACACATTCCCAGGTTTTCAAGTTCTTGTAAATCTGTGAATGCATCAAAATCCATGGGAGTTGCGTTGGAACACCCACCCAACGCCCATGGAGCACCTATCCAGGGCAGAGGGGTGCAACGCTGCAGATTTGTGGAGCCACACAGATCCATGCAAAGTGGCTTTGTGTGTCTTCATAAATCTATTGTGGAGGTTTGCGCTGGGCATGTACCACATTACATCATGCAAATGCGGCGCAAACATCTCGTAAATATGCCCTAGTAGTAGGTCTGGCTTTAATATGCCAACACATCTATGCACAATACTCAGAAACCGTTTGTGTGGTGTACTTCTGTATCCTGCCTCTTTATGTACCCCATATGTCTGGGCCCTATTTTTTTATATCCAAAAACTTACAGTGCAGTATGAAAACAGTCCTGAGAGGTTAGTGAAATCAAAACAGGATTCCTGGAGAATTTAAAAGAAGGGCACACGCATAGCTGGCACAGAATGAGATACAGAGGTCCACACCCTCCACCTTGAAAGGTCTGTCAGTGCGGGAATTATATAAACAATATGTTGCTACCACCACCTAATGTTGACAATGCAGGACATGGACATTAATGACATATTATCTAGAAGGCACACTTGGTGCACGCCTCAGGGTCTCAGAACCAGTCTCTGGATCGCCACAGAGTAAGTGCTGGATTAGCCTGAGAAATGGGCCGATCAAAGAATACCAAATATCACATGAAAATAGGAAACGCAGGGCTGGGGTACATACCTATTTACCATTCAGGAGACATTCCCATCCCAAAAGCCCTAATTGTACAGGAAAGATGCAATGTTGTAGTAGGTTGTTGCCCGATAGGATTTCAGGTGGTATCTGGTGTGTTGTTTTCTTTTGCCCGGCGGAGATTGAAATCACCCAGGAAAATCTGATCACAAGAGACGGTGCTATACACAAGGAGACCATGAAGCCACGTGGATTGTATAAGTTGTGGTGAATCAGTGGTTTAGATGTCATGTTTGTAATCTCCACAGTGAGGTTCTGAAATGAGGAAGAGATAATTTGGCTTTTAATTTGTTCTTTATTGATTTTACATTTATAAGGTCTCATCATTAGTACAGTTATTGTCTTGTGCTTCCCCACATCTAGCACCATATCGGGATATAATAGTGCAAAGTGAACAGTGCAGAACAACAGTATAAACTATCCGCGAAATGACAACAGAACAATCCCCCTCATCAGCCAGAGCTTAGCTGCTTAACTTCTACTATTCATGTATCACTTTGGATCAGTGTCAGATCATATTATCACATAGTTCATAACATTTTGCTTTAATAACTATATGATTTTAAAGGTCCTATTGTTTTATATTCTTCTATACAATTTCCTATTGTTCGCCATGGGTCCCCTTCTGTCTTCCATATTTAACATAACAGTCTTATATAATATTTTGGGCAGCACACATATCTTGTGGCTTTCATGGAAATTAGATATCAGACTGTGTCCCAACCATTAATTGCCACTCCTCTACCATCAATTTCAGAAGAAATTATTTAGTTAGTTCAGTTTGAAATCAGGGGCTCTTTTTGGATAAAGGCAACCATCCTCACAATTTCTTTCTGCTCTATAGTGGTTGATGATGTTGCAGTCTTGTGCCAAAATAGTGGAATGGAGGTTGAGCAGAACCAGGTTTCTGTGAGTGCCATAGCATCAAGGCAACAATCTTTGATAAAGGCAGCCATGGAAGTTGCGTAAGAGACTGGAGACCTGGAGTTCACAAGAGTACCTTTCATGTGTAGGAGATGGGCCACTGGATTTAGAATACGTGATTCTTCAGAAGTTGATGGTCTTTGTGTTTAAAACCTCAAGTTCTCTGTATTATAATGGATGTATTGTAGGATCTGTGATCTAGGAGTACTAGGCTGTGTAGGGTGTGGTAGAAGTAACATGCCTGCGGAATGCTTTTAAGCATTGGGGTTGGTGTGCACATTGTGTTGTTCAGCACTAGGTGTGTCGAGTAAGGTGTAATGGTGAAATTCAAAAGAGTTGCAGGAGAATGCTTTGTGGGAGAGAGGAGTGTGTAATGTGCAGACTTTATGGTCAAGCTTCAGAATGATGTCAAGCACTTCCTTTTGGGATGCAAATGAACGATTTGTGCTCTTGTCAGTAGTAGGTGGGTGTAATGAAGTATGTGGCGAGTAATCACAACTCCGATATGATGTCTAAGTGTGGTCACGTTCTTCTGTGAAATGTTAGCTTGCGTTGCTTTGGTTGTAGCTGGTCATGTCTGGGAAGTTAGTTGACAGAAGGAGGCCAGATTGAGAGGCAGTGGGGACCCTTGGGAGGGCAGTGACTTTAGTCTTTGAGAGTTTTTTGGTGCGGCTCATTGTAGGAATAGCTTTGGCGTTGCCTGGTTAATTTAGCCTCATCAAGGTATTAAACAATGTGGTGTGGATATGGAGGTTTCAGTCCAGGGATTGGATCACAACCTTTCCATTGTCATACAGGGCGAGTGTAGTAGTTTATTGTACGGTTAATAAAAACCTTAACAAACAGACATACGGATTAAAAGCATTCAGCATGCAAAATTAAAACGTCCCATAAGAACAAGCAGGTCTGAGTTCAGCACAAACAGATTAAGCTGAGCCATTGTTAAAACGGAAAAAACAGGATTTGCAGCATATTTGATTGCTAAAAGGCAATGTTCAAAATTACAATAGCAGCATAGACACTACCAAGCCCGTTTAAGGAACAAACAAATGATTACGCTAAGCCACTGTTAAGTGTGTAATTCACGTTTCTGGTTATGGTAACCTGAGAGAGTAAGATTGTTCCCTTCAGGGATTTTTGGGTACATGCTCAGTAAAAAAAAAAAGTGTGTGTCAGTTTAAATGGAGCCCAGTCATAGACTAAGGTATTTGTAACTGATTAAAGTATTATAATTTCCAGGTAGACTAACATGGCTCGGTGTTTGTGGCATTTACTGTAGGTTACGCAAGGGGTTGTGGGGGAAATATGAACCAGTGAGGTGGTGTTACATGCATCCTGGAGTCTGATCTGATATGACGTTTTTGTTGTTTTAGTTTTGGTGGGCGTAATAACATCAAGTGAAAAAATTAGTAAACTATTGATATTGAGAAGAAGGGCCGGACTGGCCGTAGCGGGCACTGGGCATTTCCCCGGTGGGCCGTCAGGGTGGGGGCCTGTTTTGAGGCCTTGGGGGCCTTTTAGTTTAACGGTGATCCCCGTAACAAAATCGGCCAAAACCGGCCCTAACATACAACTCGGCTGCACCTCTCCCCCACCCCCCTCCACCCCGGGGCCGGCCGAGCAGTTTGCCAGGGTCGGTTTAGCTTCCCAGTCCGGCCTGTTGAGAAGTAGATGCAATATGGGATGACCACAACAAGCAGTTGGGGGCATCAATCAAGACAGAGAAAAAAATACCACACATTTGATGTAAAGGAGTATGACCTCACATTTGGTTGAAAGCACACTGAGGTGCAAAGTCATCTATGGGAAAACATCAACATGATGTGGAAAACCTTCAGAATCACAGATCACATTTATGTGCAAAATCACATTTTATTGCAAAAGCCACTTTGAGGTACAGTATCCCTTTCGGTGCAAAATCACCCTTGCTGAAAGGTAATCAGAATTGTGGTAAGTCTGAGCACAATCACATTTAGGTTCAAAATCATCATTAATGCATTGGTTTGTGCGTGGGAAACACTTTTAAGAGCATGTATCAGATTTAGGAGAGAAATACTTTTAGGTGCAAAATCACATTTTAGGGGAAAACTACCCTCAAAGCAATGTGCACAGGAGCGTGAAATCATGTTTCTGAGCAAAAATTACACTTAAATTCACAAAACACACATGGATGAAAAATCGCAACAGAAGTGTGCAAAAAACGTTAGATCCTAAAATGACAGGCATATGCACAAATGCATTTTAGTGCAAACTCGCCCATGGTGCTAATTCAGTAGGAGTGTGCAAAATCACTCAGTGGAGAAATCACATGCCACATTAGGAAAAAAAGATCAAATCAATATTGCATTGTAGCGTTTACATAGCGCGTCATTCCCCTCATTTGATTTACTTCTGTATCCTGGGTGTCCTGTTGGAGAGCAGGGTTCAACAGGGTGTTAGTTACAGAACAATCTACATAGGAAGAGAAAAATGATGTGCATGAAGTCTGGAGACATGCTCAGTGCTTAATTTGTAAAATAATAAGTGCCAGGAGGCCACTGCAGCTTGCACCCCCTGTCATTGCTGCCAAAACAACTACTAACCATCTCTCTCGCCTGCAAGTGCAACAGTTCAGATTATTTCAGGTCCCCAAAGCTAACAGAATGGCTGAAGGGATAGGGGGGGAGGGGGGTCAATAATTAGTACATTTTCATGTACATTGTGGTCGTAAACAACCTTTGTTCTGCTCATCTCTAAATTAGATGAGCAGTGCCACCATGTGGCAGACTGACATAAGAGCAGTATTGACAATTAAGTGTGATGGGGGCACCAGAAATCAATTAAGAGCCGTTGCCGAGCACCGGAAAGCACCGGCTCAAATTAAGCACTGCATGCGCTAAACCAACCTGATGTGATGGTATTGCTGCTTTTAAGTGTGAAGGGTTGTGGATTCGGGCAGGGGTAGACGTTTTGGGCTCATGGATATCTGTCAATGAGACATTAGCTATATTATAGTAGCAATATATGTGAGAATGGTCAGGTTTTTAGGCTGCTGATTACCCTTGTGCTTACTGGCAGTGAGGTCCATATCTTCTCGATTGGAATTGAGAATAGGTTTCCCTCTGTATGAGATTTGTTGAATGCTGTGTACATAGTCATCGGGAGGAGAGTGCCCTGGGTGGATGAGTAGGACCAGCACGAGACTCATGAGGGTGATGATGAAGATGAAGAGGGGCATGCTGATGGTGATAAAAAAAATGGGAGGAGATCAGGAAATCTTTGAGGTAATGCACAAATACTTTTCACATGATAACAAATGTGTTTTCCCACTTAGACATGTTGACTCACAAACGTGAGTGCATGGACCAAAATGTACTTAAGTTGCTGTAAAGTACACAGCAGACAGGTACCCAGCATGCAGTGCTTAATTCCTAAAAGAATAAACCCTGGGCCCAAAGTTTAGCTTAGAAGCCCGCAGCAGATGCAATTGAACGTCAGCATGCAGAATACTAAAGTGGCATAATCTTGATTCCACCTCATGCCTCTTTAATCTACCACCAGACACTCCCTGCCTCTTTATCTCACTCCTGCAGGTTCTTTCTTTTTCAAGTTTATAATGATACGTCCAGCGTCAGTGCCCATCAAGGCGTTCTCGTGGTGCATGACAGATGCTCAAATGTTACATGTTATGTTATTGGTTTACTATGGCACTACAGGATCCCGTAGTGGCATCCATATTAGACTGATGCTTATACCACATACAGCACGCTGTTTTTCAGCATATTGCTGTAAGATTATAAGTGTGACTCCCATTACCCAAGGGGCTGTGTAAGCAATATCGAAAATTAATAAACACTATTTAAAAAAAGGGTTTTTTGCACTGAAAGGTCCTGCATACAAATGCACTTGTGATGGTCTGCACTTTGACAACTCGTCCTGGCACTGCTAACCTTCAGCGGCGGCTGGAAAAAAAAATGGCGAGGCACACAGACAAGCTCACAAACACACACACACATACACACACGCAGTCACAATCATAAACACACCCACTCAATCACACAGCGAGTCAGGAAGGCCAACTACATAAAAGTTTCACTTACCTTTCAGTACGTCCTCACGCTCTACAATGCGTGGCTGCGACTCCTCCGAGGACGAGGTGACGTAGGAAGGCAAACTGAACCTTATCCAATCCAGACACTGCTCAGAGCAGCGTCTGGATTGGCTAGAGCAGGCTGCGTCATCACTCCAAAAGGCACTGGAGTCCTGTGCCTGCTCTCCAACCTTGGAGATTTTGTATTGAGCATGTCGGTTTGGCAGTAGCATGGTAGCCGGCCAAACCTACATGCGCAATTCACACTGAAGGGCCACTCCTCATTGCTGTCAATCACTTGGCAACAATGACGCACTGGCCCCGCCGCCACACTCTGTTCGCAGAAAGCTGGAAGAGTAAAATTGCAATAAAATCATTTTTATCACCATTTTATTTTTCCAGCTTTCTAGCAGCAGTGTGGGAGGGCGACGCTCCTCCGCTCGTATGGAGTTACCGCCACTGCGTAACCGGATTTGCACATGTGAATGTCTACTCATGCACATGCCAGCCCATGCACACTGGTGCTGGTGTATCCCATTTGTAAGAGACATTAAAGCACTGCAGATGTTACAGACGTCCTGTCATGCCAAAATGTATTTGCCCTCCTGCTGGAAGACTAGAAAGCTATTCTAACAGTGCTCAAAATCCAGTAATAAAAACTACAATTTATAGAAAAAGAAAAGTAATTGTAACCAAAGGCACCAGGAAAGGTGTCCATGCGAATATAATTCTGTAGAAAAAAAATTAAAAGATCAAAAGCAGAAAACGAAATATAACTCCAGTTTCAGAACTAATCAATATATGTCTACTCTAAGATGTAAGTAAGTTATTAACCTTCAAATTTGTAAATTAGCACCTTTAAAACAGCACCAGAATCAGTTGCTCACTGGTCCACGTAAGGATGCATCAGGAAAGGGTCTGTATAGAAATTTTGAAATACATCCGGTGCTTTGCTTGAAATCATGTGAACACATTGCTTTCCATGATGAATAATATTCTTGAAAAGTTTTGCGTGATCACAATGGGTGATAAGCATGTTGGGAGGCAGAAAAGTTCGGAGAGACTGATCTAAAGGGAGAGTGAGGTACTTTGACTATCATTTCCCCCATAGCATAAAGTTCAGTGTTATTCAAGAACTTCGTCATAATAGTTTCGCTAAGAATTTCTTTTTTTCACTCGATAAATGTCTTTCAGATTTAGAAACGCGACAGGGCAGGTCTTTCCAGTTATAGACTCGAGGCATTTTGGCGCGTGCTGTACCTGGCTTGCACAAGGTAGTTCAGTGCCTGACCTTTGGCCTTGTGCTTGGCAGCACACCAGTGACCTGTTGTAATGATCTGGTAAATCATTCCTCATTTTGCACTCATGCCTAATTACTTTTGACTGTAATTTATTTAATCTAGGCAACCACCTCCTGAGCAGTGAATGATTCACTTGGAGCGACAAAATGATGGAATAGTCTCCCTTTTTCCCTTAGACAAGAACGTGATCTCCTCAGCTTTAGGCGAAGCTTAAAGACCTGGCTTTTTCAACAGTAGTCGCAGATTAGTTAGCTACTGTGGCTGTTTCCTCCGTCTACTCTGTTCTGGGGTTAAGGTGGCGCCGGGACACTCCTTGGAGCAGCCGTGCGCTCAATAAATACCCCTATAACATAACATAACTTGTAATGTATATTCCAGGGATTATAGAGTACGACTGAGGTACACTGATTTTTTTTGCATTTTTTTGTGGTATTCATAGAGAGTTGTAGCCCTAGGGCAACGAAGCACTTTATATGTAACATATTTGCAACCAATGTAGAGATATTTGAGTTTTACATGAATACATGAATATATGAAAATATAACATAAGACGAAAAACATAGAAACAGCTCTGAAGGAAACGTAGGTGGGTATTTTTTAGTGAAGCACATAAAACATGTTATGACATTTTATTACGGTCCTCTTCTGGCAAAATAAGTTAGGCTCTAGAAGCTAGTACTGTACTGAGGGAGACTCCGTGGGAAACAAGCATTAGCATTGCCAATAGGTCTGCTCCGGTTTTGGTGCACTGATGAGGAGGTGGTGTTGTGCTGATGTTGAGATGATGCTGTGCTGATGCGGAAGTGGTGCTGTGGTGGTCTTCAGGTGATGCTGAGGTGGTGCTGAGTTATGCTGAGGTGGTGCTGAGTCATGCTGAGGTGGTGCTGAGTCATGCTGAGGTGGTAGGTCTGCGCTGGTGCTCAGGTGGTGCTGAGTGACGCGGAGTGGTGCTGTGCAGAAGTGATGCTGCACTGAAATTTGAGGTGGTGCTGCGCTGATGCTGAAATGGTGCTGTGTTGGTGCTGAATTGCTGCTGAGGTGAGGTTGCACTGGTGCTGAGGTGGGGGTGCGCTGGTGTTGGTGCACTGATGCAGAGGTGGGGCTGTGCTGATGCTGACATGGTGCTGTGCTGATGCTGAGATGGTGCTGTGATGATGTTGAGGTGGTGCTGTGCCGATGTTGAAGTGGTGCTGAACTGGTCCTGAGGTGGTGCTGCACTGATGCTCAGTTGGTGCTGCACTGATGAGGAGGAGGTGCTCCACTGATGAGGATGTGGTGCTGTGCTGAGGCTAAGATGGTGCTGTGCTGAGGTGGTGCTGCTCAGGTGGTGCTGTGCTGATGGTGAGGTGGTACTGCACTGATGCTGAAGTGGTGCTGTGCTGGTGCTGTAGTGGTGCTGAGGTGGTGGTGTGCTTTTGTGGAGGTGTTGCTCAGGTGGTGCTGAGTGATACTGAGGTGGTGCAGCGCTTGTGCTGAAGTGGTGCTGCGTTGGTGCTAAGGTTGTGCTATGCTGGCGCTAAATTGGTGCTGCACTGGTGGTGGTGCACTGATGCAGAGTGGTGCTGTGCTGATGCTGAGGTGATGCATTGGTGGTGGTACGTGATGCTGAGGAGATGCTGCTCTGGTGCTGACTGTTGCTGTGTTGGCGCTGCATGATGCTGTGCCGGTGCTGAGTAATTCTGAGTCATGGTGGGGTGGTGGTGCTGCGCTGATGCGATACTGCATTGATGCAGAGTTTGCTGCTGAGGTGAGGCTGTGCTAGTGCGGAGGTGGAGCTGCGCTGGTGGTGGTGCACTGATGCCGAGGTGGTGCTGTGCTGATGTTGAGGTGGTGCTGTGCTTGTGCTGAGGTGGTGCTGCACTGGTGGTGGTGCACTGATGTGGAGGTGGTGCCCTGATGTGGAGCTGGTGCTGAGGTGGTGTTGCACTCATACATATGTTCCGGAAGGGAGGGAGTAATCAAGTAAAGGACAGGAAAACAAAATGAAACCTAGCAAGTGAAGAGCAGATACATGCGCAATGGTTACCAGCAGCCCTTCAAGAGACAAATTAAACCGTACTGGGGTACTTGGATCATTAAATGCACAGAACACTGTACTGCAGGTCAAGGGGCTTTAAAATGCTTGAAGTTGGCACAGTATATGCCCTCTGAAGCAGAGTCCAGTTACCACTGCAGACAAATGTCGCTCAATTGTGCACTGCCTGAGAGAAGCAGCTATACATACTCCTCTGCCTCCAACAAAAGAATAAGGTAGTAATGTATCTGAGGGTGCACATCAAGACAATTGCTAAGATCAGATTGGGTGTACAGTAATAATTGTCAGAAAAAACAATAGATGCGATAACAAGATAAGTTTATGGTGCCACTCGGGATAAAAAGCACCCTACTACCTAGGTGCTAGAATACACGGATCATGCAAGCAATCCCCGTGATGAACACATTTTTTACACAAAGATATCCCGGCACTCCAGAGTCACGTTTGTTATTCTTATTGGTTATTAGCCCAAGAAACGGAAAACAAAATATTGATAATGAAAAACTGGCTACGGAACAGATTAGGTCCTCACAGAAATGTATGACAAAAAATAATTTAATTCGAAATTTTACAAAAAAGGAAAGTCGTAATCATAAACACAGATCAGAACTCCCTAGTACATTTGGTTCTAGTTGTTAGTTCGTGGAAAGGAGACTTATATTCTCCAAATCTTGATCCAAATGGATGACAGCCGACACGTGTTTCGTCACATATAGTGACTTCCTCAGGGCTTTGATTATAAGTCTGGAAACGGTTTAAGTGTCAATCATGCAATTAAGCTTCTGCCAGACGAAATATTGATTGTTGGAATTTTTCAAAAACGCGCTCAGGGGTGTGAAAAGATTCTATAAAAAATCCGTAAATGTTGCCCTTGTAGTGGTTTAGAAAAACTGTTTATATCACAAGGAAAGGTCCTGATATCTGTACCACTTGTGTTGAGGAATAACGAGTCTCCACCAATAATTTCTATTGTTTAGGAAAGATCGGCCATGGGTAAAGTATCCATAATTGTTGCCCTTGTAATCATTTAGAAAAGTTGTTTATATCACAATGGATGGTCCTGATGTCTGTACAGCTTATTTTGAAGAAAAACGAGTCTCCACCAATAGTTTCTATTATTTAGGAATGGTGGACCATATTGCAATTTGTTATCACCCAGGTTATTCGGCTATGCTATTTCTAATAGTTAGCCGTTTTGACGGTCTTCGTGTGGTCCTCTAAATACTAGTTCTTAATATATTTGTTGGCTCCGCCATGCTAAGTGAAGTAAAAAAGCCGTCTCTGGTAAGCCCGCGTGATATAGTTGGTGGTAACCGAAAAGTGACTCCCGTGTCTTCTTCACAATGGTAGACAGATACTCCTCTGCCTCTCAAAGTTCAGATTTAGATTTATTGTAAAGTGTTTTCAGCTTTACTGTAAACAAAATTGCCTTTCACACACTGAAAGTAGCCACTAAACACAATTCATCACAAAGTATAAATAAAACCAATTAAAATCACGTTAATTAAAATCCTACAATCTGGTGGTACAATATAAAATCCAACACTCAGGTGCATTTAAAAAAATAGTTAAAATCACTCCCATTTAAAGCCGTGGAATAAAACTGTATGTTTTAAAAAACATATGTTATTTTTGTAGTACATATTCCAATTCCTGCCAGATTTGTAATGTTGAATATTATTATACCTTTATTAAGACAAAATTATTGCATAGCATATTAAGTATGCAGGAGGTGTGCTAAAAATAATATTAATATTAAAGCTTGCAACCGTTTCAATACTTTTTAATAGGGGGTCGAGAAGTGATCTGCATTAACTTGTTTAAAGCTGTGCTATTAAAGAAAATGCTAACCTCTTGTAATCTGGCGGGCCTTCAATAAAAACTGAACATTGTTTCCTGGCAATATTTTATATGCAGAAACTCTTCACAGAAACCCAGCACTGGCCTTGTTTCTCACCACTGAACCTCACTGTACAGTGAGCTGACTGCACGACCAATAAAAGGATGTACCCTCTAAATGCTGATTCAGCCATGACATCTGCAGCAGACCCGGACTCCCGGACTCTATCCCCCCCTTCCCAGGTTTTTAGGCCATCTGTGCCTTGAAACTCAAAATTCTTGGCTTTTGAGGCTCTTTAAGAAATATTAGCCCGCTTGTGCCGTAGAGCAGAGGGCCAATAGCAAGATGTAAATGCAGACCCAACTGATTAAAGAAAAATAGCATTTTAATCCCTATATGTCCGTAGTCTTCATGAGTTAGGACTTATATGTGTTCTTTTAATGTCACACCATGCTCCTTCCCTGACACTTCGGTGTATGTTAGCTGATGTTTGTAAATTAAACTGCCCTCTAACCATGGCATGTTCTTAACCCCTTCGCCGCGGGGGTAATTCCCCCACGGCGCGGGGGGCGCACGGCACCACGGTGCTCGTGGCGAGCCCAGCTCGTCATGAGGCAAAGTGGAGCTTTGCTCATGACGAGCTGGGCTCATCACGACCCCGCCCACTGATTGATTCTACCGCACAGGCAAGGAAGCAATCGCGCGTGGGCGGAACGCAGCCGTTATGACAAGCCCAGCTGGTCATGAGCACAGCTCCACTGTGCCTCATGACGAGCTGGGCTCGTCATAAGCATGCAAGGGGTTAAACAAAGTTTGAGCACAGTTCCAGTACAACATGTCTTTATTATGTGCATAGCAAATAAATGAAAACAAACACACAATTACAGGAGCATTCTTTGAGAGAAGGAAATGGTTAGTCCTAAATGACTGTCCGGAATCATAATTTATACAAACCTTAGAATAACAGACGCTGGCAGCATAAAAGTCATCCTGTTCTAGGCATGGGGCTGCGGGCAGTCGAGGGAAGAGGGGTGGGGTTGGAGTGCTGTTTGGAGATAAAGCGGGGGAAAGACGATGTAAAGATACACGGCCGCCTGTGTCTGGAAGCGAGGGCAAAGGCAGGGGACAGCCCTAGAGCTGTAGGTGCCTTGTTGGGCTCCCTCGTCTGCCACATTATCCAGGATACGAAGTACAGGGGTGGGGGCCAGACCAGAAGCACACAAGGGAAACAGTAACGTGGAGCTTGGGGTGCACTGAAGCACACTGTGCGTGAGAGCGACACGGAGCAGGGTAGCATGCATATAAAGGAGACAGTTGTAAAACATACACTCATGCATTTCGTAAACTAAAAATCCCCAGCCTCCCAATTATTTTATAGTTATTAAATCGCCTGCACCCCCAACACGGTGTGCCTGCAAGATTCCTCAACAGAGAAGGTAGGAAGAGTCAAGGAGAGGTGCTCGACTGCCCTCTTGGAAGCATGCTCTGCTGGAAACAGAAGGAGGCAGCCGGGCTCCTCTGCTAGTTTCAGTGAGCTACAAGATAAGATTTAAAGCCCTGTTTTCACAAAAGTGAAAACACAGAGCGCTCGCTTCCAAAAACAGCCTGGGCTGGGATGGCCTGAAAGAAAACAAGTTGAGTCGGGGAGCTGTCTTTTGTTAAGGTTTAATGGGGGAGCAGATGTTCGAGGAGCCACAGGGTGAGAAGAACAACACCTAGATGAATGCTGAAGAATGTCAGGGACATGGGAGGAGGGATGAATGTTGCAATAAAATGCATGCAGCTACAAGCCTGAAGCTGAATAAGCACCCACAGTGAAAAATGAGCAGGAAAGAAAGGAGAAAATAGTCCCTCAAAGAACTAAAAAAGAACCAAAACGCAAACATACCGTAATCAGTCATTGCTCGGTGGGAGGAACGAAAGAGCAAAAGGAGGGACGAAGAGGCAGGACTGACCACTAGCAAGCTTGAATTTTTAAAGACACTGAAACAAACAAATGAAAAGCGGGGGGATGGATTTAAGCCCAAGAGAAGTATATACTAAAGGATATACAAGAGGCCACGGATGCTCGGCCTAAAAATTGCATTTTGTGTAAAGCAAAGCAGGGGTATAAAATATTTTCGCCAGGATCCAGCATATTTGTTTTACATCATGCACGTTTTGGATTTAGCTCGATTTCACAGTTTTTGCAGATTTTTTGTTTTATTACATTTTTCTTTGGGATTATACACAGCTTTAACGTTATTTGAGGGCTGCTCAAGAGTGTTTCCATAATTTCTAAAAATGTTCAGGGGTGAAAAAGTTGCATGGGTAGTTTAAGGATGAAAACACATTGCATGTAGTCTTTTGAGCTACAAGTGAGATCGCAATGCTGGCCCTGGTGTCTTAAGCTTGCAGGACGTAGTTTTGAAATGATCCCTGTAACTACTATATAACTCACCTTAACTGCCATGCCTTCTATTTTTGGAGCTGATTTAAAGTCTGCTCGTCTGCACTTTTTACCTTCCTATATAAATCCAAAGCAAACAAGTATTTTCTTAAAGGGGCCATGCAGTGAAGCGAAAACACTTTTTTTTTTTTACGCAGTCCTTCGTTACTAACAATGACCAACGATAAGCTTTCCAGAATGCTCCTTTGTTTGATGATATCTGCTTGGGCTTTGAAACGTGCTGAGGAATCGTCCAACGAAGGCCCCTTTAACCTTCATAGCTACAAATAGGCCCAGAGGTTCTCAGGGCTAATGGAATGCACCTGCATGGGTTGCGCCATGCGTCCATGGCATCGACCTACAGTTATGCTGTGATCACCAGTCGCATTTCAGTGCTGGCAACAGTGGGGTCAGTGTACAGTGCAAAGCAAAAGAAGCAATTTACCTTCCTGGTCATGATTGCTTCTAGGTAATCAAAAGGAGGGGACAAAGAGCTATATTTAGTGGGGTCCGACTGCCATGCTCCCCCTAGGTTTTATGTTCCTGAAAACTTCAACTGGCAGGCAGAGGAGAGTAGGTCCTGGGAGAATGTCCCAGAGATCGCTTTTTCCCATAGCTATGCCGGGACTCTCTGCCTTTCCTAAGGGGATATTCTCTCCAGATTATCGGGGGGAATTTATCCCACTGCATCGACTCAGGTGTAGTATTTTACGCTCTTGTGAGCCCCCATGTTGTGAGGGTGACCTACAAGCTCATATAGGGTAGGATTATTTCATTACGGTCCTGATGAAATGCCGATTGACCCTCCAGGCAACATAGGCATGAAACATGTCGACCCCACCATATTCCACACACTCATAGCTATCTGGGTACATTGAGACCTGAGGATAGCGCCACTATTTTTAATGAGTCAAGGGACCATTACCAAATAAATACTTCTTCGGTTACCTTAGACTTTTTTATTCTCACTCCTGTCAAACCTTATTTGTCAAAATAAACCCCTACATGCACTCATCTAATGGCATTTACAGATCTCCGATAAAAAGACCCAGGCAGCGCCGGCCTGACGAGGAGCGCCTAATGATGAAGTATGATACCTTACCAGGTGTGTGAGGGCATTAAGATCTGACCACCCGGATCCCCTGTGATCCCTCTACGCCAGTTGAAGTTTTCAGGTGCATTCTATACATCTTTCTTGAAAGTATATCAGATCTATGGAAAACTCCTAGTAGGAGCCAGTTCTCAGTACCCTTCCTGATGCCAATATAAAAATGATGGGGTTTTTCCTTATGATAGTTGCTTACAATAAAAAATGTTTTTAAAATGTGTTTGTCCAAACGTTCACATTACCTTTATTGAGGTAAATTGCATCAAGTAACATCACTTCTTCCTTTAGCATACTAGTGATGTCACGTGAGGCACTGCCATCATCAGCCATTAAACAAGAGTGATTTGTGGGACTTAAATTTAGCACAGTCCTGGTTGTCAAAAAGGTGCATCTCAACTCGATGGGAAGTTTTCATGTATTTTAGTGCAGAATTAGTTACTAGCCCTGACAGAAAGAAATGTAGGTAACAGAGATACTGTGTGTAAATGGTGCATTTAATTCCACCTTAGTGCCTCATTGTCTGTGTTTTCTATCTTAGTGACAGAGCTCTCAAGTCTTCAGAATACTTGGGAATGAGAACTAGTATGCATATCGATGACATTACAGGAAGTGACATAACACAACCATTGATAATGATGACTTTGTAGGAAGTCACACCTGTAAAATGATAACAAATACACAACATAAATGTGTAATAACACCAAACCCTTACTAAAGTTGAGGGGGCAGTTTGTCCATAAGAATATGGGGTCGTTGACCCCCTGACCTCCCCACTGCAACCTACCACACACACACACACACGCACACACACCAGATTTTCCCTCTCACGCTTTCCACTCTCACTTATTTAGGGGGCGTCCCATGACGGAGCTCTCTCTCCCAGCGTCACAGCAGCAGTTCAGGCTTTGTTAACTGAACTGCGCATGTCCGACTGGCTGGTGTTTTCACTGTGGCCAGTCTGACATGCGCTGTTCTGGCTTCTGCAATCAACAGCTGGAAGGCAGCTGAGAAGCAGAAGCACAGCCCTGTAGGTGTTTGATAGAGCGCTGTGTCTGCCGGCTCCAACCAATCCTAGCACTGCTAATATGCTGTTTTTACATTGTAAGCAGCAAGAGAGCAGTGCTTAGATTGGCTCAATGCTTTTGTTCAGCAGGAAGCGCGACTCAGGAGAAACTTCGGGTGTAATGCAAAAGATCTAAAAGAGAGGTACGTTTATTTTAAGGGGTTCAAAGTAATGTAAGTGCCTCACCACTCTCTAAAGGGAGCAACCATCACTGCCAAAGCTGGTCCACATTCTAAACTTTATTGAAAAGATAATATGCATAGCTGTTCGCCATTTGCGAGTCGCAATTAAGGAATTTGTAGGACTCACTATTTTTATAGCGATTCCTACATGCATAGGCTTTTGCAATTCCTTAATTGCGATTCCTTAAAAATCGCAATTTAGGAATCGCAAAAGTCTTTGTTGATGCATGTGCCAGTTGGTTTCTAATTGCCTCTAGCAAGTTCCCCCAGCATTTCTCTTTATATGTTCTTTTATGATCACTCATGACCTTTTTATTCGTTTTTTTAAAAATCTGTAGACTAATCACTGTATCTATATCATACTTCAGTTTCAATCTTCTTTCCCCTTTTCTTATATTTGATTTTAATTTCATGCATTCCTCACTAAACCAATTTTCCTCTTTATGTTCTTTCTTATTCCTGTCTCTCCTACAGCTTTTCCCTTTTAACTTAACTCTTAGACATTTAACCACTTGAATAATTACATTTTCGAACCAACCTATGTTCCCAATACTTGGAATATCATCTAATATTTGACACTGCTGAAATTACCTCAATTTCTCCAGGCCCTCCTCCGACATACGAGTGGTCAACCTTTTGGTATACTCCATTTTTCTATTGGGATAATTGTATCTCTTGATTTTTTATTTCCTCAGACTATCTTAGCCGTAAGTGGGAAGTGATCACTTCCTTCAACCCTCATCACCTCAAAATCTCTTATCAATTCAAAGTTCCATGCATGAACAAAGATGTAGTCTGTTGGGCATAATTGGTTGCCCATCTTGAATGTGTTAAGCATTTATTGTGCACACTTAGGGAAGAAATTATTTCACACACTCAAATACTGAACTCTGACCAATTTATTTTGTGTAAAAATATTATTTAGTTGTATTTTAATTTTAGAACCAAGTGAGGCCTGTCACAGGTAGGTGTAATAGTACTTTGCAAGAATAATGCAGTTGAATACAGTTGAAATGCAGTTTAATGCAATTGATTTGATTACAGGTAAGTCAACAGTTGAAATTACTTTTCAGTTATTATTGTAATTGCTTCACGGTTACTATTGGAATTACTTTTTAAGTTACTTTTCTTAGACGGTGTGGTATACCTAGCTACCACACTGGGACATTTCCTGGA
The DNA here is from genome assembly GCF_964204655.1 of Triturus cristatus. NCBI lineage: Eukaryota > Metazoa > Chordata > Amphibia > Caudata > Salamandridae > Triturus > Triturus cristatus. The sequence continues at coordinate 844,669,701 of NC_140592.1, forward strand.
TAAAAGTAAGTAAGGAAATGTGTTATCAAAACACACTTGTATGCTTTTTCATAGTATTTCCAACTCCACACATAACGTTTTTTCACAGAAAAGCAGTCAATGCAATCTTATGGGAGGAAGTTAAGGAATCGGTTTACAGGTAAGTACTTGGTTTCGGGAGTTGGGTTTCTGGGGTTAGAACCAGGGTTTCCCCAGGGTCAAGGACGTACTCCAAGAGCACCCTCAGTGGCACTAGGGTGGGCGGGTGCAGAGTGTTGATGCCCAATGTTATCTAATGGGGGATAGGCGCAGAGCCTGATCGAGAGGTAATGCCGCTAGCTACTTAAACGGATGTTTTAATCATTTTAACATTTTGAGTTGTGCCTACATCTTTGTGTATATATATCTCATCACTCGCTGCTGCTCTAAATACAACTTGCTATTTGCACACTTACCGGCCCAAATCTTAATTCCCTGAGTGCTCCATAGCCCCGGTCCGACTCGGCAAGTGCCGTTGAGCGGAGGGCTGCTTGGAGACACTCTCAGGGCGGGGCACTTCCGGTTCAGGTAGCGCTCTAGTCCACACGCTGCCTGGCTACTTAACCGGATGCAGACTCCTTCGCGCAGCGGACGCGCACAGAGCCTGATCGAGAGGTAATGCCGCTAGCTGCTTAAACGGATGTTTTAATCATTATAACATTTTGAGATGTGCCTACATCTTTGTGTATATATATCTCACCACTCGCTGCTGCTCTAAATACAACTTGCTATTTGCATACTTACTGGCCCAAATCTTCATTCCCTGAGTGCTCCATAGCCCCGGTCCGACTCGGCAAGTGCCGTTGAGCGGAAGGCTGCTTGGAGACACTCTCAGGGCGGGGCACTTCCGGTTCAGGTAGCGCTCTAGTCCACGCGGTGCCTGGCTACTTAACCGGATGCAGACTCCTTCGCGCAGCGGACGCGTGCAGAGCCTGATCGAGAGGTAATGCCGCTAGCTGCTTAAACGGATGTTTTAATCATTTTAACATTTTGAGTTGTGCCTACATCTTTGTGTATATATATCTCATCACTCGCTGCTGCTCTAAATACAACTTGCTATTTGCACACTTACCGGCCCAAATCTTCATTCCCTGAGTGCTCCATATCCCCGGTCCGACTCGGCAAGTGCCGTTGAGCGGAGGGCTGCTTGGAGACACTCTCAGGGCGGGGCACTTCCGGTTCAGGTAGCGCTCTAGTCCACGCGCTGCCTGGCTACTTAACCGGATGCAGACTCCTTCGCGCAGCGGACGCGCGCAGCGGGGGCACCGGTGGCGCGCCAAAGGCAAGCCCGTCTGCGCCCGTCCGCGCCCTGCCGGGACCAGGGGACACGAACCCTGGCAATCCCCACATTATCCTCCGCTACAGTGCACAATCACTCATGGCTCTAAGAGGAGCCACCGGTACTAACTGTCTACACTCTATGGATATTGCCAACAATCCCTCCAGATGCCCTTTTTGTAGCTTCTTCCTTCAGCCTTTTTGGAAGGAGGCTCTCGCACCTGGCCCTCCCTTGAAACTTTTTCTTTTGAACTGCCGTTCTCTTCCTAGACATTCTGTGGAGCTTAATCTCTTGCTAGATGACCTTAAACCAGATGTCCTTTTTCTTACGGAGACCAGGCTACACGAAGGATCCGATCCAGTCATCATTCAAACCCTTCCTCCTGGCTATTAAATACAAAGGGCCGATCGAAAGATCTCAAGAGGCGGGGGACTAGCTATAATTTATAAAGATAATCTTTGTTGCCGTTCCTCCTTGGTTGGCCCACCCGACTGCGAAAGTATGCTTTTTTCGTTGGAGATCTCATCCACCTGCACTTTCACTGGTCTGTTGCTCTATCGTCCCCCAGGACCCATCGGCCAATTTCTCAATTCTCTCCCTTTATTGGTGGCAGATCTAGCTCTGACCTCAGCGAACTTCACAATCCTCGGCGATCTCAACATCCATCTGGATGATCTCTCTAACCAACTGGCCATTGAGCTATCAACCTGCCTATCTGCTCTTCAAATCAGACAGAAAGGCTTTGCCCCGACTCATGATAAAGGTCATCTCCTCGACCCAGTGTTTAGCAATGATCAGAAGCTATCGGTCGGGGCTCCCATCCCTCTCCCTTGGACTGACCATTCGTTAGTTCCCCTGTTCTGGGAGACCTGGGCACCTAACCCCTCCTACAAGACCACTCTGAATCTAGAGAGGAAATGGTCAAATCTATCTGTTAGCCAATGGATCAAGGTCCTTAATGCCACCAGACCACACAACGTCCCTAACCCGGAGCTGGCAAACAGTAATTTCAACTCATGGATCCTTAATTCTCTGGACACGCTCCTGCCATAAAAATCCTCTCATAAAAAAGTTAGGGTGAAAGCTTCCCATTGGTTTACTCCTAAGCTAAGGAAACTCAAACAGTCTTGCAGACAACTAGAAAGGAGATGGAGACAGAATTACGAAGAAGTTAGGAAAACTGAATATAGAGAAACAATAAGGAACTATGAAGCAGAGATTAAAATGGCACAATTAAACTTTTACGAGGGAAAGATTAATGTAGCTGCTAACGCTCCTAAAGAGATTTTCCGCATTGCCAAATCTCTGACCACCACACCGCAGGAACTCCCCAGAGAGGAGGAATCCCCACAGCGCTGCAATGACTTAGCCGAATATTTCAATCACAAAATTCAACTGATATGTTTGCCATTTTCTCCTTATGTGCCGGAACCCATCATCCATCGCACAGAAGCCAAAACGAAGAGCTTTCTAGGAGAATTCCCTCTACTTAATGCGAACTATCTGGACATTCTTTTGTCCAAAGTAACTTCTGGTTCCCCGATGGACCCCGCCCCTCCACAATACCTCTCACTTGTATTCAAGACTATCGGCCCAGTCATACGGGACATACTAAACTCCTCTATTATATCCGGCACAGTACCGCGGGCATGGAAATGTGCTCAGGTTAGAGCCCTCTTGAAAAAACCCAACCTCGATCATTCCAATATGGCTAACTATCGCCCCATCTCTCTTCTCCCTTGGCTGAGTAAGCTTATTGAAAAACATATCAACTCCACATTAGTCCACTACTTGGAAGCCAACAATCTGCTTCATGTCTCACAAACAGGGTTCCGCCCTCAGTTGGGCACAGAGACGACCCTGCTAGCGGTGACTGAAGAAGCCAGAAGACTTCTGGACCATGGCGGCTCGGCAGCTATCATCCTGCTAGACCTCAGTGCCGCCTTCGATACTGTCAATCATAACATCCTGCTTGAGCGGCTGGCAGATATGGGAGTGGGAAACTTGGCACTCACTTGGTTTCAGTCCTTCTTAAGGATCGATTCTTCCAAGTGTTTGAGGGAACCTCCACATCCAATCGATGGCCCCTCAGCTGTGGGGTTCCACAGGGTTCATCCTTGAGCCCCACGCTTTTTAATGCCTATATGGCACCACTTGCTAAGATAGTCCTCCTATTCGGTATAAAAATCATTACCTACGCCAACGACACCCAATTGGTGGTGGCGCTGAACCACCCTGAGGGCTCTTCCAGTGCTCTAGGTCTTTGCCTAGAGGCGGTAGCTCATTGGATGGACCATTCCCATCTCAAGCTAAATGGGGACAAGACTGAACTTATGTTCTTCGGTAAAAGTTCTTCACCAACCTCGTCACTCACTTGGCCGACCTGTCTTGGCCCCATGCCCATCCCCTAGCAACAGATCAAAAGCCTTGGCATATGGCTTGACAACTCCCTCTGCTTCAACCATCAGGCCACTAAGCTTTCTGCTACCTGCTTTGGCCTGATGCGGATGCTTAGGAAAATTCTTCCTCTGCTCCCTTTCCAAGCTAGGAGGATTATGGTTCAGGCCCTAATTCTGTCCCGCCTGGACTACGGGAATGCACTATATCTAGGTGCCCCTCAGTCCACTCTCCATAGACTTCAGGTTATCCAAAACTGTGCGGCGCGCCAACTGCTCCAGATTCCCCGTAGACAAACAGCAAAACCGGCTTTGAGGCACCTCCATTGGCTGCCCATCCGAGCCAGGATTCCTTTCAAAGCTATGTGCCTGGCCCACAAAGCTATCTGGAAAACTGGCTCTCCCATTCTTCAGTCCTTGGTCACCCCCTATCATCCCTCCAGGACTCTTCATTCCAGTTCTGCTCTTCTTGCCACTCCCTTAAACGTCCGAAGATCTAGATGGGGTGGACGCTCGTTCTCTCTGAATGCCTCCAACCTCTGGAACACCCTCCCCCCCACTCTTCGGGGAGAATCTGACCTCTCGGCCTTTCGGAAACTGCTCAAGACACACCTTTTTCTCTCAGCATTCTAACGTGAGCCTCTATCTTTTCTTGTCTCTCCGCTCCGCAAAGCGCTAGGAGGCCTCAGGGTAGCTAAGCGCTATATAAATGTAATTTCATTCATTCATTCATAGGAGGCTTCCGGTTGATAGCTTCTCACGAACAGGCGCCAAGGTGGAGGGAGCAAAGCTCCTGGAGTTAAGCTCAGGGCAAAGGGGGGTTCAAGTTAGCACACAGGATGCACCTACAGCGGCAAAGGGGCTGCAGAGTGCAGGGTGCTGTTTTGGTGTCAGGGGCCCTGTTGTTTTCAATGGGGATTCTCCGGTTTCAACAAACACTGCAGGCTCGGGCACGAAGATCTTCTGGAGGCAACCACCAGTTGGAGAGATAAGATGGGATGTTTGAGGGATGCTGGAACACTGTCGGATGGGCCACCCAAAGCCGCCGGGCGTTGGGTGCAGGGGTGTCTTTTGGCATCAGGTTTCTCTTACCGGCTCCGGTCGCAGTCGGAGGGATCATCCAGAAAGGGGCTGTAGGCGTCAGCAGGAGACTTGAGAAAGGTCAGGATCTCCGGGGAGACTTCGTCGGGGTGTTGGGCCACTCGAACTTGGGCCATAGGCGTTGGTTGTAGAGTGGTCTAGACTCGCGGATTGGCCAGAGCCAGAGTCTGTTCGTGAGCAAATCCAGTGCTCACGGGACACAAAGTCTTGTTGGGGAAGGCAGGGCAGGTCCCCCGGGTTCTGGGGGCTGCTGGCTGCAGAACATAACGGGATTCTGGTGGGGCAGGTCGAGGTCGGGACAGGCCGGTAGGGCTGGGGCCAAGTCAGTTGGTGTCCTCTTCTTCTTTCAGCACCACCCTTCGGTCCTTCTTCTTGTTTCTTCTTGTCTGAGGAGGCAAGGTTCAGGGTTGCCCCTAAAAACTAAATTTAGGGGCATTTCAGGTAGGTAAAGGTTGGGACCAATGGGTCCCTTCCTTGGGGTGGGTACACCCCCTATTATGCCACCCTCCAGTGGGAAGGGGGCATATGCCTCACTCTGGTTGGCTGTGTGCCCCCTTCTTCAAGATGGCAGGGACCGAGAGTTGTGCTTTGCCTCGCCTCCCCCCCTGAGGGGTGGGGTTGGCGAAGGTGGGCACACCTCTCCTCCTATCTTGGTTTTCCCACCGATTCTCCTGCCCAGCAACTGGTGGGAGCCAGTTGTTGGGAGCAGCAAAGGGCTGAGTCAGCTTATAAAGGCTGCAAGCCTTTGAAGGTTCACTTTCGTGGCCCCTGCCCATCCTGGGGGAGGAGGCTTGGCATCTCGACCCAGGATGTGCTTTATTTCAGGACCACGAGAGCAGCAGGTTCTCGACCCAGGGGTCCTGAAACATGTCTGGTGGTGGCAGCTGGCGAGACAGCACTCAGCCAGGACACTAGAGTCAGGTAGTTTTTCAGGGGGCATCTCTAAGATGCCCTCTGAGAGCCTTTTTCATTAAATCGCACACTGGCATCAGTGTGGGTTTAATGTGCTGAGAAGTTTGATATCAAAACACCCAGATTTCAGTAAAGCCATTATGGTGTTGTGGAGTTCGTAATGACAAACTCCCAGACCATATACTCTTTAAGGCTTTACTGCACTTAAAATGTCTAAGAATTGACTTAGACATTGTAGGGATACCGGGCTCATGCACATATACCCACACAAGTGGTATAGTGCACCCAGCTAGAGGGGTGGCTTACCAATGCCATGGCAGTGATTTGTAGACATGGCACATGTGTTGCTCTGCACCAAAACACGCAGCCTGCAATGGCAATGTGTGGGTGTAAAGGTACAGGGCCTCTAAGGGTGGCACATTAAGTGCTGTATGCCCTGGCTACCTGGTTTGCAGGAACCCAGGGCGCACTCCGTCAAAGAGAATCAACATTAGGCAAAAAGTGGGGGTAACCTTGCAAAAATGGGCACTTTCCTACAGTGCGCAACTAATTTAAACTTCTGCTCACCAACCACCGCCCCCCTCCTCCCAAACCACCACCAGAGGGACACACACTTGCCTGCACTTCTCATTTTAGAGCTGCGGGGATCGGTTAAAGTATAACAGGAGAAATGGCCTGAAAAAAGGTACGCTTAAATCCATCGATCCACTTCTTCAAAAAGAGGTAAAAATGATCCTAATGAATAGATTCCTGGCATAGATTTTCGGTAAGATAGGGCACAAGGGATGTCTCAATGCCAGCAACCTCTCGATTGGTCAGAGGCACGCCATTTACAGGAGAACCCTCGAACACTCTGATCCTCTGGGTACGTGGTTCTGTATAGTTTCAGAGCAGCTCCAAATACCCACCACGAAGTCGCTAGAACAATGAAGACTAACTGAATAATAATGGACCGATGGATGGTTTTACAATTGTGATACTTGTTGCAACAGCCCAGTGCGGTACTTTACTCTAGAGGTATCTGTGTCGATACCTTTCATCTTGTTTCATTCAACCCTATGTACAGCGCTCTGATACGCCTGGGTCATGTGCATGCTTTATAAAACACTCTAAATAAAACAGTGGCATCGCCATGCTATTTCCCATTAAGGTGCTTGAGTAGAAATAGCAGCCTCGCTCCGAGTAAACAAGAAATGTAATTACTGCAACATATGTAAATGCTCGAGTTGGTGTAGGTCAGCGCCAGGATGCCCTTGGGGTGATAGTGCGCTGTATATGTCTGTTTAACATTAACAGAGCATACATGCAAACAGACAGGCCAGAGACTCAAGATTTTTTTAAGTAAAAATGGTTTCATGTTACCTGTGTCCCGCCTGAAACTGCCCCAACCTCAGTAGAATTCAATGGGCAAAAATAAATTTCCCTGATTTTGTTCCCCAAAATGTTCAGTTCTTTCACTTCACTCTCCTGTTCCAAAATGTTGACGTGTATGTTAAATTCGCAGCGTTTGCCTGTATATTTCAAGATGAAAATCGGTGCTAAGATCTACCATCTTTTGCCAAAGATACTTCGACATGAAAACACCGCCACAGCATTACATGATGTAGCATGTGGTTGGTTTGGAAGGACAACGTCATCTCATCACGCGCTTCATTTCGAACAAAGCAGCAGTTATTAGGAATCTGAGCCCTAAAGGCTGCATTTAAAAAAGGAGGGACGCGATTAAACACTCTGCCGGTTGACAAGTTTAAAAATACTTTGCGCAAAGGTAGTTTTCATAGGTTGTTTTTGCCTTGAAAATAATACCAATGCATTATTTTAAACATGCATGAAGTAGTATTATGCCGCTCGGCGATTTCAATTCGAGCTTTTGTTTTACAGTGTGCTAGTTCCCTCTAGCGTCTGTAAATGGAACATCAGATACAATACATATTCCATCACATTCTAATTGTGTTATAAACAAAAAATATATATATATTTAAACAGGCACGTTTTACAATAGTAAACTTAGTACCAGGAAAGGGAAACAAACAATCAAAATAAAACATTTTTTAAAAAACGTTGTTTTCTTCATTGAGTTGACAACTACGCAGTCTTTGATTCTTTATTAATACGTAATTTTCGTTTATTACGAATAATCTAACTAAGGAACCTATAATCTGCAAAAACGCACCATTTTAAAATGTGGCCACGCCACGCCACGCCACGCCACTTCCCTTCTTTAGATTGCCACCTGGCACGAACGATTCACGCCACAAAGCATTCCTCCAACGTGAAGCAGAGCAGCGCCAGGATATAAATAAAGGCTGACAGAGTTTTTAGTTTTTGAGAAGGGAGCATAGTGTAGGGGCCAGGAAGATTTCAATGTTTCACTGCTAAAAACGAGAAGGCGTGACCTCCCATTCCGCAGTGTTTGATCTTAGTGGGTGGAGGGTGGGTGGGATTTGCTTCTTGGAATCAGAAGAGTTAAGCTGATAGTGAGGACGGTAAATCGCAAACTTCCTTCTCAGATATAGTGGTCCCACGTTATTCACATATCATAGGTGATGCAAAGTGTCCCATGTTATTTTAACTATCCCAGTGTGTGTGAGTTGCAGTGGAGCACGACATGCCCCTTAGTAGGGGGCCAGAATGTAACAGCCTTCCCAGATAGGCCCTAGAATTGCAGAGAACACCATCCATGCAGGGGCGGGTCTCAGTGACAGGCTAGCGAGTATCCCATGTGTAGGAGAGTAGGATCTGCTTCTTATAGTTACCCCCGCTTTTTGCTGATCTTTCACTGTTTTTCGATTTCCTGCTAACCAGGGCCCTAGCCTAGCTGCTTCCTCTCTAAAAGGATTGCATGTACTTTAGGTACACTCCAGATCGGATTCTGGGGTACCCTTATAAGTCCCTAGTATATGATATACTATGTACCCAGGGCATAGGTACCCCAGAGGCCTACCAGTGGCTGCAGCATGCATTGTGCCACCCCTGGGAAGCCATTTAAAATGACACAGCAGGTCTGCTACAGCAACCCTAACAGAGGGCCTGTGTAAGGTGGTGTATGCACCCCTTACTGAGATATAGGTTCCCTATAATATATCTCTCCCTATCATTGCACATATAAACCTATCAGTCACCCCTATGGCAGGCCTTATCAATCCTGAAGGCAGGGTGCTGGGGTTTATGTGAGAGGGTGCCCATGCATGAGCAGAGCCCCTCTACAGCCTTCTGAACCTTTATTCCTGGGTTCTTTGTGATGCAGCCAGACCATATACTCTTAAGTGCATTATAACCTCACGGTGAATGCTAACTTTGGAATGGCTGCATGGAAACATTTTGTGTTTGGTGTCAAACACCTTGGAATCATACCTCCACATCAGTAACTGGGGTGGGAGGTATGATTCCACCCTACTAGAGGGAGAAATATGGCAGCACCGGTATACCCGGCACCAGCTTTGCAAACCCTGGCATCACAAAATGGATGCTGCCAGCCACAGACACGAATCTGCCCTCCTGTTGCTGGACGAAACTCCGGCAGGGGAGGCATGGACAATAGGTTTCCTGTCACAGGGAGGTGTGACCACCTCCCAGACAGGCTTTAGTGTATTGGGGCTGGGTGGGTGCACTCCAAGAGTGCTTTGAAGTCTGCACTGGGGGCACATTTGGTGTCCCTGTGCATAGTCCAGCTCAAACCGGTTGCAGGGGCTACCAGCCGCTGCTCTGGCGTGAAACTGGACAACGGAAATGGGTGTAGCCACCACTCTTTCCTGACCCTCCCATAGGTGGGTCCCCAGAGTTTGTCCCACCCCTTCCTTGGGTATAAAGTAGGAACCCCTGGCTAGTACTTTGACTATCTACATTGAACTAGATGACTGATGAATCTCCCTTGGAGTAAAGGAGTTACTCCCCTGCTTGGCAGGCACCAAAGACGCATCGGTCCGGTTTGCATCTCTGAAGCTCCTGAGGACTCCGAAGAATATTGCAACACAGGAGGTGGGTTCCCGTGGTCCCTGAGGTCGATCTGTGTGCTCAGCAAGTCTGAGGCTTGTATCCCTTGTGGAGACCGTGCAACCTGAACCCCTGGACACCGCGACCATTTGCAGCAGCATATGCCTTTTGGCGATCCCTGAGGCTGTGCTTTGGGCTATCTGTAGTCCAGACCCCGAGCAGTGATTCCTGGCCTACACTCATCGAGTGACCCGTGGGCTGGTATTTAATGATTCCTCTCGAGATCCCTTCGCGATCCCTTGTCCGTCTACTTGTGAGTCCCTGAGAAGGGTACTTTAACTTTCAATGGGCTTACCTGGTTGCTCCAGACGTGCCCTGACTCTCCATCGCTTGGGGAGTCCCCAGGACCTTGCTTGTCCACACCGAAGCATCTTTACTCTTCCTACGTGGTTTGCTGTTGCCAAAGCTTGTTGTGTTCAATCCGAGCACCGACACCGCAGCACTCGACATCCTTTGTGGGACAGCTCGAATCCAGCTCTTGGTTGTTGTCGATGCCTCCTGGTCTTCGTGGCTGCAGAGTCAAGCTTCGCCTCTTCGCACCTGAAACACCCGACATCGGTGGGCATTCGTCTATCATGCCCCTGGTCACTGCCAAGTAACCCAGACTCTGTCCCCTCTGCTTTCAGGGTCTTCACATCTTCGATCCAGGCTTGGCTCACCCCAGACACTTCTCCTTTCCACTGCAGCAGCACTTTGCAGCACATTGCCATTGAAATCAATGACGATTCCCGACACCATTTGACACCTATGCACCCGGCTTCCCTGGGTGAGGTAACATGAGTACTTCGGTGCTTCCATGGGTGCTGGCCCTAGAACCCTCTAAGTCTAAAGGGGTTTGCTTAAAGTCCTCTCCTAAGTGTCCTTATTCTTTAAAATTCCAACCGTGACTTTCCTCGCTCGCAGCTGTGTCATCACCTTGCACACGTCCCCCATGGGTCTCCTGTGTCACTGCCTTGGGTGGTTCCTTGGGGTCCCAGCGATTCTACGTGCTCTAGGCACTGTGTTTAGTCAAGTTGTGGTTCTTATACCACTTTCTTAATATATGGTTTGGTCTCCCCCTGGGGCCCATTGTATATTGTGCTATTTACTGTCGTTTAATAACTGTATAATTGTGTGCCTTGCTCTCTAACTTCATAAAGATGTTAGTAGAGAGTGTTTAGAAATAAATACATATATTTTATATATATACCTGGTGTGGTTCTCCTTTCATTTAGTCATTCAGGAGGTTATAATCTGGTAAACCAAACTGCTTTACAATCCTTCAAGACTTAGCCTGAAGGCTGCTCTCCATAGCTACTACTAGGATAGCTTTCAATAAAGGTTGTCTTAAATCTAATCATCAATAAGGGTTGTTTGGACTGGTGCAAGGTGCCCACCATAACTACTGGACAGCATATACCAGGCCAACTTCTCACACCATGGAGGCCCAATTTGAGGGTATATGGGGGACTGGGCTCATCTGAAGGTTGTAGGAGAGCATTACTGCCTCACGGGGGGAACCGTGGGGGGGGGGGGGCGTTGGGGCAGGTGTGTGAAGCACGGGAATGGTTTGAAGGCATGGATATCAATTCACCAAAATGTCATCACACGACATTTGACCGTTACTGTCAATCAAACACACATGCTTACACATACACACATGCACTCATACACACTCTCTTTCTTACATATGCATGCTCTCCCCTGCAAGCACGTACAGAACATATATTTAAAAGCATGTTTTACTTACCTCAGCTGCCAGATAGGGTCAGTCAGTCAGAAATAACTTTATTTCGCCAACACAATGATGGCATAAAAAGTGTTCTACAGATAAAGCATTTTTCGTTATTGCGATAGGCTTAAATTACAAAGGTTACAGCGAAATTACAGAGGAAACAACCATGTTAAAAAACATTAGATCGATCATCACATGTGCAAAATGGCAGTTCAGAAATTACATAGATATTACGAGGGAGACCCAACATCAAGGGAATATAGTTTGGTCGAAATCTCACCAAAATATATCTATGTTGTAAATTAGTGATGAACTTTTGTTCATTTAATCATCCTCGGGGATTTTAACACACATTTGTGCCAGCTAAACTGTCAGTATAGGGATACAATTGATACTGATTTCTTGCCCTATTCACATTTTGAACATTCAGTAAAGGGTGCTGCTTTAGAAGATTTATTGTCCGATGTTGCTCTAGCTGAACCGGAGTTTTTTTACATCAATGACCGGATAGCTACATATAGTGCTAGGAACAGTAACACTATTATAGATTTTATATTTGTTTCTCCAGGCTTGCTGCAAAATGTCATCTTTTATAATGCAATACACGCTACATTCAGTGATCATAACCCAGTATTACTAGAACTACGTAATAATAATCCATATTTACTTATTGATAATATAAACATAAATATAGTACCTCCCTTGGAATTATCCGTTCAGGACCAGGGGAGACGGCTAAAATGGAGTAAAATAATCCCAGAGGCTTTTTATACCACATTGAGTGATAAGGTGGGTAAGGAAATTAATATCTGTTTGGATCCGCTAAGGTGGGGTGGTGATATTATCTCCTCTTTTGACTTAATCTGCCAGCAGGTGGCTGTGGACCTAACATGTAAGACATCACATAAGGAGCAAAAACCACATGGGTGGTTTGACCAAAAATGCTCAAAAGCCCATAGAGACCTACTGGTGGAACTGAAAAAGAGTCCTAGAGATAATGTAGAAGTGGTCAGGTTAAGAAAACATTATAAAATGACTGTTGAGTCCCGGAAAAATGATATATAAAAAAACGCCTGGGACTCCTTGTATGACAAGGCTAGCCTTAAGAACAGTTCCAAATTCTGGGAAATCGTCAATTCACCACTTTTTAATGACAAGGAAAATACCCCGCTTGAACTAAATATATCTGAGCGTGAATGGCTAGACCATTTTGGGAAAATCTATGGCAATGGCCTCCCAGCAGATGTTTTTGTCCCGATAGTGAGCGACCAAGAGGAGCCCCCACTGAGATTTACAATTAAAGAAACACAAAAGGCTATCAAGGACACGGTTGCTCATAAGGCCCCTGGCCCAGACGGGGTACCAGCTGACATGTTTAAGGCACATCCTAATATATGGTCTGTAGTTCTCACTAATGTATTTAATATGGCCTGTATTGATAATAGCAGATTGCCTACTTCCTGGTCACGGGCGATTATTGTCCCGATTTTTAAGAAGGGCCAGAGGGGGGACCCTAGATGCTATCGGCCCATATCATTACTGGACTCGTCTTTTAAAATACTAGGGAAGGTTATCCTGTCTAGGATCTCCTCTTGGGTTACTAACAATGACATCATGTGTAATGCACAGTATGGTTTCAGAACTGGTCGAGGCACCGAAGACCAGTGCCTGAATTTAAATCTAATAGTTAGCAAATATACTGTAGCGACAAAAGGTGCAATCTACCTGGCTTTTATGGACTTGTCCACAGCTTTTGACCTAGTTAATAGGTCGAAACTGTGGACAATGCTCCTGGAGCTGGGTTTAGATCGGGCTCTGGTGAGCTTCCTGGCGGAGCTACACAGAGATCTAACAGCGGTCATTCGCATGACTCAAGATGGGAAGTGTTCCGCTGGTCTCAAGTCCGACAGGGGAGTTCGCCAGGGGTGTATCCTGGCCCCAATGCTATTTTCTCTATATATAAATTCACTGGGTTCCTCCTTGGCGGCTGCATCCGTTGATGTCCCATGCATGGGGGGAACACCAGTGCCGGTCTTATTATATGCTGACGATACGGTGCTGCTGTCAAGGACCCCAATAGGCCTACAACATCTGCTAAATTCTTTTGGGGACTTTATGCAAAACCTGGACCTAGTGACAAATGTAGAGAAATCGCATGTCATGGCCATAGGGAAAGGTAGGAAGAACATGAAAACCCTTTCTTGTAATGGCTTAGTAATAACGAGAGTGAAAGTGTTCACCTATCTTGGCGTAGTGTTTGATGACATAGGGTCTTGGGTACCCCAAGTTGCTATTAAAGTAGCAGCCGTGAAAAGATCTTCGGCGGCTATATTAGGCTTTGCTAAAAGATTGGGTGGCAAACCAGCTGAGGCCATATTAATGATCTATAGATCAAAAACCCTAGCCATAGCAAGGTATGGGGCAGGTATTTGGGGCTATAAAGATCTAGCCCCGATACAGAGAGAAGAAAATAAATTTCTTCGATCTGTCTTGGGTCTCCCCCAATCTACATCATCCTTTGCCGCTCATATGGAGCTAGGGATAGGGTATATTACTGATATCCTAAATTTGGCACCGCTCTTACTATGGATCAGAACCTGGCTGAACCCCAACCTTACACTAAACCACAAGATTATTAGGGATTGTATGGGTAGGGATGGAGTGGCGGAAATTTTGTGGTTGACATTTATTAAAACATCTGCAGTACTTCTGGGTCGCCCTGAATTATATCTGAATCCGGAAAATCTTACTAAGGAAGATAATACGTGGGTTAAAACACAATTCATAAAATTACGAGAATTAGAACGAGAGGCAAAGGAAATCACAAAGCCTACAGTTAGGTCACACTTTTTGTTGATCTCGTCCTTATCAATTCAACCCTACCTGACTATTGTTACCAGACCCTATCACCGGTGGCTCCTAACAAAATTTAGATTTAATCAAGCTCATTTTTTGTTGGGAACTTATGAAAACTGGTGTAACCCAAAGGAAAACGCACCTTGTGAATGTGATAATTTTTCCGACCAGGACCAGACACATTTTGTGTTTTTCTGTTCTTTCTTTTTTGAAAGTAGGAAAAAGTTCATCAGACCGCTGTTAAGGGAAAAGGGATTTGCACAGTTTAAACCTGCACTGTATTATCTTCAATTATTGGAGACCCCTTTAGTGATGTTTGGTGTAGCCAATTTTCTGATTGCCTCAATCCGTGCTAGAAGAAAGAGACTCAAGTTGAATGTAGGATCTGGTTCTGTAAATGTTTTCCCGAGATCGTATGATACAATCTAAATTAATTCTCTTGTAACAAATGAAATATTGGGGTTATGAATCATGACACATTTGCTACTATAAATTTTTAGTGTATTTGTGTGGATTTATATGTATATGTCACAGACTTTTTATATATTTAAAATTTTATTTGTATAATATGCTCTGGAAATGTTTAACTCTATGTAACTGTATAGTATACTTTTTATGATTTTTAATTATTCGAATAAAGTGCTTTTGACTACTACTGATGAACGATAGATAAGTTGAGTCCATTTGCATTATGCTTGGGACCGCCAGGAATGCTCTAATTGTCGACAGCTTGGAGTTAGAATCCTCTCTCCTTGCCTGTAATCTAGATAGTGAATGGTTTTTTAAAGTCTTTTTTGGAAATAGACCAGCAGGTTGTAGGATCTACAAAAAGATGATGTAACCCAGCTGCTTTAAGGGTGGATTCAACATAGTGTAACCAGCTGATATTACTCACACTACCTAGCTTCAAAAACGTAATTTATGATATCCCTCGTCAGTGAGAGAGTCTCCTTCCGCCAGACCGAGTGCCACATTAAACTGGGCGCCACACGAATTTTGTCAGTTATATAAGGGACTCTCATCTCCATATGACAATTGAAGTTAGAGCATGATTTTGGCAATGAAACTAAATTTTCCAAAAATATGTCTTCTATACATTGCAGTTTTGAGCAATCTCTGGTGCCCCAGACAGCTGCTCCATAAGAGGCAGCAGATACCGTTTTGGCTTCATAAACTTTCTTTATTGCTTCGACAGGTTTAGACCCAACATTTAAAATAAATTTAGAAAGAGCCCCAATATTCTTTTCCATCTGCAGCCCCCTATTTATGACCATACTTTGCCAGCTATTCTGATGGTCAAACATAATCCCTAAATAATTAAAAGAATCCAAAACTCCCAGCTTGCCCCCTTCAATGTGGATTTGTGGCTGTTTCCTCTGCTTTGAACCTGCCACTAAGACAAAGGACTTTGAATAGTTAATTTTCATGTCCAGCTTATTCATGAATTTCATACACTCCATCACTAGTCGGGGCAGCGCATTACTAGCACAGGCTAAAATCACTGCGTCGTCCGCATGTAGGAGTATCGGTACTTGTAATGAGTTGATATAAGGAACATCTGGAGTAGATCCCAGCAAAGCAGATTCAACATCATTGGTGTGAAGTGCAAATAGAAAGGGCGCAAGGACACACCCCTGTCTCACGCCTCTAGCAATTTTAAAGTGCCTGGTACACTCGCCTCCCTTTCCATAAAGAACACAAGCTGAGCCACCTGAATACAAATCACGAATAATGTTAATAATCTGCATGTCGATCCCCATTGCCTCCATGATCTGCCACAGCCGAGGCTGTGCCACACAGTCAAAGGCTGCCGACAGATCCATGAAGGCAAGATATAGATGACCATTTTTAGCTGCCGTGTATTTTGCAATTATTAGGCTCAGGTTCAGACACTGATCCACAGTGCCTTTTCCTTTTCTAAAACCAAACTGAAATGGGATTATAATATTCTTCTCCAGAGCCCATTCCTCAAGTCTATTTAAAAGCAGCTGGCCCATTAATTTTGCAGTGGAGTCTATCAAAGATATAGGCCTATAATTTTTCGGAATTGACCTATCCCCCTTTTTCTAGATAGGGACAATTGCAGTCGTCCTTCATGAAGGAGGGACACCTATTTGGGTAATTTTATTAAAAACATTTGTTAAAAGCGGGGCCCAGAGATCTTGATTATCTAAAAAAAGATCAATTGGGACACCATCAGGTCCCGGTGCCTTGACACGTTTACACTGATTTAAAGCATATTTTATTTCTTCCAGCGTAAACTGGGCACTACCTCCTACACCAACTAAACTTGTGGAGGTAGACTGAGTCATTGCCTTCTCATTAGTTCCAAATAGACCTTCAAAATGTGTAACCCATTCCTCCTGTTCAACATGGGTTTCTATGGACATGCACTGCTCATCTCTTAGAAAAGGTGGGTTAATCACAGACCAAAATGCTTGTGAGCTTTTTAATAATGCAGCCTTTGCAAGTTTTCCCACCAATATTCCTTTAGGGCTTTCAGCCTTGAAATCCGTGCTTTTTTATAAGCCTGTCGCAATGACTTAACCAAAGATAAGTTGCGAAGTTTAGACTTTAAGGCCATATGAAGATTTTTAAGTGATTTTTCACAATCCTCATCAAACCAGATATATTTCTTGTGATGCCCATTGCATATAAAACGAATTACATTGTTTTTAACTTCCAATAAAATCAGCTTGAATGCTCTGACCATGCCACCGTCAAATAAAGGGTCTAGGCATACCATTATCTCTGCTACTTGATTAGACACTAAGTTGTCCAAAAACTTCATAGCATCAACTCTCTCCCACTTCAAAACAATTCCATTCTCCCTTGCACTTACTGGATTGATATGAAGTTTAAGAGAGCATTCCCTTTTCATAAGGAAAGTAATTACAGCGTGGTCACTAAAAGCGTAAACATTAATCTCAAATTGGAAAAAAAGTTTTATTATCGGATCAGAGACCATAACATAATCAAGCGTAGAGAAAGAACGACTAAAAAAAGTCAGGGGTATATTAACAAGTAACAGGTCAAATTAACGCTAAGGGCGCTTAGTGTTAATTTTTTTAACGCCCGCTATCGCTGGAAAATATCGCCTGGTTATCGCGTTATTAACAACGCTAACCGCCTAGGCGATAAAAAATCCAGCGATAGCGGCATTTTGGGAGGCTATCGCTGGTAATGCAGCGATAAAACTACAAGGATATGGATATCCTTGTTGATCGCCCATGGTGGATTTAGCCATGTAATCCACCTCCCATTGGATTACATGGCTAAATCTGAAAATTAGCAGACGTAAAAAAGCAGCGTTAACCGTGGTTAGCGCTGCTTTTTTGTCTCTAACAGGGTTAGCGTGAAGCTTGATAATAGGAGAAATGTCGCTTAGCGACATTTCTCCTATTATTTTGCTCTGGAGCACCCACTTTGCATCTCATTAGAGATGCAAAGGGAAGCGTAGTGAAAAAGGGTGCTAACATGCGATTTTGCATGTTAGCACCCTGTTGTTGATAGGGCGATATTTTTATCTCCGCTTCTTTGGCTTTTAAAGCCAAAAAAGCGGAGATAAAGCCCTTGTTAATATGCCCCTCAATCCTAGCTGACCAGTTAAAATTTCAGAGGTATTTAGAAACGCGAGATTATTTATAATTGATAGTCTGTTTAGGCCATTACCATAATCAGTGTGACTAAAATGGGGGACACACTCCCCATCGTCGTCCACCAGTCCACAGACTAATATATTAGTCTTATCAGAAGGATGAGCATTAAAATCCCTAAGCCAGATTATATCACAGAATTTAGTACATACTTTCTGCAAATTAACAATGTCTCTTTCCAGAGGAGCCAGCACCGCTGCATGATTGCTACCAAAATTGTTGTTATAGAAATTAATAAGCAACCAGTATTGGTCAACACAATATTCTAAAAGAATAACATGATAATATGGTGATGTATTTAAAAAGGACTTCACTTTCAAAGGGAAACTATTGGATATTAGGGTCAGAAAACCACCCTTTGCACGACCAGCTGATGAGGGTATGGCAAGAGTATAAAATGAACGATACACATTCAGATGTATTGGATCAATTTCCCATGTCTCTTGTAAGCATACTATATCTTTAGATGTTACAAAAGACAACCATTCCATATTAGACTTGTTTTGGTTGTACCCAGCGATATTCCAAGAAATTACTGCAACAGAACCTGAGCTATTCTCTAGATGTGTTGATGTCTGGGGAAAATTCGGGCTGTCTATCTGCATACTTTGATGTAGTTGAGAAATTACAGAGGGAACAGAGAGCATAGAAGACCCATTTTGCATTACTATATCACCAGCACCGTTAAGTGTTGGGCTCTGCTCATCCAGTCAATCACATACAGGCATGCCTTCCAATGCAGCAAAACTATTACTGAGAGGTAAAGGTAAAACAGAAGGGAGAAGAGACTGATTAATTGGAAGAGGAAAGGGCTTCCGGGCGTTATACAATCTAAAAAATGGGGTCTCGGGTGAGATATCAGGTTTATAAAAGAAACCCAACGGAAGACTGCAATTTTCAGAATTAAATGATGGAGTACTCTGTAGCATAGTTAATAAGTCGCCCACTATGTTATGGTTGTCAAAATTTTAAATAATACAATCACCTTTGATTGTTTTGGGAGCTCAGTTAACCCTCCTAGCCATAATAATATGTTTATATACATTAGAATTATCCCCTGTGCACTTAGAAAGCCAATTATGAGTTTAATGAATTAACTGCTCTGTAGACTCTAATAGATTCGCTTTCAGTTCTGGTACATTTGCTAGGACGATGACATACGGGCAGGCTGCTGGTGAAAGATCTAACCTTCCTTTAGAATTCACAGCCTCTGCTAAGTGCTGAGAAACCCCCCTTCCAGAGCACGAAGTTAGAGCTCCACCCTCTTAATGAGCAGAGTTTATAGACGGTCGGGCATAGAGGAAATCAGTTGCCGGGAGAGCCGGGGGGGGGTAAACCTAAGGGATGAGCTGAAGTTAAGTGGATGTTCACAGTGCCATTAGATCCTTGAGGATCGTCATGTGACCGGGTGAAACCATGGGAATGAGTGGGTTCACCCACGGTGGTTTGGGTCGAAATCTGATGATGGTTATGTACAATAGATCTCATCAATTTAGCTGATTCTTGAACAGAACCCGCCAAATGAGTGGACAGCCCTATTGCTTGTTGAGGGTCATGACTTTCAGTGTTATCAGTTACCACAGGGGGCACCCTGCCTGGTTGAGGGGTCACCCTCGCTTCCTCAATTAGCTCAATAGTATTTGGAAGGGCTTGGTTCAATGAGCGAGAGGCCTCCAAGGAAGATAACGTTTCCTCAATTTGGGTTAGTTTATGCAATATAGGATTTTAAAGTACAGTCACCACAGTTTCTATTCTTTTCAACAGGTCAGAGTCATGAACATGATCATTCACCAAATGGGGTTGACTAATAATATCCTTAGACCTTGTAGTTCTCGTAGAAATTGAGTGTAAGGGGAGCCCTGAATCCAACTCCTCGTTCCCAGTACTTTTCTCCGTGCAAACCCTTTTCAATGTTTTCTGCTCTAAAGGCCCACCTCCCTTTCTCTTCCTAGTCGTTGGTTCTGGGTTACTATTCTCCAATTGGAGAGACACTAACTGCTCCTGAGTGGCTATACAACGTTCAGATGTAATGTCAATGGGTGAAGATTTACTCAACGTTGGATTTACTGTGCTGGGCTCACTTATTGATTGTCCAGAAATCGGAGGATCAACGCCTAAGGCTCTCCCTCCTAGGGAGGAGCGTTTTTGAGCAATATGTGAATCCAAGGAGAGCCTTCTCTCAGTTAGCTCAATTTCGTGAGCAAGGACAGATTCAGCCCTTGTTAAGAAGGCGTCCAGGGTCCCAGCAGGTCCACCCCCTTGCTTTTCCTTGTAACCCCTCCTTTTGCTCATTTTAATCCTGGATGAGAATTTTCCGGATCTGACACACAAACAATCAAAAGCTAGCCAAAGGATGGGGCCTCCAAAAGATAAGTGAGATCAACAGTACCTTTTATCTTCTCTGTCCCAGAAAACAGATGTTAGGGAGGAGGCCCAGCCCAGCCTCCTCCGGGCTCCGACGGGCGGACGGGCCCACCCTTGGGCCAGGCTTGTGTCTTAAATATGCGCAGCAGCGCGAGGAATGCTGGACACTGTAGTCCACCCGCAGAGCGTAGTTGAGGTCTCCCCTCCTGGGGAGAACACCACTTGGCTTGCCGTCTCCCCTGCTAGAAACAACAATTCAGGCTTTACAGCGCACCGCGGGTCGGCGTGTGTCTTAACTTTGCGCCGGAGCGCGAGGAATGCTGGACACTGTAGTCCTCCCGCAGAGCGTAGTTGAGGTCTCCCCTCCTGGGGGAAGAACACTTGGCTCGCAGTCTCCCCTGCTAGAAACAGAAATTCAGGCTTTCGAGTGTCTTAAATACACGCTGGAGCACGAGGAATGCTGGACACTCTAGTCCTCCCACAGAGCGTAGTTGAGGTCTCCCTTCCTGGGGAGAAGAACACTTGGCTCGCAGTCTCCCCTGCTAGACACAGCAATTCAGGCTTTACAGCGCGCTGCGGGTCGGCGCGTGTCTTAAATACGCGCTGGAGCGCAAGGAATGCTGGATACTCTAGTCCTCCCGCAGAGCGTAGTTGAGGTCTCCCCTCCTGGGGAGAAGAAAACTTAGCTCGCAGTCTCCCCTGCTAGAAACAGCAATTCAGGCTTTACAGCGCGCCGCGGGTCGGCGTGTGTCTTGAATATGCGCTGGAGCACGAGGAATGCTGGACACCGTAGTACTCCCACTGAGCATAGTTGAGGTCTCCCCTCATGGGGAGAAGAACACTTGGCTCGCAGTCTACCCTGCCAGAAACAGCAATTCAGGGTTTACAGCGTGCAGCGAGCCGACGTGTGTCTTAAATACGTGCTGGAGCACAAGGAATGCTGGACACTGTAGTCCCCCCGCAGAACGTAGTTGAGGTCTCCCCTCCTGGGGAGAAGAACACTTGGCTCGCAGTCTCCCCTGCTCGAAACAGCAATTCAGGCTTTACAGTGCGCCGCGGGTCGGCGTGTGTCTTAAATACGCGCTGGAGCGCGAGGAATGCTGGACACTCTAGTCCTCCCGCAGAGCGTAGTTGAGGTCTTCCCTCCTGGGGAGAAGAACACTAGGCTCGCAGTCTCCCCTGCTATAAACAGCAATTCAAGCTTTACAGTGCGCCGTGGGTCGGTGTGTGTCTTAAATATGCGCTGGAGCGTGAGGAATGCTAGACACTGTAGTCCTCCCGCAGAGCGTAGTTGAGGTCTCCCCTCCTGGGGAGAGGAACACTTGGCTCGCAGTCTCCTCTGTTAGAAACAGCAATTCAGGCTTTACAGCGCGCCGTGGGTCGGCGTGTGTCTTAAATACGCGCTGGAGCACGAGGAATGCTGGACACCGTAGTCCTCCCGCAGAGCGTAGTTGAGGTCTCCCCTCCTGGGGAGAAGAACACTTGGCTCGCAGTCTCCCCTGCTAGAAACAGAAATTCAGGCTTTCGAGTGTCTTAAATACACACTGGAGCACAAGGAATACTGGACACTGTAGTCCTCCCACAGAGCGTAGTTGAGGTCTCCCCTCCTGGGGAGAAAAACACTTGGCTCGCAGTCTCCCCTGCTAGAAACAGCAATTCAGGCTTTATAGGGTCATATTCCAGCTAAATGTACTCCATTTTTGTACTACACTAATAGCGAATAATACATTATTCATTATTAGTGTAATAAAAAAACTGAAAACAAGGAAAGTGGTTCCTCAACCAACATCCATAAGGACGAGCTGCCCCAGTGTTCCTGGCACTGGCTTTGCCACCTCTATGGTCAGGGGTTGCAAAGGGCAAGCCAGGGATCACTGCTGAAAACCCCTAAATGACGTCCATGGCTGGAGGGCAAACAACACTGGGGAATGTCTGTGCACAACCTTCTACTGGCCTCCACTGGCCTGCTACGGTGCGTCTCTGTCAGGTGAGGTACTTTGCATTCAGTTGTGCTTTAGTCAAAAGGAATGCCACCCCCAGATGACCCTCAGTACTCACTGGCCACAGACGGTAACCCATTTTTAGCCGTATGGTCCAGCGACAAGGAGACAGTGGGGGCTCTGCCCTTGTACTCCTTGCCAAAAGGGAGCCTTCACTTGCAGGGATGGTCATTCAAAGAAGTGCACCCAGCAGTCAAGAGCAGACAGACAAGAGAAGCTTTCTATATCCGGTAAGTTAAGAAGGGCAGAGGTATTCTATAGTATTGGGAATTCAGACATAATTCTTTTGGCCCACACTAGAGTAATACCATAATACTCAGTAGTTGGCAGCCAACTATAGCTCATAGAGGCCACACAATAGCTTCCTTATACAACAGATACCTCATCTTTATAATAGATGGATAACCAAGAACTTGTCTCCAGCGCTTGACTCTCTCAGGGTGGCGAGACAGGGCGGTCCAAGGCTTGCTCAAGGTAGGTGAGGTGGGTTAGACATTCAAAATACAGTTTTACACCAGAATACTAGCGCTAGTAAGATCAAGGTCCCGTCAGTGTTTTAGAAAAGAAAAGTAATTTAATATACACAAGAAAAATATACTACATGAAAATCTAAGATACCCAGTGAACACCTGAAGTCTCGACAACCTTCTGGACAATAGTTCTGACCCCAAACAGTATTAAAGCAAGTATACGCTATGCACTGTAAACACACAGTTAACATTCAATTATTCAGACCATGTTGCACAGTGCTACTCTTTAAAGCTAGAGGAATCATACCAACAATTGTATTGCAGTGATAGGGTTCCAGCAGTTGATGTGAAGTCAAATGTTCCTGAACAACCTGAACCTGAACACTGTCACACCACCCAAAGCAACAGAAGTGCCCAACCTTCCTTGGCGAGGACACCACCCTTGTGGTATCAGGGTTCTGGTTAAGAGCGCTTGTTGTCTTGGCATAGTTACTTGACTCCCACTAGTCAGCAGCCACTGGGCTAACTGAGGATGGGTAATGGCTGGCAAGGGTGCCAGTCCACTCTGACAAACTCAGATAACACAAAAGGGGTAGGAGCCTGAACCACAGAGCCCACTAGTCACAGTCTAGATTTTCCATTAGCAGGGCACCCACATGGATGGTGCTACTTGCTACTAGGGCAGGACAAAGCTGGAAAATATGCAAATCGTTGGGTAGGAACAAGGATTTAAATGGTAAGTTCTTCAAAAGGGCACTCTTCCCCCAGCCACAGATGGTATTTGGAAGCACCCACTGATAAAGCCTAGCACAGGAAAGGGTCATGGGCAAAGGAGTCTCCCCTCCTTCCCAAATCCCCCTCGATGTTGATGTGCAGAAATGCTCCTTACCTTCAGCAGCTGTCTGCAGTATCCTTGTGTTCCAAAGGATGAATAGCTTCCACAATCCTCAGACAGCTCATTCTCTGTCTGGATGCTGCCTGATGAGCTGGAGTCCAAATCATTCAATCAGACTATCAAATTCCTTTCACCAGTAATCCATCAGAGAGACACCTTCTCAAGTTTAAACTCTATCCTTGAGTCGGAAATGAGAATGGCAATCCAACCCCTGGTCTTCACTCCTGGATCTGGGCTGCCTCAATGATCCCTTGTGGGTGCCTTGTCAGAAAAAGAAAACAGCCTGAGCAACCAACTGGTCAATTAGACCAGACATTTAGCATTCTCTGAGTGACAGGCTAATCCAATCAGGGTGTCTGCTACTTCTGCATCCTGGGTGCTTCTCCAATCCTGCGGCATATTTCCTGCATGTTCACTGCGTGATCAGTCCATGTAAGGAGAGCTCCCTCCCAGTCTCTTGGTACCTGTCCAGCCTATCCCCCAATAAGAGGAATTTTAATTAACTCTATACCTGGATGCCCTTGCCATCGCCCAGTAGAGAGGGAGGGGGTCTTAGCTAATACAGATAAGAGCTACTGCCTACCCCAAAACACCTAGCTTCTACAAGGTATAGGGAAGGGCACAGGAAAGCTGGAATGTACCGCAGAATAGATACAAGCTCTGCTCACCTTAAACACACCAGCTCACCATCCTCACCCAATGGACTCTCAATACAGATATCCTACATATGACAAACAGGACCCAGGTAATGGAGACTGCACAGACTTTACCAGAGGGAACTGGTAGACTACTTCTAAATGGTACAGTGGTACAGGTACCCCTGAGAATAGATTAAGGCTGCTAGCACAGCCTGGATAGAGAGGACAGTAGACACTCTCGTTAAAAGAGCGGCGTGGTATGCATGCCCCCTCAGAGTCAAGCTCCAGGGAATTAATCCATGTAAACTGGGAAACCCTTTGTGGACTGGCGTTATTTTCATATTTACTGAGGCAGAGATCAAGAAAACGTACAATAATTTCAAGTGACCTGCCAGGAGATCACTTTCCATAGGTGGTCGGTTTAGTAGTATAATTGGAGTTGGAGAAAAGGGTTTTGGACCTGGAAGATCAGCATTCTACACTCCAACCAAATGCAAAAAGCAGACAGAAGGAGCTGGAAAACTGATCCAGACAGGCTAGGTTATGTATTGTAGGGATTCTTAAACATGGAGAAGATGAATCGGGCTCCAATTGTTAGCATTTTGTCAGAGTTTATTGGCGAATGTACAATAACACTATAAACCCTGCACACCATGTATAATTTTATGGCCCCTAACATATGCAATACCCTCAACAATTTTGGCAAATGTTGCAGATAGAAGGAGAAGAATTTCCCTACAGTCATTGTATCAATGTTGTCCAAAGTCAACAATTCAATTTTCGCATCTTTCTGACACGAATATTGAAACTTTGAAAGCATGGATTCCACTTATGCAGGGAGAAGATGCCAAGGCATCCCTCTTGCAACAGGCAAAATCGAAAGTTTTTATTAGAGACAAACTGCACATTTTCACAGAGCTAGACAAGGAGCAACATTTCTGGCAGAACCTAAAAAATAACAGAACATTTAAAGATTTTTCTTCAAACTGGAATTACGAGCACATGAAATTATAGTAGTGGTCACCTGTGAGGAGTAGGATAAATGTGGTGCAATACCATGGCACCTATTAGGAAAGAAAGGCAGACTGTGGGTGGGTCAGAGGGGGCCAGGCCCTCAATCCCATACAGAGGGTGGGACAGGAAGCAGGCCAGTGGGTGCAATGGGGAGGGAAGGGGAGGTGAGATGGGTCAAATGTATTAAAAATAGGGAGAAATAGGGGAAAAAAAATTACATTCAAATTATTAAAGTAGATTTTTAGAATTATTTCAAGTAATGTGAAAGGCTAGAATAATACTCCAAAAAGCAATGAGATGCGGTGGTGTTTGAATGATTATTGGATAAAAGAAATGTTCAATCCAAATACGCTTTCCAGATCCCTACTTGGAACCATTTATTTATATGTTTCCTCAGCCCAGGCGGATCACAGGGGAGTAGCCCCTTTGTACAGTAGTTTGAGTATAGGTTACTTTCATGATTGCCAACACTCATATGTTGATTTACTCATAGCTCAAATGGAGATGTGTGCTCAGCGGCCAGAGTAGCTTACTCCAGAGCACCGGCTCATGGTTCGATCCCCCGCGACGGTGGCAGCTCAGCTCAGCACCATGTGACTCTGGGTAATGGCTCACTTAATATCCCTGATGGCCCCCAGCGCCTTGAGACCCTTAGGAATGATTAGTTTGTGCTTTACAAATACCGTATTTATTTTAATGAAGAGACTACTCAACCCTTAGGGATGATTTATCAGATCCTTTGGTTAAAGTTAAGGATCTAGTTATCTTAAGATGGAGAAGAAGTAAAATAAAACTAGAACCTTGAAACCAGTTGCTAGGTTAAAACAAGATTTTGGTTTAACTCATCTCTGGAGGGCAGAAAATCCATCACCTTGAGAATTTACATATTTTTCAGTTTGGGGTTCGATTGGATTTTTTCCTGGTTTCAGGTGAATTAAGAAAAAGTGAGGTTAAAATAATGCCAATGGCCCTGCACCTATACAACCTGAGACTGACTAAGGGCAAGTAGGAGTATCTCCAAAAAGGTGCCTTTTTAATAAAATGCAGTTTTAAAAAAACATTTTTTATGTATACTACAAAAACTAAATTAAACAAAAAACATACAATACTTATACAGGAGATTTTACTACTGAGGTAGCCTCATTCCACCCAGCCACTCCACATTTTCCAGATGTCACCATTTGAGAATTGTTACTGTGTCCAATGGAACATGCTGTTTCTTCAACTCATCAAACTTGTGTGAGTATCAGATTTACTGTCTGCATTGTCAAATGCGGCACCCCACTGAGGTGGTACCATATCATAATAGGCCATTCAGAGTCATTCAAATAGATTGCCATTTAGACCATTAACTCACCGACAGAGGATCCGCCTGGCAGTGGTCCAGCAATAGGTAACAAGCATTGGCAAAGCCAAAAAAGTCTCAGCTTTCCATGACATCAGCCAACATTTTGGCTTTGCTAAGGCTATTCCACATTGGGAAGATAAAAATGCTTGCATGCTTAAGCAGCAAAGCACACAAAAAAAAACCTGAGTGTGATGACATATAGGCAGGAACTCCAGAATTATGCAATTGCGCGGCTGCGGCGTTTTTCGCATAATTATAGATTCGCCACGAAAACCATTATCTGCTGCATAATCTGCTGATTTTAACAAAAGAATTGTTTCTAGCTCAAACGGTTCAAAAGTTACCTAAAACTCATTGACACGAGTTGCCACGCAGTGGAATGCCCTTTGGAAGAGTTAACTGGTCAAATTTCAGTTGTTTATTACTATATTTGGGTGTTAAACTGATACTAATGAGGTGCAACTAACGCCAGGACAGTGTAAACAAGTGTAAATTTTTTTTTTAAAGTATAAAAGTAATACTATCATAGAATGTGTTGCATTACATTGCATAATTTTGCTTTTCTTGTCACATGTTTACTCACCCCTGCTTCATAATGCATAATTCTAGTGGCCCTGCGTATAGGTGAGAATGAGTAATCATACATGTGTGTCATGATGTGGCGGTCATTTGTTCCTTTCCATTTTTTATTTACTGTTACAAGGTGGCAGACACCACTCACGTGGTGGTAAAATATGAAAATATGTGTAAAAAAAATGCAACAAAGAGAAAGGCCCTGTAGAGAGCTGCAGCAGCACGGACTTCCAAAAAAAGAAAAAGAAAACAAGAAATGAAAACGTGATGGAAAGCAACTGAGAGAGGGTTTTAAGTAAATGTTGGAGTGGGGGGAGGTGCGTCTGTAAAATAAAAAGCCAGACAGGTATACTTGTGGGAAGCAGTAGATGAGGAGGGGGAGGGCACAAAGTAGGTGGGGAGGAGCAAGTGATTTTGAGGGGGGACGCTGCACATGATGGAGAGCACAAGAAAAAGAAGAAGGTAGTTCCCTGAATGTGAGAAGTGGAAGGATACAAGTCATTCAGTCAAAAGGTTGGTAAGGAAGCTCTGCTCCAGAGAAGGGGCAAACATGGGGGGAGGAGTTTGCCTAACGGATAGGGCGGTCGACCTGGAATCTGGGAAACTGGGTTTGAGTCTCGGCAATGACGCTGAACATCCTGTGATTCTGGGCAAATCACTTAATCTCCCCGTGCCTAACACAAATGAATGTGTGCTCATGTAATGCAACTGGTGCTATTTAAAGTGCTCTGATACCCGATTTGGGTCAAGTTTGCGCTATATAAAACTCTGAAAAAAATCAAAACAATGAAAGCCATCCAATAAGAAGCAAGCAATTGGGTGTGACAAGAAAGTCATCCATTGGTAAGCAATCGGCTACTCAAAGACCACTGTAAGTATGTCCACAATAGGTCTTTGAAGACAGCTAAAAGTTGAAGGCCAGACCCAGAATGCAAATGCTCCAGTTGGCAAGTATTGTAATCATTTTGATCTTCTTTTTCAGATGTGCACAATCAAATACACTTTACTTCATTCTAGGTTGAAGACTCCTGTGAAGGGCTATTAGTATGAATCATCATATGGCATGACATGGGTACTTTGTGCTGCACCTGGGGCTTTAAAGTGGGTTGGATCCCTCTGTGTCTCAGACCTGGCAGTAATTAAACACTGAATTCGAAATGTGCCTCTGTTGGGTATTTTATCGATATCCTTTACAGGGAAAAACGCTGATTGATTTATCTTATTCAGTATCTCAACAATACTGTAAAAAACATGAAGGGAATCCATGTCAGTGAGGTTGGTCCTTTTTACATTTCACTTGTTTTTAGTTAATTTACTTCCTTAAGAGAATTTGCTTTTTCCAGGATTACATTTTTGTGCAGTTTTTTTCATGGAGCATATTAATCGTGTGTACACTGACTGGGTCGGCTGTAGGAGTCTGGGTGAGTTCAGGCTGTTTACAACAGCTTGCGATTGATAGGAACTGAGACTGAATGCAGTGCAAGTTTCTCACATTGCCTGTCAGTGGGTCATAGAGGTGTTCCGAATACATGCTCGTCCAATCATTGGCCCTTCTGCAGAGCACACAGAGTAGCAGTGACATGTGCCAATTGAAACTGTGATTGTATTCATAAGTGTGTGACAGAAGCACAAAGCTGCTCAAATACTGACAGGGTAAAACAATGTTGTGCTTACAGCTCTGTGTGTGTGTGTTTTGCAGGATGGTGAAGTAGAGGAGATGCAAGGACGCACATGCAGAAGCAGAGTAAAAACACGGTGCGAAAGTGGTGGGGTGTGAAATATGCAGATGGAGGATTTCAGAAAGATGATGGGAGAAAAAGGATGAACGTTTCTCACAGGGAGGACACAGAGGAAGGTAGTGGAAGTGTGAGTGGTTGAGACACTCGGAAAACCACTAACACTTTCACAGACCTCAGAAATGTATATTTTCAGAATTGAAACTGCTTCAATTTTAATTATTCCCAACAATGTCACTATTGTTACTCATTTATGTGACACTGCTAACTAGCTGTGACAAAGCCAATAGGTCTGGCTTGGTTTAGGCGTATGTTGGTAACTGTGATATGCTTGGATGCAGTAACAAAGCTTTCAGAAAGGTACTCAAATTCTAATCATGTGGTACACTATGTGAATCACGGGAGTTTTAGTTTACATGTTTTAAGCCCATTTTCAATTCATATGTCACGTCTCTTGAAAGAGATTCATAGTTACACTTCTGGCCAGACACGTTTTAGTACATCTCCACCTTTTTCATCGCACCTACAGCTAATTGTTAAACTAAAAAATTATGAAGTATATTTTAAAAGCAAAAACAGGATGAGCAGATGAGTGATGCCAATCTGGTTTCGTATAGTATTAAATGGTACCAAATTAGTTTCAGCACTCATAGTGAAAAGTGATGAACTTTAAGGCACATTTTTTATTAAACACTAAACTGTGGTCAACATGAAGTAAAACTGGCTGAACATAAGATATATAATACACAATGCCTTCTAAGATAAGACATTTGTTTTCCTAATATTGGTATCCATAACCAGCACACCAAATTTAAGGTTAGCTTTGTGAATGTGGTAAGATGCTTCACTGAGAAACTCCCAGACCAGTCTTACCTACTCCACGTTATCTAATCGTGTGAACCCTAGACATGCGAGTAAGCTCACTGTATTAAGTTCGCTTATCAGACACTGTAAATAAAAATATTACGGGTGATTGTAAAAACTGAAAGTTAGCTATGACAAATTTATTTTTATTTATTTATTTTATTTAGAGTGTTTTATATAGGGTGCACATGATCTAGGGGTATCAGAGCGCTGTACATAGGGTTGAATGAAACAAGATGAAAGGTATGGACACAGATACCTCTAGAGTAAAGAGCCACAATGGGCTGTTGCAACAAGTATCACAATTGTAAAACCATCGGTCCATTAATATTCCGTTAGCCTTCATTGTTCTAGCGACTTCGTGGTGGGTATTTGCTGCTGCTCTGAAACTATTCAGAAACACGTACCCAGAGGATCAGAGTGTTCGAGGGTTCTCCTGCAAACGGCGTGCCTCTGACCAATCGAGAGGTTGCTGGCATTAAGGCGTCCCTTGTGCCCTTTCTCTCCGAAAGTCTATGCCAGGAATCTATTCATAAGAATCTTTTTTACCTCTTTTTTTGAAGAAGTGGATCGCTGCTCCGGAGAAGGATCGTGTGTACGTTTTTTTGTTTTCAGAATCTAGGAGGTTCCAGCCTGAGAGAGTTAGTGCTTCTTAGGTAGCGGCTGCCACCGGATAGTTGAATATTTCCTGCCAGGTAACTTGGTTCTTTAAAATGTAATGCTTTGTGTGGGAGGCAGGAAATTTTCAGTTGAGCTCTTGCTTCAAGGAGAAGCCAGTTTAGATACCTAAGTGAAACCAAGAAAGCACTTTCCCAGCCAACCCCATTCTGTGTTCTAGTACTTTTATTAGGATGTTGTGATTGACCACGTCAAACGCTGCACCCCTCAAATTATTGACACCACAAAAAACAGAATGTCACAATACTGCAGGAACATGAAAACGACTGAAAGAAGGACTTTCCTAGTTACTGGTTAGTGCAGCACTACTGAGAAGATGGTATGGTGCAGCTGACGTAGCTTACTGTGCATCATGAAAAGAAATCACAGGCACATAAAGGCTAAATAAGCCGTTTGATACCAGCGACATGCATGCAGCAAATGCAGCTTGTTAAGTCCAGGGTCTGGCCTGAATAAAGAGTAATTTACAAATGGGAGGTAACTGCTCAGAGGCATTCATGTCAAAAGCAGCAAGCGCTTGAAGAAAATGGTCTGTGCAAAGTGCTGGCAACTAGTGTGGCAAACAGGGTGAGAAAAAGCAAATACTGTTAGAAAGCATTTGAGGACGACATAACAAAGGAATGAGACGGTCTCCCTTCTTAAGTGGCAACAACATGCTAGAAGCCCTTCCTGGGCGAAAACCACACTCCCGTGTCTGACCAAATTCCTATGTATGCCAATAAAAAGGGGTACACAGGTAAATAGGTTGTGCTCTGGTGTTTCGCAACAATTCGTGCGTTTGTGAGTTTTAAATGAAAAACATTGTGCTTCTAGTCAGTGCTAAATTTGAGCCGGTGGTTTCCGGTACTCGGCACCAGCACTTAATTGTCAACACCGGCGCTGGTGACAGTCTGTCACAAGGTGGCGATGTCTGGCTAATTTAGAGATGACCACAACAACAGTTAATTATTAATTCAATATACATTGAAAATGACTATTACCTGCTCTACTACACTTAGGGTGCTGCGTGTTGACACTGAAGAATCTACTGCTTGTGCTGTTGCTAAATACCTGCACTGGAGTTGCAACATTAGAGCTAAAGAACTGGGGGAGGAGTAACTTTATGGTTAGCTGGGGATTGAACATTAGTTTTTATAAGGTCTTTTTAAACACGTACTTATCATGATTCTCGCCAGATGGCCCTTTGATCCTCCCTTTTATCTTCCAAATGATTTTAACGTTTCTATCTACTGTGACAATGTATTGCAGAGATTGCACATTAATATGTTATCGATTTTATTGGATTGATCTTTTGATTTATTTTGATTTTATGCGGTGTGTTTGTTATGTACTTTTATGGTTTACACGACCGAATAAAGTACTTTGATGATGATGACTATTACCTTCCGCCAAAGTCATTCTTATAGCTATGGGGGCCTGGAATAGTCCAAATCGTCACACTTTTAGGAGTGTGATGGTTCGTAGTTGTGTTGTTACTATCGTTGGCAGCATGGCAGGGGCAATGAGTGGTGCAAGCTGCACGTGGCCGCCTGATGAGAACCCTGGCACTTATTTTTATTTATGTATTTATCTATTTAGAAATTAAACAACACTTCTCGTAAAATGAAATCTGGCACAAACCTGTGCAATGCCAACACACTAGACAATTGGATTAGCTTTAAACTGCAAACAAGCATTTACAATGCAATGGTCTCTGCAATATTATAGGTAGAGCTATTGGTATTGCTCATTATTTTTTTATTATTTTTGTATCCCTAAATAAATGGCATTGTCATTTCTATTGGCATTAGCTTTTTTTTTTGCATATGTGATACCTATTGCATTAGCAGAGAGAGAGAGTGAGCCAAATTGTGTCTGCATTGCTTCCTTCACCACTTTCATGCCTGTCAATTTCCTGCATCCCACTACAGCGTGAACCTTCTACGGATCGTATTCCATTAAATGGTGTCATCACATACCAACACAGCAGGAAGCGCGTCAGACACACAGACAGCAATGCCACACTAAGCACAGGACGTGAAATCTCAATAGGACCGGGCTGTTTTATGACAACTCTAGCCCTTCACACTGGAGCAATCAGGGAGTTAGCTTAAATCCAACTCTTCCAGCTCCTCTCTTACTTCCCCCTGGCGGCACTTAGGTAGTGCACATCTTTAGGAGGTGCCTGGTTGCCCAGAAAGCAGATAGCCATACTGGATGCTATTTGGCATCCCTCGACCAATAATACACAGCCGAATACTGTAGCAGTATTTCTAAGCTTCTCTTCCACTTCCGGGAGGCATGGACAGACGGGAGTTAAGACGGTTAGAAAACATTACACCGTTAGAAAAGGAGGCACTATTCTTGTAGGCATTTCCAAACAAATTTATAAACTTAAAACGACTATCCTATGGAACGAGCTATAGTCATCGCATCCAATATCGTTTCTGAAAAGTTCACGTTTAGGAAGTGGGACCTCATCTTTAAAACATAATAATGGAATGTTATGCGAACTTTATTTTGGCAATGTTATCGTAATACCGCTTCATGTGCATCCTGCAAGAAGTGGGTAGTCGCCTTTCTTCTATTTCCATGCCGAGGTAGCCGGGCTCGGGATCTACCCGTTTACTCTCCGTGCTTATAGCGGAGTCCGGGGCGCCCGAAATGGCGACGGAAAGGGCGGTGCTTATTTGCGTCCGTCCCTTGCAACGAGAGAAATAAGGGGAAAAAGTCACCCTGTGGAAAAATAATTTTAAAACTCGGTCTACCTCCTCTTGTGAAAAATACATACTTTCATAGCAAACAAGCAAGCTATAAAATATTACTTTGCACCCCAGTCGATTGAAGCGTTTCAAGCAGCCCTAGGAAAACACAGTGAAATAATAATAAACAAAAGTAAACAATGGCGCAGAGGTGTTGGGCGATAGGGTGCTTGCTATATAAATCTATTGCTCTGGCGTTTTCCCTTGCCCCAGTGAGAGAAGCAATAAAATAACAAAATACTAGAAATTTTGCATAATTAAAAGAAAGACATAGGCGGTGGCAGTTGTGTGGAAGTTTCTACCACGATGTACAACGTATCTTTTAAAATTGGAGTGCATATATGTATATGAATACTGCAATAAAATACTGCAGCCCATTATTTACGAATGTGTATAATTGCACGATGCCGGGTAAGGCATATATGCTGCGCCTCGACAACGATATCCAGATTTCGGGGTTGCTTGGTCTCGATTCTGATCTCTTCTGGTATAAAGTTGCGTGCAGTTTCTCTCTCTTAATCCTCCCCCTTGGCGGCAGCCCCCTCTCCCCACAGTTATTTTTAGTTACCTTATTTCTCCTCTTGCCTTTTTCCTTCGCTTTAACTCGCAATTCGTGTGGAGATTTTTTTGTTATTCAAGGAGGATGAAACCAGCGTCAGGGCTCTGGTGCGCAGGAGCGGAGAGAGAAGGGGAGGGAGGAAAGGGTAGAGCGGGGGAAAGAAACGCAGCGGCGGTTTTCAGATTCGGGGGCGTGGCTAAAAAGTGGAAAGAACACCAAAAAACACGCCCCCGAATCTGAAAAAGACGGAGCCTATTTGGAGGGACGGCTCTCTCCTCCAATGGCTGGCCTCCGTTTAGGAAGCCAGCCAATGGAGGAGAAGCAAAAAGAGAGGCGGGCTAAATAGCCACTCTAGAAAACATTACATCTCCGACTTCCGGTTCTGCCTTCGGCAGACCGGTAGTCCTCGACCTAAAAATGACTGGAAGCAATTTGACATTCTGCGCGTAGTCTAGGAGTTCAAGGACTGAAAACTACAGTGAAAATAGATTCAATCTTCTTAAAAATAATTACATATTTTTGACCAAATGTTAGGGGAAAAAGTGAGCAACTAGAAATTGTGGTCTACACGCATTCCCTTGTGGAAATTGAGAGGGATTCGCTGGAAATGCCATGAAGTTGGAGTCCCTGGCTGCTAGTATGAGAAGCAACACTAATCGCCCGAAAAAAGTATTGTTTAGAAGCAAAGAGAAAATTCTTCAATTTAGAAGGACTTGGCATCTGACTGATGGTTACACAACTTGAACAGTGGCACGCACCCGAAGGGGCCGGCTTGTTAAACTATGGCAAGGCCCGGTTATGTGGGTCCGCGAAGGACAGAGGGGAGGAAATGGCAACCCCGCCCCAAAGTCAAGGGAGAGGGAGGCGTTTTGAAAAAAGCCGCCAAAACAGGCGCATAAGGCGCGAATCTCGCCAGCCAATGGGAAGGCCGGGCGGGATTCTAAATTCACTCCGAGGGAATTGAACCACTTAAAGTGCGGCAAGTGCCCGCGCATCACAATCATGACTGGCGCTGCACCAACATCACTGGCGCTGCACCAAGTGCCTGTGCATCACAATCATGACTGACGCTGCACCAACGCCCCCTTCAGTGACACCAAGCGTCAGCAGGAGGGCCAAGCCTTCCAATGGGGAGCAGATAAGCGCGATTGTGCAGGCATGCTTAAAATCGTTTGCGCCACTTCTATTTGCAACACTGGGGGGATGGATCCCAGGGGAGCGTATACACCAACAAAGGGTGAATGCAAGCACCACATGTGCATTCACACAAGCCCCTTAGCAAAGCAGCTACCCTTTGCGGAGGCACCATCAACAAGCAAAACCCATGCACCCAGCCCCCACGGCGGTGGGGGAAACCACATCAGGGGCAGAGTTCAGGGCCAAACTGAGACTGATTAGCACCTGGGGCCTACAAGAGTGGTGCAGTAGGACACCAATACATGATGGCAAGGACCACGGGCCTGGACAGCCTGATGGCTTTGGCAGTAAAAGAGTGCATATGGCATAAAGAGTTCATATGTGTCAACAAGAGATGTGTAGTTCCTGCAGGACAGGAAGTCGACAGGGAATAAAGTATTCCAATTCAGACTTCAACCTAACGAAAGAAAGTGCACAAGGGAAGGGAATCCCTTCAGGGTGGAACTAAAACCCTCACACACCCAGCAAGCTAGGTGTCATGCTTCATCATCTGGGTTCTGCTCCTCGTCGGGTCGGCGGTGCAATACCCGACGGGCACCCATACAGGGGCTCTTTGTCGGAGATCTTTTGTTCCCTGCCGTATGGTGCGTGCGTGTGAGGGCCCGGGAGTGTAGATGTAGGTGATTAAAAAGGTTGGTTGGTCTGAAATAGAAGTTTATTGGCTCAGTCAACCACCTAGTTAAAAAGGGGGAGTGAGTGGCGTAAAAGCTATATATGCTCACGACGGATGAGTGGCTAGCTACGCTCAACTCTTATGGTCAACATGTTTCGCGCACATGGAGTCAGGAGGATCTCGTGGCGCTTCGTCAGGACCTAAAGTGAAGTGAAGTGTGCTCGAAAGAAACTATCTACAGTGGGGTGAGAAAAACAAGGGTGAGAACAAAAATGTTGGTCAACCCTTAATAGGCGCCCCTACCTTACGTATTTGATTTAAGAGGGGGTCACCTAGAGAAAGGAAATAATCAATAAAAATATGTATGAGAACCCAAAGCCACCCTCGGCATATTAGGCATTATAACAAAAAGTAGAGTCGACCACCACTCGTATGGTAAAGTGGTGATCACATTCATATAATCCAGAGTATTAATACTGGATGCCTACCAGTTATCTGGTCAGTTAATCATAGCATGACATGAGACAAGGTAGGGCAGAGTAAAAAACGGTAACGGCAAGTAGCACAGTCAGGTTCTGGTTGGACGCACAGCCCTTTAAAAAGAAAGAAATCATGATTATGTAAGGACTCACCAATTTATGTTAAAAAGAGCTCCTCATCAGGTGCATGGCGCGTCCACAGAGGGAGAAACACATTCGTTCCCTAAAGTATAATGGTGTTATGGGGAGAAGTAGAGGCACAGGAAGATATCAAAAACATGAAGTCATTGGAGAGAGATCTCCACTAGGTAACAAGAGAACATATTAAAAAGAACGTGTGGCACCTCTTGTGTGCACTGGTACTCTGATATTAAATGTGGTTACCCAGGTGCAGTTAACCGGGGGCAGGACTCAGATGTGCAAGTCCCAAATTGTAAAAGGTCTGTGTTCAAAAGTAATGAATCAGAGTGACCGATACTAACTTATTGTGAGCTTAAGTTATGAATCAGCATTTCATCGCTGCTAAGCCCAGTGTAATTTGGGCGTGTCGAAGTGCTCACATGCAGGCTATACAAACGTGTACCGATGGTGGGCAGTGAATCGGAATCCTGCGTTTGTTATAAAAGTGTCTAGGATTCCGATTCACTGCCCACCATCGGTACACGTTTGTATAGCCTGCATGTGAGCACTTCGACACGCCCAAATTACACTGGGCTTAGCAGCGATGAAATGCTGATTCATAACTTAAGCTCACAATAAGTTAGTATCGGTCACTCTGATTCATTACTTTTGAACACAGACCTTTTACAATTTGGGACTTGCACATCTGAGTCCTGCCCCCGGTTAACTGCACCTGGGTAACCACATTTAATATCAGAGTACCAGTGCACACAAGAGGTGCCACACGTTCTTTTTAATATGTTCTCTTGTTACCTAGTGGAGATCTCTCTCCAATGACTTCATGTTTTTGATATCTTCCTGTGCCTCTACTTCTCCCCATAACACCATTATACTTTAGGGAACGAATGTGTTTCTCCCTCTGTGGACGCGCCATGCACCTGATGAGGAGCTCTTTTTAACATAAATTGGTGAGTCCTTACATAATCATGATTTCTTTCTTTTTAAAGGGCTGTGCGTCCAACCAGAACCTGACTGTGCTACTTGCCGTTACCGTTTTTTACTCTGCCCTACCTTGTCTCATGTCATGCTATGATTAACTGACCAGATAACTGGTAGGCATCCAGTATTAATACTCTGGATTATATGAATGTGATCACCACTTTACCATACGAGTGGTGGTCGACTCTACTTTTTGTTATAATGCCTAATATGCCGAGGGTGGCTTTGGGTTCTCATACATATTTTTATTGATTATTTCCTTTCTCTAGGTGACCCCCTCTTAAATCAAATACGTAAGGTAGGGGCGCCTATTAAGGGTTGACCAACATTTTTGTTCTCACCCTTGTTTTTCTCACCCCACTGTAGATAGTTTCTTTCGAGCACACTTCACTTCACTTTAGGTCCTGACGAAGCGCCACGAGATCCTCCTGACTCCATGTGCGCGAAACATGTTGACCATAAGAGTTGAGCGTAGCTAGCCACTCATCCGTCGTGAGCATATATAGCTTTTACGCCACTCACTCCCCCTTTTTAACTAGGTGGTTGACTGAGCCAATAAACTTCTATTTCAGACCAACCAACCTTTTTAATCACCTACATCTACACTCCCGGGCCCTCACACGCACGCACCATACGGCAGGGAACAAAAGATCTCCGACAAAGAGCCCCTGTATGGGTGCCCGTCGGGTATTGCACCGCCGACCCGACGAGGAGCAGAACCCAGATGATGAAGCATGACACCTAGCTTGCTGGGTGTGTGAGGGTTTTAGTTCCACCCTGAAGGGATTCCCTTCCCTTGTGCACTTTCTTTCGTTAGGTTGAAGTCTGAATTGGAATACTTTATTCCCTGTCGACTTCCTGTCCTGCAGGAACTACACATCTCTTGTTGACACAGTTACTTAGGGCCTATGTGTAGGACCTCGTTAAAAATAGCCCACCTTTTACTCTCCTTCCTTTTGTTGAACATAAAGAGTTCATAGACATTTTCACATTGCTGGAGATGCTCCATATAGACGGTCTAGATCTTCCTACATTTGACAAGAAGGATGAGGACAGGAAAGAAAGGAGGCGAGTGAAGAAGAAAAGGAACTTTGATAACTGGTTGGACACCTTTAGGATAATGGCTTGAGTGATGTTTGAAAAGGTCCCCCATTGCGCAAAAGATTTAGGTTATACAAGTCCAAAATACAGTTGCCTGATAAAATATCGATAACACAAATATTGTGTCAGCAGAATATCGTGTCAAAAACTATTGAAGACAAAAATATCAAGAAGGTAAGTGGAATTAGGTAAGTATAGATTTACTATCCTTAACTCAAAATCTACATACCTTGAAGATATATATATCTTCAAGGTACATACATGTGGAGTTAAGTATAGTAAAACATTGTTTTTCCATAGAAACTTACGTTCACAATGCTTTTTTCTTTGATATTCTTGGCAGGATATTTTGTCCACACGGTATTTTTAACTCAATATTTTATCTAAAGACCCAAAATACAAAAGGCATACAGTCAATTCACAGGGAAAGCTTGGTTGGACTACGATAAGGGTTTTAGGCTGAACATGCAGGTGCTCCCAGACATGGATTGGGACAAAGAGGATGTGTCCGGCTACATTTATAAGATGATGGTGGCCAGGGAGGCCAGGTCCTTGTCGGGGAAGCCCAAACAGTCCTTTCGGAAGGCCCACTTCAGGGGCCAGCAAGAAAAGCAGAAGTCCTTCTTTAAGCATAAACCCTTTGCAAGTTGGAAAAGGGGGCCACCAGTGAAGGGCTCTAAAGCAATATGCTTCAAGTATGACAGGGATGTATGCACCTGAGGCCCAGCATGCAAGTTCATGCATGTGTGCTCAACCTGTGGGGGAGGGCACCCAGCGATCGACTGCAAAAAAGGAGAGAAGGTCAAGAAAGAGAAGGTGAGAAAAACGTAGCTCGGAGGATGCTGGGACACAAAAGGTATGGAATACTTTCAGCTAGCGTGCTCGCCCATTAATTCCCACAGGCTAAGACAGCTAGCTGACCAGTATGGCAATAAAGCAGACACACACCTACTATGTGATGGGTTTGAGAAAGGGTTCAAAATTCCTGTGACCAGGCGCATTAGGGCAGGGGAAGCAATAAACCTTCGCTCAGCACTCCAACAACCAGAGATTGTGAGCAAGACTATTCTGAAAGAAAACAAAAGGGGCAGAGTGGAAAGCCCTATGGGCACGGGGTGTCCACTAGACCAGGTGATTTCTCACTTAGGCGTGGTACTAAAAAAAGAACACAGCTAATACAGACTGATACACCACTTGTCTTTCCTGAAAGGGGAGTCAGTCAATGGCGGGATCAGTTTTGAGGATTGTACAGTTGGCTACACATTAGTGGACAATGCTATTGATTTGGTGAGTGCAGCAGGGTGGGGGGCCTTGATGTTGAAGGCAGACATTCAATCTGCTTTTAGACTCCTGCCAGTGCACCCCGAGAGCTACCACCTCCCGGATTTCCTAAAAGAGAGACATAATTTGATAAGTGTAGGAAAGTGCCCCTTTTTGACATGGTCACCACCACTTTTTGCCTGGTATTTGATGTGATTTCGACTGGAAGTGCACTGGGTTCCTGCTAACCTAAAACTAAAACTGCTAAAACTGTGCAGGTGTACCTCAATTGGCAATACCTTTAGCACTCCCTGTAAGTCCCTTGTAAGTGGTACCTAAGGCAAGAAGGCTAAAGAGGGTCCTTAAGGGCTGCAGCACGAGCTGTGCCACTCAAAGGACCCCTCACCAAACACATACAGACTGCCACTGCAGGCTGCATGTCTTGAGCAGACAAAAGTCAAAACACAACATGAGGCACATCCCTTTGTATCATGCCCATAGACACTGCATGCAGTATAGGTAAGTCACCCCTACAGCAGGCCTTGCAGCCCTAAAGCAGGGTGCACCATACTACATGTGAGGATATATCTGCATGAGCAAATATGCCCGTGTGCTGGTTAGTACAAGTGAACAGGCAAGCCATTTTAAGTACATGTGCTGAACACTGGTGAAAACAAATTCCCCAGCTATATGACGGCTACAGTGAATCCAAAGATGTTTGGTATCAAGTGTCTGATCCCCAAGGGTAAAGGCCTTTGCTCTCAGGAAGTCAGAAACAAAGTCTGCTCATGCCGAGGGTGTTAACACCCTCCCTACAGGATGGCCTACGGATTAGCATTCCAAGGCAGGGGAGCTTCAAAGAGCCCACCGCCTTGCTATGAAAATCTGGCTTCCTTCACAGAAGAGAAAGTCGACCTCCTTTGTCCAGAGCCCTTTGGCACCTGAACAGGTGAGAAAATAAGCAATCAGATAGGCATGTCCACCCTCAGGATAGTACCACCCCTAAGGTGGGCTTCCTGCAGTGGAGGTGACTTTTCAATATTAGCCGTTTTGTTGATGGCAAACTTAGGAACTCAAGGACAGGGTTATGGCCACTTCCCAGAGGAAGTGGTCATTTAGGGGGGTCTAGTTACCCCAGGATAGGTAGCCCTTTGGGAACTACCCTACACTCCCCCTAATGCCCCTAAATTCAGGATTTAGGGGTGGCCCTGGCACCAGGAAATCAGATCCTGCCGTCCTGAATGAAGAAGACGGATGTGAAGAGTTACAAGAAGCAAAAAGAGAAGCCAAGCAATAGACGTGGCACCAACCCTTTCTGTCCTGCCTGCGGACTTTGACAATTGCGCCAAAAGATGACTTGTCCTGCAGCTGCTGTGTCTCCAAAGCCAGGGAGAACTGCCAACACTTCATCCAAGAATCAGGAACTCCTGTGGAGCAGCGGAGCTGCTCCCCTGCATCCTGTACCAAAGACTAAGGCTCCAAGACTGCAAAAACCCGACGCAGGGAAAGCACAACTGCACCTGAGCTGCCTAGCCTGAGCTGAAGTTGGCCAACTGTGTCAATCTGGTCCCCAGATGCTCCAGACTCAAAGTCCACCTTGGGTTTCCCCGCTGTGGACTTCCCGATGCCGCCTGCAGCCTCTGTTTGCGGGCCCCCTCAACTGCGACTGCTCCCGGTGACAAGAACTAGACTCAGACACTGGCACATCAGCCATCCTAAAAGACAAAGTGCAGGGCATCACTAAAGGCACTGATGGGGAAAAAGAAGGCCATGCTGGGGAAACTCCAGGATATAATAGAAAAAATGAACTTTGCTGCTAGGGTGATCCTGGCAGGGAGACTATTTGCAAGGCACTTCATGCAGTTGACTAAAGGTCTGCGTAAGAAAAAAATCACCACGCTAGGTGAAGTGCAGGGGCAAAACAAGACCTGATGACCTGGTTAACTTTCCTGAAAGATTTCAATGAGGTGCTCATATGGAGGGAAAGTTAAGTGTCAGACAGACAAATAGCGCTGCACACAGATGCCACAGGCAACCTGGGCTTTGGGGCAATCCTGGGAAAAAAGTAGCACAAAGAGTTGGCAGCAGCAGGGATAACCAAAAACAACCTTCCTGGGGTTGTTCCCCATAATAGGAGCACTGATAATACGACAAGCGAGACTGAGCAACATGAAGCTGACACTATGGTCAGACAACCAGAATGTGGTGTAAGCAATCAACACCGGGTCAGCAAGTGTCCATGGGTGTTGGGGCTGTTAAAGCAGATGGTGAAACTACAGTTGCCAGGCAACCTAGAAGTGAGGGCGAGGCATGTCCAGGGGCAATATTGCTCAAGCAGATGTGCTCTTATTTCCAGATGGACAAATTCAGGAAACTGGCCCTGCAGCAGAGAGAGTAATGTTCCCTTTCCCAGAAGAGCTCTGGTCCCTGGAAGATGCGAGCTGTCCCAGCTAGTAGAGCAAGCCCTTGCATCCAAGACAGCACAGAGGTAATGTACATAAACAAATCGTGAGCAAGACAAAAACCTACTTTGAATGTGGTTCAAATTCCGGACCACATGGGGGTCTATTCTTGGACGAGGAAAGTGAAATAGGTTTAGAGAGTGGCTACCTTAGCGATTAAAAGCCTCTTTGGATTTTGAGTCACGGACTCTGTGCTGAAATTTGGTAGAATATTGGGCGTGTTTGACCTTATTTACGCCGCCATAAACTGAGGCAGTAGGTTGTATTTATAGCCCGTTACTGAGGGCACCTGCACTCCGTATGAGTACTCATGGGCCTGTTTTCATGATTCACAGACCATTGCTATATACGCGCCACGTTGGAAACAAGATTGTGAAACTCCAATTTCCTCGTCCAAGAATAGACCCCCATGTGGTCCGGAATTTGAACCACATTCAAAGTAGGTTTTTGTCTTGCTCACGAATGGGACGGTCAGATTAAAAGCCTAGTGGGCCGAGCTCTAATATGGTTTCTTTCTTTTGGTGTTTTTTCTCTTTTTACATAACAGAAATCTATTTGAACAAGAAAATAGGTAAATATATATGGTTATAGGGCCCTTATGGTTGTGTTTTTCTACCACCGGTTGGCATGCTGGTTTGAGGCTCACTCTGTCACTACGGTTTCAAGGAACAGTTTCAGCTTATTCTCTTATGACATGCGAGAATATGTCACAAGTGATTATCACGTTTAGATTTCCTTCTCTCTCCATCCCTTTTGGGTCTTAGTCTTACTAGATTCCACCATAACGTTTTGCTCTGTTCTTAGCACATTTCTGTAAAGATCTGTAATTTACAATCTGCAATGCTTGAATCTTTTATTATCCTTTCTCTTTTCGGATTGTAATGGTTGCATTCAATGATGAGAAACCCCTCTCTGTTCAAAGTTCTTGATGCCATTTGGTATTTATTATTGTTTATTTGCACAGCCTTGAGGAAGTCGTG
Source organism: Triturus cristatus (assembly GCF_964204655.1). Classification (NCBI taxonomy): domain Eukaryota; kingdom Metazoa; phylum Chordata; class Amphibia; order Caudata; family Salamandridae; genus Triturus; species Triturus cristatus. The sequence continues at coordinate 844,712,717 of NC_140592.1, forward strand.
GGACCATTTTCCCTATACGACGAAACACGTGTTGGCTGTGACTGTGATGATCCGCTTGGAAGCTTCTTGAGATAAAGAGAAAAAGAAGAAGACTTCACATATGACTCATTGATTTGTTTGTGTACTGTATTTTACTCACAGACTGAGAACGTTAGAAATTCTAATATTTACGTGTGCTGGGGATTTAAAAATCAGTTATGTCGAGCGTTTGCTCTCCCTTGTAGAGTTTGTGGTTTCTTTACACCTTACAGCACCGTCATAGAAGTGAATAACAGAGAATAATTGGGTATTTTCTTTGAGGCGCCAACACACCTATGACCTATACCACACATCTGTTGAAAACAGCACAGAGGTACCCCACATACAAAGAGACAGTTCAGAGGGTGACTGGGCTGGACTCTTTGAGAGATGCACAGAACATAGCGGGGCTGCAGAGCAATTCATAAAGTGGGCATTCGACCAAAACAAAACTAGATCATGGGCAAAAGGGCACCTGGCGGAGATAGCTAATTTCTCCAAACTCGCCACCATGGAGGATCCCACCTCCTCACACTACCTCAATGTAGCACTGAAGGGATGGCGGTGCCTGGAGGGGAAAAGGGAGGACAAGAGGCAGCCCATTGAATTCTGCACCCTGGTGTGCCTGGTGGGGGTCCCAACTGAAATTTGCACGATGCTTCAGAAGTTACGTTGCGGCTTTTACACTAGCTTTCTGCGGGGTGTGTACAGTAAGCAAGCTGGTGGCGCCATCCAAGCTGGAAACAGCCCTGCCTCCAAGCACGTGACACAAGGCTCGGTACAGGGCAGGCCAATGTAACATTGAGGAGGTCCAAAACTGACCAACAGGCAGAAGGAGCACTGGTAAAACTACAGTGCCTGTCAGACAAAAAACCTCTGCCCAGTTCACTGGATGTGGGAATGTTGGGCAATCTGCCTAGTCGGAGACGGCCTCCTTTACAAGCATAACAATGGGGAGCGCCTGAGCAGGTTTCAGTTTCAAGCGGTGCTAAAGATGGCACTCACCAAGGCAGGGCTGCCAGGGGCAGATTTCGGCACACATTCTTTCTGCATTGGGGCAGCGACAACAGCTGCAAGGATTGGGGGTATCGACAGAGGGCATTAAAGGCATAAACAGGTGGATCTCCTCAGCCTACAAGCGGTATGTGAGAATCCTGCAAGAAGGGGGGCCTTAGAGCCAGCAGCCCTTCAAACCCCTGCCAACCGTGTCACACCTACTGTAAAGGAAGCTGTCACCATTTGTCTTGGCAGGAGACGGAAATACAACATTGTGGATTGTGGGGCACTCATTCATTCAGAGGACCCAAGATTGGTGGACAATGGGGGTGGAGACGGTCTCCCCCGACCCAGCAAGATGGATATAAGATGGATGGGGGAGTCCGGAATGCGCAAAGAGCAGCTCGGGGCTACATTGGAGATATTACATGAAGAGCACTCAACTGAACCAGACCTCCTTATTGTGCACCTGGGAGGGAACATTCTTGCACAGCTAGGGAGAAAGGAGCTGCTGGGGCACACCAGACACGATCTAACTATGGCTTCTGGGCTGCTTCACAACACTAGCTTGATATGATCGAAAATTGTGCCCAGGCAAAAGTGGAAGTGGGCCTGGTCCACTCGTGCTCTGGAAAAATCCAAAAAGAAACTCGATGTGGCGGCAGCCAAATACTGCAGGGTAAACGAATGGGAAACCATTAGGCACAGTCGAATCAACCTGAGGCACCCAGAATACTTCAGTGAGGATGGGGTGCACCTATCGGAGGCTGGAACAGAAGTATTCTGGGCCAACATATGGACAGCCATGGAGCTGGTGGGGTGCCAATAAGGAACGTACAACCAAATGGGGAAGCTGCATAAGAACGTAAGCCCACAAGCAGCGTGGCGGTAAACAAGATAAATAAATGGAGATTAAGGAGGTTTGAAAAGCCAACCTGACCACAGCGGGGTGGCAGACCAGGTACTTACCTTGGGATGCCTCACAGCAGGGTAAGGCAGTCAGAGATGGGGGGGTACAGAAAATGGCACTCACAGCACAGGCCCGCTAGTCGGCAGACCACATCAAGCAGGCAATGGTAGCGAGTTGGGTCTAAAAGAGATTTTGGAATTACCCTCTACACAGATAGTAAAATTCCAGCTCAAAGACTCCAGTTGACATCAATAACCATCAAGATGATTTATGGCGTGATTTATGCCTGTATGGCAAATCATCAATATTCCTGTAGGCTTGATTTATGGTGTGATTTATGACCCGATGACAAGCCAGTTTTACTCCTGTCTGCTTTGATTTATGGCACAATGTATGATGACAATGCAGCCTAAGGGTGTGAGTTTGACTTATGAGGCCAATTATAATTGACAATTATTGTTTTATAACAGGCAGACATTCAGGATGATATATGATCCCTTGAAGCACGGTACCTATTGTTCAACCTTGGTAATAATAATAACACTGCACCCAAGAACTTCTGAACACATTCAAGGTGTAGTGCTTAAATTCAGAATGGGAGTGGCCACGTGCGAAGTTTAGAACAGAGGCCAGAATCCAAACTGTGCGGAAGGGGCCAGCGTGTTAAACTACACCAAGGCCCAGTAATGTGGGTCCCTTGAGGGACAGAGGTCAGAAATGGCACCTCCACCCCCAAGTCAGGTAAGAGGGGGCGTTTTGATAAAGGGTGCCAAAACAAGCGCAAAAGGCACAAATCCCACCAGCCAATGCGAAAGCCAGGTGGGTTTCGAAATTCACCCCGTGGCAACTGAGCCCCTTAAGGTGCTGCAAGTGCCCGTGCCCCCGCATCACAATCTGGATGGGCGGTACACCAACACAAAGACCAACCCACCCACACCCAACAACGAGACTGTCGTAGCAACAATGGTCAGCGGTAAAGGAGATAAATGAATGGAGCTGAAGGAAGTTTGAAAGGCCACACATGGTCACAGCGGGGTGGCAGACCAGGTACTTACCTTCGCATGGCTCACGGCAGTGTAAGGCAGTCACAGATGGAGGTGGGGACACAGATCATGGCACTTGCAGCCCAGGCACGCCTGTCAGCAGACCACACCGAGTAGGCAAAGGTAGCAAGTTGGACCTAAAAGAGATTGCGGAATTAACCCCCCACCCCACACTCAGATGGAAAAACTCCAGCTCAAAGACTCCAGTTGACATCAATAACTGTCAAGATGATTTATGGCATGATTTATGGCTTTATAAAAAGTCATCAATATTCCTCTATGTATGAAAAAAAAAATTCTTTCTTTATTGAAACATTTCACAGTGATACATTCATATTCACAGTGCTTCATACAATCGTCAAAGAAAGAATATAAGGCCAATGTTGGCATGGATTACAGAGGAACCAATCCTCTATGTTTGATTTATGGCATGATTTATGACCTAATGACAAGCCAGCTTTACTCCATGTTGTTTTGATTTATAGCTCAATGCATGATGACGATGTAGCCTAAGGGCATGACTTTGATTTACGAGGCCAATTACAATTGACAATTATCATTTTATGACAAGCGTACATTCAGCATGATTTATGACCCCTAATAAAGTTGAAGTGGGGTACCTATTGTTCAACCTTAGTAATAATAATAAAGCTGCGGCCAAGAGCTTCCAAACAAATTCAAGGTGTAGTGTTTCAATTCAGAATGGGAGTGGCCACGTGCGAAGTTTATAGTTTTTACAGTGACTTCAGTCCCTTTTGATGTAAAGCTTGCGGTAGTTTCACAGGCATGGCATACAAGCAGCTGAGCGCTGTGGTTTAGATCATTGCTTTAAGTGGGCCGGGTCTCACCGGTGCTGAGCAGCGGCAGTTTTTTAAAGGGGGCCTTGAAATGGGTCTATATCGGGCTTTGTTTTGTGCCCTGGCACAGGCGTTCGTTTTTTTTCCCTGGACTGCAGTGACACAAGGCACGTCGATGTGTGCGAGCTCACACCGCTCACTTCTCATTAGTGGAGAAGTTACGACATGACGTCATGCCAGGTGAGGTTGTAGGGGAAAGGAAATCTTTTAAAGACAGTCATTTTCTCTCTGGATTTCCCTTCTCTTTTTGAAACGCAGGAGCAACAACATTGTCGTGGTATCACCAGGGCTTTAAGTAGAAGCTTTTTCAATATTTAATACAGGCCATAGTTGCTGCTTATTTATCTTATGCAACTAACAACCATTGACAAAGCCTATAGTCCTGACCTGTTGTAGGTATGATGTTACCTGTTGTATCATATATTTGGATGCAATGACAGAAACAGCAAAATACAAGTCGGGCGTCACACTATGATGAGCACAGATTTTTAGCTTATGTGTTTTTAAGCCACGCCCTTAATTACATTGGCCACGCCCCTTTGAGAGACCCCCCTAGTTTTTCCATCCCACTTAAAGCCCTGGTTTATATAGCGTTGCTTCTTTGATGCTGCTCCCCGATATTGCAGGACCCCCCCAACCCACCAAGGGGCACCCATTCAGCCCAAGGCATATCTGTGAACTATGGGAGACTAGTGGGGCCCTCATGACATTCTGCATGGGGGCCCCATCACTTTAAGTTATTCCACAGGCTGAAAAGTGAAGAGTCTACATGACTTACATCCCTGTGTGCCATGCCTGCAATCCACTGCCTAAGGCCTAGGTAAGTCACCCCTCTAGCAGGGTGCACTAGTCCTAAGGTGAAGGTACAGTGGCATGAGCCCTCTACCCCTACAGTTCATTCATAGACATTATAAGTGTAGTAAAGCCATAAAGAATAAATGGACTGGGAGTTGGTTTCTACAAACTCCACAGCTCCATAATGGCTTTACTAAAAACTGGGAAGTTTGGTAGCAAACCTCTCAGCACATTAAACCCACACTGATGCCAGTGTGAGATTTAATGTACAATGCACTCAGTGGGCATCTTAGAGATGCCCCCTGAAAATCGACCAGCCCAGGTATGGTTACTGAATGGCTGCCTGCCATTGCCACCACAAGATTAGGTTTCCCTGGGTACACGACCTCTGCTCTCAGGGTCCAGAAATAAAGCCCATCCTGGGTAGAAGTGTTATTGCTCAAACCAAAGACTAAACTGTCAAATTCCTGACTCCGCGATTCTCCACCAGGCTGCCATGGCCCAAGCTCGAGTGGCCCCATATTGTAATGTAATGTAATGTAAAAAGCATTTGTATAGTGCACTGTCACACTACGGGTATGCTGGCGCTGCGATTACCAACACTGCACTGATCAGACGGGACTGGGGAAAGCAGTGCACAAACCTAATCCCTGGGGAACAACCAAGTTTTCAATCTTTTTCTGAAAAGTTGTAAATTCTCAGTCTGTCTGAGACCGAGTGGAAATTGTTCCACAGACGCGAGGCTGTGTAGCTGAAGGCCCTACCGCCTGTCCTCGCTCTCCTAATTTTAGATGTACACACCAGATGTGCTGATGCAGAGCGCAGGCTTCTTGATGGTCTATACCAAGTAAATCTGCTCTGCAGTGGACTGGGCCCTTTTCCATGTGCCGCCTTATGAACCATGCAGAGAGACCTAAATTGTATTCTCTGCTGAACAGGGAGCCAATGGAGGTCCCTCAGAGAAAGAGAAGCGGAGAACCTACGTTGTCTATTAAGGGCTAGCTTGGCGGCCATGGTCTGGACTCTCAGTAATTTTTTTAAATTAAAGTGTCTGGAGCTCCGAGCAGCAAGGCATTGCAATAGTCAAGTCTACTCATAACGCTCCTCACCACCTGTGCCCTCACTGAGACCGGTAAAACCGGTAATATTTTCCGTAGGGCTCTAAGTAGTGATAGACAGACACCAACAGTTTTATTAACTTGAAAGTCCAGTTGCAGGGTGTTATCAAACATCACCCCTAAATTGCGCACCGACTGAGATGGCAATAAGGGTTTAGCAGTTGATAAAGGCCAAAAATCAAGTGGAATGGGGCGGAAAAGCTTATTAGCTGTAAACTGTAGAATTTCCGTTTTTTCTCCATTGAATTGTAGGGAATTATCCCTGAGCCAGTCAGCAGTTCTTTTCATGCACTCATGAAACTTATCCATTGGCACTGCCTGATTCCCCTCCATCGTGAAGACAAGCGGAGTGTCATTTGCGTAGTTCACGAGTTCTATCCCATAAGATCTTATAATGGGAATGAGGGGACGCAGATATATATTAAAACGGATTGGGCTTATTGCAGAGCCCTGAGGGACCCCATGTAGGCTGGGGCTAAAATTGGAGATAAATGGTGACATGGCCACTGCCTGCTAGAGAGGTAGGACTGAACCCATTTCAGCGCTATACCTCTAATTCCGGCTTCCATAAGTCTGTCTATCAGGATAGTGTGACTGACCGTGTCAAACGCGGCCGACATGTCCAGTAAAACCAATATCACGGACTGCCCAGTGTCAACCCATATTCTAAGTCCATCAAGGACTGTTACTAGTGCCGTTTCTGTCCAGTGTGCTGGGCGAAACCCAAATTGAAAATCATCTAGAAGATGATTGTCCTCCAGAAATTGTGAGAGTGTTTGGCTAACCAGCCGCTCCAGGATCTTTACTGGATAGGGTAACAGGGAGATAGGTCTGTAATTTGCCAGACACGTGGGACCGAGTGTGGCCTTTTTTTAGCAAGGGAGTCACTATTGCTTGCTTCCAGCACTCTGGAACTATACCATTACTTAAGGATTGTTCACAAATTAGGCGGAGGGGAGGAAAAAGCTCCTGAGCAAATTCTTTCCACAACTTATGCGGAAGAGGATCTAAAGGTGACCCAGAGGAGACACTCATGGCCAGTTTATTAAAGCCTTCCTCTGTAGGGATCTGAAAGTGGTCCAGGATAGCCTGTACTTCTTTATCTACTCTATCTTCCTGTACCTCCTCCGAAATTAACTCAGGTGGGCTATGTTCACTGACTGTGTTAGTTTCTTTGCTAGGTTTAAGACCACCAATGATTTTGTTGATCTTTTCTTCAAAATGGGCTGCCAAATTATTACAAAGATCTTGTGAAGCTATGCTTTTGTTTTTTACACATTCTGGGTTTGAGAGCTCCCTTAAAGAGAGTCCTTGCACTGTTAGGGGCTTGCAGAATCATTGTTGCGTAATGCGCCGCCTTGGCCTTGGCAATAGCTTCTTTATAGGCACTCAGTGCCACTTTCAGCAGCATTTTGTCCCTTTCTTCATAATGTTTCCTCCATTTTCTCTCTGCTATTTTACAGGCCTTCCTTTGACTCCTTAGCTCCTCGTTGTACCACAGGGCTGACGGTTTTTCTCTACACTTAATCTTTTTCATAGGAACCCTTTAGTCCAGAGTAAGTTTTTAATCTGCCTACTAAAATTAGAATAATTTTCTCCCACTGAGATATTGGCACCAAAGTTCACTCGGTGAACATTGGACGATGTTTATTTGTCAGCAAATTATTCCACACCCTGGCGTGTCGGTAGGTAACAGTATGGTTAGTTTTGCTATACTCCCTATTTACTAGAGGGGATATTATCTGAAACTGAATTAAATAATGGTCAGTCCAGCACAAAGGTTATATCTCTGTAACTTCCACCATACTATGTTCGGCAAATATAAGGTCCAGAATATGACCTTCCTGATGTGTAGATTGCAGTACTAATTGGTGCAGATTAAAATTTTCACAAGCTTGTAGTAACTCTCTCATAGCAGAATCTAAGATTCCGTTTTCCCATAAGTTAAAGTCTCCCACGATAATCATTCTGGAGTGGGTGATAGAAAAATTATAAAGTATGTCAATTAACGCCTGGCATTAGGAGTTAACTCCTCCAGGCGGCCTATAGCAGACAATACCTGAAACTAAATGTCCTTTGGCTTCCTTGAGGGAGAAACCTAGTAGTTCCATGCCCTCTACTTTGTCCACAGTGAGGGGGACGAAGTTCCATATGTCTTTGTAGATCACACCCACCCCTCCACCTCTTCCAGCTAGGCGTGGTTTATGAAAGACCTTATATCCCGGGGGACATACTAACGCTAGTTCAACCTCGGGAATCGGATCGCGTCCAGGTTTCTGTGAGAAACAAAGCATCCAAATTGTAGTTTTCTAACAGAAGAAAAATCTCATGATTGTGCTTACCCATGGATCGTGAATTAAGGAGTCCACAATTTAAGTTCTTATGCCTAGAATAATTTTTTTTCCAGGCCCTCCTGTATTTCGTTCTGTGCGTTTAATGCAATATTCCAAAGTGGCCCCCCCCCGGTGATTCGAAGTTGGTATCCGGTGACCACTGACCTTACTGAATGGTCTCCCGACCACGACCAAAGGCGGTAAGAAAACTGCTTCCTTGACCGGAACAGTCCAGAAAGTCCAACCGCTTCTCTCCGACTGATGCCGACCACGTCCGATCACAGCCTAAGGAAACGGACGCCGAAGACACCCAGCCCTCAATGCCTGCTCGGCCTTGGGTTGCCCAACTGATATGTCCAAGCATCCGCCCAGATCCCCGGTCGCCTTTCCAGTCATGGGTCACCTCCAAAAAGTCCTCGCCACCAAGCCTACAACTTTCCAAAACCTACGGTCTCCTCTGAGAAGCCCAGGGACCTAGACGTCCTCTTTACCTCCTGCATCCTGCCGCCTCGGTGCCACTGGCGGTGCAGTTTTTGTGTTAGTCATTGGACCCTGCAGTGCCAACCACAACCTTAAGAGCTTTGCTTCTACACTCAAGTGGCCTGCTTGCCAGCAGACCCCACCCAAAGGCCCCTTTTAACCCGCTGGCTAACGTTGGGCCCCTGCACGCTGCACCCAGCCGCCTCAGTGCCACTGGTGGTGCAACTAGAGTGTCCACCTGGACCTTGGGGAACCTTGGTCCTAACCCTGAAACCTCAACCTCGTAATTCAAATACTTAACTCAGAGTTCGATAAACATTTTTCCTCCCAAAGGGACTGAGAACACTTTCCAGACCCAACATCTCATATTATATGTAGAACTGTTAATGTATGGGGAAAAGTGAGCACTATCGTTACGTAACCCTAAAGTAATCAGAGTATTTACTGTGTAATGTCAAGTATTCTGAAAAGTGATATCAACCTGTAACTGTTACAATTACTAGGACAACTGCATTTCCTTAAACAGTCGTGCTTTTGAAAGTACTTATTACCTACCTTTATCAAGTCCTGCTTGGTTCTATAAATAAACCATAAGTATACCTTTTTTATACTTACCTAATTGGTCTGGAAAGAAGATGATGTTGGGTGCGAGGGTGGTGATGAGGTCTCATTATTCAGTGGAATGCTTGCATAGTGAGCGTGTGTTGAGAAGGGCACATACAAGTTGGTGTTTTTGTTCAGGTGGGTGTCTGTGATTTGTTCTAGGTGGGGCTGGTCGGTGGGCTAGTGTGTGCAGTGGCCGGTGAAGTGGCAGTGGGTGCAGGTGAAAGGTCCTACTGTGGAGTGTGGGTTGGCGCGGTGGCAGTGTTTGTTGTGGCATCCAGGGTCATGGGTGTAGAGCTTAGTGATGGTGTCTCTTCAGGGGGCAGAAGGGTCAGGGGTCGTGGCACTGGGCGAAGTCCAGGCGCTGACAGGCGCAGATGGGCTTGCATTTGGTGTACCTTTGGCGTGCCATCGGCGTGCTCGCTCTGCAACCAGCATTAAATAGGTCCTGGGGTGGGTGTGGCTTCTGCTGGCTGAAAGAAAGGTGAGTGGGAAAACCGGTCGGGGAAACATAGGCAGCTGCGGTGTCACTGAATCAGTCTGGAACAAGCAGGAACTAGAGGCCACAGGCAAGTGGCAAGCTAGGTGTCTAGGTGCCTATATAGAGGGCCTGATTACAATCTCGTTGGTTGGGGTACTCCATAACAAATGTGATGGATATACTGTCCGCCGTATTACAAGTTCCATTGAATATAATGGAACTTGTAATACGGCGGACAGGATATCCGTCATGTTCGTGGCAGAGTATCCCATCTACAAGATCGTAATCAGGCCGAGTCTCTCCCAGAAAGAGCATTACTGATGATAAGTAACTTGTTCTTCTGCTCGAGACTTCTAGCCGCCTATTCCCCAATTTTTTTATAGATACCATAGCAGTACCTATTGAAGGCTGGTCAGTAAATGGACTCAAACCAGAAAGTCCTGTAGAAACGAGCTGGCAACGTGCCCCTCTAAGCTAACCTGGTCATCCAGACAATAGTGCTTCATGAATGCATGGAGGGACGTGCACGTAGCTGCCTGGTATATGTCTAGAATAGGGACTTAGTCTGCTAGTGCAGTGGTAGCAGCTTTGGCCCTGGTAGAATGAAAAGGCAGTCCTTCAGAGGGCTGCTTTATAGCCATTGCTTGCATGCAGTTCTTAATGCAGAGCACGATCCAGTGGGAGACGGTGCTCTTCTGCACAACTTTGTCTCTCTTTGACCAACAAACCCCACAAAGAGCTGATCGTCCACCTGGTGTGCTTTGGTATGATCTATGTAGAAGCTCTGTGCTCACTTGCTGACCAAATGATGGAGTCTCTCCTCCTCCTTAGAGAGGTGAGGCATAGCACAGAACGCCGGCAGGGTGATAGTTTCACTGATGTGGGACATTCTCAACTTCAGGATGAAAATATGCCAGAGTCTGCAGAACCAGTTTGTCTGGGGGGAAGGTGGTATATGGTGGATCCACACAAAGAGCCTGAAGCTCACTGACATGCCATACCCACGGGATGTTGATGAGGAACACAGTCTCTATGGTAAGGAGCAGCTGTGAAGTGGTTCAAATGGAGTGCACAACATTTAAGTAAGGACATGATTAAGGTCCCATTGGGGCATCATAAAAGGAGAAGGGGAAAACATGTTGAAGTCTTAAAAAAAAAAAACATATCACAACTGGTGACTTAAAGGAGATCTGATCCGGCAACCGTAAGAAGGGCAAAAAGGCCAAAAGTTAACTTTTAACTGTACCCAAAGCTAAAACTAGCCAGGCAAGAGGTAAAACGTACAACAGAACGGCAGATAATTTGGACTGGATCAATCTGGTGTGTGCCGCACCAAACCACAAATTTGCCCCAACAAATGGTGTATACAATTTCGTTGAAGGACACCTAGCTGACAAGGTTACATCAACCATTTCGAAAGAAGGTCAAAGGTATTTAGTTGTCAGCGATCAATCACCAAACATGATGGAGGAAATTGCAAAGGCTTCGCTGTAGAACCCTGCCCTGTTGCTGCGACAGCAGGTCCTCCCACAGGGGCAGCCTAATCGGAGGACAGATGCTCAAGCCAAAGAGCTCTGGATTACAAGTTACCTGTGGCCTATCTAGAGCCGCTAGGATGACTTGGGCCCGGTCATGCCTGATCTTCTTGAGAACTCTGGGCAGAAGTAGTATCAGTGGAAAGGGATACGGGAATCTCAAGCTCCACATGAGGCAGAACGTGTCTCTGAGTGAGACACTTTGAAAGTTCCAACGTGCAGAAGTGCTGACACGTTTGCGGCAGTAGCAGATTGAGACAAGGTTCTCCCCATTCATGGAAGAGACCTTGCTCCACCTCCAGGAGTAACTGCCTCTCATGATCAGCTAGGCACTGATGGCTGACCTCATCCGCCCTGGCATTCAAATATCCTACCAGGTGGTTCACCACCAGGAAATTTCCTTGGTGGTCCATCCACTTCCAGAGACACAAGGCCTCCTGGCACAGAGTCTGTGACCCCACCCCACCCTGTATGTTGCAGTACCACATAGTAGTGGTGTTGTCTGTGAGCATCTGAACAAGCCTAGTATTGATGGACGGAAGGAAGACTTTCAGTGCCAAGTGGATGGCCTTCAGCTCTAAAAGGTTGAAATTAAGCTGGGACTCCGTCAGAGACAAGAGGCCTCTGATCTCCACCTCTCCCCGGAGATCGCTTAAGCCCAGAAGAGTCACCACTGTTAGCTCTCGGTGAGCACAGGAGAGGGGTCTGCCACAGGCCCATTCGCAGTGCAGCAACCACCACTGCTCCCTAAATGACACGCTGGGCCCATAGAGGTGCCACCCAGGGATAAATTTGTAAAAATAAATACTTACTAGGGCCCTCATCAGGAGGTCTCCACGGCCTGCACCACCCATTGCCAATGCCACGGTTGCCAATGAAAGTTCCTACACAATTACTCACCAGCACACTACTACAGGTGTGACAGTTCAGACTATTCCAGGCCCCCAAAGCTATACAAATGACTCGGTGGCAAGTATTAGTTGTTTTCTAATGCATACTGAATTAATAAACAATTGTGGTTCTGCTCATCTCAAAATGATAGAAACAGTGGCAGCTGTCATAAGTGCGGGTGTTGACAATTAAGTGCCAGTACCAAGCACAGGAAACCAGCAGCTCCAATTAAGCACTGGTGCCACCCCAGCACACTGCTATCAGTTACTTTATTTCCACGCCACCAGATGCAGATCCAGAACTTCCCTTCATGTTTCTCAGAAACACTTTCTTGAACTTGTTTCCAGTGTGAAAGAGATGTTACCCCTAAAAACAACAATTTTCCTGCCCTGCAGGAACTGTTGCAAACAAATGTCTGACAGATCCGCGCCAGATGTGCCTGCGGTGTCAGGCCATGACTCCAAGGCCTGCAGCAAATGCGCATTGATGAACCTGAAGGCCATCAGGGACATCAAGGTGAAGCTCCAGCTCCACTTCCAACACACAACCTATGCTAGCCCCAGGCTGTTTAATGCAGATGTAGACTGATTGTGCACGCTGATGCAGAGTCAACGCCGTTCTGACATCAATCGAACTTGCGTCCGATATGGGGTTAGCAAAGACCAAGCGGGGTCAATCTGCATTGGGGAAGGACCTGCCAGCAAAGGTCTGACTGGAGGCCCTGGAACCTCCCAAAAAAGCTGCAGCATTAACTCTTTAAGGGCCTCGATCTGGTGCAGAGTAGATGACAGCCAAGGGAATTCAGGGTTCTTCAGCTCTAACCGGGGAAGAGACATATGATGCCAGCAGTCGGGCCTTAGGAATACCAACTTGGCCTTGGCATTGAAGCAGTTAGAAAGGGGAGAATCCCCCTGGGACTTCTTGTGCTTACCTCAATAACTTGTCTTTCAACTTCATCTGGAACTGACCCCACTTCCTTCACTAATGTACAGTTTTGTACTCCTAGATGATGTTTGGATACATCAGGGGGCATCTATCATAGGACTCTGAGCCAGGCATGGGGCCGCAGCGCTAAAGGCAAACATCATATGGATCCAAAGAATATATGCTTCTTACGGGAGCATCACGATTTAAAACAAGCCGTCATCAGGAGAGACATATTTCTCGACTCCATATCAAAATTTATTTTTGGTAGTCAGTAAATAAAGACAAAAAACTGGGAGTGGAACTTTGTCTCTGCGTCAAAGGGTGCCGAAAAAGCGGAACTTCTGGTGGCAAGATTGGACCTGCATAGATACCAATGGCAGCTCCTACTAGGACGCAGGAGTTGTTGCATGGGAAAAACAAATCTGGATCTAGTCTATTGCCTGGAAGATTCAAAAGTTGCATTGATTGGATACCCTAGCTAATTTAACAAATGATAAAAGTTGCATTGGTTGGATACCCTAGCTAATTTAACAAACGATATATCTTGTGGGAGCAATAGTATACCGCCGCAGTTCAATAAAAACTGAAAACTCATCTAGGTCCACCCTTTAACAACATTTTCGGTGAAGGCAAGATCCCCGGTTCATTCTTAGAGGGCATTCTGGTTAGTTGTTTAAAACAAGGGAACAAAGAAGAAAATACAAGTTCATACAACCTTATCACTCTTCTCATCTCAGACTATTAACTGTTTGCTAAAATATTAACCAATATTGAAAGCTAAAGATCTATGTGGTTGCATTCTTAGGAGAACATTCTTGGCAGCAAAAATACATTTATAGAAGTAATAGATTATTTTCAAATTCACCTAATCAATCAGTAACCGCTGCAATGTTGGACATCAAGAAAGCCTTGGATCTCATGAGCTAGGAATGTTTGACCCATATTCTAGAGAAATTTGGGTTTTCTTAGCTCACCCGGGCCCTGGCTAAAATATTGACTCAGCCACAATTTTGATATCTTCTGAAAATGCAGGTGAAATTATTATTTCCAGAAGTACTCAGGAGAGCCGCCTGCTGGCCACAGCTTTTTTGCCCCAGTCATTTAGCCTTTAGTCACCTCCATATTAGCTAAACAAAGAAGGGAAAAGCAAACACTGACATGTACCATGATAGCATTCCGAAATGCACAGCAGCTGGCGGGGGAGGGTGGGGGTGGAGGGGGCGGGGAATGTCAATCAATCAGACATTTATAAAGAGCGTGCATCACCCATGATTGTTGTATGAAGTAAATCAGAAAACAGAAGTCTTGTTTAATTCCCCCATCTTTAAATTATACCTATACAAAAGATAGACATATAGGGATTTGAGGGTTTACTTCTCAGAGCAGTATTAGGGCATTTGTGAGCTAAATTATGCTCCTCTCATACAGAAAATAAAGATGCTTATTATGAGATGGCAGTCTCTCCCCGGGCCATTGCAGACAAGGTGTCACTAGTGAAAATGTCACTTCTGCTGCTATTCATGGGCTTATTTTTAAACGTCCCTTGAAAACTGCCACCCACGTTCTTTGAAATGTGAGGGGTTGTAAGCCTTCATAGAGAATTACAGAAGAACAGGCCTGAATCTGTTAAAATCATTACTTTTCCTTGTCACTTTTTCGTGATATTTGATTGGAATCGCTTTTTTATTGGTTCAGCAATTTATATGGACGATATTTGGGTATATATGTTTCCATGAAATATCTTTCCCACTTTTTAGAATACTCTCTAACTGAATTTGAGATGTATAGGTATTTATGTCACATTTTGTATTATACAGGAATTAATATTTTTCTATACATTATGATTACATATCAGTGTTTATATGTATATATATGTACGTACAGTATATGTAAATTTTGTTTACTTAGGTGGGCCATCTTAAAATGTTATTGTATGTATTTGTCTCTAGCTTATGTGCGTCATTGTTGTATTCTTTGGTGTTTTTTCATTGTTTTGGAACAGTATTTATGTTATAATTATATATGTTTTATGTATTGACTTATGTTATGTCTTGTGTAATTGTTTCAGCCCTGATGAAGTTCCTTCATAGAAACGAAACGCGTTGGCTGAAAGCCATTTAAAATTCTGAAACAAATAAAGAAAACTGCTGGACTCATTTGGAGGACTCTGACTCCTTTCCTGGTGCACCTTTTCTCACGAAAATCTGGCAAAACACATGCTTCATTGATAAGGAGGTAATTTTCAACTACCACTTCGCTTTATTTGCAAATATTACATCTAGGTCCAGCCTCATTTAATGAAATTGGATATCACGATAATTCTGTAATTAAAAGAAAGACTGATGACTTGGACATCAAGCTACCTTTTTTTCTATAGATATCTCAGTGTAAAAAAAACCACGTTTAACGACATTTAATGTTTTGTCGTATAGAAAAACTAAATTGGCAATTTCACATTATCTGCTATCCATATCACAGTGATCCTGCAAGGCTATAAACTTTTAGGCCTCAGTTTAGAGATTTAGTCATATACAAAAAATGTGGGCTTTAACCATATGATGGAATTTTACATATGAGGGAAATGCATTTCATAAAACCAAACTAAGATGCAATGTTCTGATACAACGTGGGTTTCGCCATCAAACCAACAAAAAAAAGTTTTAAAAAAAAAGTTATGAAAGGCCTTATTTTGAGACGAACCTCCAGTAGTAGGTGTAGGTCGTTAGTACAAAAAGCTAAAAGAAGGAACGAACACCAGATGAATTGAAGTTTTGCTGAATAAATGAGAAACATAGGTTAGGGTGAGGATTACGAGGCAGATGATAAAGAAGGTGCCTCAGTTTAAATTGAGTCTATTTGTGCCACTAATATTAGACCTAAAGGCATCCTGGCAACATTGATGATTTATTATACTCTGGAGATCCTTAAAAGGCTAACTCTAGAGTCTCGCTTCACTTCCTGAGATGCCAATGCGAAACTATTGCCCATTACTGGAAGTATATGTATGGAGCCATTCAAAAATTGGAATAATAAGCAATCGTATGGATTTTTATTTTGAAACCAGATGCAGCGCTGGGAAGCCCTTGGGCAGCCATGCGCTTTATAAATCCCCAAAACATAAACCCCCATTAACTTTGCACCGTTGTGCAGTGAAAGTAAAGAAAAAAGTTACTTACTGTCTGTAACGCATTACCTAGTTACAGATTCACTACCATAGAATATTCCCCATGCAGTAGACTGGATCTAGAAAATCTTGAGCAATACCTCTTCGCGCCGGTAGGTGGCGTAGATCGGCTTATCATTGGCATCATCTGCGCAGGAAGAGACGTACACAGTGCTTCCATAGGTGCCACCCAAAGTGCCAACATCAGTTTCTTTTGTTACATCTCCTTGCCAGAAGCACGTAGCCAAACAGAGAACCTATGAACCAAAGTGCAGACACTAAGGTAGAGGTCTTCAAAATGGGGGGCGGGCCGATCAGGTGGACCTTAAGTGGTCTCAGGAGGGGTGCTATGCTCTGGCCAAGAAAAGCATCATGCTTTGTTTCAGCAGTTATCTAGTTTGTAATGTGCCTCATTAATATCTTTTGTCCTTTATATCCTGACTGTAAGTGTGTAAAAGGGGTAACAGAAATTAACTGCAATGTTTAAATATGTTTAGACATATTTAAATATTGCCAATTTAACAGAATAATTACGAAAAATTGAGGGGGGACCGATGATTTTTCTTTTTAACACAGGGCGCGGCATTAAGAAGTTTGAAGAACACTGTACTAAGGACCTACAGGGGCCTTCTAAATAGAGAGAGAATCCGTTCCCAGAAGAGGGGCGGATGGGAGAGTCTGTAATGAATCTGTAGCTAGCTAGAGTCTCTACCAAATAAGAAGTTACCAAAGGTAACATGTCCATCTTATAGAGACTTTTAGCCGCAGATTCCTTACCTTGGAATATATACCCAAGCAATAGCTCCCCGTAGGCAGGTCTGCAAATAGATTAAACCAAGATGTCCTGGAGGACAGAAGTGGGAAAGTGCCCATCGCAAAAGACCTGACAGTACAGGCAGCAGTATGTGGTGAAAGTGTGCAAAGATGGCAACGTAGCAGCCGATGCCCATGACAGGGACTCCATGGGCTCTGGTGGATGTAGCCCGCAAACCCATAGGGGGTTGCTTTTTGGCAAGTGTGTAGCAGATCTTAATGCAGAGCACCATCCATCTGGAGATGGTCCATTTCTGCACAGCTTTTCCTAGATTTGCTCAGTCAAACCCAAATAAGAGTTGATCATCCACACAGATTCCTTCGGTGCGGTCAATGTAAAATGACAACGCTCTCTTTGGGTCCAGCCAATGGAGACTCTCTCCTCCTCTTTGGAAGGATGAGGTGGAGCAAAGAGGGTCTGCAACGTGATGCTATGGCCGATGTGGAAAGGTGCTTAACACAAAAAGAGAAGGGGGGTCCAAGGGAAGTTTAAAGACCGGAAAGGATTAGATTCCCAAAAGAATTACTGATAACAACAAGATCCTTGGGTCTAGACAAACAGGGAAGAGACACTAGAGATTATCTCAAGGAGCTTATGGGGAATCCCTTTTAGGACGATATCCCTCACCTACCATAGGGGGCATGCTTCATCATCTGGGATTCTCCTCTTGGCAGGAACACCTAGTCCCGCCAAGTGATACAACTCCCTCTCTGAGAGGAAGGAGCTCAGGGATGTTTTATTCCTACTCTGTTAGGATATACTAAATCCAGCAGGCGAGAAGAAAACTGGTTGGGTTGAGGGCGCAGTGCAACAGAAAACACAAACTGTGTGGGTATTATGTTAAAACTAGCTAACGAGAGCGACAAAGATACCTTTATTGACTTGGTCTCAGTGCCAGGATTAAAAACAGCGCACCTGCAGTATGGATTTATAACTGCACGTGTCAGACGAAAAACAGGTCTACATGTTTCAGCCTTGAAGACCCAAGAAGGTGTCACAGCTTTCGTCAGGACATCGATATGCTACTGCAAAATAGCATGTGATTATCGATGAAAATAATAATAGGGAAATTTAAATACAACAACAGTAATCCTACTGGTTTGTGTGGCTGATTTACTGGTCGTAACTGTAGAGAAAAAACACAAGCAACAAGAGAAATCAAATAAGTAAGCGACTCAAAACATGTTTGTAAATACATGTTGGATACTGTTATCGACACAGGTTTTACTGCATTTGGCACTTCTAATGACTATAAGAGTTACTTACCGGTAGTGTACGGATAAGAAGCCTCACCTCAACCTGGCGACAGCTTAGGGAAGGGGCACCGCTCTGAAAAAAGGGATGTTGGATGTGTCAAGCATATCACAAGGTAATTTGACACAGCTCCTTAAGGACATAGTTTGAAGAAAACTGATCACGTAAAGGTCAAGTGCAAACACATGCTTATCAGTCAGGTGTTTGAAAATAGTGAAGGACTCAAAAGGCAAGTTGTATAGCCACCATCAGGTAAGTTGGACATGGTCTGGGGTGGCTGTTGTAGGTAGCGCCCAGAGGTAAATCAGTTGGTGCATCTAGATATGCCCATTGGATGGCTCTGCATGAGACACAGTAAAGTCACCATAAAAGGCACAGGCTTTTCCATAGAAGAGGACTGAAAGCACAGAAGTACAGTACCTAGAGCCGTTGTCCACCGAAAATTATGTGCGAGGCGCCTAGATGGTGACTAGCGAGGCGGTGCTTGAATTGTGCTAAGCCCGGAAACGGTGTCACAAGGTACAGCCACAGTAGTAAATAGACAATGCTCCAATGGTGCTCCCGCCCGGAGCTGGTACATAAAGATACTGCCACAGTAGTGTACAGTCAGAGTCTGAGTGACGAGAGAGGAGGTGCTGCAATCATGCTTAAACCGGGACTAATGTACCAGGGAACTGTCACAGTAGTGTACAGGTAGGCCGGTGCTCTAAAAGTATTATATCCCGGGGCCGGTTAACCGGTATACTGCCACAGGAGTGTACAGACATAATTAGGAAAGACGGAGACCCAACAAAAGCACAAACTCCCTCCGAAGCACCGAGGATGAAACTCTATGAAGGTAAATAGTGAGGCGGTGTTCCAATCATCCTTAAACCAGGGACTAATATAACAGGGTACTGTCACAGTGGTGCATAGGTAGGCCAGTGCTCCAATAGTATTATAGCTCTGGGCCGGTAAAATGGTGTACAGCCATAGGAGTGTGCAGACATATTAAGAAAAGGTGGAGATGCAAGCTGAAGAAGCGATGCCATGTCCAGAGGCGCAGAGCCTCTTGACAGAGGGTCCACAACCCCACCTTACCCTGCTTTTTGCAGTACCACATCGTGGTGTTGTCCGAGAACAACTGAACCAGCCGCCCCTTGATGGGATGGAAGGGAAGGCAGGCTTTCAATGCCAGGGGTATGGGTCTCAACTCTAAGAGGTTTATGTGGAGCTAAGACTCCACCAGAGACCATAGTCCTATGATCTCCATCCCTCCCAAAGGGTCGCCTCATCCCAAATTAAACGCATCGGTCACCAGTGTGAGCTCTGGGTGGGTAAGGGAGAGGGGCCTGCTACTGACCCAATCACGGTTCGTCAGCCACCACTGCAGGTCTTCTGCAGTTCCCTCTGATATCTGGACCAGGTCAGAGATACTCTCCTGATGCTGTGCCGACTGGGACTTCAGGTCCCATTCCAGAGCCCGCATATGCCAACAAACGTGTTACCAACAGAATGCAGGAGTCAATAAAGCCCAGCAGCCTTGGAGTCAGTCTCACTGAAATCCAGTATAGAGGCTAATAGATCGGATTCATAGACTGAATATCCTGAACTCGCCACTTCGGAGGATGTGTCCAAAACTGCACTATGTTCAGAACGGCTCATTTAAAAGGGAGCATCTGAAAGGGAGTCAGGTGTGACATCTGCACATTGGTAGTGAGCCCCAGTAAATGCAGGAGGTCACCATAGTCTAAAGGTGGGCGACAGCTGCCTGATGCAAGCCTGCTTTTAACAGCCAGTTACCTAGGTAGGGGAAGACTGGGACCACTGACTTCCAGAGATGGTCTGCACCCACAACCATCACCTTTGTGACCACCTGAGGGGCACTGGTTAGGACAAAGGGGAGCACAGCAAACTAAAAGTGATTGTGACGCACCACCATGAACCGCAGGTTAGGTCTGTGATCTGGCAGGACAGGTATGTGACAAAAAGACATCCTGCAAGTCCAGTGCTACCATCCAGTCTATGGGGTCCAAGGCAGACAGGATCTGAACTAATGTGAACATCTTGAATTTCTCCTTCAGGAAGAAGTTGAGAGGGCATAGGTCTAGTTTAGGGCAGAGGCCTCCATCCTTTTTCAGCACCAAAAAGTAGCAGGAATAGCAACCATTACCTACTTCTGATGCCGGTGCCCTCTCAATGGCTCCTTTGGCCAAAAGGGCTGTACTTCCTGACGCAACAGTGAGAGGTGGTTCTCTGTCAACCATTCTGTGGATGATGGCATGGACATGAGGTTTCTGTGAATGGGAAGGTGTAAACCCGCTGGACAATTTGAAGCACCCATTTCTCAGAGGATTTGGACTGCCATTGGTACAAGTGGTACCTGATCCTGCCACCAACCGATTGCCGATGATAGTGAAAGCACAAACTCAAGGGGTTTTGAGGCTGCGGCTGGTGGGGATGGGTGGCAGACTGGGTAGATTGCTGGCCTCGGGTCCCACAGGATTGCTGGAACCGTGCAGCGGCATCAAAAGTACTGGGGAGCCTGTTGGCCATGGTGGCTGGGCAGAAAAGGGCACAATTGGTAGTCTTTACCATACCCATGGAGGAGGTGAAAGGCAGAGTGTGGCAGGTGTGGGGCTGTGGTGAGTTCCAAAGACCGGGGCGGTGGACCTGAGGTTCTTTAAGAGCTTGAGCGCCAAGTCTGGCTTCCCACCAGAAAGGCGGATGCAGTTGAAGGGCATATCCATATGGGATGCCTGGCCATCTGTCAAAAAGGGAGAGGACCTCAACCAGGCGTGGCGACAGAGAGCCACTGGCTCTGCAATCGCTCTTCCCAGTGAGTCAGTAGTATCCAGTCCGTAGCGTATGCTGAACGTTGCTGTGTCCCTGCCATCGGCAATAGGCTGGGTCAGGGTGACTCGGCCTCCTCAAAGACCATGGGCAGCACTTGCGTAACAGAATCACAAACTGTGGGGGTATACTGGCCCAAGAAGCACGCAGTTTTCACGGACTGTAGGGCAAGGCTGGCGGCAGAAACATGCTCTCGTTGAAGGTGTCCAGACTCTTGGATACCCCATCTGATGGAGTGGCAGGGAACGCTTCTGGGCTAGTTCTAGATATGGAGGCCTGGAAATCCAGACTCTCCAGGGTGGGATGCTGGGTCTCTGGGAGTGGGGTGACTTCAGCAGGCAATCGTGTTGTGCACAGGAGCCCCTGTGCAGGTCTTGGCCCATGACCAGAACAAGACATCCGTGAAAGCGTCGTTCAAAGAGAGGAGAGGGTCTGTGGGGCAACTCCCAGCTGAAGCACCTCTGTTCAGATGTTCATCTAGAATGCCGCTGCGGGCAGCGTAAGCACCAGGACCTCAGCATCCCTCCTCACCACCATAAGCCAGTGTCTGGGGAAGTGTACAGACCACTGGCATCCACCAGTTCCTAATACCTGTTAACCCCGAGCTCTTCCATGGGGTAGGGATAACCTTAAGGATCCACAGATCCTCTCCAATTGTACCCCCTACAGGGCCCATTGAAAAAAGTAGGCTCTGGCTCAGACTCAGAATCTCGTGTTCTAGCTGGTACCAGAGTCTACGTTGGGCGATGACGATCCAGCTCCCTATCGCAGTTGTGTATAATGATGGGGTCGAAGGCACAATGTGGCGATGCCGGGAAATGTGCCAATGGAACACGTTTTGGGAGGGTCGCGGCCTCACGACCGGAGCCGATCCGGATCTGGGAACAGAACCAAAGGGCCTGACTGGTGTTGAGGGGGAACCTGCCCACGGGAACCCAATGGGGGCTTCTGCAGAACTAGTGGAGCTGAAGGTGCTCCAGAGATGTCAGCCCACCCAAATATGAGGTACATGGCTCATAGAATTCCTTTAACTGGGTGGGGGTAGCACCGGCTCTGGAAAATTCTGGGATGCAAGGAGCGGACCCATACTCAGACTCCACATGGAAGTGAGGTCTAAAGCTGTGGAGTCGTTCCCGCACCTCGTTCAAAGACTTGAATTGGCAGAGAGAAGTCAAAGAGTGCTTCGACTTCTTAGATTTCTACGTTTCGTATGGAACTTAGCAGACGACTGAATGCAATGATGAGCACCTGGAACGGCACTGCGAACAGACCCGGGAGCTTCCACATGAGTGGGACCTGTAGTGTAGCGGAGTCGGTCAACCAAGAGCTTCAGGGAGCGCACCCAAACCATCTTGGGATTCATGGTGCGCCAGTTGAGTCAAGGCTCAGCTTCAGGCAGCAAAGGCCCACCAGGTGGAGTCTGTCACAGATATCTGCCTGTGAAAGGAATACTGGGTTTAAACCCCATAGGTTTTTTACTTGCACACTGGGAGCAAAAGCTCGAAAAAGGGTGGCAAAACATTGAAAAAATTGTGCGATAATAGGACTGAGGTAGCTCTCTCTGTTTCTATGCTGATGGCATAGAAATAAAAGGACTAACAAAGAACTGATATCAGCGCACTGGGGTGGTACCTATATAGACACTGCACACGTCACTTCTGGTACAGACGCCGTCGAGCGAATCTACGCCACCTATTGGTGCAGAGGTACTGCTCAAGATTTTCAGGATTCAGTCTGACGTCAGGGGAATATTCTAAGTTAAGGCATCTGCAGCTAGAAGTCTATCAGATATAGCAGGAGGCTCATTTTTATTCTAGTGCTTATTTTGTTAATTACTCAATTCTGGAAGCCAAACCAGGCACCAAAATATCAAAACAGATTTATTGAGCAGTATTACTCCGAAAGAGATGAATAAGTTACTTACCTTCAGTAATTTTCTTTAGTGGACACTGTCTAAGTGCAGATTCCCCACCTTCTGAATTCTCCCATTGTGCAAGACTGGACCTGGAAATTTCTCCTGCACCAGCTCCCTTACAGAGATAGGTAACTCCCTCAGACTCTACAGTGCTTTGTATCGCCTCCAAAGGTGACAACGTGGAGCCGAATTTAGGTGCCACTCCTGGAGGCGGACGTCAGTTTTATTAAAAATAGCTTCGATAACATCAGTTGCAGAGCAACAGATGAATCAGTGACCAGACAATGTGCTATATCCAAAAATGGGCCCTTATTTCCCATCAGAAGTCCACTTCACAGAACGAGGAGGAAGGTTGGAAATGAGAAACCTGTATTTAAATACAGTATCTGCCAGAAAGAGCATTGTGTAAGGGAAAGTAACATGTTCATCTGATTTAGCATTGCAGATTCCTCACCTTCTGAATAAATATCCAAGCAGTGGATTTGAGGAGATGACTTCATACCAGGAAGTCACACAGGACCAACCAAAAATGACAATGTCCCTATCTGAGGAACTGAGAACCGAGACAATAGTGCCTGGTAAACATGTGGGAAGCTCGATGGACTGCCACACATGGAAGGGCAGCACCACTTTCAGAAGAAAGAATGCCACAGTCCTGAGAACCAAGTTATCTGGGGAAAAGGTGGTATACAGCACAAGTATTGACAGCCCCTGTAGGTCACTGTTGAAGTGATCATTATGAGGAACACAGTCCAAGAGCGAGCAGCCCCAAACAACAGCTGTGCATGGGTACAAAAGGCATACATACCAACAACATAATAATTAAATTAAAATCCCACTGCGGCAGGAATGGCTGACATTGCAAATGCAAAATGACCAAAGGGAGTAATGGTGATTAAAACAAGACCTTGATGTGCTAAAGACAGAATAAATAGGAGTAAATCCGAAATCTTAGCCTGAAGTAGATCAATCTGACAGCCCTTGCACAAGGGCACACATTTGCCTGGTGGTCAGAATAGACTGACTTGGTGGATGACTGATGCCACTTGAGGAGGTAGGGCACAACACCTCAGCTTGTTCCAATCAATCACCACTCAAGGTGATGCATGTTTTGTAGGTCAGGGTGGAAAACCATGCCCTGCTGAGGAACAGCAGATCCTCAAAGAGGCAAGTAAGAACAAGTTCACAGGCGCCATAGTTCAGAGTACCAGACCTCCCTAGCACAGGCTAAGATTGACAAGATAAACTGACCCCAGTCTCTCTTGACCTTCTTCAAAACTTTGGGAAAGCAGCAACAGAGGTAGAAATGCATAAATGAGGTTGGAGTCCCAGGGAGGGCAGAATGTATCTCCGAATGAGGGGGAGACTAAAGAGCAAAAAAGTTGTGATACTGAGAGTTTCGGCTGTGACAACAAGATCTACCCAAAGCACACTCCGTCAGTCAAGCATGCCTTGAACCACCTTTAGATGCAATTCATGCTCTGCCAGAGTGTGACTGCTGAGCTTGTTCGCTCTCTGTGAGAAGTTGGCCTGGTATATGATGTTCACTAGTTAAAGTGACCACCTTGTACCATGCCAAGCAACCCTTATGGTGTGGTTGTAAGTCAACCTTTTCGGACTAGCTGCCCTAGTGGTAGCGTAGGCTAAGCAGTCTTTGAGGCTAAACTCGTTAAAGCGTGTTAAGCAGGCTGTTTTACCAAATGCAACCCCCCTTTATACCAATGAAAGGACACCACACAGATATATATTGAAAATATATATGTATTTATTTCTTAAAGTATCCCCTAGACTCTTTATGAGCACAGGAGCACAAATCGTTAAACAAGACAACGTTATAATATACAGAAGTTGCACTTTATATGGATGGGCCCTGGTGGCCACTCAAACCATATACTAAAATGGTGGTATAAGTACCACGAACAGGAAAGTGAAAAGGCCTAGGGCCTCTAGAATCGCTGGGCCTACAAGGAGATAACTTCAGTTAGTGACCAGGAGGTCCACGGGTCGCGTGTGCAGTGAGGAATGTTACACGCGGGCTCCCATAGGTTTTCAATGGGTGCTTAAAAGTTACAAAGTTACTGCAGAAAGGGTCTTCTGGATGGACTACGATCTTTAGATTCAAAACACAGACACTAGAGATGTTTCTCTACACTTGGGCACCGGAGTGCCAGCTTTACCTCACCCACAGGAAGCGGGTGCATAGGTCTCGAAGTGCGTCGGGTTTCTTCTATCGATTCAATGGAGCCTGATGACAAAGATGCTGCAGGCGGTCGGTCCAGAAGAGATGCGGTGGATCCAAGGGTGGATCGGAGTTGTAGAAGACCTGAAAGCAGAGGGGACAGTGTTCACAGTCACTAGCCAGTGACCGGCGTGGCACCAGGTAGGTACCAGGCGATGTCGGGTGCAAACAGGCAAAGAGGTGTAGCTTGTCTCCGCAGCCACGTGGTCCCTGAAAGTTGACGACGTCCAGGAGTCGAGTCACGAGCTGCCCCACGCAGGCTCTCGCTGTCGGCAGTGTCGGCGACTCGAAAGAAGCAAACAAGCCTTGGCAAAGGCAGGAGTCGTGGAAGTTCAAGAAAGCTGATTGTTCTGACCAGCAAGGTCAGAGGGGCTGCTCTTTTGGAGAGCAGCTAGGGCCAGTCTGGAGCAACCAGACCTGCATCGTTGATTTTAGGTTTCGTCGCCAAAATGGCCACTAGCCAACGGGCCAGGGACCGGGCAGGCGCGTCGAGATGCGAAGTGCAGAGGGGCCCCACGCAGATCGTGGAGATGCTGGAGGGCTCACCTTTGGTGCAGATGCTGCTCGGTGGTTGGGCTTCTCAGGACCCAAAGCACAACTCGGAGGGAGCCTCTGTCGTTGCGCTTGCAGCTTGTCGTCGGTCTTCCAAGATGGCTGGCTCCACGTGTCTCGGTGCCTCCACGTGTTCCTTCTTTGCAGGGACTGTGGATCGGGCGGTGAGAGGTCTGGAGGTCCAGGTCTTGTCGGGCTCTGGGCTCGGGCAGGAGGCGGCGGCAAAGCAGACATTCAATAGCTGGTTGGTGCTTGCGTTAGCAAGATGGTCACTCCCTGACCATAGGGGAGATTTCCTTCAGTCCTCTGTGCAGCAGAGCGTCGAAGTTCCCGTCTTCTTCTTGTGGTTAAGTTGATTCCAGGATGTCTGAAGTCTTAGGACACAGCTCCTACCTTTAAGCGGATTCTAGGGGCTGGACTACCTGCTAGGTCCCTCCCTAAGGGTGGGACCAGGAAGGGGGGTGGTTACACCCCCAATCCTTTATCCAGCTCGCCCCAGGTCCGGGGCTGGTGTGCCCCAGGACCGGTTTGAACTGGCATATGCACCGAGGCTCCTTGTGAGCCTCAGGCATGTCTGGTTTCTTTCAAGCCCTACCTGACCAATACACAAAATCCTGTCTGGGGTGGTGCACGCACCTCCCCTGGCAGTAAACCCTTTGTCCACACCTCCCAAGCTGGAAGGACTCCCAGCAGCAGGAGGGCAGACTTGTGTCTGTGGTGGCAGCATCCATTTTGTGGAGCTGAGGCTATGTCTGATTTTACCCGGGTTTCAGGTACTGTACATGTCGTGTCCCTCTAGAAGGGTGGAATGCTAACCCCGTCGCCAGAATTGGCGAGGGGTTAGTATTCCAATTCGTATGACACCTTACTCGACATGTTTTGATAAAGCCAAACCAAAGATAGCATTTAACCGCGAGGTTCATAATGCACTTAAGAGTATATGGTATGACGATATCTGGAAACAGTAGAAGGAAGTTGTTCCGACCACTGCAGACAGGCTCAGCTCATGCCAGAGCACCATCTCACATGGAACCAAGCACTCTGCCTTCAGGATTGTTAAGGCCTGCCATAGGAGTGACTTATAGGTTAACATGTGTCCCATTTAAGGTTAGGTATAGGTATACTACACCTAAGTAAGAGGTGGTTACACCAACTTACCCCAGCTGAGTGATCAGCCAGTTGTGTCAAATTTGTTAGGCCAGGCCAGGGGTGGCACAATACATGCTTCAGCCCCTGGTAGGCCTTAGATACACCAATGCCCTGGGTACCTAGTGTACACTGGTACAGGGGCTCACAGGGTGATCTAGTTCCAACGGGTTATGCACCTAGGGTACATGGAGTCCATTTTACAGAGAGAGCAGACAGGCTGAGACCCTGAATGGCAGGATCTCAGGCCTACTAATTCGAAAAACCAGCTAGACACTAGGCAAAAAAATTGGGGGTAACCATAACCAGATATCCACCTTCCTACACAACCCCCCCCCCAAACGAAGGGAGATAAGGCTGTCCTTGACCAGGTAAGCCTCTATTGCCCAAGTGGCCATATAAGGAAGAACCAGCACTGGCATGGTTACCCCCTGTCTCATGGTCCACTAAGCAATCCCTCATCCTAAAGGTATCATAGGGTCTCCACCATAGGGAATCTCTACCTTTGGTGTGTCTTTGCAAAGTAAAAGGCTGGTGTGGAGATGGAGTACTGAAGTGAGGGGCCTCAAAGTGAGGCCTCAGCTTCCTCCAATCATCCTCCACCATGGATGCCTTTCTCTCTTTAGCTGAGTTGCACTGTGCTCTCAGGGTCAGCCTCTGGCTACCTAAAGCTGGAGGCTGGGTCCCTTTTGTGGGCTTACTGGAGGGACAGGTCAGGTTTGGGGCCCTAAGGTCCCATGTTTGCCTGTGCCCAACAGAATCCCTCTGGGGGAGGTCCCTAACTACCTGTAAAGGAGATCCCTCAGGAATGTTTTTACCCATCACCTGGCTAGGGCTACTAGTCAGGCAATCCTCATTCTTTTGATGGGGGGGTTCTTGTGGACAGGGGCACTCTTGGGGTCCACTGGCCTCCCTGACCTCTGCAGCCCTGGGCTGACTGAGGCAGGGTAGAGAGAGGCAGGCTACCTGCACCAGACTGGGTCCCACCTTGGAAGGGGCCACTGACATCAGAGGCTCGGCCAGGCCAGGCCTGGCTACCTCTGGGGCAGTTCCTTCACAAGGGGTGAGGTCAGATCCCTGAGGAGGCTGACCTTTTCCTAATGTCTGGGGAGAGGGAGACTTTTCTTCCTCCCCACTACTCTCTGTGTGGAGTGATCCATAGTTTCAGGCTTCACTACACCTATGTCAGTCTGAGTATAGGCTGAGACCATCACAGCCTTGCCAACCTTTTCAGGGGGGCACTCAGTTTGTGTTTGAGCTGTGACTGTCACAGCTCTGCCAGTCTCTACAGGGAAGTCTGTCTTTGCCTGGGCTGTGGCTACCACTGCCCTTCCAACCTTTCCAGGGAGGAAATCTATTTGGACAGGGGTTGTGAATGGCACAACCCCACTACCCTTTTGTGAAAGGCCTACCATTTTAGAATGGGTGTCTTGTTCAACTCCAGCCCAATCTGAGAGTTCTAAGTCATTCCCCAGTAAGCAGTCTACAGGCAAGGTTGGGGACACTGCAACTCTTTTAGGGCCAGTGACACCTCCCCAGCTGAGACACACCTCTGCCATGGGATGACTGTTCTGTTTGCCATCAATGTTAGTCACCTGGTAGGAGAAACCAGGCAAAAGCTGCTCAGAGGGAACTAGCCAATGGGCCACCATAGTGATGCTAGCTCCAGTGTCTCTGTAGGCCTCAGCTTTTGTACCATTGATGTAGGGTTCCTGTCTGTACCTACCCAAAGTGTTGGGACAGGCAGTGAAGTTGGCAAACCCCATGCCACCATCACAGACTAGAGTAGCTGCTGTAGGGGAATTGGCTAAGTAAACCCACCCAGATTTCTGGGGGCACTCCCACCACCTGGGGGATTTACTGCTGACAGTAATAGGTGGTGTGACAGGAGTAATTGGAGGAACAGTTTTGTTTTTAGCCTTTGGGAAACTGCTGTCAGTTTTCCAATGCCCAGGAATTTTACATTCATGGCAGTAAGGCTTTTTAGCTGTGGTAGAGGAGGGAGCTTGGGACCCACCACCCTGTGTGGAGTTTTGGGGCCCTGAGGAAGATTTCTCTTTTGCTTTATCCCCACCCTCCTCTTGAGGCTTGGTGGTATCTTTCTTTTGGTCACCACCCTGGTTTTTAGGCCTGATCCTGGTCCTGACACATTTATCTGCCCTCTTTCCCAATTCTTGGGGAGAGGTCAAATCTGAGTCTACCAGGTGTTGATGGAGAAGCTGGTTTTGACAATTACTTAAAATCTGCCCTCTCATCATCAAATTGTACAATCCTGTATAATCAGACACCTTACTTCCCAGCAACCAACCCTCCAAAGCCTTAGTGGCACATTCCACATATTCAGACCAGTCCTGAGTCTGTGTCTTCTGGGTATCTCTGAACATTAACCTGTACTGTTCAGTGGTTAAGCCTAACCCATCAACTAGGACACTCTTCAGGGCTCTGTAGTTTCTGACATCCTCCTCTCTAACAGTGAGGAGTCTATCTCTGCCTCTACCTTCAAAGGAGAGCCATAAGATTGCTGCCCACTGGTCTTCAGGAACCTGCTGCACTTTGCAGGCTCTCTCAAGAGCAGTCATCCACTTGTGGATATCATCCCCACATTTGTAGGGGGCACAACCTTGGACAGGTTCCTATTGTCAAAGACCCTATCTTTGTCCCTAGGGACATTGCTGCCACCAGTGGGTATAGACCCACTCTCTCTAGGTTGCCTAGCCTTGCTCAGTTTCTCTTCCATCAGGGCTACCTCTAGCTCCTGCTTCCTGATCCTCAGCTGGGCTTCCTGCATTCTGGCCTCATGCTCCCTCCTCTGAGGGGTGGTCATCCTTCTCCTGGAGTGACCTTGAGAGCCTCTAGAGGCATGAGAAGCATTAGATTCACCTGAGTGATTCATTTGCCTCCCAAGCCCCTGGTTAAGTCCACTGGGGAGATCCAATGGGATTATCCCATTGTCAGTCCCCAATAGCCTTAGGTTAGCTGGGCCACGTATAACACTTGGCACTGGGCTAGTTCTCCCTTCATCCTCACTACCTTCTGTATCAGTACCCTTCTGACTTTCATCCTCTGTAGTATGGTTCTCATCTAAGGGGTGACTATTGGAAAGGGGTACCTCAGTAGCATCTTCAGAAGGGGGGCCTCCTGTTCCAGTCCCTAAGGGGCCTAACTGGGAGGCTTTCTTGAGAGCTTTCTGATCTTCATCAGCTTGCAAAAGCTCTCTGAGTTCAGCAGAAGTAGGATTCTTGGGCTGTTTAAGGCCCCTGATATTTGCCAACTGCCTGAGCTCATTTTGATTTAGGGTAGCAAAGATGGATGGTTCCCTCTGGGGGTCACTCTCAACAGAGATGGGTACCTTGGACCCCTCTGCCCCCTCCATTGCTCTTAAGTGTGGGTGGATGGGTTGCAATCTACCTACACTTGGGTTTACCTACTAAACCTATCTAGTAGTTGTAGTCAGGGTGTGCTACTCCCTTTGCTCTACAACAACTAAGTTCAGTAGAACTTAAGTATATCAGTCAGTCAGTCAGTCAGTATTCTTTATTCGATGAATAAAACATCATAAAAGCACATAAATACATGGTTAAAATACAATTAAATCATGTCGAAATCCTGACTGTTATTACACATTTAAAAGAATAAAACAACTCGTCAATAAATTTCATTAACAATAATAAAATCGAATATATAATATCATAATACACAGCTTATAATAAAAAAGCAGATATGCTAAATAAGTAGTAGAATCATACTACCCACTTTTCAATTTGTCTAATGCCAATAGTGTCAAATCTATATTGTTAAAAGCCCACTATCCTGTTTGGTAAGTTGGGACTTAAGTCTCCTTATTCGTATCAACCAGGCTTTTCCAATGAATTTGGCAACGCCACATACCATCAAGGTGGAAGACGTGTCAGTGCAAAGGACCCTCAGCGCCATTACATGGCACCTAAGGCCCAATTGTTTACACAAGGGTTTTAACCAAATCCTCCTCGGCACCCTATAAGCTGGACAAGCAAACATAAGGTGTGCTACAGATTCTAGAGGTGCTGCACAGCACGGACAAGCCTTAGAGGAGCCGCCTAGGTTGTTCCACCCAGAGGTGAATGCATTTACTGGGAGGATCCCAAATCTAACTTTTAAATACAGTGATCTATCCAAGGGCTTCTCAATAAAATCAAGAAGTGGTTCAAATATCCTAGACCATTTAAACTCTAGGAATCGCTCAGTAAGAGCACCCCCTGTACCTCTTCTAGAAGTCTCACACTGCACCCAATCCCAATACAACTTCTTAATAACTAGCTTGGGTGGAGGGGATTGACTCCTCCATAGATCGCTCAGACCCAACAAGCCAACCATCTGTCTCAGATTACACAGCCACTTAATCCTATTACCTCTATCGAGTAGGATAAGATCATCTAAAGCGGCTGCATAGTTTTGGAGCTCTTCAGTTCTTCTCAGACGCACCCAAAAAAGTAAAGGGCGAAGGCGCACTAATTCTTTAAGGGGGCGCCTGCCCATATCAAGACGTAAAGGGATTAATGGAGTGGAGACTGGTAATGCTACAAGATCCCTCAGGAACTTGTTTTCTGAAGTGGTTATCTCTGCGATGTTCTCAAACCCCCATAATTCAGAGCCATAGAGTGCCGATGGCAAAACCTGTCCTTCATAAATTGCGAGGATAGGTGCCACTGGTTTGCTCAATGACGCCCTATGTTCTCGCAAAACCGCCCCAGCTACTTTTTTAAAGTTTAATGGCATTTTAGCCAGATGGTCTTTCCAGGTCATCCGGCTATTCACCCTAACCCCCAAATAATCAAAACTATCCACCATCTCCAGGAGTTCACCATTTAACATGAGGGAGTTCTTAAATCTTTTGGGTGGTGCGAGGGCCATTAGCTTCGTTTTGGAAGTGTTGATTGTGAGACCCCTATCCTTACAGAACTCATTAAAGCGGTTCAAAAGCTTTTGGAGCCCTGCTGGGGTTTTCGAGATCAAGATGGTGTCATCCGCGAAGAGAAGAGTAGGGGTTTTTTCCCCGGCCAGGGATGGTGCATCCGCCGGCTCTTCCCTCAGATAATCCACCACACCATTCACGAATAGGGAAAATAAAGTCGGCGCCATAACACATCCCTGGCGAACTCCTCTCCTCACGGGCACCCTCTCCGTCAGTTGTCCCTGAGTGCCCCATCTGATCCTTGCATAATTATCCTCGTGGAGTCTCACAATGAAATCCAACAATGGAGCCGGGAAGCCCATCTTCTCCAGGATTTCCCACAACCTTGCGCGAGGGACCAGGTCGAACGCCATCCTGAGATCTATGAAAGCCAGATAAAGGCTACCACGATTAATTGTCACCGACTTCCAATAGATCGCAAGGAGGCGGAAGACCTTGTCCATCGTGCCCACTTTTTTCCGAAACCCTGCCTGGAAGTGGGAGAGCAGCTGTTCCTCCTCCATCCATGCTCCTACCCTCAAGATGATGACCCTGCCAACCACTTTCTGGATCACGTCGATCAGACTGATCGGTCTGTAGTTAGCAGGGTCATCCCTATCACCTTTTTTATATACTGTGATCACCTCAGCACCCCTCCACGAATCTGGGATGGGGTGCCCCCTGGAAATTAAATTCATTATCAATGCAATAACTGAAGCCCAGGTTGTGGGATCTTCCAAAAGGAGATCCCCAGGTATACCATCCTGACCGGCGGCCTTCCTCGGGGTCAGGTGTTTTATAGCCAATATTACTTCCGAAGTCAAGAACGGTTCCACGGGCGCCCTGATAGAAGAAGCCCTTCTGGCTGGTTCAAAAGGGGAGGATCTGGTTGCCTCCAGACCGCTATATATTTTTGAAAAGTGGGAATACCATTGTTGACTGGTAATATGATTCACAAGTACAGGTTGGTTACCCTGTCTAGCCTTGTTGATCAGATCCCAAAACAATGACGCATTTTTCCTTTCGGAGGCACTTTTGAGATCCTGCCAATACTGTTCTTCCCAGTCTTTTTTTGCTCGTATTTGTTCTTTTGCATATTCCTTCCTTGCCACTCTGATTAGGGGTTGATTCTTTGTGCGCAGGGCTATAGTTAACTCGCGTCTTTTAGCCCGGCACTTTGCAGAGTACCAAGGGTTACTAGGTTTGGGGGTAATTTTTTTTGAGCTCGAGATTAGAAAATAGTTGCCCACTTTCTCGATAGCCTTTTTATAGATTTGAGGAAGAAGCAGCTCATGAGCATCCCCTGATTCTGGATCTAATCCCGTCAGTTCACAAGTCAGGTCTTCAACATGAGCCCTGATATTAACCAGTTTCTCAGGGTCGGAGCTAATCTTCTCCCATTTCAGCCTCCGATTTCCATTATATGGGACCACCTCATTTGTTCGCCTCAGTGGGGGTTGCTCACTACTACTTTTTAATTTGCTCCACCCTAACTTCAAACTCAGTGGGTTATGATCACTGTCCTGCGAGGGAACTACCTCCATATCCACTAAGTCACACCACATGGTGATGTCCAATAAAATGTAATCAATTTGGGACGGGCCATTAAGTCTATTGAACGTCATGGCCCCTTCCCGATCAGAGGATGATCTACCATTCAATGCTCTTAATTTGAAATCAGCAGTAAGAGCGTTAATCTGCAATGCCTTGGTTGTCCATTTCCTGATTGGAGGAAGTGACAAGGTAGGGATAGACCAAATTGCATCCTCCTCCGCTATGCCCAGAAGGTCATCCCTGCTTAGCGGTTCGAATGTACAATTGAAATCCCCACCCACAAGGAATTTAGATGATGGGGAGCAGTTACCTAAGGCCTGCTCTAAGAGCATAAAGGTTTTTGACATTTTATCTCCCTGGATCCCTCTATCATAAATATTAAATAGTTCCACTCGGCTATCTTTTGCCTGGCCTACGATTGTTAGATGTTGGATGTCCTCACTTTCCAGATCGTGAGCTGTAACCTTCCAATTTAATTCTACTTTTATCCATATGTGTAGTCCCCCAGCTGGTCTGCCCTTACCACCGCTATGAGCGGGTATCCAAAAGGTTACATACCCCGATTTAAAAACAGGGGTTAAACTCCATGTTTCCTGGAACATGCATACGTCGTATTTTTCGATAAAGTTGTGCCATTCTGGGAGGGCCAACTTTTTCCTCAGACCTGCTACGTTCCAAGAAACTAAATGTATGATCTTTTTATTGTTGGAGGCCAGAGTAATAGGGACTTCTTTACTACCACCCGCTTCTCGTGGTTCCAGGGCACTGGGAATTTGGGAATACACTGAAGGGATTAGGGGATAACTCCCTCCGTCCGTATGGACCGAAGATGAACAATCCAGACCTGAAGGATCCGCAGGGGACATAATCCCATTAGGCAATACTTTAGCCTCACCGTGGGCCAGCCCATTTCCTATTGGCCTGGATGCACTAG
This sequence comes from Triturus cristatus, assembly GCF_964204655.1. NCBI lineage: Eukaryota > Metazoa > Chordata > Amphibia > Caudata > Salamandridae > Triturus > Triturus cristatus. Next base: position 844,747,037 of record NC_140592.1, read on the forward strand.
GGCTAACCCCCCCTTCCTTCTCAATCCTTAAACATCAATCACAATCTTCCATACCCGAGAACACATTGAACCTATTCATTGACTCCAGGGGTGTAAAAGGCCTCAAGTACTCCTTTCGCTGATTATTATGCCTAGTAAATCTAGGAGGGATCACATTCCAACCCAGGGGGTCCGGTAACATATTCCTTCCATAGGGTAATGTCGGAATACTTGATTTTACTTTATCCTTATTCATGTGATGGAAAGGAGGGAAAACCAGGGATCTCGGATAAAAATAGGTTAAAGCTCGAGGGCTAATACAACTATCACTCACTCCCGGGGGCCAGTTTATTATGTAGTCAACCACACCCGGGTCTCTGAAATTGATCAGGACGATGTCTCCCTCAACATATTTACATCTGCCACCTATCCAGGGAAGGCGCCTAACGTGTAATATTTCCCCATTAAGATTATTGTTTATTGGTCTATGTATACTTAGCCAATGGACAATTTTGTTTTTCAGCTGGTAAAAACCCTCTCTCTTATTGTCCGCTAGCACGGGAACCCCCGTTAGGACCACCACCAGAGGCACCGCCTCAGGGGGTAAGTCTACTTGTGGCCTGTGATTCCCCATATTACCATAATGGCTAGAACTTCCCTGTTCCTGCCTCATAGACTCCTTAGTAGCCATAGCTTTCCCTTCCACTGGCTCAGTAATAGACTTACTGATTGGGTGTTTCCCTATCATAGGGGGCCCCCGTCTATGTAAATCAAGCAACGGTTGATTTGAGTTCTGTAAGGGGTTTATACCAGGTTGGGAAGGTTCCTTGGGAGCATGGGTGGGGGGGGGGTCCTAGCATGAGTAATGATCTCATGTGCTTGGACCATTCCCGGACTGGTCATCTTACTCAGGGTAGACTCTATGCACTCCAACCTCTGCTCCAATTTCTTCAAACTATTGGTAATAGGAGAAATAAAGGTGCTAAACAGCTCTCCAAATTTGGTACACAATGATGTAGATGAAGCGTCTGGCTCTGCTAGAACCTCGGGGGTCAGATGGATTTCAGAGTTGGTCACGGCCAAATCAGAGTCCACAAAAGGGTGGAATGGACTCAGATTTGGTCTATTATCTGGTCCAACCGCCAGCTTTGTACCAGCACTATGTGTAGCTGTGGTATGGCACCCGAAATCATAATGGTTGTGTTTTGTTAATTTAGCCTGGCCCGGCGGCTCCTTACGTCTTATTTTCCTCGGGGGCGGGCCATAGAATTTACCCTTATCCAATTTCTTGTGCTTTTTCACTATTAATTTACCACGAGCAGGCATCAACTTTCTAGGCACCATAGGGCTAATTATAGCATTAGAGAGGGCAGTATTACTAATATCATGTACTTCGGGGGAACAACCCACAGGTGAACAATCACGTAATAGCAAGGGCACACCATCCTGAGAAAAAGTAGCGTCACTGACCCCGCCATTACCATCAGCGCCCAAGGGTTCCTCAATAATACTGATTTCTACAGCCCTACGCTTCATATTTTCAACGGAGCGTCGGCGCTCAGTCCTACGTTCGTCCAAAGAAAGGTCCCTCTTTTCCTCCCTGGCGACCTTCCTGAAGTACATATCCAACGGGCCATAAGACGAACCCCCCGGCTTCTCCCCACTCACTTTGCCAGGGCTCTGGGCCATAGGTACGGTAATATCCCTCAGTTAGATAGACAGCGTATCGCTTACAGGGCGTACATAACCAAGCCCTGCCCGGCCTCAATCGCTCTCAGAGGGCCTTAGAGGGCCTGCCCTTTGCCCGGGCTTGGCCCGGCGCCGCCCGCACGCGTCCCGCGACGCGGAGGAAGCCGCGTTCTTTAAAGCGCCTCCGGGCGCGTTGGCGGCGTCAGCGGCCGCAGGGGTGCTTGGGGGCTGTAGTCTCCCCCCGCTCTCGGCCGCAAGGTATGGTGATGGCGGCGGCGGGGGAGACAAACAGCAAGAGGAGCCCAAAAACAGCGACAGCAGCGCTGGCGCGATGTGGCACGAGCGGTTCCCTCTGCAAGCAGCATATAACCAGGTTCGTAGATATCCATCTTGTTTTATATGTACCTACAGGTACCTATGTGATCTTTCAATTGGTAACCAAGAGATTACAATGGTAAAACACAGCAAGCTCAAATCCAACCGCTGCTCACCAATGTGAGAAGTTGGCCTGGTATATGATGTTTACTAGTTAAAGTAACCACCTTGTACCATGCCAAGCAACCCTTATGGTGTGGTTGTAAGTCAGCCTTTTCGGACTAGCTGCCCTAGTGGTAGCGTAGGCTAAGCAGTCTTTGAGGCTAAACTCGTTAAAGCGTGTTAAGCAGGCTGTTTTACCAAATGCAACCCCCCTTTATACCAATGAAAGGACACCACACAGATATATATTGAAAATATATATGTATTTATTTCTCAAAGTATCCCCTAGACTCTTTATG